>NC_064568.1:50396700-51021700 GCF_937001465.1 Orcinus orca
CACTGGGGGCAGACACCAAACACAACAGGAACTATGAACCTACAGGCTGTGAAAAGGAGACCCCAAACACAGTAAGCTAAGCAAAGTGAGAAGACAGAGAAACACACAGCAGATGAAGGAGCAAGGTAAAAACCCAGCAGACCTAACAGATGAACAGGAAATAGTCTACCTGAAAAAGAATTCAGAGTAATGATAGCAAGATGATCCAAAATCTTGGAAATATAATGGAGAAAATAAAAGAAACATTTAACAAGGACCTAGAAGAACCAAAGAGCAAACAAACAATGATAAACAACAAAAAATTCTCTAGAAGGAATCAATAGTAGAATAACTGAGGCAGAAGAATAGATAAGTGACCTGGAAGATAAAAGAGTGGAAATAACTACTATTCTGCAGAGAAGAATAAAGAAAAATGAAGGAAAAGAATTGAGGACAGTCTCAGAGAACTCTGGAACAACATAAAATGCACCAACATTCGAATTATAGGGGTCCCAGAAGAAGAAGAGAAAAAAAAAGGGACTAAGAAAATATTTGAAGAGATTATAGTTGAAAACTTCCCTAATATGGGAAAGGAAAAAAAGTCCAGGAAGTTCAGAGAGTCCCATACAGGACAAATCCAAGAAGAAACACGCCAAGACACATATTAATCAAACTATCAAAAATTAAATACAAAAAAAATATTAAAAGCAGCAAGGAAAAACCAACAAATAACACACAACAGAATCCCCATATGGTTAACAGCTGATCTTTCAGCAGAAAATCTAAAAGCCAGAAGGGAGTGACAGGACATATTTAAAGTGATGAAAGGGAAAAACCTACAACCAAGATTACTCTACCCAGCAAGGATCCCATTCAGATTCGACACAGAAATTAAAATCTTTACAGAGAGACAAAAGCTAAGAAAATTCACCACCACGAAACCTCTTTACAGCAAATGCTAAAGGAACTTCTCTACAAAGGAAACACAAGAGAAGGACCTAAAATAACAAACCCAAAACAATTTAAAAAATGGTAATAGGAACATACATATCGATAACTGCCTTAAGTGTAAATGGATTAAATGCGCCAAACAAAAGACATAGACTGGCTGAATGGATACAAGAACAAGACCCGTATAAATGCTGTCTGCAAGAGACCTACTTCAAACCTAGGGACACATACAGACTGAAAGTGAAGGGACAGAAAAGGATATTGCATGCAAATGGAAATCAAAATACAGCTGGAATAGTAATTCTCATATCAGACAAAATAGACTTTAAATAAAGACTATTATGAGAGACAGAGAAGGACACTACATAATGATCAAAGGATCAATACAAGAAGAAGACATAACAATTGTACATATTTATGCACCCAACATAGGAGCACCTTAATATATAAGGCAAAGGCTAACAGCCATAAAAGGGAAATCGACAGTAACACAATCATAGTAACAGACTTTAAAACCCCACATTCACCAATGGACAGATGATCCAAATTGATAATAAATACGGACACAGAAGCTTTAAATGACACATTAAACAAAATAGACTTATGATATTTATAGGACATTCCATTCAAAAACAACACATTTTCTTCTCAAGCTCTCATGTAATATTCTCCAGGATAGATCATATCTTGGGTCACAAATCAAGCCTTGGTAAATTTAAGAAAATTGAAATTGTATCAAGTATGTTTTCCAAGCACGACACTATGAGATGAGACATCAATTAAAGGAAAGAATCTGTAAAAATTACAAACACATGGAGGCTAAACAATACACTACTAAATAACCAAGAGTTCACTGAATAAATCAAAGAGGAAATCAAAAATACCTAGAAACAAATGACAATGAAATCACGATGACACAAAACCTATGGGATGTAGCAAAAGCAGTTCTAACACAAAAGTTTATAGCAATACAATCCTACCTCAAGAAACAAGAAACATCTCAAATAAACAACATAATCTTATACCTAAAGCAATTAGAGAAAGAAGAACAAAAAAACCCCCAAAGTTAGCAGAAGGAAAGAAATCATAAAGATCAGCAGATCAGAAATAAATGAAAAAGAAATGAAGGAAACAACAGCAAAGATCAATAAAACTAAAAGCTGGTTCTTTGAGAAGATAAACAAAATTGATAAACCATTAGAAAGACTCATCAAGAAAAAAGGGAGAAGACTCAAATCAATAGAATTAGAAATAAAAAGGAGAAGAAACAACTGACACTGCAGATATACAAAGGATCATGAGAGATTACTACAAGCAACTCTATGCCAATAAAATGGACAACCTGGAAGAAATGGACAAATTCCTAGAAAAGCACAACCTCTGAGACTGAACCAGGAAGAAACAGAAACTATAAACAGACCAATCACAAGAAAGGAAATTGAAACTATGACTAAAAATCTTTCAACAAACAAAAGCCCAGGACCAGATGGCTTCACAGGCGAATTCTATCAAACATTTAGAGAAGAGCTAACACCTATCATTCTCAAACTCTTCCAAAATATACCAGGGGAGGAACACTCACAAACTCATTCTATGAGGCCACCGTCACCATGATACTAAAACCCGACAAAGACGTAACAAGAAAGAAAACTACAGGCCAGTATCACTGATGAACATAGACGCAAAAATCCTCAACAAAATACTAGCAAACAGAATCCAACAGCACATTAAAAGGATCATATATCATGATCAAGTGGGGTTTATCCCAGGAATGCAAGGATTCTTCAATATATGCAAATCAATCAATGTGATAAACCGTATTAACAAACTGATGGAGAAAAACCATATGATCATCTAAATAGATGCAGAAGAAGCTTTCAAAACATTTAACACCCACTCATGATAACTGTATAACTAGTTCCCCCTGTAAATACCCCATAAAGTAGGTATTCTCAAAACACTAAGCAATAAATACCAACTTCAGTGATAAAACACAGAAGATATAGCCAACATCGTTGGTTTTGACTTGTATTAAGCTGACATAAACGGGGCAAGGGATTGGATTCCATTTCTGGAATAGGGTTTCCTATAACTGCAGACACACAGATGGACAAACCGACAGGCCCCTGGCCACTGATGCCCTCTGCTGACATGAGCAGCCTCTCTTGTTCCGAAACAGAGATTGGCCACATATCACTCCCCATCCATCTCTTCCCAGCTCCCCCTCCCACAGCCTCCCTGTGTGAGTCCCTCTCCCCGTGGTGCCCCTCCCTGCATGTAAAGAGCACACCCTTCAGCTTCCCTCAGCATGAGGCTGTCCTGCAGCTGGACTGTCAGATAAAGCCACCCCACATTTGCTGCCCACGTGCCCCCTGAGCTGGAAAGGTCACATGAGTATCTCATGAGGTGTTTCAGCAGCCAAGGTGTGGCAAAAACTCATGGCTCCTCACCTTCGGTGTGGACTGCCTCCCTGCTTCGCCCAAATCTCCCTTCAAGCCCACGCATTCCCTGATAGCCGTGACCCCCCAAGCATGAGCTCTCACAGCCAAGCTGGCACTGCCCGGCAGTGTCTTTCCTACTAACCTCCTGGAGAACAGGAAGGCTTGCTCAGTCCTGTCCCTGCTGCCGATCACAGTGCCCATTACACACGAGGCACTTATATGGCTGCTGAATGTGTAAGCAGAGCTTCCACAGCAGGGGGCACAGGCCTTAAAATGCAGGTGTTTCTTGGAGGTGGGGGCACCGTGATATAAGTCCACTCGAGAACCCTGAATCTCTGAAGTGTAGGGGGCTCCTAACAGAGAAGAGGGGACTCAGAAAGGAGGCACTTGCGGACAACAAAGGCAGGCTTTGCCTGGAGAGGGTGAGGATTAGAATCCAGTTGGCTAGTGCTGAGAAAGGGAGAGGGTGACATCTTCTCTCAGTGGAGCATTTTCTTCCAACAGTAAAAAAGTAAGAACTCTGAAGTCAGATAGAATTTGATTTGCAGCCCAGCTTTTCTACGGTTGTTCTTGAAGGACTCTAAAAATGCCAAAACACAGTAGCAAAGGAGCCTGTGGAAGTGAGTTCAGACCTGCTGGCATTTCTGATTGTTAACCAGTCACAGTGTGTTCTATTTCAAAGCTGCGTGAGGCCAGCAGAGAAATGAACCAGAGCTGCACCAACTGCTTCCAGGTGATGCTTCAACAGTATGGAGGGAGGTGGTTTCTATTCATTGACTCAACTTAGAAAACTGTTCAGAAAATTTCCTGGCAGGTATTAGCAGGGTTTTGATGAAGGGATAACTCTGGGTAGAGATGTTTTAATGAGGTTCAGAGTGAACATCATAAAGAACGGCACCATCACAGCTAGGGAAGGATGCTAGCGCTCCAACACACCTGGTGGAGACTGAACCTGGCCAGCGGCACGCAACGCTGGCTTCCAGACATTTGGGAGTCTCACCACAGATTTGGCAGTGCTAATGCAGCTGTGTTAGAGCCTTGGCCTGGGTGTCATGGAAACAAAGTTTTAAATGAAGGTTTTCTCAAGGTCTCCTATCTACTGTCTGAAGCAAGATCCTTCACCATTCTCTATTCATTTCCATTTCTGTACATCAAAGTGGGAGATGATCCTTTTTCTGAAAAAAGATGGATGCTTATAGAGCACCCACTACATGCCAGGCTCATAATAGGTGCTCTACATGAATTATTCCATTTCATCTTCACAACAGCCTGAAGTTAGGTAGTATAAGGGAGTGTGTATCAGTCAGATTTCAGTCAGATGAATAGATCCACTCTAGGTATTCTAGCAGAAAGGGTGTTTGTATTAATTACAGAGATTCTTAAATACAGGGCAGGGGACTGATGGTCAGTGAGAACTACTGCTGACTTTGAAATCAGAAAATACTTGAATCACAGGAAGCCCGTGCCAATGATCTCACCTGAGTGCCACATGAAGTGGGGGTTTCCAGAAGCTCACCTTCAAGTCACTGCAAACATCATGTTCACTGTACATCTATGTGGCCACCCTTAACAAGCAGAGAGCAATGAATGCCTCTCCTCTTCTCTGCCTTCCAAGTCTGCATGGATGTCTTGCATTGGCAGGATCCAAACCAGAACCCTATTGACCAAAGGAGCCTGGAAAATGTAGTTTTCAGCCTTCCAGCCCCCGCAAAACAAGGAAGAACTTAGAATCAACAGACAACATCCAGCACAGAGAGATGCTACTGTGCTCATCTTATTATTTAGCCAACTGAGTTTCAAGAAGTGAAGTAATTTTGCCTAAGTTCCCTCTGCTGGTTTGTGGTGGGAATGAGGTATGAATAAGCCTGAGTCCCTCTGCCTCCAAAATCCAGAAGAATGAATGGAATTTTGATTGATGTGGAGACATAAATGTGTCCACCTGGATCCCAGGAGGACATTTCTGTGTTTGGGTTGCTCATCCACCAACCCTACCAGTATGATGGAGATAAATAAGGCACGTACAGTGAGGTTTTCCCATGGAAGAGTCTATTTGACGTTCACCCATAGTAACTAGGAAGAGTCTGAGGCAATAATATTAAAACCCGAAAAAACTTTCAAGTGTTATTAGGGGAATGTAAATTAAAACCACAAAGAGAGAGCCTATCAAATCCACTCACCCAGCGACATCAAGGGTTAGCAAGGATATAGAGCCTTACCAACCCTCAGACACTGCTGGTGAACAAGTAAATTGGTACAACCACTTTGAAATGTACTTTGGCATTACCTCTTAAGGTTCAGTGTGTTCACAATCTATGGGCAAGGATTCCACTCATAAAAATATTTCCTCAAGAAATTCTTGCATGTGTGCTCCATAATATGAAATACATATAGAAATGTTCATAGTAGCATTGCCCTCAGCAGACTAAAACCTAAAGCAAACCTAATGCCCATTAACAGGATGAATAAATAAACTGGATTATATTCAGACAAATGGAATATTATACAGCAATGGAAATGAATTACCATTAGATTTAGCAAGGTGTACGAACTTCAAAGATTTGATGCAGAAAGAAAAAATCAAGTCACCGAAGCAGTATTATTCCATTCATATGAACGACAAAACTGAAGAGCATACTGTTTAGAGTACATACATATGTCATACATTATAGAGAAAAGCAAGGCAAATATTCATTTAAATGGAGAATAATGGGGTATTTTGGAAGGAGACAAGAATGGAATGGGACCGGGGGCTCAGAGAGGTTTCTTTGGTCCTGATAATGACCTGTTTCTAAGTGAAATAGTGGGTTCAGGGGTGTTTTATTATTATTATTCTTTACATTCATAGTATATGTTATATACACTCTTTTATGTGTATGATATATTTCACACACCAAGAAAGTTAATGTCAGAGTGGAGACTTTCCGTCAGTCTCTGCCTTTCTGCAAGTCCCATCAGGGGTAGTCACTGTAAAGCCTGTCTATCCCATTCTGGCCTTTCAAATGCAGCATTAGGCACATTCTGAGACAATATAAAGTTTACTGCACACATATGAACTCATCTCCAGAATTCCTCCCGACCACCTCTCACTTGTCAGCTCCACTATACAAGGTAATAATCCACAGTGGCTTACAACTTGGATTTTGGAGGTTGATTTGAATTTTGAAACCTGATTTGAATTTCAGACCTGGGATTGAATCCCAGCCCTGCCACTCACTATCCATGTGATCTTGGGAACATTATGTAACCTGCATGTTTCCCAGCCAATAAGACAGTACTTATACCATGGTGCTGTTGTTATAAAGATGCAGTGAGTTAATGAGTGTAAAACACCGAGAAGAGTGACTACCATACAGTAAATACCACTTAATTGTCAATTTTTACCATTACTTCTCATTTTTCTTCTTGCTAGATTTGTTGATCAACCCATTCTTCTTATTTGACCCCACATCCCAGTAACTACTATCTACTTGGTACCATTTGAAAAACAAGGGTCAGCAAACTATGGCCTGTGGGTCAAATAGAGCCAACTGCCTATTTTTATAAATAAAGTTTTATTGGAACACAACCATGTCCATTCATCTATATATTATCTATGATCTCTTTCATGCCACAACAGCGGAGCTGAAGAGTTGCAACAGAAACCATAGGACCTGCAAAGCCTATCTGGCCCTTTACAGAAAATATTTGCTGACCACTGCTTAAGAATTTGGTTGAACTCTGCTCTCCTGGCTTTGCTCTTGCCTCCCCTCCCCCCATAACCTCCTGACCACAGACCCATTTCCAGATATCTGTACTCCAACCTCAGGCACAGTGACTGATGAAGCCAACATAATCTTATGTCCTTGGGACCACAAAGTCAAGTCCACCCTCTATTGGCCATCTCCTATCACGGGCAGAGGACAGGACATATCAAGTACCCAAGCCATTCCTGACCAAGGCAAGGCATTTGACAACAGACTCTGACCCTAAGGTTTCACTATCCCATATTAGAAATTTCCAATAGAATAGCATGTGATTACTTCACTTTGAAATAGCACATGTAAAAATATAATAAATACTCCAGTATTCTATGTTTGTAAATCATACAAAGATAAGTATTAACTATCAGCATGACTTGGCCATTAAAAATGTTTTAAATCTTAACTATTACCTACTTTATCCTCCTAAGTAAGACAAAGCCATTAAGATAATAATTATGAAGCTATATGAGTCTCACAATAGGTCTTAGGAGGAAACAAGTCAATGTGAAACAACATCTATTTTTTTATGCTATCCTTACTCCACTGGCTTGGTCCCCATGACCTCACATGCCCAAGACAACACACCTACCTTGCAGTTCTAAATGAGAAGTCCTCTAGTAAGGATGAAGGATGACACAAAGACAGAGAATAAAAAAAGAAACCAGAAAGGATGCAAAGACAAGGAATTTCAGCAAATCAGCCATTCCCACCCAGGGAAGGAAAAAAATAAAAACAAACAGGAGTGCCCTCCTTTGTGTGCTATTTTGGTCACATGTGATTAATACCCTGTCACACTGTCAGGAGAACCCAGACTCCATCAAATCGATACACATGGCATCTCTGTGCACCAAAACCAGGGCACATTTCTGTGCAAAATGTGCCAGGGGAATGCACTGTATGTGTGTATATACATAGAACACGTACCTGCCACTTGCATCCCTTGATCCTGAAATACTGCTGAAATTCTTCTCCTTACACTCTCAAAGTGTGTGTGTGTGTTTCCCAATTCATTCAGCAAGCAGCTGTGAAAGCTATTATACTGCCTACATAGCAACAGAAAAGGATCTGGTAAGTGTTTAATGAGGGGGAGGTGTGATGAAAGGGATAGGGCAGTTAAATTGGGTAAGTTAGGAGAGAATGAGATAAGATAATGAATGTTGTTGCCATGGAAACTAGGTCATCATCTATAATCTAATACTGCTCTATTTATAACACTCTATATTCTGAGAAATGGGCAAATCCTATGTTTTTCACTCATGAGTATGATCTTTATAGACATATCAACAGTCTAGTCAAGGTACTTCATTTCCCCACCCATTAGTGAAGCAATTCATAAAGAGATAGAAAATATTCCCTCTAACATAGAAGAATGCAGAAAACCTTTGTGAGTCCTGAAAGGACTCTCTATAATTTATTTCTGTTCCTTATTAAATTGGCCGTCACATATCTCTTCACTTCCCATAAACATCGTCTCTTCCAAGCCTTGCTCTTTAATAAAATATGCACACACGAACACCTAAGAAATTGATACTTTTCTGTAAAGTTTGGCCTCATAACCAAAAGCGTCCCAACTTTCTATATCAAAAGAGTCCTTCCAATAATCATCTCTGGAAGCTTCTGAGCTGACTGATTCCCCAGGGGCAAATCTAGGACATGGGATTTAAGGTGACTTTAAAACATATATTACAATACTGAAATAGAAACAAAAATATAAATATCAAAAATATCAATCTAAATGAAAGATCAACATGGGAGAGAGGATGGTACAATACATATTTGTGGCCCTTCATGTCCTAGTTGTGTTAGTTGATCCAACAATTTGACGGAGCTTCCTGGTGGCCAAAGCAAAAGAGAAAGCATGAAGAAAAATGAATAAAATACAGTATCCTTCAAAATAAGCCAAACTTTTCTTAAAACTCAGTATTGAAAGAAATATCTCACTTGGAGGTTCACATATGGACCACTGAGAGATACTGTGCATGGAAACCAAATTGCAAACACGCTGATGGGTTTCATTAGGATCTTCAAGCATGAAGCAAAGTGCAATCCTCTGAAAGCAGTCTGGAGGGGTAGGGAGAGAGAGGCAATGAAGGGGAAAGGGAGGGAATAACATAGAGGGTCTACAGGGCATGTAGATTTGTCCTGCTTGATCCAAGAATTACAACATTTTTAAGGAGAACTCCCACACACTCACTTCCAAATATTCCTTATTTCAACTAACCTTTAAGTAAGAATTGGAAAGCAGACATTTAAAAATAATTCTCTAATCGGAATGCAGATCTGCTATTATTACTGTTGTTGTTGTTATTTTTACTGACAATCTTTTATGAAAATGGAGGAGTGACATCAATACTCTCCAACAAACTCCCAGATGATGGTGTTATTGCAAAGTGATTATTACTATGGAACAAATTCTGAAGATGGTTCTAGAAATTTCACAGTGCAACTGTGTCATCCTGGAGAGCTTGGACATAATTATACTCTATCAAAGGCAGAGACCAATAATGCTCATCTGGTCTTCATGGACTTCTCTACATTTCCTGGTCTCCTTTGCAGGTAAGCCAGGGCTATATGACTAAGTTCTATGTGATGGAATGTGGGGGAAAAAATGACATTAAGTCCAAACCCTCCAACTTGCTTTCTTCCTTTGCCATGGCAACCTTGGAGGCCACATGTTCCAGATGACATGGCTACACCTAGCTGTGACATGAGTGAAACACAGACTTTAACCTTGCTAAGCCACCAAGCTTTCAGGGTCTACCTAGTGCGAGAGTAGCATCAATTACCTGGATGACTGGCCAACAAACTTCCTTCACTGCACTATGTCACTTTTAAGCCACGTTTTATTAATTTTATTATGGATGTTATATATACACACACATATAAATATATATATATATATATATATGGAAATTCTCTCTCTCTCTCTCACTCCACCAACCCATGCCTTCTTAAAATAGATAAAAATGTAATACCTATCAAACTACAAATGGCATTTTTCACAGAGCTAGAACAAAAAATTTCTCAACTTGTATTGAAACACAAAAGACCCCAAATAGCCAAAGCAATCACTTGAGAAAGAAAAACGGAGCTGGAGGAATCAGGCTCCTGGACTTAAGACTATACTACAAAGCTATAGTCATCAAAACTGTATGGTACTGACACAAAAACAGAAATATAGATCAATGGAACAGGATAGAAAGCCCAGAGATAAACCCACACACATATGGTCACCTTATCTTTGACAAAGGAGGCAAGAATATACAATGGAGAAAAGACAGCCTCTTCAATAAGTGGTGCTAGGAAAACTGGACAGCTACATGTAAAAGAATGAAATTAGAACTCTTCCTAACACCATACACAAAAATAAACTCAAAATGGATTAAAGACCTAAATGTAAGGCCAGACACTATCAAACTCTTAGAGAAAAACATAGACAGAACACTCTATGTCATAAATCACAGCAAGATCCTTTTTGACCCACTTCCTACAGAAATGGAAATAAAAACAAAAATAAACAAATGGGACTTAATGGAACTTAAAAGCTTTTGCACAGCAAAGGAAACCCTAAACAAGACAAAAAGACAACCTTCAGAATGGGAGAAAATATTTGCAAATGAAGCAACTGACAAAGGATTAATCTCCAAAATATACATGCAGCTCATGCAGCTCAATATCAAAAAAACAAACAACCCAATCCAAAAATGGGCAGAAGACCTAAACAGACATTCCTCCAAAGAAGATATACAGATTGCCAACAAACACATGAAAGAATGCTCAACATCACTAATCATTAGTGAAATGCAAATCAAAACGACAATGAGGTATCACCTCACACCAGTCAGAATGGCCATCATCAAAAAATCTACAAACAATAAATGCTGGAGAGGGTGTGGAGAAAAGGGAACCCTCTTGCACTGTTGGTGGGAATGTAAATTGATACAGCCACTATGGAGAACAGTATGGAGGTTCCTTAAAAAACTACAAATAGAACTACCATATGACCTAGCAATCCCACTACTGGGCATATACTCTGAGAAAACTGTAATTCAAAAGGTCATGTACCACAGTGTTCACTGTAGCACTATTTACAATAGCCAGGACATGGAAGCAACCTAAGTGTCCATCGACAGATGAATGGATAAAGAAGATGTGGCACATATATACAATGGAATATTAGCCATAAAAAAGAACTGAAATTGAGTTATTTGTAGTGAGGTGGATGGACCTAGAGTCTGCCATACAGAGTGAAGTAAGTCAGAAAGAAAAACAGATACCATATGCTAACACATATATATGGAATCTAAAAAAAAATGGTTCTGGACTTGAGGACACGGGGAGGGGGAGGGGGAGGGGTAAGCTGGGACAAAGTGAGAGAGTGGCATGGACATATATACACTACCAAATGTAAAATAGATAGCTAGTGGGAAGCAGACGCATAGCACAGGGAGATCAGCTCGGTGCTTTGTGACCACCTAGAGGGGTGGGATAGGGAGGGTGGGAGGGAGACACAAGAGGGAGGGGATATGGGAATATATGTATGCATATACCTGATTCACTTTGTTATACAGCAGAAACTAACACACAATTGTAAAGCAATTATACTCCAATAAAGATGTTTTAAAAATGTAATTAGAAAGAAAGAGATAAATGGTGGATGCCAAACATAGATAGAGATAGCGGGACAGACAGATACAATGCTTAGATATGCTTCCACAAGTTTCAGGTGGACATGGTTTTATCATTTACTTCGACCAGTGATCCTGTGAAGGCCACCCCCGTTACTTATAAATGTTGGCACTGAGGATTGAGAGTAGCAGTTAGAAAGTGGTAGGAAAGTGTTTTAACTCAAATCATTCTATTCCACAGCCTACATCTGAATTGCCACTCTCTCTACTGCCCTGAGTTAATTATCTTTCATTTACTCAGTCAACTTTTCCAAAAACCAGTTGTTGCTTAACTAATAAGATTAGTGATAAGTCATTGTTGTTTCTTATCTGTTTCTAGACAACTTGTGTTTCCTTTTCTATAGACTGTTTTCTTGAAGGATATTTATTTTTTGTTTTACAAGAGCTTTTTAATTTTTTTATACAATTTTTAAAGGTTACTTTCCATTTACAGTTATGACAAAATATTGGCCCTATTCCCCATGCGGTAAAATACATCCTTGAGCTTATCTTACATCCAGTAGTTTGGAACCGCCACCCCCGACTGGTAACCACTGGTTTGTTCTCTATGTTTGTGAGTCTGTGTTAAGAACTTTTTACATATTAAAGATATTAACCTTCTACCTGTCATATTTGTTCAAAAATACTTACCCAGTTTTCTCTAAATTTAAATTGCTTTATCTTATTTCCTTTCAAATTTTCTTTTATAATTTCCGTCATGGGTGTATAGTTCTTGTTTACTCCAAACTAACATAAATATGTGCTTATATTTTCTATGAATGCTAATAGTTTAATTTTTTCACCTTCATATCGTTTGTCCACTTAAGAGATGTGCTTATGAAAGGCTTTGGAGCCTCATTCATTTTGTTTCCTTGAGTGTTTTTATTTTCCACAAGTAGTTTTCCTGAAAATATTAACAAATATTTATGTTCTATCCTACTGAAGTGCTTTCTCTATACATTGTGTCAATTGTGGTATAAAAGAGAGGCAAACAATCTTGACTTGTAAGGAGGATGGCTCTAGTGTTTGCATTTTAAGTATGATGTGCATGTTTTGGTCAGAGATATTTTTATTACATTTTATTCTTCTCATCCTATTTCTCTCTAATTTACCTTAAATCAGGAATAGTCATACATTTTTCCCTTACTTACAATGATTATCATATCTTTTTATTACTGAGCCATCATTAAATTCCTTGAATAACGCCTACTTATTCATAGCACATAATTTCTTTAATATACTTGATTTCACACAGCCATCATGTGTTTAGGATTTTGTGTTTCCATTTCTAAGACAGACTGGTCTGTGGTTCTCTATAGTTATAAGAAAAAAAGGAGAAACTTGTCTTTTTATGCTCAAATATTTCGAGCGGCATAAGAATTCTGTGTTCTAAAATTGCTTGCAAGAACTCATTCCTAAGTTGATATGGGGTTACTTTTAGACATTTTTCATAATTTAATTCAGGTTCTATTTAGTTTTTTCCTATTTGTTCTATAATCAGTTGTTTTTTATAGTGTCCTCTAAGATTATTCTTTCATCCATATGTTTATCTGTATTGGTATGTACTGACATAGAATTCTACTTTTTCTTCTATGTGTATATAAAAATATACAAATAGCTATTTAACTCCACCTCCTTGACTATTCCTAATGAAGTACATGGCTACTTCTTTTTTATTTCCCTGATCACCTTTATGAGAGTCTTCTCTGTTTTACTGGTCTTGATTCTTTAAAGAAAAAGAAAGTAAGATGAGAAGTGAAAACAAGAAAAACTCTAGTGCTAATTTATTTAGCTGTCATTTTTATTATTTTCATACATATTAATTTCTACTCATATTTTCATCCTCTTCTTCCTTGGATAGGACACAATTCAAAATACAACCATCACCTGAGGACACAGGGAGGGGGAAGGGGAAGCTGGGGTGAAGTGAGAGAGCGGCATGGACATATATACACTACCAAATGTAAAACAGATAGCTAGTGGGAAGCAGCTGCATGGCACAGGGAGATCAGCTCCGTGCTTTGTGACCACCTAGAGGGGTGTGATAGGGAGGGTGGGAGGGAGACGCAAGAGGGAGGAGATATGGGGATATATGTATATGTATAGCTGATTCACTTCGTTATACGGCAGAAACTAACACACCATTGTAAAGCAATTATACTCCAATAAAGATGTTAAAAAAAATACAACCATTAAAAAAAGCCCGTCAATCCCATTATTGATTTCTCTTTATTCTGTTACCTACTTAGTATTTTAAAAATTGCCTCCTACTATTTCCTTGAGTTTTCAATTTTCTCCTTTTTTTATTTTGTTCAACTATTTGTGATTCATTACCTAAAGTTTGGGATTATTATTTTCATTTGGATTTATATCATTAGCAACTTAGACTGTTTCCTTTTGCACATTTAATTTTTTCATATAATTTTACTTCTGATATCAACCCTGTTTCCCTTTGTTTAAAATTGCATGTAAGTATATGTCCATCCCCTCATTTTTTAAGCTTCATTCTTTAATTAGGAGTGTCTTGTAAACTCATATAGTTAATTTCAAGTTATTCTAGTTTTTCACATTCACATTTGACACATAGGTTTAATGCCCCTAAATATCTTTCTCTTCTAGTATCCTACAAGACAGTTTTTAAAATGTGAGAAATGCCAATTAAAATCAGAGTGGGAGTGCACATTCAAGTTTTTGTATACGTACATGCATGTATGTATATATACAGTTGTGCATCTGTGCACACGTGTGTACGTGTGTGTATGCATGTGGCATGTGTGCAGTCTAAAGCCAAAGAGACTAAAAAGTGACAAGAAACCAACAAAGACCAGGAAAAAAAAACAACTGTATCTCCTGAGGCATGTTCATTAGCTTCCCAATTCTACAAAGGGTTGCAGTCCAGCATAGCAGCTATGGTCAAAAGCCATAAAATATGGTGAGCTATCATATTTCCCCTGAAGGCAGAGGCATATGTGCAGCACAGGGAGACAAACTCAAGAGATTCAGAAAGACAGGTGAAAGCTAATTTAAATACAAGGATGAACTTGAGACTTAATGACAGGGTGACACTTCTAGGAACAGCAGAATTTTGCTTTACATCCTCATACCTATAGGTCTCTAGTGGTAATACATGAGTAAACAATTGTGGCTTGTCTGAGTCTTTGAATAATCCAATTTGTAATAGTATTGTGATTTTTCTATCAAGTCCTTTCAGGATCCCAGAGTAATTTTGTCACATTTAGAGGCTCATGCTGGCTACCTCTCTTCACTGCCTGAACCCCACCTAAGCCTCCCCTCCAAGTACTGCCCTCAGCTGTTCCAGCTGAGCTACCTCATTCATCATGGGTGGGGACCCAACAGGGCCCCCCCTCAACAGAAGGTCCCAGCCAACTGCCAGATCCTAGTGACTGGGCTGGATCTGATTTTAGAAAGAGTGGCAGGGATCAGGTCCTGCCGAAGAGAAGAGGTGAAATCTGGGCTTTCTGAAGCATGCTACGGAAACAGGCTGTTTTGGAATTCACTATTCCATGGAGGAATTCTCTCTCCTTCCTGCAGAGGAAGACCAGTTATCCATGAGAGTAGACAAAGAGCCAGAACACACCTGCTCCCCACTCATTTACTCAAAAATAGATCCAAAAGAACTATATGATTTTTTTTTCTCCAGCAAGGAATAGAAATATGTCTCTTTTAAAGGAAGAAATATTTTAAGACAGCCCTGGGATATTCACACAGGATTTTTGAAAGTGAGTTTAATCCACTGCCCTCTTTAGGAAGCATTTCCATTTCTTAGGCATCCTCTCTTCCACTTTTTATGGTCTGAAAGTTGCACTCACCTGATCAATCAGCCTCTAGTCATAGGTAACAGGAAAACAATGCTTAAATACATTTCGGATGTCAGTGGGCATCTTGGGAGGGAACATCATGAGTAAAGAGCCATCCTCACACACCTGTGGCCTCTGGAGGGCAGCTGCTCCCAGGTAATCTACTGTGACCTTGTTGGCAGGTAGCCTGACAATCCAGGAGAGCACGCGCATTGGCACTGGTCCGTCTCACCTGCATCACACTATTGGCAGCCATAGGGTGTTATCATCCCGCTATGGCCCAGTTCCAAAAGCCCCTAAGTACTCTATCAAGAACTGCTTTACACACCAGTCTCTCTTTCTTGTTTTATGGCATATTCAGTGTAGTCAATATGAAAACCAAGAAGTATGATAAAGACTGAATGAGGCACAGGTGTTCCATGCAGGTCTCATCAAAGCACAATAAAACCCACCTATTAAAGAGTTTAGATGCATTACTTTCTCCTTCAGCAGGTTTTGATGGCCCCCCTACACCCACATTCACAAAGTAGGAAGAATTGAGAAGTCAGATGTGTGTTCCCTAATGCTGCCTGGTGAACAGGAAAGGGGGATTGTGTTTTTCCAAGGAAGCGGCCGGAGAGATACTCTCTTTTATACTTTCCCTGGTGAGGTCAGGAGCAGCATCCCAACACATCAAAAGCACGGACGGTGACACCGCCAAATGCTTCACACAAAGCCTGATTTGCTCCCTGTGTTTTTGTTCTCATCCCTCTTCTGAAGCCACACACAGCCCATTCAGAGCTAGACAAAGCCCTCCTGCCTTCCCTGAACCTCAGCTCCTGGACACTCCTGATATTCAGCTTTATCCCAACTTTGAAACACCAGGATCAGTCTCCAAGATCTTCCCATGATGCACAGACATTGCACGGTTAAAGCTGGGCCTGCACGTGAGATGTGCAGGGCTGTTTCTCCCAACCATTCTGCCAGCTGAGGCTGGTGAGAGTGGCAGGCTAATGAGGCCCAGGGCTCCCATATTCCCACCTCTGAAGGATTTCAAGGCAGACTACTGGTTCAAGTCTCGAAGGTTTGTAAGAAATTCTCACAAGGGTATTTAGCACAGATGCTTTGGGACGAAAGCTTCCATACCAGACAGAGGACTCAAATATTTCATCCTCCATGTTCCTCCAGCAGAGATGCTACTGACGTAAATGTCAGTAATAAACCCATCAATCCCTTCACAGAGCCCATTTCTCCACCCTGGCTAAGGGGACAAGATAGGGCAAACATAGGTAGGTCAAGTTAAAGGGTATAGAATTCAAGTAACTAGAATGGTTAATGCAAAGTTTTACATTCTCCCTGGTCTTGGATGGTGAGACATTTTTTCATGCAGAGAACAAGATAGTGAGGAATCTGAACGCTCTCCATCCTTAAAGCCCATCACTCAGAATTACCTGAGTAATTTCTAAAATGAAATCCCTGTGAATGAAGTCTTATGCCACTACTGTCACTAATATTCCTTGTTTCAGGCATGAATGAGAGCACTATATATATATTTTGCTACTTCAAAAACATGGTAGATTCTTCTTCATTGTTACTATGATCGACAGCAGTATCAGCAATGAGTGAGTTCTGAAAGAAACATGAATGCAGGACAGTAGAAATAGGCAGAGGCACTTCCAGCAAAGGAATAATCGGGCAGTGATCTCCCGACACTGGTGCAACCCCAGGGCACCAGGATGTGCCAAGGAGCAGATTGATTGCTTGCCTTTGAGAGGCATTCTTCCTGTTTGAGAAGGAGCTGTAGGATAATCATCACATAGCCTTTTGGAGCTTCAAACAGGATCTCTTTATATAGCGTAGCTGTGTTTTATTTACACAGCTTCTCAGTGAAGGTTAACAAGAGGTATAAAATGACACTGTGCACAGCGCTATGCACCTCAGTATTCAGGAAACCAACGAGCTGAATGTTATAAGAGGCACAGAAAGAAAATGAGAGGTATTCACAACAGGCTGGATTCAAACTCCAACACTGACACTCTGCTCTTACCAGCCATTTTTTCAGGTCAGATTTGAATCAAAGGAAGTGGTGCACTTAAAAGTTCATTTAATAATACTGGGTCATCTGTGTTTCCAGAATGATCCAACAAAATGCCAGCACTCTGTCAAGCTACAGTGTTACCTCTCATCTCCCCCAGGCTGTCTCAAGAAAGAAGTCAGAAAATATAGGTTGAGTTTACTTGGAAGGAAATTTGCATCAAGATATTTAATCACACACACACACACACAAAAACCCCAACTATTTGAGAAATCCATAAAGAGAATTTTAAATGTGAAAAGAAGAAATATGAAGTTTAGAAACCTGTTTGCCACTGTTTCAACACTCAGGATAGTATATTTAATTTATAGATGAAAGAAATGAGACCTAGAAAAGAGAGGTCTTATAGTGAGGCATACAGAATTAAGCCCTTGAAAATCCAGAACACAAACCAGAAATAAATAAATAAAGCTGATTAAACACCCCTTCACCAGCACGGCTAAAATGAAAAACAGAACCATTACCAAGTGAGGGTAACAACGCGGAAAAACTGGAACTCTCATAGCGTATGCCGCTGGTGGGAGTGTAAATTGGAGTAAACACTTTGGAAAACTTTTTCATGATATCTTCAAAAGCTGTACACCTGCCTATTCTATGACCCAGCAAGTCCACTCTTAGGAAAGTATGCAAAAGAAATGTATAAACATGTTCACTAAAAGACATGTACTAAAATGTTCACAACAACATCTTTCACTGAAGAGCCCCAAACTGGAAACACTCTGAATTCTATTAAACAGAGGTTAATAAATTGTAATATAGTTATACAATGCAATACTATGCAGTAATAATAAATAACTATACACAGCAACATGGATGAAACTCGCTTATGTATTGCTGAGTAAAAGAAGTTTGAAATAAAAGATTATACACAGTGTAACTCCATTTATAGAAAGTTCACAATCAGATATAACTAATCTATGGTGTTAGAAGTTAAACATGGGATGGTTTTGGAGAGGGGGGAGAGTGGACAAAGAATCACAAGAGAGGATTTTGGAGAGACTGAATTTCTTCAACTGAGTATTTATTACATGAGTGTGCTCAGTTTGTGCAAATTCACCAAGCAATACACCTAAAATTTGAAAACTTTTCTGTATATATGTAACATTTCAAGAAGATGTTGATATTAAAAATTGGTTGTAGAGATAGTGATAGATACAGAAGATACAGATGGACAACAGAATTCAATAATTGAAAAGAAAAATTTCCAGACATAAAGAATTGAATTTGCTGATGGAAAGGGCAGTGACCATCTCTCCCCTCAAATAAATAAATAAATAGATAACAATGAACACCATTATCAAATCCTACCAAAATCACTGAAATTCAAGGTTAAAGAGTCACGTTGGGGACTTCAGCTTCTGGAAGTGGTGAAGCATGTAATTCAGAACAACCATTCCACTGATGACAACTAATGGAAAAGCTGGGAAAAATACTTTTTAAAAGTATGCTGGGACTGCTTCCATGTCCTGGCTATTGTAAATAGTGCTGCAATGAACATTGTAGTACATGTCTCTTTTTGAATTATGGTTTTCTCAGGGTATATGCCCAGGAGTGGGATTGCTGGGTCATATGGTAGTTCTATTTGTAGTTTTTTAAGGAACCTCCATACTGTTCTCCATAGTGGCTGTGTCAATTTACATTCCCACCAACAGTGCAAGAGGGTTCCCTTTTCTCCACACCCACTCCAGCATTTATTGTTTGTAGATTTTTTGATGATGGCCATTCTGACTGGTGTGAGGTGATACACAGGGAGATCAGCTCAGTGCTTTGTGACCACCTAGAGGGGTGGATAGGGAAGGTGGGAGGGAAACACAAGAGGGAGGGGATATGGGGATATATGTATACACATAGCTGATTCACTTTGTTATACAGCAGAAACTAATACAACATTGTAAAGCAATTATACTCCAATAAAGGTGTTAAAGTAAAAAAATAAAAGCATGCTGGGAGGCAATGAAAAGTGAATAAGGTAGAAAAGGAATTCCTGTCAGAAGATCTGGGAAAAGTC
Organism: Orcinus orca; assembly: GCF_937001465.1. NCBI lineage: Eukaryota > Metazoa > Chordata > Mammalia > Artiodactyla > Delphinidae > Orcinus > Orcinus orca. Next base: position 50,416,379 of record NC_064568.1, read on the forward strand.
AAAGATACAAGGAGGTAAGCCCTCCATGAGAAACCACTTGGGTTGTGAGGATTTTGCAAATTCTGAGAAGGTAATGGAGAGTCTGGCAATGTTCTATTTCTTGCCCTTGGTGAGGGATACATAAGTACTTGTTCTGTGTGTTGTGGATTTCTCTATTTGTGAGTTGCAGTTCAAAACACAATGGTTAAAAAGGAAATATCAAACCAGCAACCCAGTAGAAAAAAAAAGTTGAACTCAGATTTATACAAAGTAGTACTATCAAAGCCCGAAAACAGTAGACAAATAGTTCAAATGTTCTGAGGGAAAAGTACTCCACAAGTATTCCTTCAAACAGAAAGTATAGAAGCAACAAACAGACATTCTCGAGTAGGCAATAACTTAGAAAATCAACCACTTGTGGGCCTTTCTTATGAAAACTACTAGAGGATGAGATTCTGCTAGCAAGGAAATCTATCAAAATATGCATAATAGAAAAGGAGAAACCATAAAACAAGGACTGGTAGTTTGTATTAAATTCATTTAAATATAAAACTTAGTCTAGGCAACTGTGAAAATTATGAGATCACTGGTTCCTTGAATTTCACTGCCAATTTATCTCTGCAAATTAAAGAAGGATTATGTTTAATACTTTCAGAAAAAATAGCATATGCTTTATGAACCCAATCTTTGTTCTCTGTCTGTATCTCTTATCTATCTAACCTTCTACCTATATGTATTTTAATAAAAGGATATCTAAAATTGAGTTTCCCAAATATTAAAAACAGTAGTTTCTGGGTAGTAGGGTTTTAGGTAATTTGTTCTTCTTAGCATGCCCCATTTTACTGCATTTTTATTTTAAAATGAACATATATGTTTATGAAAAATAGTTATTATTCTTTCAAAAAATAAAAAATAGGGCTTCCCTGGTGGCGCAGTGGTTGAGAGTCTGCCTGCCGATGAAGGGGACACGGGTTCGTGCCCCTGTCCGGGAAGATCCCACATGCCGCGTAGGGGCTGGGCCCGTGAGCCATGGCAGCTGAGCCTGCGAGTCCGGAGCCTATGCTCCACAACGGGAGAGGCCACAATAGTGAGAGGCCCGCGTACCGCAAAAAATAAATAAATAAATAAAAAACTGGGAACAATAAAAACAGTCTACAAACAAAAGTCAGGTAAGAATGTTTCCCTTAGCAACACTGAAAGAGATATTTAAACACAGTCATCATTCAACAAACACATAATTTAGCAATCAACAAAATAACTGACAGCATGTAAATTATATTTTAATTTTTCAACTGTTTACTTTTCTCAAGTATTTATTTCTCCCTTTAAAGGAAACATACTCATTCAGGAGTCTAAACTAAGAAAGGAAGAAAATTTTGTATCAAACTGGGTTTAAATTACATATTGAAAATTTAGGTTCAATAGAAGAAAAAAAACTTCAAACAGAAAAACGTCAAACCTATCTTAATAATACAGTGCTATGTACTTTATTAAATTCAACTTCTATAAAACCACTTGTTTTTACCGTAAAAGTATTCTCCCCCCCAGCCCCCCATTCTTCCACTCCTGGAACGTGCAGTCTTCTGAAGCAGGCCAAAACATTCTATCATTTGTGATGCTCTTTTCTCCACTGCTCCGGACTTTCAGTCAGGGGTTACTATCATAATGCCACCCCCAAAATACCAAATAGCCTCCAATGCACACATTCCCATCATTTCCAGAATCAAGTTGGGATTATCTAGCATTCAGACCAGCTACATCTTTAGTCTTTTTATCTCTACTCTCACCCATTCATTCATTCTCTACCTCACCCATGGAACCTACTATGAGCAGACACTGAGCCACATGAATGACCTACCACATGAATGAGTTTCCTGCCACCAGTTGGGTTAAAGTTCCACAAGGAGACGGGCAAGATTTGCCTCTGATACAGATGCTGGGAAGACACCAGAGCTAGGAGTGGGGCTTTGTGTAGGCTGAGGAAGTTGGGAAGGCTCCCCCTAGGTGTGACAGGTGGAAAAACCTGCCAGGTACAGAAAAGGGCAGAGAGAGTGTGGGACCTTTGAGGAAATGTCTAATTGTTCATCAATTCTGACGTGTCCAAGGAGAGAAATGCCACTGGCCAGACCAAGACATACACCAGACTGAGGACGTAAAACAGACTCCAGCCTTGACGCAATTCAATCTGAACATCATGGCCAAATAATCTTTCCCCGAAGTGTAACTCTGGTTTTTCTCATTCCCTTGGTTAAAATTTGTCAGCAGCTCTTGAATTAAGTGAAGCACTTTTGGAATAAAAGACAGCATTTTCTCATTTTGCAGCACACTGGTGGACACTGCTTCCCGGTCTAAGCATGTTATTCATAATGATAACGTGAAGAAGGTGGGAGAAAACAGTAAGGAAAAATGTGAATTACCATCGTGGCTCCTTCATGTGCCATACTGTTAAACTGGAAGTCCTAATATGTGTGTATGTACATGTCCCTAAAAGTTGCTCTGATTGGAACAAATATGCTTTTAAAATAATCATGTAACACTAGTATGTATGATTATATATATTATAATAAGAGAAGTTTTATTTAGTCAAAACTAGTTTATGAAAGTTTAGGACAGATTTAAATTTCCTCTTAAGAGAGCACAGGCCTTTATCATTTCTGAGTGAATAAGGAAATAAAGAAAGCAGAGTAGGAAGAGAGCTTCAAGATGGCAGAAGAGTAAGATGCGGAGATCACCTTCCTCCCCACAAATACATGAGAAATACATCTACATGTGAAACAACTCCTACAGAACACCTACTGAACGCTGGCAGAAGACCTCAGACCTCCCAAAAGGCAAGAAAGTCCCCACGTACCTGGGTAGGGCAAAAGAAAAAAGAATAAACAGAGACAAAAGAATGCGGATGGGACCTGCACCAGTGGGAGGGAGCTGTGAAGGAGGAAAGGTTTCCACACACTAGAAGCCCCTTCGCGGGCGGAGATTGCGGGTGGCGGGGCAGGGGAAGCTTCGGAGCCACGGAGGAGAGCACAGCAACAGGGGTGCGGAGGGCAAAGTGGAGAGATTCCCGCACAGAGGATCGGTGCCGACTGGCACTCACCAGCCCGAGATGCTTGTCTGCTCAACCGCCGGGGCAGGCAGGGCTGGGAGCTGAGGCTCGGGCTTCGGTCTGAGTGCAGGGAGAGGACTGGGGTTGGCGGCGTGAACAAAGCCTGCAGGGGGTTAGTGCACCACGGCTAGCCGGGAGGGAGTCCGGGGAAAAGTCTGGATCTGCCAAAGAGGCAAGACACTTTTTCTTCCCTCTTTGTTTTCTAGTGCGCAAGGAGAGGGGATTTAGACCGCTGCTTAAAGCAGCTCCAGAGACGGGCACGAGCCGCGGCTACCAGCGCGGACCCCAGAGACGAGCATGAGACGCTAAGGCTGCTGCTGCCGCCACCAAAAAGCCTGTGTGCAAGCACAGGTCACTATCCCCACCTCCCCTCCCGGGAGCTTCTGCAGCCCACCACTGCCAGAGTTCCGTGATCCAGGCACAACTTCCCCGGGAGAACGCATGGCGCGCCTCAGTCTGTTGCAACGTCATGCTGGCCTCTGCCACCGCAGGCTCGCCCCGCACTCCGTGACCCTCCCTCCCACAAGCCTGACTGAGCCAGAGCCCCCTAATCAGCTGCTACTTTAACCCCTTCCTGTCTGACTGAAGAACAGACGACTTCAGGCGACCTACATGCAGAGGCGGGGCCAAATCCAAATCTGAACCCTGGGAGCTGTGCTAACAAAGAAGAGAAAGGGAAATTTCTCCCAGCAGCCTCAGAAGCAGTGGATTAAAGCTCCACAATCAACTTGATGTACCCTGCATCTGTGGAATACCTGAACAGACAACGAATCATCCTAAATTGAGGAGGTGGACTTTGGGAGCAATGATATATGTATTTTTTTCCTTTTTCTCTTTTTCTGAGTGTGTATCTGTATGCTTCTGTGTGTGATTTTGTCTGTATAGCTTTGCTTTTACCACTTGTCCTAGGGTTCTGTCTGTCCGTTTTTTCTTTTTTTTTAACTTACATTTTTTTCTTAATTATTTTTTATTTTAATAACTTTATTTTATTTTACCTTCTTTCTTTCTTTCCTCCCATTTATTCTGAGCTGTGTGGAAGTCAGGCTCTTGGTTCTCCAGCCAGGTGTCAGAGCTGGGCCACTGAGCTGGGAGAGCCAAGTTCAGGACACTGGTCCACAAGAGACCTCCCAGCTCCACATAATATCAAATGGTGAAAATCTCCCAGAGGTCTCCATCTCAACGCCAAGACCCAGCTCCACTCAACCACCAGCAAGTTACAGTGCTGGACACCCTATGCCAAACAACTAGCAAGACAGGAACACAACCCCATCCATTGGCACAGAGGCTGCATAAAATCATAATAAGACCACAGAAACCCCAAAACACACCACCAGACGTGGACCTGCCCCCCAGAAAGACAAGATCCAGCCTCATCCACTAGAACACAAGCATTTGTCCCATCCACCAGGAAGCCTACACAACCCACTGAACCAACCATAGCCACTGGGTAGACACCAAAAACAATGGGAACTACGAACCTGCAGCCTGCGAAAAGGAGACCCCAAACACAGTAAGTTAAGCAAAATGAGAAGACAGAGAAACACACAGCAGATGAAGGAGCAAGGTAAAAACCCACCAGGCCTAACAAATGAAGAGGAAACAGGCATTCCCTATTCTAAAAGAATTCAGAATAATGATAGTAAATATGATCCAAAATCATGGATAGAATGGAGGAAATACAAGAAACGTTTAACAAGGACCTAGAAGAACTAAAGAGTGATGAACAACACAATAAAAGAAATTAAAAATTCTCTACAAGGGATCAATAGCAGAATAACTGAAGCAGAAGAACAGATAAGTGACTTGGAAGATAAAATAGTGGAAATAACTGCTGCAGAGCAGAATAAAGAAAAAAGAATGAAAAGAATTGAGGACAGTCTCAGAGACGTCTGGGACAACATGAAACAAACCAACATTCGAATTATAGGGGTCCCAGAAGAAAAAGAAAGGATCTGAGAAAATATTTCAAGAGATTATGGTTGAAAACTTCCCTAATACAGGAAAGGAAATAGTAAATCAAATCCAGGAAGAACAGAGAGTCCCACACAGGATAAATCAAAAGGGAAACATGCTAAGACACATATTAATCAAACTATCAAAAATTAAATACAAAGAAAAAATATTAAAAGCAGCAAGGGAAAAACAACAAATAACACATAAGGGAATCCCCATAAAGTTAACAGCTAATATTTCAGCAGAAACGCTGCAAGCCAGAACGGGAGTGGCAGGACATATTTAAAGTGACGAAGGAGAAAAGCCTACAACCAAGACTGCTCTACCCAGCAAGAATCTCATTCAGATTCGACGGAGAAATTAAAATCTTTACAGACAAGCAAAAGCTAAGAAAATTCAGCATCACCAAACCACCTTTACAACAAATGCTAAAGGAACTTCTCTAGGCAGGAAACACAGGAGAAGGAAAAGACTGACAATAATAAACCCAAAGAATTAAGAATACAGTAATGGGAACATACATATCGATAATTACCTTAAATGTAAATGGATTCAATGCTCCAAGCAAAAGACACAGATTGGCTGAATGGATACAAAAACAAGACCCATATATATGCTGTCTACAGGAGACCCACTTCAGAACTAGGAACACATACAGACTGAAAGTGAGGGGATGGAAAAAAATATTCCATGCAAATGGAAATTAAAAGAAAGCTGGAGTAGCAATACTCATACCAGACAAAACAGACTTTAAAACAAAGACTATCACGAGAGACAAAGAAGGACACTACATAATGATCAAGGGATCAATCCAAGAAGAAGATGTAACAATTGTAAGTGTTTATGCACCCAACATAGGAGCACCTCAATATATAAGTTAAATACTAACAGCCATAAAAGGAGAAATCGACAGTGACACAATCATAGTAGGGGATTTTAAAAACCCACTTTCACCAATGCATAGATCATCCAAAATGAAAATAAATATGGAAACACAAGCTTTAAATGATACATTAAACAAGAGGAACTTAATTGATATTTATAGGACATTCCATCCAAAACCAACAGAACACACATTCTTCTTAAGTGCTCATAGAACGTTCTCTAGGATAGATCATATCTTGGTTCACATATCAACCCTTGGTAAATTTAAGAAAATTGAAACTGTATCAAGTATCTTTCCGACCACAATGCTATGAGACTAGATATCAATTACAGGAAAAAATCTGTAAGAAATACAAACACATGGAGGCTAAACAACACACTACTTAATAACTAAGAGATCACTGAAGAAATCACAGGGAATAAAAAAATACCTAGAAACAAATGATAATGGAGACACGATGACCCAAAACCTATGGGATGCAGCAAAAGCAGTTCTAAGAGGGAAGTTTATAGCAATACAATGCTACCTTAAGAAATAAGAAACATCTCAAATAACCTAACCTTACACCTAAAGCAATCAGAAAAGAAGAACAAAAAAAACCCAACGTTAGCAGAAGGAAAGAAATCATTAACATCAGGTCAGAAATAAATGAAAAAGAAATGAAGTAAACGATAGCAAAGATCAATAAAACTAAAAGCTGGTTCTTTGAGAAGACAAACAAAATTGATAAACCATTAGCCAGAATTATCAAGAAAAAATGGGAGAAGACTCAAATCAATCGAATTAGAAATGAAAAAGGAGAAATAACAACTGACACTGCAGAAATACAAAGGATCATGAGAGATTACTGCAAGCAACTATATGCCAATAAAAAGACAACCTGGAAGAAATGCACAAATCCTTGGAAATGCACAACCTTCCGAGACTGAACCGGGAAGAAATAGAAAATATGAACAGACCAATCAGAAGCAATGAAATTGAAACTGTGATTTAAAATCTTCCAACAAACAAAAGCCCAGGACCAGATGGCTTCACAGGCGAATTCTATCAAACATTTACAGAAGAGCTAACACCTATCCTTCTAAAACTCTTCTAAAATATAGCAGAAGGAGGAACACTCGCAAACTCATTCTACGAGGCCACCATCACTCTGATACCAAAACCAGACAAAGATGTCACAAAGAAAGAAAACTACAGGCCAATATCACTGATGAACATAGATGCAAAAATCCTCAACAAAATACTAGCAAACAGAATCCAACAGCACATTAAAAGGATCATACACTATGATCAAGTGGGGTTTATCCCAGGATTGCAAGGATTCTTCAATATACGCAAATCAATCAAAGTGATACACCATATTAACAAATTGAAGGAAAAAACACATATGATCATCTCAATAGATGCAGAGAAAGCTTTCAACAAAATTCAACACCGAATTATGATAAAAACCCTCCACAAAGTAGACACAGAGGGAACTTTCCTCAACATAATAAAGGCCATATATGACAAAACCAGAGACAACATTGTCCTCAACGGTGAAAAACTGAAACCATTTCCATTAAGGTCAGGCACAAGACAAGGTTACCCACTCTCACCACTAATATTCAACTTAGTTTTGGAAGTTTTAGCCACAGTAATCAGAGAAGAAAAAGAAATAAAAGGAATCCAAATTGGAAAAGAGGTAAAGCTGTCACTGTTTGCAGATGACATGATACTATACATAGAGAATCCTAAAGATGATACCAGAAAACTACTAGAGCTAATCAATGAATTTGGTAAAGATGCAGGATACAAAATTAATGCACAGAAGTCTCTTGCATTCCTATACACGAATGATGAAAAATCTGAAAGTGAAATTAAGAAAACACTCCCATTTACCATTGCAGGAAAAAGAATAAAATATCTAGGAATAAACCTACCTAAGGAGACAAAAGACGTGTATGTGGAAAATTATAAGACACTGATGAAAGAAATTAAAGATGATAAAAATAGATGGAGAGATATACCATGTTCTTTGATTGGAAGATTCTACATTGTGAAAATGAATCTACTACCTAAAGCAATCTACCGATTCAATGCAATCCCTATCAAACTACCACTGGCATTTTTCACAGAACTAGAACAAAAAATTTCACAATTTGTATGGAAACACAAAAGACCCCAAGTAGCCAAAGCAATCTTGAGAAAGAAAAACAGAGCTGAAGGAATCAGGCTTCTGGACTTCAGACTATACTACAAAGCTACAGTAATCAAGACAGTATGGTACTGGCACAAAAACAGAAATACAGATCAAAGGAACAGGATAGAAAGCCCAGAGATAAACCCACGCACATATGGTCACCTTATTCTGACAAAGGAGGCAAGAATATACAATGGAAGAAAGACAGCCTGTATAAATGGTGGTGGGAAAACTGGACAGCTACATGTAAAAGAATGAAATTAGAACACTCCCTAACACCATACACAAAAATAAACTCAAAATGGATTAAAGACCTAAATGTAAGGCCAGACACCATCAAACTCTTAGAGGAAAACATAGGGAGAACGCTCTATGACATAAATCACAGCAAGATCCTTTTTGACCCACCTCCTACAGAAATGGAAATAAAAACAGAAGTAAACAAATGGGACCTAATGAAACTTCAAAGCTTTTGTACAGCAAAGGAAACCATAAACAAGACCAAAGGACAACCCTCAGAATGGGAGAAAATATTTGCAAATGAAGCAACTGACAAAGGATTAATCTCCAAAATTTACAAGCAGCTCATGAAGCTCAATATTAAAAAACAACGCAATCCAAAAGTGGAGAGAAGACCTAAACAGACATTTCTCCAAAGAAGATATACAGATTGCCAACAGACACATGAAAGAATGCTCAACATCATTAATCATTAGAGAAGTGCAAATCAAAACTACAATGAGATATCATCTCACACCGGCCAGAATGGCCATCAACAAAAAATCTACACACAATAAATGCTGGAGAGGGTGTGGAGAAAAGGGAACCCTCCTGCACTGTTCTTGGGAACGTACCTTGATACAACCACTATCTAGAACAGTATGGAGGCTCTTTAAAAAACTAAAAATAGAACTACCATACAACCAAGCAATCCCACTACTGGGCATATTCCCTGAGAAAACCATAATTCAAAAGGAGTCACGTACTAAAATGTTCACTGCAGCTCTATTTACAATAGCCAGGACATGGAAGCAACTGAAGTGTCCATCAACAGATGAATGGATAAAGAAGATGTGGCACATATATACAGTGGAATATTAGCCATAAAAAGAAACGAAACTGAGTTATTTGTAGTGAGGTGGATGGACCTAGAGACTGTCATACAGAGTGAAGTAAGTCAGAAAGAGAAAAATACCGTATGCTAACACATATACATGGAATCTAAAGAAAAATAAATAGTCATAAAGAACCTAGGGGCAAGATGGAAATAAAGATGCCAACCTACTAGAGAATGGACTTGAGGATACGGAGTGGGGGAAGGGTAAGCTGGTACAAAATGCAACAGTGGAATGGACATACATTCACTACCAAACGTAAAATAGATAGCTAGTGGGACGCAGCTGCATAGCACAGGGAGATCAGCTTGGTGCTTTGTGACCACCTAGAGGGGTGGGATAGGCAGGGTGGGGAGGAGGGAGATGCAAGAGAGAAGAGATATGGGGACATATGTATATATATAACTGATTCACTTTGTTATAAAGCAAAAACTAACACACCATTGTAAAGCAATTATACTCCAATAAAGTTGTTTAAAAAAAAAAGCTGAAAAGAAAAAGAAAGCAGAGTAAGTTTAAAAACTGAAATATAGACCATTTTTAAGACATGATACTGCATTACTTCCAATTATGAAAAATGATCAAAAGAATGTGAATAAAGCTTTGTAGACTTATTTTAATGATATAGTATTATATATTATCAAAATTCTGATTTAACTAAGAAAATTAAGGTCTTGGAAATACACAAATGCTTAAGAACTCTTTTCTCTTTAATAAAGAATGTCATTGCAATTTTGTTTCTTCTATCAATTCTGGTAAAGACCCATGATGTTTTGGGGTATCGATGGTGTTTCAAGCATGGTGATTGCCCCTGGGAAAAAAAGAAAAGGCTTAAATGTGCCCCATCCCTTGGGAGCCCCAACCAGTCAATTCACATAAATTATCACACATTCTGATTTAATGGAATCAAAAGAACTAAGTTGTAGATCACTATCCAGTATTCTTTCCATTCCTCCATGTGCTGAAGAGACAATGAGGAACAGAAGACAGTCACAGAGTCCTCAGGGAGACAGCCAAGAACCACTAGAGAAACTGATTAGATCTTTTTTAAAATTTCATTATTTATTTATTATTTTTGGCAGCATTGGGTCTTTGTTGCTGTGCACGGGCTTTCTCTAGTCACAGAGAGTGGAGGCTACTCTTTGTTGGGGTGTGCGGGCTTCTCACTGCAGTGGCTTCTCTTGTTGAAGAGTACAGGCTCTAGGTGCATGGGCTTCAGTTGCTGTGGCACATGGGCTCAGTAGTTGTGGCTCATGGGCTCTATAGCACAGGCTCAGCAGTTGTGGAGCACAGGCTTTAGTTGCTCCGTGGCATGTGGGATCTTCCCGGACCAGGGATGGAACCCGTGTCCTCTGTATTGGCAGGCAGATTCTTAACCACTGCCCCACCAGGGAAGCCCCAGATTAGATCTTTAGTAATATCTGCACAAGGCACCGTGGGATCCGAGCTGATGCAGCCTAAGTCTGCCTGTGGATATTCTGAAAGGCATCTCAAAGAACATAAAGACTGGGTTGAACGCTGAAGGATGAGTGAGTTTCTCAAGGCAGGCAAGGGCAGGAAGGGCATTCAGCTCCCTGCTCAGGGAGTTGAAAGGCAAAACACTCAAAACCACAGGGTGCAGGAGGCCAGAAGCACCTTAAAACACAGGTAGGATCCAATTATAAGGCCCAGGAGCATTCTTGGGTTTGCCTTTTGAAAAGTTCACTCTGGCAAGACTGAGGAGTCAGGACAGTAAGGGAGACCAGAGGCAGAGGAGCAGTTAGAAGGTGTCAAGGTAAGCCCGGGGAGCAATGAAGAGGGCCTGAACTCCTTAAAGATGGAATGTTTGAACCTGGCCTTTTCTATTGGAGCAGTCAGTTCAATTCTCCCTCAGTAGGGCTTGTTGATGCAAATGGCAAACTTCAGAAGTGATTAAAGTCAGATCACCTGACTCTGAACTTTAATTCTAGGTGAGACCTTTCTCGGGCAATGAGCACTAGCGAGGGCAGGCAGGGAAGGTTTTGTTAGTGTCTATGTCGCTGGAAAACATCACAGAGGTTGCTGATCTGTTTTAAGTCAATGATCTCTAAAATTTGATGAAAGCTACAGATCTTTTCACCCAAAAATACACAATTTTGGGCTTCCCTGGTGGCGCAGTGGTTGACAGTCCGCCTGCCAATGCAGGGGACAAGGGTTCGTGCCCCGGTCCGGGAAGATCCCACATGCCGTGGAGCGGCTGGGCCCGTGAGCCATGGCCGCTGAGCCTGCGTGTCCCGAACCTGAGCTCCGCAACGAGAGAGGCCACAACAGTAAGAGGCCCGCGTATCACCAAAAAAACCCCAAAAAAACCCCCAAAATTTTTAGGTGCAAGGTGTGTCCAAGGCTGACTAAGACTCTGGCTTTTACATTTAACTAGAAGATTCAGTGGATATTATAGAGACTAGTATACTTCAAGTGCTTCTCAAGATTTAGGGCTTCCCCCTGTAAAGAATCACTGACTTAGGTGTACTTTAAAATGGCTAAATTTTTATTTGAAATACAGATGCCTGTTTTTAATTATTAATTAAACTTTGGTTATGTTGCTTCATTAATAAACCATATGTTCTAAAGTTCTCAAAATTAGAACTAAATTATTATTATTCAGTGGGAATAATAATTATTATTCATTGTATAAGATTCAGCATAGCATGGGATTATACAATGACTTCCTAATCACAAAGCCAGACTCCATGGCAATGAAGCCATAATAAAAAGCTCCTTTACCAAGTCCAAGAGTAATTGGTCAGAATGTGACAGTTGCTGCTTCTCTCCTGGTTCAAAGATGAATTCTGACCCAACCTCTATCATTAGCCTCAACACTGAGGGTTTTTCAAGTCACCCAGGGAGTTGCAATGGCCATTGTAAATGGTGCTGCAGTGAACACTGGTGTGCATCTATCCTTTCAAGCCATGTTTTTCTCCAGAAATATGCTCAAGAGTGGGATTGCAGGATCACATGTTAACTCTATTTTTAGTTCTTTAAGGAACCTCCATACTGTTCTCCATAGTGGCTGCATCAATTTACATTCCCACCAACAGTGTAGGAGGGTTCCCTTTTCTCCACACCCTCTCCAGCATTTGTTGTTTGTGGATTTTTTGATGATAGCCATTTTGACTGGTGTGAGGTGATACCTCATTGTAGTTTTGATTTGCATTTCTCTAATGATTAGTGATGTTGAGCATTCTTTCATGTGTTTGTTGGCAATCTGTATATCTTCTTTGGAGAAATGTCTATTTAGTTCTTCTGCCTATTTTTGGATTGGGTTGTTTGTTTTTTATATTGAGTTGTATGAGTTGTTTGTATATTTTGGAGATTAATCCCCTGTCGGTTGCATCTTTTGCAAATATTTTCTCTCATTCTATAGGTTGCCTTTTCATTTAGTTTATGGTTTCCTTTGCTGTGCAAAAGCTTTTAAGTTTCATTAGATCCCATTTGTTTATTTTTGTTTTTATTTCCATTACTCTAGGAGACAGATCCAAAAAGATATTGCTGCGATTTATGTCAAAGAGTGTTCTGCCTATGTTTTCCTTTAGGAGTTTTACAGTATCCGATTCTTAATCCATTTTGAGTTTATTTTTATGCGTGGTGTTAGAGAATGTTCTAATTTCATGCTTTCACAGTAGCTGTCCAGTTTTCCCAGCACCACTTATTGAAGAGACTGTCTTTTCTCCATTGTATGTTCTTGCCTCCTTTGCCTTAGATTAACTGACCATAGGTGTGTGGGTTTATTTCTGGGCTTTCTATCCTGCTCTATTGATCTATATTTCTGTTTTTGTGCAAATACCATACGGTTTTGATTACTGTAGAAAAGCAAATGTTGGGTAAATAAATGTTTGCTGGACACGCAGAGACAATGAGAAAGAGGGGTCTATGATCTCTAAGCCCTGCCAGTTTCCCTCACCACACCCAGTCCATACTCTTTGCAGGTATCTCTGGTGATAGCTCTATTCTGGAAACAGTCCCTTTATCTAAATTTTTAGGCAGCTAAGGGGGAGTAAAAAGAAATACTTCCCGAGTCTTCTGTTTCATAAAAATCATCAGCCTAAATTAATCCTCCTGGCAAACAGACACCTTTCAGGATGCCAAATAGTGCTTCCCCACATAGTGAAGCTACCAGCCTGTACATGGTGTGGATGGAGTATTTGGGGTCATCAGTGTGAGATGCAGCTGATGGTGAAGAAAACTTTCAGAAAGCCTGAACCTCATGAAACTTGCGTGTTCCATGTTATCTTTAATCTAAACCATATATGTTCTTAGTAGCCTGGTGCGACATGAAATCATGACAAGAACAGAGACCAGTTTTCAGATTCTGACTTGCCTTCGGCTGGCACAGCAGCCAAAGGCAAGTCATTCAGAATCTCTGAACCTCAGTTTCTTCCTCACATTAAATGTAGAAGTTAATCTGGGGGAAATGAATACCTACTCAGTACTGCATCTTCTCATTAATTTCATATCCCTTAGTAAAGTTTCCTTCTGCCACATTTCTTGTTAACTGCATTCCTGGGTTTTACATAATTTTGTTGCTATGATGACAGAGATCTTTTTCCTAATTATATCTACAAGTATACAAAGACGTTAATGATGTTTTATATGTAGATTTCTGTCAATAGCCACTGTAGGAAACTCTTTTATTAGTCCTAATAATTTTGTAGTTGATTTTCTTGAATTCTTTAGGAAAATAATATCATGTGCATTTAGTAAGTATTTGTTGAATGAATGAGTAAACCAACTGAGTTGGCCCCATATTTTCAATATGGGCTCGTTACCAGTTCTATTTAAACAAAATTTCTTCATTCTTAAGAGCACCTTTGATTCATATTTTTGCTATCTTATTAACGTCTCCAAGTAATTTCCATAAAATATATGAATGGCATTTTCTATAAGTTATTATATGTTTGAGAATATAATTATTTTGCCTTTGTCTTAAAACCCAATACATAGCAATCCTGTATCTTTTGGTATCTAAAGTTCATAGGATGACTTACTAGACTATTAAGTTCCATGAAGGCAAGGATCCATGATGACTAACTTTCCAGGACCAAGCAGTGTAACTGGAAAATCACAGGCACTTTTATTAGTCAGCTTTTGCTTGGTTATACTACTGTAACAGAAAACCCTAGTATCTCCGTTGTTCTAACCAACAAGTTTATTTCTCAATCACACTGTGTTGGCTGCAGGTAGGCTGAGGCTGTACTCCACAGCTGTAGCTTTATTTACATCTTTTTAATTCCAGAATCCAGGCTAATAGAGCAAATCCTATCTGGGACATCTTTTCTCTTAGCAGACAGGAAAGGACAGTGGCAGAACCACATATAAGTTTCACTATTCAATCTTCTACTCAGATGCAGCTCATATTCCATCAGCCAAAGGAAGTCACATGGCTAAGCCTACAACAATGGGGAGGTATATTCCTCCTGTAGGGGAAGCAAGTCACGTAGAACAAGCAGGGATGTATTAATCCTCTTATAGGCAGGGCAGCAAATTGAGAACAATAACACAATCCACCACAGTACTCGACAAATACTTGCTGAATAAATAAATGATTGCTTACTTTTTATTTTACTTTTTTTCTGCATGGATACTTGTTGAATTATTTCTTCTTTGTTCCTAAAATTCCAAGATATCATTAGACTATATCCGGAAATGGATTCATTCATCTAGTCTGGCCCTTAGTGAATCTTCTTCTCTCTCGACTTAGGACTTTGGTGGGATTTCATTTTGTTTTCAATCTTAGGGAAATGCATTTCTATCCTTTTTTCCCCTAAGTTTTGTTTTTACAACCTGCTTTGTCTGTCTTTCTCTAAGTCTTGCTGCAAGCATAGTTGATATCCTCAATTTTCTCCCCACATATCTTTTCTTACAAAGCTTGAATATCTTCATTTTTCTCGGAGCTCCAGGAATATTTTTCCAACATTTTCCAGGCTCCTAAACCTATTTTCTGTGAGGGTCATCATTGTTCATTGTTTTATATAATAGATTTATTTAAGTTCTATTTATGATTAACCTTGGGAAGATCAGAAATAAAGAAAGCAAGTATGAGACTATATAGGGCATTTTTCAATAGATTATTGTATTTTTTACCTCAAGGGGGAATTAAAGCAAAATTCACATGACCAAGTTTATATTAGATATTAAGTGTGTTTTAGTTTGAAATGTGCAATAAATCACTGAAAACTGGCTAGATATATATTTTGATTTTGATTATGAGTAGGGGACCCTTCAATTTCATTTTGCCATTGTCCTAGCACAATTATTAATAGCTCCTATTTTCATTCCCGGAAAGGTCCTTGTTTAGGATATAAATTATGTGGTCGCCCTCATCATTAGTCAACTTTTGTCTCTTTATAAAAACAAAGAGGTTAAGAATAATTAGACCCCACTCCTCTGATTATTCTTAGAAGGATCTAAGCCATTCAAAACAATTTCTTGAACGAGGATAGATCTAGACCTGTTCTGATGAACAAGAGGAGGGAAGGGAAGTATTTAATCTGTAGATAAAGAATGGGATCGCTGTATTTGATTAATGCATCCACACTTCCCTGGTCTCTGCAGATGAGAAAAAGCAGGGTTCTCACAGAGCAGAGCCATAGTCAAACCATATCTATCATTGTTAGGAAAGTATTTGTCTTCTGTGGTTTTTGTCTGGCCAGGGATTGGGGCACATCTTCCTTCTGTGTTCACAACCCTGAACAACTGGGGCTCTTTTTCTCTTGGTAAATGTGTGTCATCTGAGTTCCATCTGGATAAGAAGCCTTTAAGAAGGCTTGTGGGAAGTGAAATATGCAGTCAGTAAATTATTTGGGTTAGTCCAGAGGTCATAGTGTAATATCTAAGAACTTTTTTAATGCCTCCATCATATTTCTTTTTTTATCCCTAAGAACCCTTTCCTGATTCCATGAAAAAGAATTCTTTCATGATTCTCTGCTTCCCTTTTATTGACTTAATGTCCTCTGGGATTTCATTGAATTATTATTATTTATCTATTAATAGCAGTAACTTTGTTTAAAAGGTACTATTTGCCCATGTAGGTGGCCTTAATTTTTATTACTGATTAGATAGATAGATGGATAGAGATAGATAGACAGATATTTAGAAACAGTTGCAGATGCTATATGTACAAATATTAGCAAAGTTTTTAAATGTTTACTATTCCTATGTCATAGTAGGATGTCTGTTTGTTTACTTTTAGGAGTTGACCCGGGTGCTACTGGTTATAGGTTATATGGGTCAAATGCAATAATGTTCAAACATTTAGGAAAAGACTGAGAGAAAAAGCAAAGGCTTTAATTTACTGAGAAACAGTAATCTTTTGAAGGACGGTGTGGAGATATTTTGGTGAATACAGGTAAAGGGAGGCAGGCTTGGGCAGAAATATTCTTTGGGGCTCAACATTCTCTCCAGCCCCTGAACCCCTTCTTTCCTTCCTCACCACACATTCCATCTAACCAAATAAAACAAAGTCCACTAAGGCGGGAGCCTTCAGCCCAAGCCAGTCTACTGTCTCCACAACCTTTGGTTTATCAGCCACATTCCAAGCCACTTGGGGTGCCCCCTTGGGATTATTCCCACTCTCAAGCATACCTTGGTTGGAAACCCTAAAATGATCATCATTCGCCCACACACACATCAGTTGCTGATAACCAGTTCTTATTTCCAGGCCCTGACAGTTCAGTTAAGAGGATTTTACTGAGTTGTTTGTGTATTTGTTCTGTTGTGTTCGCCAGAGGTCTTTTTAAGTTCTTAGGTAGGTTACTCCTCTCTAAAGGGAGAACAGGAACTTATCAGTTCTTCCTTCGAACCTCTACTCTTTCTTGCCAAAAATCCTTGCAGTTTTAGGAGGACACCACTTGCTAATTCATAGCCATGACACTGGCATTTCTTTATTACTGGATCATATTTATGGGGATGTGAAAGCTTGAAAAAATCAGTCCTGTGGACTTAGTTGGCCATCAGGAAGAGCAGTTGGGAGAAATCCACTCTTCTGTTCCATTACCACAGGTCCAATCCATTCTAGTGTGTAGCTATTTCAGTGGGTTCCAAAGCAACTCGATAGAAAACTCTTCAATCACTCGGATGGCAAAATGGTCTCTTATCTGAAAACTTTAGCAGACATTTCTTCCCCCTAGAGCTCTGCCTGTTATCTCTAAGGTCACCCATAACTAAATAACTATGGAATCATCTGGTAAGAAACACCAAATAACTGAGTTCACCTTCCGAAGGAGACAGACTTGGCCTGGCTTGAGAGCCAAGCTGCTCTTTTATTTACAGTACTGAAGCTACGTACCCTATTTGTTGGAATTTGTGCTCTGAACAGCTCATTGGTGTTACACCCCCTTTGTTGCCATATGATTCAACTTTGGAATCACTGTCAGTAAGGACCACATTATGAACGTTATACTTTTGCTACTTTACATGTATAAAAAATTCTTATCAATACTTGGGAGGGCCCCACAGGGTCCTGCTTGGTTTCATGCCTCCTTGAGCTAGTACAACTAAGCAAAAGCAATCGAATACAAAAGTTAAAGTAAAAGAAACTGATCCAGTATGGAGTCAGATTTGTTTTTCCTGATTACACATTAATTTTCTGTGATGGACCAGGCATTGTAATAGGCACTACAGAAACAAGGATATTCCCTTCCCTCGAGGATCTTCCCTTCTGGTTTCCGAGGAAATGACTGTTATTTGTCAGGAGAGGAAAGAGAAAGGAGACACTGAAATTCCTGTAACAACCAGTATAAACTCCATGAAGCCAGACATTTTTTACTGCTTTTTATGACTGAAATCCACGGACCTAGATTAGTTCCTGGTACACACCATGTGGCTGACAGGGTCTTGGTGCTCCGGCCATGTGTCAGGCCTGAGGCTCTTATGTGGGAGAGCTGAGTTCAGGATACTGGACCAATAGAGACTTCCCAGCCTCACGTAATACCAAACAGCAAAAGCTCTCCCAGAGATCTCCATCTGAACACTAAGACCCAGTTCCACTCAATGACCAGCAAGCTACAGTGTGGGAAAGCCCATACGAAACAACTAGCAAGACAGGAACACAACCCCACCCATTAGAAGACAGTCTACCCAAAATCAAAATGAGTACACAGACACCCCAAAACACACCAACGGATGCGGTCCTGCTTAACAGAAAGACAAGATCCAGGTTCATCCACCAGAACACAGGCACCAGTCCCATACACAAGAAAGCCTACACAATCCACTGAACCAATATTACCCACTGGGGGCAAAATGCCAAAAACAATGGGAGCTACAAATCTGCAGCCTGCGAACTGGAAACTTAACTAAACACAGTAAGATAACCAAAATGAGAAAACAGAGAAATATGCAGCAGATGAAGGAGCAAAGTAAAAACACACCACACCAAACGAATGAAGAGGAAATAGGCAGTCTACCTGAAAAAGAATTCAGAGTGATGATAGTAAAGATGATCCAAAATCTTGGAAACAGAATAGACAAAATGCAAGAAACATGCAAGAAACAAGACCTAGAAGACCTAAGAGCAAACAAACAATGATTAACAACACAATAAATGAAATTAAAAATTCTCTAGAAGAAATCAATAGCAGAATAACTGAGGCAGAAGAACAGATAAGAAACCTGGAAGATAAAATAGTAGAAATAACAACCACAGAGCAGAATAAAGAAGAAAGAATGAAAAGAATTGAAGACAGTGTCAGAGACCTCTGGTACAACATTAAATGCACCAACATTCGAATTATAGGGGTCCCAGAAGAGAAACAAAAAGAAAAGGACTGAGAAAATATTTGAACAGATTATAGTTGAACACTTCACTAATATGGGAAAGGAAATAGTCAATCAAGCCCAGGAAGCGCAGAGAGTCCCATACAGGATAAATCTAAGGAGAAACACACTAAGACACATATTAATCAATCAAAAATTAAATACAAAGAAAAAATATTAAAAGCAGCAAGGGAAAAACAACAAATAACATACAAGGGAATCCCCATAAGGTTACCAGCTTATCTTTCAGCAGAAACTCTGCAAGCCAGAAGGGAGTGGCAGGACATATTTAAAGTGATAAAAGCAAAAAACCTACAACCAAGATTACTCTAACCAACAAGGATCTCATACAGATTCAACAGAGTAATTAAAAACCTTACAGACAAGCAAAAGCTAAGAGAATTCAGCACCACCAAACCAGATTTACAACAAATGCTAAAGGAACTTCTCTAGGCAAGAAACACAAGAGAAGGAAAAGACCTACAATAACAAACCCAAAACAATTAAGAAAATGGTAATAGGAACATACATGTTGGTAATTACCTTAAACGTAAATGGATTAAATGCTCCAACCAAAAGACATAGACTGGCTGAATGGATACAAAAACAAGACCCATAAATATGCTGTCTAAAAGAGACATACTTCAGACCTAGGGACACATTCAGACTAAAAGTGAGGGGATGGAAAAGGATATTCCATGCAGATGGAAATCAAAAGAAGCTGGAGTAGCAATTCTCATATCAGACAAAATAGACTTTAACACAAAGACTATTACAAGAGACAAAGAAGGACACTACATAATGATCAAGGGATCATCCAAAAAGAAGATAAAACAATTGTAAATATTTATGCACCCTACATACGAGCACCACAGTACATAAGGCAAATGCTAACAGCCATAAAATGGGAAATCAACAGTAACACAATCATAGTAGGGGACTTTAACACTCCACTTTCGCGAATGGACAGATCATCCAAAATGAAAATAAATATGGAAAAACAAGCTTTAAATGATATATTAAACAGGATAGACTTAATTGATATTTATAGGACACTCCATCCAAAAACAACAGAATACACACGCTCTTCTCAAGTGCTCATGGACATTCTCCAGGATGGATCATATCTTGGGTCACAAATCAAGCCTTGGTAAATTTAAGAAAATTGAAATCGTATCAAGTATCTTTTTTTTTTTTTTTTTTTTTTTTTGCGGTACATGGGCCTTTCACTGTTGTGGCCTCTTCCGTTGCGGAGCACAGGCTCTGGACGTTCAGGCTCAGTGTCCATGGCTCACAGGCCTAGCTGTTCCGTGGCATGTGGGATCTTCCCGGACCGAGGAAAGAACCCGTGTCACGTGCATCGGCAGGCGGATTCTCAACCACTGCGCCACCAGGGAAGCCCCATATCAAGTATCTTTTATGACTACTATGCTATGAGACTAGATATCAAATACAGGAAAAGATCTGTTAAAAATACAAACACATGGAGGCTAAACAATACACTACTTAATAAACAAGAGATCACTGAAGAAATCAAAGAGGAAATAAAAAAATACCTAGAAACAAATGACAATGAAAACACGACGACCCAAAACCTAAGGGATGCAGCAAAGGCAGTTCTAAGAGGGAAGTTTATAGCAATACAATCCTACCTTAATAAACAAGAAACATCTCAAATAAACAACCTAACCTTACACCTAAAGCAATTAGTGAAAGAAGAACAAAAACCCCAAATAGCAGAAGGAAAGAAATCATTAAGATCAGGTAAGAAATAAATGAAAAAGAAATGAAGGAAACAGTAGCAAAGATCAATAAAACTACAAGCTGGTTCTTTGAGAAGATAAACAAAATTGATAAACCATTAGCCAGACTTATCAAGAAAAAAAGGGAGAAGACTCAAATCAATATAATTAGAACTAAAAAAGGAGAAGTAAAAACTGACAGTGCAGAAATACAAAGGATCATGAGAGATTACTACAAGCAACTATATGCCAATAAAATGGACAACCTGGAAGAAATGGAGAGATTCTCAGAAAAGCACAACCTTCTGAGACTGAACCAGGAAGAAATAGAAAATATAAACAGACAAGTCACAAGCACTGAAATTGAAACTGTAATTAGAAATCTTCGAACAAACAAAAGTCCAGGACTAGATGGCTTCACAGGGGAATTCTATCAAACATTTAGAGAACAGCTAATACCTATCCTTCTCAAAATATTCCAAAATATAGCAGAGGGCGGAACACTCCCAAACTCATTCTACAAGGCCACCATCACCCTGATACCAAAACCAGACCAAGCTGTCAAAGGAAAATAAAACTACATGCCAATATCCCTGAGGAACACAGATGCAAAAATCCTCAACAAAATACTAGCAAACAGAATCCAACAGCACATTAAAAGGATCATACACTGTGATCAAATGGGGTTTACCCCAGGAATGCAAGGATTCTTCAGTATACACAAATCAATCAATGTGATAAACCATATTAACAAACTGAAGGAGAAAAAACATATGATCATGTCAATAGATGCAGAAAAGTCTTTCGACAAAATTCACCACCATTTATGAAAAAAACCCTCCAGAAAGTAGGCATAGCGGGAACTTACCTCAACATAATAAAGGCCATATATGACAAACCCACAGCTAACATTGTTCCCCATCATGAAAAACTGAAACCATTTCCTCTAAGATCAGGAACAAGACAAAGTTGTCCACCCTCACCACAATGATTCATCATAGTTTTGGAAGTTTTAGCCACAGCAATCAAAGAAGAAACAGAAACAAAAGGAATCCATATCAGAAAAGAAGAAGTAAAAAAGTCACTGTTTGCAGATGACATGATACTATACATAGAGAATCCTAAAGATGATACCAGAAAACTACTAGAGCTAATCAATTAATGTGGTAAAGTAGCAGGACATACAATTAATGCACAGAAATCTCTTGCATTCCTATACACTAACGATAAAAAATCTGAAAGAGAAATTAAGGAAACAATCTCATTTACCATTGCAAGAAAAAGAAGAAAATACCTAGGAATAAACCTACCTAAGGAGACAAAAGACCTGTACGAAGAAAACTATAAGACACTGATGAAAGAAATTAAAGATTATACAAACAGATGGAGAGATATACCATGTTCTTGGATTGGAAGCATCAATATTGTGAAAATGACTATACTACCCAAAGCAATCTAGAGAGTCAGTGCAATCCCTATCAAACTACCACTGGCATTTTTCACAGAACTAGAACAAAAAATTTCACAATTTGCATCGCAACCAAAAGATCCAGAATAGCCAAAGCAATCTTGAGAAAGAAAAACGGAGCCGGAGGGATCAGGCTCCCAGAGTTCAGACTATACTACAAAGCTACAGGAATCAAGACAGTATGGTACTGGCACAAAAACAGAAATATAGATCAATGGAACAGGATAGAAAGCCCAGAGATAAACCCACGCACATATGGTCCCCTTATTTTGATAAAGGAGGCAAAAATATACAATGGAGGAAAGACAGCCTGTATAAATGGTGGTGGGAAAACTGGAAAGCTACATGTAAAAGAATGAAATTAGAACACTCCCTAACACATACACAAAAATAAACTCAAAATGGATTAAAGACCTAATTGTAAGGCCAGACACCATCAAACTCTTAGAGGAAAACACTTAGGAAAAACACTCTATGATATAAATCACAGCAAGATCCTTTTTGACCCACCTCCTACAGAAATGGAAATAAAAACAAAATAAACAAATGGGACCTAATGGAACTTAAAAGCTTTTGTACAGCAAAGGAAAGCATAAACAAGACAAAAAGACAACCCTCAGAAAGGGAGAAGATATTTGCAAATGAAGCAACTGACAGAGGATTAATCTCCAAAATTTACAAGCAGCTCACGCAGATCAATATCAAAAAAACAAACAACCCAATCCAAAAATGGGCAGAAGACCTAAATAGACATTTCTCCAAAGAAGATATACAGACTTCCAACAAACACATGAAAGAATGCTCAACATCATTAATCATTAGAGAAATGCAAGTCAAAACTACAATGAGATATCATCTCAAACTGGTCAGAATGGCCATCATCAAAAAATCTACACACAATAAATGCTGGAGAGGGTGTGGAGAAAAGGGAACCCTCTTGCACTGTTGGTGGGAATGTAAATTGATACAGCCACTATGGAGAACAGTATGGAGGTTCCTTTAAAAACTAAAAATAGAACTACCATATGACCCAGCAATCCCACTACTGGGCATATACCCTGAGAAAAACATAATTCAAAAAGAGTCATGTACCACAGTGTTCATTGCAGCACTATTTACAATAGCCAGGACATGGAAGCAACTGAAGTGTCCATCAACAGATGAATGGATAAAGAAGATGTGGCACATATATACAGTGGAATATTACTCAGCCATAAAAAGAAACGAAATTGAGTTATTTGTAGTGAGGTGGAGGGACCTAGAATCTGTCATTCAGAGTGAAGTAAGTCAGAAAGCAAAAAACAAATACTGTATGCTAACACATATATACGCAATCTTAAAAAATAAAAGGTTCTGAAGAACGTAAGGGCAAGACACGAATAAAGACACAGACGTAGAGAATGGAGTTGAGGACATGGGAAGGGGAAAGGTAAGCTGGGATGAAATGAGAGAATGGCATGGTCATATATACACTACCAAATGTAGAATAGATAACTAGTGGGAAGCAGCCACATAGCACAGGGAGATCAGCTCTGTGCTTTGTGACCACCTAGATGGGTGGGATAGGGAGGATGGGAGGGAGATGCACGAGGGAGGAGATATGGTGATATATGTATATGTGTAGCTGATTCAGCTTGTTATCAAGCAGAAACTAACATACCATTGTAAAGCAATTATACTCCAATAAAGATTTTTTTAAAAAAACCCAAAAAACCAAAAAGAGTCATGTACCACAATGTTCATTGAAGCTCTATTTACAATAGCCAGGATATGGAAGCAACCTATGTGTCCACTGACAGATGAATGGTTAAAGAAGATGTGGCACATATATACAATGCAATATTACTCAGCCATAAAAAGAAACGAAACTGAGTTATTTGTAGTGAGGTGGATGGACCTAGAGTCTGTCACACAGAGTGAAGTAAGTCAGAAAGAGAAAAACGAATACCGTATGCTAACACATATATATGGACTCTAAAAAAAGAAAAATTATTCTGAAGAACCTAGGGGCAGGACAGGAATAAAGATGCAGATGTAGAGAATGGACTTGAGGACATGGGGAAGGGGAAGGGGAAGGTTGGACAAAGTGAAAGTGTAGCAGTTACACATATACACTACCAAATGTAAAACAGATAGCTAGTGGGAAGCAGCTGCAAAGCACAGTTTGATCTGCTGGGTGCTTTGTGAGCACCTAGAGGGGTGGGAAAGGGAGGGTGGGAGGGAGATGCAAGAAGGAAGGGATGTGGGAATATATGTAAATGTATAGCTGATTCACTTTGTTATACAGCAGAAACTAACACACCATTGTAAACCAATTATACTCCAATAAAAATTAAAAAAAATTCCTACTACATTGCTGCTATGTCTGTTGAGGAGGTTGGTTTAGCCATGAGAGTTGGAGGCACAATGTGGTCATTAGTGGCTACTGTCTTTGTTTCTAGTTCTGTTTAACCACTAAGAAAAATGCTGAGAACTTAAGAGCTTCTACTGAACAGCAAGTTTCAAAAAAAGATGTGTGAGTTCACTTGAGTTATTTTTAAATTTGAGCTCCACCTACACACACCTGCTGAAAGTGTGGACAGGATGGAGGACATGTGGTGATAGTCCTTTGGCTGGGAGACCTCAAAGGAACTTAAGAGAAGCTTAAAGTTTCTGGCATCCCCTTAAGGGAATTGCAGAAGTCAGTGGAAATGCTTTACATAGGTGTCTTTCTTCTGTTTTGAGCACACAAGCAATCAGAAGGAAAGCTAATCTCCATTTTCAGTTGGAAGCAGAAATGTGTAGACCTTTCTACAGACTATCCCCACTTGAAAAGATCAGCAAGCCTTGCACATCAATAGTGAAGAGATTAACGCCTAAAGAGGTTAACTGCTTATTCCCAGTGGAGTTAACCATTTAGTGTAAGGGGTAGGAGTAGGACACATGTGTCCTAATTCCCAGCCAGTGTTCTCATCACCCCCACACACACACTTCTCCACATCACTCTGTGAGGAAAGATGTTTCTCCACAATGGTCTTGGTACACATGTGAGACTTCATTTGGTAAGACTGATAGGTAATTGCCAAATCATCTGCTAGGAACTTTGAGCCATCTTTGATGGTCAGCTAAGGATCTGCGTTGAGCCCGAAGAGAAGAAGTTTCTCAGGGGTCCTTGCCCCACAGCAGCAGCTGCTGTGACATGCAGATCTCTGACATAAACCTACCCTGAGACACTGGATGAGGCCTGTCTAATGGAGCATCCATCACTTGCAACTCATCACCAGCCCAGGAAACAAACCTCTGCCTTTAGATTTGGATGGTGCTCCTGCCTAAACTCTGGCTAAACAGCACACCAATTCGCTTTTTTCAGGTCTGACAAATGTGAGACTCCTAACCAAATGGGGCTTTAGGGGTAAAGCAAAGAGAAGGCAAGTAGGAAGAACAAATGTCAGATGATAACCCAGCAAGTCAGTTAATTAAAGGGATGTGCTCTGGGCCACACTGACCATTGACCTTCAACAACCAAGGGGAGAATTAAGCAAAGGTTAAGGTAGAAGGCAGACTAAATTAGAGCATGTTTAAAGCCAGAAATCCTGGTTCTAAGCCACAGACGCCTTTGGTTCAACCCTCACCCAAGTCTCTCCCAATATAGTAACTATTTGACCCCATGTAAAAATGAGCCATAAATGAAAGCAGACCAGACACACAATTTAAAAAAAAAAGTGACAAAAAACCCCACAAGATAAAAAGCACACATAAGGAAAGAGAAGAAGAGCTCCTGCAAATGATTCTTCAGAGTCTCAAAGAATCCCATGAAACTTCCTTTTCAAAAAGAACATCAAAAAGAGAACCAAAGTTTTGAAATCTTCAAGAGATTTTAAAAAGGAGCAATAAAGGGAGCTGATAAAGTGAAGGTAGAAATGCAAGAAGAAAATGAAAACATTACAGAGATTAAAGTCTTATTTGAAGCAGAAAACTACTGAATATGTATAATTAAAAACACAGCCACTTCCCTGGTGGCACAGTGGTTAAGAATCTGCCTGCCAATGCAGGGGACACAGGTTTGAGCCCTGTGTCCAGGAAGATCCCACATGCCGCGGAGCAACTAAGCCTGTGTGCCACAACTACTGAGCCTGTGCTCTAGAGCCTGCATGCCACAACTACTGAGCCCATGAGCCACAAGTCCTGAAGCCCGTGCACCTAGATCCTGTGCTGTGCAACAAGAAAATCCACTGCAGCGAGAAGCCCGCGCACCGCAAGGAAGAGTAGACCCCACTCACCGCAACTAGAGGAAGCCCACGCACAGCAGCAAAGACCCAACACAGCCAAAAATAAATAAATAAAATAAATAAACTTTTTAAATACCATTAAATAAAATAAAAACCACAGCCAGGTCCCTGGCTTGATAAAGCTCAGGTAATCACTCAAACAGTAAGAAAAAGAACAGTATTTAAAGAATTATTAAGGGGATGATAAAATAAAAAAACAAAGCAGAATCAACATGTACGTAATTGATATTCTGAGAAAAAAGAAAGGAACCAAATATATATATATATATATATATATATACTTTTTATATACTTGATGGTGAACTATTCATTAACAACTTCTATCCTGATGAAGTTACTGAACATAAGGGATGAAGATAAAATAAATCAGAGATTCAGTCTTCCACTTCTGATAATAGCAGACTAGGTAATTCAGGCCAATTCTCCTAGTGGAAGTGCAAGCATTGAAAGCAAACAGAAATGAAGAGGCAAGAAAAGCTAAACGAAATTAAGAGAAATAATAAGAAACTGAAACAGCCTACAGGAGTTTATAATAATGGAGTTCCCAAACACAAACTTTAAAATAACCATCCTAACACATTTGGAGAGAAAAACACAAGACTGAGGATTTGGAAGAGAACTAGGAATTATAAAATAAAACTAAATAAAAATTCTTATTTTTGTCTGTGTGAGTTACTTCAACTCTGTCATTCTGTGTTACCACTTAGGATATTTATTTGTGTTTAAAATTTGAAACAGTGAAACAGTGCAAACTACAAGTTGGCATTTTTGTTTTACAAGAACATATTTAGTTTATACATGAACTATTACTGAAAATCAAAATTCTTAAACTAGAAAATACAATTAGCTAAATCAAGAACTTAATGTATACGTTTAGACACTGGTGAAAAAGAATTACTGAACTGGAAGCAAGGTCAGAAGAAAATATCTAAAGTGAAACATGGGAGAGAAAAGGATGAAAATGACAGAAAAAAGGGTCAGGAAAAAAATGAGAAAGACTGATGTACATGGGGAGATTGACATACTTGGAGTCCCAGAAAGAAAGGTTACAGAGAATTGGACAGAAGTATCATGGCTGAGAATTTTTTATAACTGGTTAAAAAAAAAAAAAAGGAAAACACAAAAAAACCATCAAGCTACAGGTTCAAGAAGGACTAAGCAGAGTAATAAAAAAAATAAAATAAAATAAAAACAATTAAATACCTCATGATGAAGTTAATGAAAGCTAAACAAAAGAGACTTTTTAAAAGTGTCATGGTTCCCTGCAGAGGCAATAAGACTCCCACCCAAAGTTTGGTTCAAACATCGAGACTGAAGATGCCACACACACCAAGCGGCTGTGGAAAGGTTTACTATTTACATACCTGTATCTCTGGGGAGAGCAAGATACAGAGAGCAAGCAAAGGAGACTGGCCTGGGTTTTCCTTGTGATTAGGAAGTAGGACCAGGGAGAGGGTTCCCTCATGCAGGCAGGGACTCATGTGGTTTGATTTTCCTACCAGTAGCAAAGGAGGGCGCACCAGGGCTTTTT
Organism: Orcinus orca; assembly: GCF_937001465.1. Classification (NCBI taxonomy): domain Eukaryota; kingdom Metazoa; phylum Chordata; class Mammalia; order Artiodactyla; family Delphinidae; genus Orcinus; species Orcinus orca. The sequence goes on from NC_064568.1 coordinate 50,444,377, forward strand.
TATTCAGCTAGTCCAGATGTGGGGCAGAAAGGGAAGAGGAAGGGGGAAGCTTAAAAGCTGTCAGCAGCTAAACATCCAAAAACGGGGTCAGACACCTCATTACAATGAGTAACTATCACACTTCTCACTAGAAACAATGGAATCAAACAGAAGACAATGAACCCAGACCTTCGAAGTGCTGAAAGCACAAAAGCACCAATCTAGAATCCAATATTCAGGAAAATACACTTGGAGAATGAAGGTGAAATAAGACAAATAACAACCAAAAGGATTCATAAGCAGCACATCCAGACCACACTTAAGAAAATAACAATGGATGTTCTTCAGGCAGAGAGAAAATGATCCCATATTATGTTTTCTTAGAGATGCAGAAAGGAATAAGGAGGAAAAAAAAAACTATATCAAGCTAAATGAATACTTTCTGTACAAAATAACAACAATAATAATTACTATTATTACTATTGTGTTTTACATGGTTTAAAATGTATAGAGAATTAAAATATACAACCATTGCATATAAGTTGATAGGAGGTTAAACGGAGTTACATTTTTTAACATTGTCCAAGAAGAGGATAAAAGTTCCAAGTAACATCAAACTTTGATAAGTCAAAGGTGTATATTGTAATCTCTAGAGTAACCACCGAAAGATATATATTTAAACGGAAAAAAATTATATGGGCACCTAGGCAGGAAGTCATACACAGACTTACAGAGTGTGTAAATGTGTGTGTTGGAGGGAGTTGATGAGGTTCCTCTTGATCTCTGCTTTATCCAACATTTAATACCAGTAGACATTAGTGCAATATCCCTAAAGTTCTGAGTGAAAGAAGGCAAACTCAATAATTGTATCCCTAGCCAAGTAAACCTTCCAGTGCAAATGCAAATGAGAAATATTCTGAAATATACAAGAACTCAGGAAATCTAACACCTGCAAACCCTTCGTGAAGAAAATTATTAGACTGATAAAATGAATATAAAAAGCAATAAACCAAAATAAAGAAAATATGAATGCAAGTCCAAGGTACAAGAAATGCTGATGATGTGTTTAAAAATAGAAGAAAAATTGACAACTGTGGGAATTACAGTGAGAATAAAGGTTATAATGTTATAAAACTTGACAACATCAAAATACTGAGGTAACCAATAAAACCAGAAGTGCTGGGGAATTGAAAAAAATATGTTTGCTAATTTTTTTCACAATTGATAGCAAAGATTTCCAAAGATACAGTCCAAAGTTAAATTATGCAGTTCAAATATTGTTCCAAACTCATGAAGTTTTAAACAATAAGACTCTTTTAGGATTAATATATTTTGCAATAAAGACATTTTTAAGTATAGCTATACAAATAGAACTTATATTGTATTTTTAAAGCGATTCTTCTAAACATCTACCTTCATACCTAGTTTTCTCCATATATGGGTAGAGAGATGCCTGAAGTGATATTCACCAGAATTTTATTGATTATTTCTTCGTTTTATTTTTTGTTTTATCTCTGTAAAGTGGGATTTCGAAGAATTTCGATCTTTCTGTAATCTTTTCTCTATTGCTCAGATGTTTAATAAAGAGCAAGTAGGACTTTTAAAAATAGTAAAAGTAGTTTTTATTTAAAAAGGTAAACAACAGAAAAAGAGAAATATTTGCAACATATATGACAACCAGTTGTCAGTATAAAGCCATCTAAACGTCAACAAGAAAAAGACAAACACCAGAGAATATGAGCAAAGAACATGAAGAGTCAATACACTAAGAAAAAAATACACATATCCATAAACAAACAAAATGCTTTGCTTCATTAACTATCAAAGCACAAAATTAAAGACAGAAGTAAGAGATAAATATTTCTTTACAAACTATCAGTCTAATTTGGTGAAGGTAGGCAAATGGCCTCCTTTACATTATTGTTATATGACACCCAGTGCATTGTTCTTACATCCTCAGGCAGGTAGTCTGAAGGAGACAAAACGTGGTGTGCATTTTTAAATACAGCGAGTTTAGGCAAAATCAGGACATTCAAGATATATTATTTGGGGCAATAAAGATTCATGCATAGGAACTCCTTTCATATTCTGGCTCTCTTCCAAAATATTTAGTCTTGTCTTTTACCTCATGTTCCTTAAATGAATTTGTGCTACTTTACAGTGATTGCCAACACTACTTCATTATCTTGAATCAACCAAAGCAACCAGAATTTCCATTATACTACCAGTAGGAGTGTAAAATGGTTCAATCACCTCAAAGAAATGTTTGTCATTTTCTAATAAAGTTAAAATACATCTACACTAGAACACAGAAATTCCACTCACAGCTGTGTCCTGAGAAAAATGAGTGTATATATCCATAAAATCTTGTGTAACAATATTCATAGCAGTTTAATTTATAGAAAACAAAAAAAAAAACACCCTCCAAATGCCCACCAACAGGAAAATGATTAAACTGGGTGTTTTTTTTTAAACATCGTTATTGGGCCATAATTGCTTTACAATGTTGTGTTAGTTTCTGTTGTATAACAAAGTGAATCAGCTATACGTATACCTATATCCCCATATCCCTTCACTCTTGCATTTCCCTCCCACCCTCCCTATCCCACCCTTCTAGGTGGTCACAAAGCACGGAGTTGATCTCCTTGTGCTATGTGGCTGCTTCCCACTAGCTATCTATATTATGTTTGGTAGTGTATATATGTCCACACCACTCTCTCACTTTGTCCCAGCTTACCCTTCCCCCTCCCCATATCCTCAAGTCCATTCTCTAGTAGGTCTGTGTCTTTATTCCCATCTTGCCCCTAGGTTCTTCATGACCTTTTTTTTTTTTCTTAGATTCCATATATATATGTGTTAGCATACGGTATTTGTTTTTCTCTTTCTGATTTACTTCACTCTGTATGACAGACTCTAGGTCCATCCACCTCACTACAAATAACTGTTTCATTCCTTTTTATGGCTGAGTAATATTCCATTGTTTATATGTGCAACATCTTCTTTATCCATTCATCTGTCGATGGACACTTAGGTTGCTTCCATGTCCTGGCTAGTGTAAAAAGAGCTGCAGTGAACATTGTGGTACATGACTCTTTATGAATTATGGTTATCTCAGGGTATATGCCCAGTAGCGGGATTGCTGGGCCATATGATAGATCTATTTTTAGTTTTTTAAGGAACTTCGATACTGTTCTCCATAGTGGCTGTATCAATTTACATTCCCACCAACAGTGCAAGAGGGTTCCCTTTTCTCCACACCCTCTCGAGCATTTATTGTTTGCAGATATTTTGATGATGGCCATTCTGACCGGTGTGAGATGATATCTCATTGTAGTTTTGATTTGCATTTCTCTAATGATTAGTGATGTTGAGCATCCTTTCATGTGTTTGTTGGCAATCTGCATATCTTCTTTGGAGAAATGTCTATTTAGGTCTTCTTCCAATTTTTGGATTGCGTTGTTTGGTTTTTTGATATTGAGCTGCATGAGCTGCTTGCATATTCTGGAGATTAATCCTTTGTCAGCTGCTTCATTTGCAAATATTTTCTCCCATTCTGAAGGTTGTCTTTTCATCCTGTTTATGGTTTCCTTTGCTGTGCAAAAGCTTTTAAGTTTCATTGGGTCCCATTTGTTGATATTTGTTTTTATTTCCATTTCTGTAGGAGGTGGGTCAAAAAGGATCTTGCTGTGATTTATGTCATAGAGTGTTCTGCCTATGTTTTCCTCTAAGAGTTTTATAGAGTCTGGCCTTACATTTAGGTCTTTAATCATTTTGAGTTTCTTTTTGTGTATGCTGTTAGGGAGTGTTCTAATTTCATTCTTTTACATGTATCTGTCCAGCTTTCCTACCACCACTTACTGAAGAGGCTGTCTTTTCTCCATTGTATATTCTTGCCTCTTTTATCAAAGACAAGGTGAACATATGTGTGTGGGTTTATATCTGGTCTTTCTATCCTGTTCCATTGATTTACATTTTTGTTTTTGTGCTAGTAACATACTGTCTTGATTACTGTAACTTTGTAGTATAGTCTGAAGTCAGGGAGTCTCATTCCTCCAGCTCCATTTTTTCCCCTCAAGACTGCTTTGGCTATTCGGGGTCTTTTGTGTCTCCATAAAAATTTTAAGATTTTTTGTTCTATTTCTGTAAAAATAGTCACTGGTAATTTGATAGGGATTGCACTGAATCTGTAGATTGCTTTGGGTAGTATAGTCATTTTCACAATATTGATTCTTCGAATCCAAGAACATGGTACATCTCTCCATCTGTTTGTGTCATCTTAGATTTCTTTCATCAGTGTCTTATAGTTTTCTGCATATGTGTCTTTTGTCTCCTTAGGTAAGTTTATTCCTAGGTATTTTATTCTTTTTGTTGCAATGTTAAATGGGAGTGTTTCCTTAATTTCTCTTTCAGATTTCTCTTCATTAGCGTATAGGAATGCAACAGATTTCTGTACATTAATTGTATATCCTGCTACTTTACCAAGTTCATTGATTAGTCCTAGCAGTTTTCTGGTGGCATTTTTAGGATTATCTATATATAGCATCATGTCATCTGCAAACAGTGACTTTTTTACTACTTCTTTTCCGATTTGCATCCCTTTTATTTCTTTTTCTTCTCTGATTGCTGTGGCTAAAACTTCCAAAACTATGTTGAATCATTGTGGTGAGAGTGGGCAACCTTGTCTTGTTCCTGATCTTAGTGGAAATGGTTTCAGTTTTTCACCATTGAGGATGATGTTGGCTGTGGGTGTGTCATATATGGCCTTCATTACGTTAAGGTAAGTTCCCTCTACTTTCTGGAGCATTTTTACCATAAATGGGTGTTGAACTTTGTTGAAAGCTTTTCCTGCATGTATTGAGACTATCATATGGTTTTTATCCTTCAGTTATGATCCTTTTAATGTGATCCTTTTATATGATCCTTTTAATGTGCTGTTGGATTCTGTTTGCTAGTATTTTGTTGAGGATTTTTGCATCTATGTTCATCAGTGATATTGTTAATATGGTGTATCACATTGATTTGGGTATATTGAACAATCCTTCCATTCCTGGGATAAACCCCACTTGATCATGATATATGATCCTTTTAATGTGCTGTTGGATTCTGTTTGCTAGTATTTTGTTGAGGATTTTTGCATCTGTGTTCATCAGTGATATTGGCCTGTAGTTTTCTTTCTTTGTGACATCTTTGTCTGGTTTTGGTATCAGGGTGATGGTAGCCTCGTAGAATGAGTTTGGGAGGGTTCCTCCCTCTGCTATATTTTAGAAGAGTTTGAGAAGATTAGGTGTTAGCTCTTCTCTAAATGTTTGATAGAATTCGCCTGTGAAGCCATCTGGTCCTGGGCTTTTGTTTGTTGGAAGATTTTTAATCACAGTTTCAATTTCAGTGCTTGTGTTTGGTCTGCTTATATTTTCTATTTCTTCCTGGTTCAGTCTCAGAAGGTTGTGCTTTTCTGAGAATCTCTCCATTTCTTCCAGGTTGTCCATTTTATTGGCATATGGTTGCCTGTATTAATCTCTCATGATCCTTTGTATTTCTGCAGTGTCAGTTTTACTTCTCCTTTTTCATTTCTAATTCTGTTGATTCGAGCCTTTTCCCTTTTTTTCTTGATGAGTCTGCCTAATGGTTTATCAATTTTGTTTATCTTCTCAAAGAACCAGCTTTTGATTTTATTGATCTTTGCTATTGTTTCCTTCTTTTCTTTTTCATTTATTTCTGATCTGATCTTTATGATTTCTTTCCTTCTGCTAACTTTGGGTTTTCTTTGTTCTTCTTTCTCGAGTTCCTTTAGGTGTAAGAACAGGTTATTTATCTGAGATGTTTCTTGCTTCTTCAGGTAGGCTTGTATTGCTATAAACTTCCCTCTTAGAACTGCTTTTGCTGCATCCCACAGGTTTTTCTTTTTCTTTTTTTATAAATTTATTTATTTATTGGCTGCATTGGGTCTTAGTTGCTGTGCGTGGGCTTTCTCTAGTTGCAGAGAGCGGGACCCACTCTTTGTTGCGGTGCGTGGGCTTCTCATTGCAGTGGCCTCTCTTGTTGTGGAGCACAGGGTCTAGGCGTGCGGGCTTCAGTAGTTGTGGCTCGCGGGCTCTAGAGCGCAGGCTCAGCAGTTGTGGCACACGGGCTTAGTTGCTCTGCGGCATGTGGGATCTTCCTGGACCAGGGCTCAAACCCATGTCCCCTGCATTGGCAGGCAGATTCTTAACCACTGCGCCACCAGGGAAGTCCCATCCCACAGGTTTTGAATCATCGTGTTTTCACTGTCATTTGTTTCTAGGTATTTTCTGATTTCCTCTTTGATTTCTTCAGTGATCTCTTGGTTATTCAGTAGTGTATTGTTTAGCCTCCATGTGTCTGTATTTTTTTACAGACTTTTTCCTGTAATTTTTTCCCGTAATTTCCTAATATCTAGTCTAATAGCATTGTGGTTAGAAAAGATACTTGATAAGATTTCAATTTTCTTAAATTTACTAAGGCTTGATTTGTGAGCCAAGATATGATCTATCCTGGAGAATGTTCCATGAGCACTTCAGAAGGAAGTGTATTCTATTGTTTTTGGATGGAATGTCCTATAAATATCAATTAAGTCCATCTTGTTTAATATGTCATTTAAAGCTTGTGTTTCCTTATTTATTTTCATTTTGGATGATCTGTCCATTGGTGAAAGTGGGGTGTTAAAGTCCCCTACTATGATTGTGTTACTGTCGATTTCCCCTTTTATGGCTGTTAGTATTTGCCTTATGTATTGACGTGCTGCTATGTTGGGTGCATAAATATGTACAATTGTTATATCTTCTTCTTGGATTGATCCCTTGATCATTATGTAGTGTCCTTCTTTGTCTCTTGTAATAGTCTTCATTTTAAAGTCTATTTTGACTGACATGAGAATTGCTACTCCAGCTTTCTTTTGATTTCCATTTGCATGGGATATCTTTTTCCATCCCCTCACTTTCAGTCTGTATGTGTCCCTAGGTCTGAAGTGGGTCTCTTGTAGACAGAATACATACGGGTCTTGTTTTTGTATCCATTCAGCCAGTCTATGTCTTTTGGTTGGAGTATGTAATTCATTTACATTTAAGGTAATTATCGATATGTATGTACCTATTACCATTTTCTTAATTGTTTTGGGTTTTTTATTGTAGGTCTTTTCCTTCTCTTGTGTTTCTTGCCTAGTGAAGTTCCTTTAGCATGTCTTGTAAAGCTGGCTTGGTGGTGTTGAATTCTAGCTTTTGCTTGTCTCTAAAGGTTTTAATTTCTCCGTCAAATCTGAATGAGATCCTTGCTGGGTAGAGTAATCCTGGTTGTAGGTTTTTCCCTTTCATCACTTTAAATATGTTCTGTCACTCCCTTTTGGCTTGTAGTGTTTCTGCTGAAAGATCATGTGTTAACCTATGCAGATTCCCTTGTATGTTATTTTTCTCTTGCTGCTTTTAATATTTTTTCTTTGTATTTAATTTTTGATAGTTTGATTAATATGTGTCTTGGCGTGTTTCTCCTTGGGTTTATCCTGTATGGGACTCTCTGCGCTTCCTGGACTTGACTGACTACTTCCTTTCCCATATTAGGGAAGTTTTCAACTATAATCTCCTCAAATATTTTCTCAGTCCCTTTCTTTTTCTCTTCTTCTTCTGGGACCCCTGTAATTCAAATGTTGGTGCATTTAATAATGTCCCAGAGGTCTGTGAGATTGTCCTCAATTCTTTTCATTCTTTTTTCTTTATTCTGCTGTGCACTATTTTATCTTCCAGGTCACTTATCCATTCTTTTGCCTCAGTTATTTTGCTATTTATTCCTTCTAGAGAATTTTTAATCTCATTTATTGTGTTGTTCATCATTGTTCGTTTGCTCTTAGGTCTTCTAGGTCTTTGTTAAACATTTCTTGTATTTTCTCCATTCTATTTCCAAGATTTTGGATCATCTTCACTATCATTACTCTGAGTTCTTTTTCAGGTAGACTGCCTATTTCCTCTTCATTTGTTTAGTCTGGTGGGTTTTTACCTTGCTCCTCCATCTGCTGAGTATTTCTCTGTCTTCTCATTTTGCGTAACTTACTGTGTCTGGGGTCTGCTTTTCGCAGGCTGCAGGTTCGTAGTTCCTGGTTTTTTTTGATGTCTGCCCCCAGTGGGTAAGGTTGGTTCAGTGGGTTGGGTAGGCTTCCTGGTGGAGGAGACTCGTGCCTGTTTTCTGGTGGATGAGGCTGGATCTTGTCTTTCTGGTGGGCAGGACTACGTCCGGTGGTGTGTTTTGGGGTGTCTGTGACCTTATTATGATTTTAGGCAGCCTCTCTGCTAATGGGTGGGGTTGTGTTCCTATCTTGCTAGTTGCTTGGCATGGGGTGTCCAGCACTGGAGCTTGCTGGTCGTTGAGTGCAGCTTGGTCTTAGCATCGAGATGGAGATCTCTGGGAGAGCGCTCGGTGATTAATATTACGTGAGGCCTGGAAGTCTCTGGTGGTCCAATGTCTTGTACTGGCGCTCCCGTCTCAGAGGCTCAGGCCTGACACCCAGCCGGAGCACCAATACCCTCTCAGCCCCATAGCTGGAGTATGGGCAAGTCAGAAAGGAATCAAGTTTCTGGCCCTTGGATGGTGGCCAACTTGGAATTGGAGCTCCACAGCTCTGCCTCAGTGGTTGGCCTAGCCGCCCCGGGAGCTTCGGTGCATTGTTTTTCTTCTTTTGTGCTTAGTCTAGTTTCACTTGCCTGTAGGGGGCTGTGTGCAGAGGCCTTGCACCTGACAGGTCGGATTCGCTTTTCCGGTGCAGAACTGCTGTGGGGACACACCTTGGTGCCTGTGTGGAGAAGTGCTGCGCACACCACCACAACCCAAGATGGTGGCTAAACTGCGTCTTAGTCATACAGTGGAACACTATCCAACAACTTAAAGAAATGGGTTACCACTACAACAACACACATGAATCTCACAGACATTATCTGAGCAGAAGTCAGTACATGCTATATGCTTTCAAGTATATTAAGCTGTAGAATAATTACAGTATATCCATGGTGGCAATTAACGTCAGAATAGCAGTTATCTTTGAGGAGGAGGCTTTTGACTGGAATGGGGCATGAGAAAATGTTCAGGAGTGAGAGAAACATTCTCTATCTTCATCTGGCTGTTGGTTACACAGGTATATGCAAAAGTAAAATTCTTCAAAGTATACACCTATGATTTCTGCATTTCACTTAAGCAAATTATACTCAGTAAAGTACTATTGGCTTGAAAGGAAGGCCATTTCCCTCAAAAAGGATCTGAATACCTGTTGCTGTTGCTCCCTACACCTCTCCACCAAGCCTTGCACTTTCTCTCCCAACACTTAGTAGATGCCTGGGAGGATATGAAGAGTTGGGTGGATTCAATCCAAGGAGAGAAAGGGTGCCTGACCTCATTTCATTACTTTGGATGGAGCTGTATCTATGCTGTTTGGTAAAACAGCACAAATGTAAACGAGGTGTAAACTGCTTTCACATCTCATTTAAGGAACAGATGAGGCGTGAAATGCATTTCACAGGCACAAGGACTGGAGGGGGATGCTTAGCATGGTGCAATGTAGAACATTTGTTCCTCTTCCCTCAGGGATGCTGGATTATTTCTGAACATGGCTACTGTAGGGGCAGGAAGAGCAGGGGGCGGGGGCATGAGTATAGGAGGCAGGTGAAGCACTCTGCTCTCTCCTGTACTTAGGATCCTGCCTTCCTCCTCCACCTGACCACCTCCTACACATCTGTTCAAGTCCAGCTCAGATCTCACCTTCCTGCTCACCACTCACTGACTGATTCAATGGCTCCTTCCTCGGGTCACCCACAAGCCTTGGCTCAGCACTCAGAATTGTTACTTATTTCCCTCTGCCTTGTGTTATAAGGACAAGGAATGTATATTGTTCTTGGATTCAGCAGTTGCTCAATTAACCCTTAAGAAATTAATGTGAACGGAGGCAGAGGAAACAGGGAGGCAAATAATATATCTAGGGATGGCATTTGAGCAGTCAAACCTACTCCAAACACACAAAGGAACTATAAAGCTCCAAAGGCAACTTAAAAGCTTAGATTTATATCACTTTATATCTCTCAGAGACATACATATGTACACCCTTCAGGGCAAGCTTACTTGTAAAGATAAATGTGGGATTTACGTTTGTGTGTGTGTGTTTATCGTGGAAGCAGTGTTTTGCCCCCTAGTGTGAGAAGAACTTTGAAATCTCACATGGATAATTATTATATCTCTATCACCTATTCTAAAATATTTGACTGGTTTTATAGGCCTTTGCCCAATAGCGAAAGCAGGGTTTTTTTTAATTTGTTATTTTTTTCTTTTCTTTTTTTTTTTTTTTGGCAGCTCTGCATGGCTTGTGGGGACCTTAGTTCCCTGACCAGAGATTGAACCCGCACCCTCTGCAGTGAAAGCGCAGAGTCCTAACCACTGGACCACCAGGGAATTCCCTAAAAGCAGTTTTTGAAGAGAACAGTTTAGACCTAAATTCCCAATGCCATTGCCTGATAATAGTTGCATACGTCTCTGTGTCAGCCATAATTTGTATATAGAATGTTGACCCTAATAATATATTCCAAACTATAACACAATGAAACTATCATATTAGAGAAATTTTGCTTTGAAAATTCCAGGGAATTCAGGGCAATTGAGATGGTAGCATATTGTGAAATAAATATTTCACTAAGATTCAGAAGATCCACTAAGATGCAGAAGATCCACTAAGAGTCAGAAGATCTGAAATCAAGCCTAGTCACAGACCTGACCTTGAAAATTTGCTTAACCTCTCCAGATCTCCATTTCCTCCTGTGCAAAATGTGATCAAATCCAGAGTGCAGTTTGCACTCGCCCTATGACCCAATGATTGTTGCTTCCCTAGGAATATATCTCAGACAGGTACCTGTTGGGGAGGGAGTATTTTCCCTCTCTACCCCTCTTGAGTTCCATGTGGCTGGTTTAACAATAAAATGACACAAGACAGATTAACAGGAGAAAAAGAAACAAATTCTAATTCATGTGCATGGAGGTCCCATAGAAATGAGACCTAAGAGGTGGCCAAAGCAAGCAGCTTTTATACTTTTTAAGCAAAGAAACAATAAATTTGTGAGGAATTCACAGCACAAAGAAGCTTGGGTTTGGGGTGGCCAATTAGTGAAGAATCCAAACAGAGTTGGGCTTGGGGAAGTAAATTAAAGAAGTAACAAGGTTTGTTTCTATAGGCTTCTCAGCCCTGATTTCTGTCTTGGGCAATAAGGGTGCCCTTCTACCTCCAGATGCAGGGAATGAACCTTTCACATGAGAGATTTATTTCCTGCTTCCAGGGAGACAGAAAGGAGGGTCAGAGTGTTCTTCTTGTATTTGCTGTTTCTTTTTTTTTTTTTTCTTTTTTTTTGTGGTACGCGGGCCTCTCACTGTTGTGGCCTCTCCCGTCGCGGAGCACAGGCTCCGGACGCGCAGGCTCAGCGGCCATGGCTCATAGGCCCAGCCGCTCCGCGGCATGTGGGATCTTCTGGACTGGGGCACGAACCCGTGCCCCCTGCATTGGCAGGCGGACTCTCAACCACTGTGCCACCAGGGAAGCCCTGCTGTTTCTTAAGTAACTTTAATTCAAAATAATCAATATGTCATTAAGGTACATTTTGGGGTGGTCTGCCCTGGACCCCAACATACCCAAATTCAGAAACACAAAGATACTCATCCCAACGCTGCTTATAAAAGCAAAGAGTTGGAAACAATTTGAATGCTTATCAATGTGGGCATGGATAAACAATGTTTGCATATAAAATAGACCCACATAACCTACTTAGAGGAGTCTCAAAAACAGAAGGTTGAGTGAAAAATGAAAAATGCAGTTTGGAATTTATGGCACAATAAAGAGTGTTTCGGTAAAGAAACATTTAAGATAGAGAGGAATGAGACACTTTAGAAATAAAAGAGACAAAAATAATACAAAATATTGAGTAAAATAAAAAGGCCCTATATATAAAGTACTGATCATCTAGAGACATTAAATCTTGGTTTAGCAAAACACAGACAGAAAAAGATAGGCAACTATTTCTAGGTGGACACAGTTTTATTTTCCCTGTTTATCTCAAGTCAGAGTAAAAAAAAATCCCAAGATTTTCAATGGCTTTAAATGTGGCCTCATGTTTTGACCAGATCATTCACTATATTTGGAAAAAGGTTAGGCCTCCGTGTGTCTAACTAACATACACTGCATTATGTTAAGTGGTAGATTGTCACACATTTTGCTCAGGATTGACAATCAAGGCATTTTTTCGGCTAATGCAATGTTAATTGGGACCACGCTAACATTTAATTAATTTTAAGTACAATAGCTCATTTGTCAACAAAGGGGGGTAAAAATATTAATTGAAGCATATGTGAATGGTTATCTGCTGAGTGTAGGAAACATCCCACAATTAAAGTTAATCACTGTGTGATTAACTGATTTTAATTGATTCAAGAGGGGTTCCTATGGCATAAGGTAAGTCTGTCAATAAAAGTTACAATTAAGCCTCATTTTGAAAAGCAAAATTAGTAAGGCAAGCAGCAATGGGGCAGAGCAGCAGCAGGCTGCTTTCCTTATGATGCAGAAAGAAAGAAAGGCCAGGAGCCCTGGGAGGACAACAAAGGTACAGAGACTGGGCATTCCGGGAAGGTAGAAAGTCTTTAGCCAAATGTGGGAATATACTCGGCCTGGGAAATGAAAACTGATTCATCAGAGCTTTGGAGATGAGAGGGTTGGGTAGGGAGCTGGGTGCAGTGGTGGATAGGGAAGGACTGAAGGGCCAGCAGCTCTATCCATCAAGTATAGAGATAAGCAAGGCTACGACACCCAATGGGGATGTCTAATCTGTGGACCAGCCAGTGGTCCATGGAAGTAATGAGACGGAGGGTCATGCCGTCAGCACTGGAGCTGGAATAGAAACAAAAGGATAACTGAGCCCTGATAATGAAGGAGCCCTGGTACTACAGGATGGGCCAAGATGGCCTGAGGCTAAAGCTACTAGGATAGAGCAAACATCTAATTCTTAAATTACACCCCAGGATCCACAGAGCCCCATGCTGCAGCTGTGCTCCTGCAAGAGGTCTGGACGATGCAATGTCAATGCAACGAGTGCACTGACAACTTCACAACAGTCCCATTACTAGAGCTAGCCTGAAGGAGTGCTCTGTACCTGACCACATGAGCGCGCTACACAACAGACTCCTCCGGTAGAAGGGCTCTCAAAGGTGCTCAGCCTGAAACATACTATGGCCACCAGAACCTGCATTGTCCACCTTGAAGTTTGCTTTTCTCTTGCCCCCGTAACATCCTTTGCCCAACAGTTGTCCCAACAAACATATCTCAGAGATATTCACTGAGCATGGGCTTGGAGATGGAAAAACTGCCTGTAAAAGAGACTCCATTCAACTATAGGTAAGTTAAGACACATGGGGGCTTGCCAAAGAGAAAGGAAGAAGGATTGAGAAGACATCCATTTTAACCCAGAATACTTCTTGAAACATATCCATCTAATGGGGCACTGGAGTTGGCATCCAAAATAAAACCCCTTTTTTGAGAGAAGTCACCATTTTCAATCTGCCTTTCTGGACTGGAGTGATAGTGCTTATTTATAAAACAGCCAATATTAGTAATATGCAGGAAAACTGAATCAGAAATCCTGTCTTCGCTCCTCTCTGTATGTTGGCTCAGTTCTTTCATATCACAATCAGTCTTGCTCCATGTGCTGGGCCATCTGCTCAGACTCACATCCTTCAAACTTTGGGACCAAACACCACGGCCAGGAGGATATTATGACTGCCTGACCCTGAGTCATTTACCCAACCCTCTGGCCAGAAACATGGGATATGGTCCCAAAGGAAGGTAGAAGAGGACAGGTCGTGTTAAAGTGGGACTAAAACAAACACGATAACCATGCATCTCTCCATCATTTCCCCCGTGTCTTCATTCCATAAGTTTATTTAGTACCTACTGAACTGGCACTGGAGCTTACACTAAACAGTGAGCAAAATCAACATAATCCCCCCATCCTCACTGAACTCACAGTTGAGAATTTGTAGCTAACTTTGGGAATAAGCTACCTAACATCCCTGAACTTCTGTGACCTCATCTGTAAAATGAAGATAATACTACTTACCTTTCATGGCTGTTGCAGGGAAAATTAGACATGGCTTCCAGCGTTCAGCATTAGCAGTTCAAGCTGTGCTGCTGTGCCCGGGGTGGCAGTTGTGGTGTCCCTACTACCTCCAATTCTGCGGTGAGATGTTGAGCATTGTTCCTGGCTGTACAGCTTCCAACCCTGTTCTTTAGCTTTGCTGGAGATTCTGTGCACAACCCAATATCCTTTAATAAATTACCCCCTGATCAAACCAGTTTTGATTGTTTGCTACTAACACTGATAAAGAAAGTGCTTAATAAATGGTAACTATAGTTACTAATCCCTCAGCCTCTTGTCCCTATATTAAGAAAAGTACAGCTGAAAGCCATGCAAAGTGGGACTCAAAAGAAGCAGCTCTAAGGATCAAATCTGACCCAAGCCCTGGACACAGCAGAAGCTGAAGTCTGATGGACAGGCAGAGTGAAGAGTCCTTGTCATCTTCCAGGGACCAGAGGAAGCAGGGTGCAGTTCTGCCTTCTGTGTGTAGAGGTAAAATAACGATTTCTCCAAAGGGGCTTTCATGCACTGCACTGATTAAAAGTAATAAGATGCTGCTGCTTCGACTTCAGATTTAATTTCAGACACTTAAATGTGTTGTGGGCTTTCAGTTGAGTTCTGTGTGTTCAGTGGAGCAGGAAGGTAGAAAATCTTAGGTTGTCCTTGTCATTCAGGAGACATTAAGGGGACCACATCCATCTCGCTGACCTTCAGAGGATGGGCACAAAACATGATTGGCCCATTGGCCCATGACCTTGACCTTGATGGAGCACAGATGGTTTCCACGTAAGGAAAAATCTCTGAATTTTGTTAAACTAACCCTGAAATGATATGACTACCAGAAAGCCCTTGAAGGGCAGCTGGGGCCCAGCTGAGAAGTCTGAGCAGGTCACTCTCTGAGCACTGCCTGAGACAAAATGCCCGTCTTCCCAGAAACACACTTGGCTGGTAGTCCAACGACTTGGGACATTACCTGGTCTTGTTTCTCCTGCTCTACCCTCACCCGGCCCATGATTCAAATCACCACTGGGTTAGCCACTTACATCCTGTGATGCTTTGAAGTTCATCTCCCTCAACCTCACTTCCTGTGACCATTTTCAGAATGCTCATGGTGACTCCATCTCCAGTATGGCAGGAGTAAGACTCAGGGGAGGTTGGGATAAGAGCATGGAGACTCTTCCATGCACACCTGAGTTTACAGCTCCTTTGGTATGGAGCCATGGAAGGCTTTA
The DNA here is from genome assembly GCF_937001465.1 of Orcinus orca. Taxonomy (NCBI): domain Eukaryota; kingdom Metazoa; phylum Chordata; class Mammalia; order Artiodactyla; family Delphinidae; genus Orcinus; species Orcinus orca. Next base: position 50,459,738 of record NC_064568.1, read on the forward strand.
GAACAGAGGGGTAGAATGTTAAAACCAAATTTAAATTATGGTATTTAAATTGGAGTGAGGGTGACCAAGATGGCCTTAACATTCCCCTCAGCTTGACTAAACTTCAGATGGGCTTCTTCCTAACTATAGGCTCCTGACCTCCCTTTTCTCAGAACATGACTTACTTTACTTTTTTATTCCTTAGTTTAGAAGATTGCAAATTCTTTCTCTGTCCTTTTGAGATGTAAATCTTCTCCCAGCCAATTACAACCCAAGAATCTTGAGTTTTCTCAAGGACTGTGGAGCCATCCCTTTGAAATATAACCATCAAGAGAGATGATTACAGTCATCTCCCAGTCTCTGTGGGAGGGGAGAAGCCTAACTTTGATAAACACCAATTAGCAGACAGAGACGGGCTAATCACATTGACCTACCTTCCCCATAAAGTCCTGCAGTACTTTTCTACTAGCTCACCCCAGTGCTTAAAAACCCTGTCTTTTGTTTCAGTGGCATTGGGTCAGTCTTTCTGAAGAGAGGTCACTGTAACTAATTCGACAATTACTATGAGAGAGCGTTAGACCGAAGATGTGGGAGGACAAGGGATAGGCAACAACTCCAGGAGAAAGGGGATGGAGGCTAAGTCACCAATTAGGTGACATCTGAGCTGGAGTTTAAGTGTGAGTTTGGCAGTTGTAAAACAATGGGTTTGAAGAAGAGTTGAAGGCAAGCCAACGCCTGGGAGAAGACATTTGCTCTAGAGTATCTGTCAAAGAATTCATATCCACAATAATAAAGAACTCCTGCAAAGCGATAAGAAAAGGCAAATAATCTAAATTTTTACAATGGACAAAATACTTAACAGGTACTTCACCAAAAAGGGTATTGATACGACCAGTAAACATATTAAAAGGCGCCCAACTTTATCAGCTATCGAAGAAATGCAAATTAAATCCACAATCCCTTATCATCACACACCTATCACAATGAATAAAAGTAAAGATACCAGATGTTGACAGGAATGTGGGGCAACTACAACTCTTGGACTTTTCTGGTGGGGGTATAGGTATAAATTGGTAAAGTAACTTTAGAAAACTATATAGTAGTACCTTCTAAAGCTGAATAAATGCTAATTTATAAAATAGCAATTCCACTCATAAATCCAACAGAAAAAGGATGTATGTTCACAGAAAAGCATGTAAATAATGAGAATAGCTGCAAAATTCATAACAGCTTCAAATTGGGAAAGCCCAAATGTCCATCAATAGTCAAATGAATCAAGTGTAATATGTTCGTTACACAGAGAGAGCAAAGGAGAGAGAGCACAAGGAAAATGCACAAACTACATGTAACAGCATCAGTGGATTTCACAAACACAAAATTGAGAAAAATAGCCAGGCATCAAAGAGTATGCATTGAATGATTCCATTTATGTAAAGTTAAAAAACAGTCAAAGTTAATCTGTTAGAAATCAGGATAGTGATATTCCGAAGGGCTGGAAATTACTGAAGGGAGACACTAGGGGCTTTGGGGCCGGCCATGTTCTGTTTCTTGATCTGGGTGCTGGTCACTCCGTGTGGTCAGTCTATAAAAATCCATCAGCGAGAAATACATGGTTTGTGCGTTTTTCTGTATACATGTTGCATTTCAGTAACACATTAAGCAAAATAGAAGTGGACGTGGGCTCCTTCTGCCTGAAACGCAAGTTGCTGGGGGAGAAGTGGCTCTCAGAACTGGCCCTTGTGTTTCATAACCACCTACACAGTCTGCTCTTAAAAGTCAAAGACTGGAAAGAAAGGTGACTGGAGAAGCAGAAATCTGAATTCCTCAAAGAGGAACAAAGAAGAAGAATCAGCAAGAAAGAATACAAAAGGAAAAAGATGGAAGCAATTAAAACAAAACGGGGAAATGCTTATAAAGGCAGCACACTAGAAATTGACAGAGAGAAGCAGGACAAGGACTTGAAAATTCCAGCATTTTTGTTTTCTAACCTTTATATGAAACATAATGCAAGTAGAAAATTCAGAACACATAACCCTGCAAAGAGCCGAATGTTCTCACTGCTTTGACTCAGGTGGGGGTGGGGTTGGGACTGTACTCCGAGGCAAGTGGACTTTCTCATGAAATTCTTCTGTCAGGGAAGAAGGGAGGTCAGGTAAGGGTCTACAATTCTTGGGACTGAAGAAAACCCTCTGGTTGCTGTCTACCCTTCCCTCCTCTCCTGCTGATCACCCCACCCCTACAACTGCGAAGCTGCCACACCCACATGATGCCTCTCTCTCACCCTACCTCCTTGCCGCCTGTCAGCTTTTCAAACCTTGACCGGAAGGGCCAGAGGGCACTGGGCTCAGTGACTGGGGTCTCCACCCTGCAGCTTTGATGGTTTTTTAGTGGAATCCAGCATCATTTATCACTGTCATGTCTGCATGGCACTGAGTGATCACCATGGCCGAGTGCGAATCCAGCTGTTCAGAGTCAGAAAGGCCTTCACAAATTTGCCTTTCTATTTCAGATTCCCAGGAAGGTGACAGTTCTTCTCAAGTTAAAAGATTCTAGGTCAGAGGCTGGGACACCTTGAGGAATCCCTGTGTCTTTCCAAGCGCATGTGGCTTTGGAGTAGTTGGAACCGGCCTTAGAGTCACAGTGAGGAAAACAGCTTACTCTTACTCGGGCAAAGGCTCTGCAGAGTCTCAGATGAAGGAATGAGCTTCCTTTGGGGACATGGGTATTTTATGCTCCTATTTGACTCAACAGGTTACAGAACAACTCACGTGTTAGCTTAAGACAGCCCAGCTTCTGGGTCATGAAATACAGAAAGGAGACTTTAGTCCAGTGATTCTCAAAACGTGGCATCCGGGGACTTCCCTGGTGGTGCAAGGGTTGAGAATCCACCTGCCAATGCAGGGGACATGGGTTTGAGCCCCGGTCTGGGGAGATCCCACATACGGCGGAACAACTAAGCCCGTGCGCCACAGCTATGGAGCCTGAGCTCTAGAGCCCGCGAGCCACAACTACTAAAGCCCGCATGCCTAGAGCCCAAGCTCTGCAGCAAGAGAAGCCACTGCAATGAGAAGCCCGTGCACCGCAACGAGGAATAGCCCCCACTCACTGCAACGAGAAAGCCCACGTGTGCAGCAACAAAGACCCAACAACAAAGACCCAATGCAGCCAAAAATAAATAAATAAATTTATTTTAAAAACAAAAAAAGAGTGGCCTCCGGACCAAGACCAAGAGCATCAGCAGGAACTAAAAAATCATTAGAAATGCACATTCCTGGGCCCCACCCCAGATTTACAGAATCTGAGACTCTGGGGGTGGGGTCCAGAGATCTGTGTTTTAACAAGAACCAGGCAATTCTGTGCAAGCTGTCTGAGAAACACTGCTCTAAGGGTATATGACAGTCACTTACCTGCCCTCTATTCTAATTAGCTGGATCTTCAGAATTTCTTCCGAGGAATGGGGGCATTCACACCTTACCTGCCTGAAGGCTGAGGAATCCTAGATTAGATCTCTTGAGGAACCTCCCTTTCAGCTTTTATATCTATGATTCCTCCCCTTCAAAGTATTCTAATGCTTTTCCTAGGGTAGAGCTGGCAGGCGTGGATTTGTTATTCAAGCTAGGTGCCCAGTATACAGCCCCAGGGATTTGAGTCAATGCCAGAGCAGCTGAGGTACAGCAAGGGGTAACAGGATGCTAGGACATCACAGGATCCTACATGGACAGGTGAACCCTTCAGAGCCTCCTCACTTGTCCCCTAGTAGTCACAAATTGGGCACATGCCACTGCATCAGCTGTGGGACAGGGAGGGAGGAGAAAGAGTCTCCCACTTTGCTGATGGGTACCTTAGAACAAGCCACGGAACAAGCAGACCGCCAGGCTTTCTGTTCCTCTGTTGTTCCAACCATCTTCTACTCTCCTGTCCCCTAGACCCGGAGCACCAAAGCCAGCCTATTTAAAATAAATCTACCACTGTCTGTTCCAAAGAAATTTGTTCTCCAGAATTTGTCCCAGACTGAAAACTGAACACATCCAGGGTTTAAGAGCTTATGTTGGGAGAAATTGAACATTATCTCAGGATAATGTTTTCCTACTGCTACTTAAATTTCCAGAGGCATTTACAAAAATTAAACATCAATAGGAAGCCAAGTCCTTTATATATGAAGCCAGCAATAGACATTGATCCTGTGATAATGTTATTTTTCTTATTGCTCATGTCAGTGTGCGTTTCGTCATCACCGGGTTGGATGAGCAGAGGGGGGCATGGGAATAGGATGTTTATTGACTTGCAATTTCTTGTTGTTTTTAAAAAGTCTGCACAGGGAGATCAGCTCGGTGCTTTGTGACCTCCTGGAGGGGTGGGATAGGGAGGGTGGGAGGGAGGGAGGCGCAAGAGGGAAGAGATATGGGAACATGTGTACATGTATGGCTGATTCGCTTTGTTATGGAGCAGAAACTAACACACCATTGTAAAGCAATTATATTCCAATAAAGATGTAAAAAAAAAAAAAGTCTGTGGTTCTGTCTTCAGGCCTTTAGAAAGCTAGTTATGCACAAACATAGGAGCATATTAAAGCTCTCAGTTAATTTGTGTTTCTAGTCATTGCTTCCTGGATTGTGTTTAAATGTGATACTTGGATTTTTTTAATAGGGTCAGCATTTTACTAGCACATCTAGAATTTAGTCACACATCTTGAAGTTAGATTAAATGACACTCAAGCCACTTAACACACACAGGTGAGGCCAGTGGACTCATTAGGCCCCTCTGTCAACTAGGAAAATGGGGACAGTATCTTTATTTATAAGAAAAATGGATTTGGCCAAGAGCACTAGAGAATGCTGACTCATCCTGGACCCAGACACAGGAGCATGAGGCAGACCAGGGGAAAGGTAACCATCATACACCCTGCAGCTACAGCTTGTCCAGTTCATCTGAGAGGAGGAGAGAGGGAGTCGACTGTGGGTTGGTAGGATGTGAACTTGGGAAGTCAGGTGAGAATGGATGCTTGGATGGGGTGAGTGTATAGGGAACCTTGGGCATGACTCTCATGCCTGATCAGACACTGAGTGAACAGAGGCAGGAAGGAGGTTAGTCCCAATGACCAAGAAGGTGCCTGTGAGGTCCTGGGACATTCTCCTTCCCACCTTGGACACACACAAGTGGAGTCGGGGCTGCTGAGAATTGAGGTCTAGAGAAAAGGTGTCTGACCGATATTGTGGTAGAGGGTGAAGGAAGGAGAAATAGCAGCTGGCCCAGTGAATTCGAGTGTGGTTTCCACAACAACACGCATATCCCTGATGTGACATTCAAGGCAGTGTCCTTCTCTGCCAATGTCAGTCCCTCCTCCTGCATTCTGGACTTCCTCCCTGGCCTTTTCAGGGTATCAATTAAACCATTTCTCTTCTATGTTGAAGAAGTCAACCCTTTCCTCTCAATCACTAAAAAAAGCTCAAGTCTCCCCAGCCTTAAAAATATCTTCCTTCCACTCCACATTTACTGCAGCTATAGCTCTCTCTCCACCTCCTCACACCCAAAGTTTTCCAGAAAGTTCTCTCTCCTTGCAGTCTCCATATGCCCCCCTCGTACTCACTCCTCAATTCACTCCACTCCATCTTCCACCCCCATCACAGGCTTTAAAATGCCTCTGTGATCATCAGGTGACCTCTTTGCTGCTAAAGCCCAAGGACAATTTTTAATCCTCATCTTACCAGAAACCTCAGCAGTGGTGCAGACCGTTTCCCTCCTCTGGAATGACCTGGTCTCTCAGGCCTCCGCAACCCCCTGATTTTCCTCCCATCTCCCTGGCTTCTCCTCTATTTTCTTGTAGGTTCCTGTTCCCTATCCAACTTGTTGGAGTTCCTACAGACTCTGAGAGTTGTCCTTGATCACTCTCTCTCCCTCATCCCCCTCATAAAAACTATATCCTGTTAACCTGGGCCCTTCAGTATGTGTTTATTCTGTCCACTCTGTCTTCACTCCTCTCACCTGTTGAGAGCTGCAGCAGCACCTCCAGAACAAAGAGATAAAGTTGCCTAGGGTCACACAGCTAATTAATGGTCACTTGAAATAGGGAGCAAGTATTCCAATCCCTGGTGCACTGGTGTTTCTACATCACCCTAATATAATCATAAGGTTATCCAGGAAAACCAAAACTTGATTATGGATATGATGTCATTTATCACCAAGATTTTACTGAGGAACAATAGGGGAGTGTGGGAGCCCTCTAAGCAGAAATGTCCTCCTTTGAGTCGGCACGATTAAAAAAGCAGAGACAAAATTCCATGAACGTCCTCAGAAGACCTTCCTGAGGATCATTCTCCCGGGAACTTAACAAACTTTGAGCATCCAACTCTCCATCTCATCTGGGTTTAACAGCGAGAGCCAATGACAACCAAGGAAGGAAGGAGACGAGCAAGACTCGAACTTCAAAGGTTTGGCTGCAACTGTCAGCAAGAAGTGAGAATAGCAGATGAGACAGCAACACTCCCTGAAATAATCGATCTGTAAGGACGGTCGTGTGAAGCGCGGAGCAGAGGTCCTGAGTGGCTCCTGGAGGCAACATAAAGGCTCAGGAGGAGGAGTTACTGATAGAGGTCAGCCTGATATAAGTCAGAGTTGTTGGAACTGCCCAATCTACCGACCAAGGGAACGGGCGGGAGGGACACCATTTTCCTATGTCAAGCGGACTCTTGCACTAGGGTGAGCCAGACAAAACAAGATCTGGTTTTCAAACCATGCCTCATGGCTAAGACTGTGCTAGGTGGCTTGACCTTCTTAACACTAAGACACCAGTGGACAGGTATTATTCCCTGCCTATAGCAGTGGGGATTTAGACTCACAAAAGTTATGACCTTGATCATACAGTAAACTAATGGAGGATCCAAGATTTCATTCATCCACTCAACACAATTTTATGGAACACCATTATGTTGTACATACTGTGGTAAGCATGGTAGATAGAGATGGGAAAGGTAATCCCATATCACCAAAGAGATGATGAATGGAGAAGGCCCAATAGTATACAGTGAGATTAGATGGAAGTTAGTAAGTCCAGGAGGCTACTGAATACAGAAAAGGGACATCTAACCTGCTACAAAGGAAAGAAGTGGTCAAAGAATGTACGACCAGAACCAAGTCTTGAAAATTCAGTAAATAGAACTTAACAAGGTGAAGAATGGGGGTGGAGGGGATGCTGTTGACGCTCCAAGATCTCCTTTACCAGGACAGGGCTCCCAGCTGCTGTGAGTGTCGACTGCTATGGTTCACACCTGCACCCTTCTCAGGACAGTTGGTCCTGGCCGTGGGGAGGCACCTCACCTGGGAGGTTACACACCCCATATACAGGGATATCCCCTCTGCAATGACTGACTGTCATGGGGGTCCAGGGACCCTGCCTGAAACTGGGACAATCTCTGTGATGTAACTCATACTCAGAGCTCCCTGTAGGATCAGCTGAGATCACATTCTTGCTTATCTCCTTGCCCTCCCCTCCCCTTCTTTCTTCCCTTCCCTTCTCCGGAGACCACTCCCTTAAGAAATCATACGAATGCCTGTCTTCCCTTCTGCTTTTAGAAAACCCAACCTAAGTCAGGGGAGAAGAATGTTCTAGGCAGAGAGAGTAATGGTGCAAAGGCATGGATGTGAGAGAGCCCAGTACAACGCAGAGCAGCGATAAGCTGGAGCAGAGGGGTGAGCGGTGGTGCAGCATGAAATAAACCAGATAGGTAGACAGGGGACAAAGTTCATCTCCTGACATCTAGCCAGTCACATTCCACCTCTCCATACTACTAAGCTGACCTCTGATAACCTACATGGCTGCTTTCAATACAATATTTCAGTGCACATCTACGCCATGAAGTGAGTTTATAGAGAAAGGAGTTACAAAGCAAGATTCCTGGATTTATTCAGTGTCATTTCACAAAGCAGGAAGAAAGACAAGCCCCCTGGAATTTCCTGATTCTCAGACGACACCAACTCTGTGGAACTGGCCACTGACTCCACTTGAGGGAGAGCAAATCGTCTCAGTGGGCTATTTTTGTCCTCCCTTGTCTCTCCAGAAACAGCGGCCTCCTCCCACCGCTTTCATTGGCTCCATCTGTTTTGCCTGCTTTCCTTTCTGGCCTCCATTCAAGAGGTCTTGCCCCTGGGTCTCTGTTAGCACTCGGTTTTAATTCTAAAACTTTCCAAAGCCAATGAAGCTCTTTAATCACAAAGTGGGGCTGCCAAGGAAAGAATGCTAATTGGAAACTTTTATTTCTTGAGGTCCTTGAGAGATTAGAGATAAATACATTTCTTTTGTCTATCATGCCATTTGCATAGAATAGACTCAGGAGGAGCAGAAAATAAAATGTGGTCCCAGATATAAGAAATTAATCTAAGAAACATACAAATTCCTAAGCAAATGAAAGATCGCTGGACTTTTGGGACTTCCCTGGTAGCCCAGTGGCTAAGACTCTGAGCTCCCAATGCAGAGGGCCCAGGTTCAATCTCTGGTTAGGGAATTAGATCCCACATGCTGCAACTAGGAGTTCACATGCCACAATTAAAGATCCTGCATGCCGCAACTAAAGATCCCACAGTGGCAATGAAAACCCTGTGTGCTGCAATGAAGACCCAGCACAGCCAAATAAATAAATTTTTTTAAAAAAAGATCTCTGGACTTTAAAAACTAAGGATAATGGCCCAACTGGAGGCAGCTAAACTTAATTATTTTTTCTTAGGAAGAACAGGACTGGGTAAAGGTAGAGATAAACAGGTCCCAAACACCTAGGTGGGGCTCACAATGAAGGCTGGGTCCCAAACAAGGCCCAGCTCCTGCATCGCTGTTGAGGTTCAGAATATAATCCCATCTCACAGCCACACATGTAGTTTTCTATATTCCAAGCGCTTCACTAGTCCCTGGAACCACAGACAAAAGTAAGACACAGTTCTTGTCCTCAGAGCTTAGAAGGAGAAACAGATACATAGAAAAATATTCTCAACAGAGTTGCCTGAGCTGAAGGAGAGAGAAGAAGCACATTACTCCTCTTGGGGTGGAGGTGGAAGGCAGGGTAGGCTTTCCCTTCATGGACCATGCAGAGGAAAGACCCTCATTTCCTTTCTAAATGTGACATCCAGCAAAAGCCAGAACACCAATTCCATGCCAAGATTTCATGTCCTTCCTGCTTCTTTGGTTATACCAGCAGAACAATTCTGGCTAACTTAGGCCCTCAAAAATGTATTTAAAGACTTTGTGAAGGTTCACAATATAAGACATGGCTGAAGGACTGAACTTGGACAAAAGCTGGGACCAGAGAAGCTCTGAGGATTTAGGCAACAGAAGTTAACACCAGCTGGTCAGAGTACCACTGCAGAATCAGTGGGCTCCAAAAGATTTTTCCTATCCTTACCTCACTCTTAGCACATCTGACTGGATGAGCTAAGGGCATATGACCAACTATCATACTCTTCTTTACTCCACAGAATGAGGAGAGTGGTTCTCCAAAAGGAAGTGAGATGCTCTTGCCAGAAGGATGGAGGGATCCAATATGGAACATATAAGCCACATGGGCCTGCCTGAGATGTTTAGCCAAAAACTGCATCAGAGGAGTTTTTATTAAAAAGTCAGAAGTTCAGCCCCTTCCCTGGATACGATGACTCAGAAGTTCCTGGATGGGGCCCAGGAATCAGTACTTCAATAAGCTCCTAAGTAGGCCACAGAAGGTCAGTGAAGCTGGACCATCTCCTGGATGAAGTGGGCTGGTGGTTCTCCACATCAGCCTCCATCAGGGATGGGCGAACATGTTTGGTTCAGAACCAAACTGCCATGAAGATGATGATTTATTTTTTTCTATCCTTTTTGGACTGCCCAAATTGAAATCCATTATGACTGTATTACAAGATGAGGAAAACAGCACCTAATTCCTCCCTGTACCTGCCTCATCCTGAACTTTCACCTGATTCAGGAATCACAATCATGGGGATATGGCTGAACCTCCACTGTTACCCGTAAAGATTCCTACAACTACCTGTCTGGATTTCTAGCCATAATCCACAACACTGAAGGGCTCAGATTTCAGAGAAGATCCAGGAGTGATCTTACATCCAAACCTACTGGGTTCCCCGCTATGTGTTCAGCACCTAGAACAGTGACTGTTCCATATAAGGCTCTCTCTATATTTCCTGAGTGGAGCAAGGGAAGAGGGAGGAATTTTTTGAGCCACCCCCCAAATATCAACCAGAGGATAATCTATGAGTACCTTTTCCCCGAGACATAGAAAAAGCAGGCCAAGGGAACCAGTGACAACATCTAGCCAAAGCAACCCTGACTTCAGAAACAGTACCTTAACCTGTGTCAGAGAGACATTATTATTCTTTATTAAAAACAAACTAACAAACAAACAAGAAAACTCTTTGTGCCTGAAACTCCTTTTAAAAATGTGCCAGTCCTTCGAAAAACATTACAAAACCTATGAGTGCTAGATTATTTACTGTTTATTACTGCGTGGGGAGGGGGCAGGGGTTAAGGAAAAATTCTTCCCCTCTGCTCCTCCCTTCTGATTTAAGCCACAATGCAAATTGGGGGGCAATTTCAAGGCTTAACAATAGTATCCCACTGATCTTTGCAGGATTGCAAATAAAGAGGGCTGTATCCTCAGGAGGGCTATTAGAGCTAAGGTCTCTCAGCTCCTATTGTTAAAGAACATTCATTACCAGGTTCTCATATAAAATCCTGAGAAGGAAACAAATATGAGTCTGCAGTGTTCTCAGTAGTTCTTATACTATTGCCTCTCGGGGCTAATTAGAGCTGCTTTTGTAATTCACCAGCGATAAATTCCTTGTGATGCTGTCACAGCCCTGGAAGATTGGCCACCCCAAGTCAGGGTTCTGTGCTGACACTGCACATCCACCCAGTGACCCCGAAGTTGGTGGCAATCACTCCAATGGCCACCCTGTGGTTGGTGGCCCTCAGACACTCTGAGATGGCTTCCCAGTTTGTTGATTGTTTTCCTGTTCTCTGCGGATCAGGTTAAAAGGTAACGTTGCAGACTGTGTTAGGCAGCACCTGACTTATTCTCAGCGAATTTATTAAATTGGTTTAGTAAAGACTTTTTACCTGGTAAAAAGCTCTTTTTATCTACAGAGCTATGAATTCATTTCCTCATCCACCCTCTTGAATTTGATCAAGGAATGAAAATGGCTACAAAGCTTTAAGTCAAGACTTTGGAAGAACAGACAAAGGGAACCAAGCCAAGCTAATTTCAAAGCTGGAAAACAAATATTTCAAAAGGTTCTTATCCATGGTGAGAAATGACAGGATATGTAGTTACACAAAATCTAACATCTGATAATGTGGAAGAAAACATCATACTCATTTATTGAACTTCTGTAAATTATCTGGCCCTTTATATTTTTTCCCCTTGTCATGTAATCCTCCCAATAGCCCAACGGATGTAGATATCTATTAACCTTATTTTACAAAAAAAAAATTTTTTTAAGTAGGGCTTAGGGAAATTAAAGTATTTGCCTGAGATCACACAGCCAGTAAGATTTGAATCTTGGGCAGTTCAAGTCCAAGGTCGGAGCCCTTTCTACATCATCTGTATTTTCAAATCCCTTTACTTTGACCTGCCAAGCAGCTAAACCAGGAGGTGATCTGGGATGTTACAAAAGGATTCTTTACTTTCAAAAAAGACTCACGACAGGGTTCCTTGAAATAGCCAACTCCCCTATTGTGCTGAAAATATAATTCAAGCCACAAAAACTTCTATTTACAAGAAATATTTCTGTACCACATCTGCTATGTAAAGCAAAGCAGGGTTCTAATATAGTTACTTTCTTTTCTTATTTTTTTTTGCGGTACGCCGGCCTCTCACTGTTGTGGCCTCTCCCGTTGCAGAGCACAGGCTCCGGACGCGCAGGCTCGGCAGCCATGGCTCACGGGCCTAGCCGCTCCGTGGCATGTGGGATCTTCCTGGACTGGGGCACAAACCCGTGTCCCCTGCATCGGCAGGTGGACTCTCAACCACTGCGCCACCAGGGAAGCACCAAAGATGCAGGACTGATGAGGTCAAATATCATGAGATCATGTAAATTCAGTGATTAGTGTAGTGTCTGGGCCATAGTAAACACTCATAATTGTTATCTGCCATTGTCATCATTTTTTTTCAGATGTCTCAAAATACAGTCTGTGATAGCTTGCAGAAATGGTCATAAATTCCTTCCCTCTCATCAAAAAATGAAACCTATTTCTTCTCCCTTTGAATCTCAATTGGCCATGTGATTTGCTTTGGCCAACTGGACATTAGCAAAGATGATATAATCAGAGGTGTGAAAAGTGCTTGAGCATTCTGGCTTGTCCACCTGCTGAGCTTGGAACCCAGAGACCATCATGTGATTCAGTCCAAGATAGTCTGCTGGAGGATGAAAGGTCATGTGGAAGAGAACCAAAGCACCCCAGGGAGCACCCCAGCCAACAGGCATCCAGACCCTGGCTGCCAGCCTGCCGATCACTAGACACGCAAGGGAGCCCACTGTAGATTATCAAGCAGACCTGTCAGGTGACAACAGATGCATGAGAGAGCCAGCCATGACCAGCTGAGCCAGCCCAGGCCAGAGGAGCTGGACAGTTCACAGAATTATCAACTAAATAACATGGCTTTTAAGACACAAAATTATGGGATGATGTTTTTAACCAATACACAGTCCTAGGCATTTTCTGTTACATTCTGAAGCCTTGCGATAAGTAGAAACGAAAACCACAGAATGGCCAGAAGTAGAAGCTAGCAAAGAGAGAGAACAAGGTGTCCAAAATATGAACTGAGTCACTGAGAAGTTAAAGGACTCAGAAGACCACAGTGAGCATTCAGCTCTTCTCTCTCAGTTCACTGATTTTTCCATGACACTGATCTCTTTCTCCGAATGTCTGAGGCTAACTGGACCAATTCCATGCTCCCATTGTAGTCTCCAGCCCTGGGGGAAGCAAGTCAGTTTGAGTTTTAAGTTAATAATAAATAAAGAATTTTTCCAGCGTGCTTCTTCATTTCTCCTTCCCTCTTCAGATCTTTTTGCAGGTGGCTCAAGTCAGCTAGCAAGTAGGGGGAACAGTGGATAAAAGGACAGACAGAAGCTCCAGTAACGTTGTATGACTAGAGGGTGTTTTTCACCTTCAAAGCACATTGACCATAAATTACAGGATGTATTTTCACAGTTCACTCTACTTTTGAGTTCCCGAGCAGAGGCGATATGTTACTTAAAAAAAAAAAAAAAAAGTATAACAGAATGACAAGCAGGGAGGAGAAGGGAGTGGAACCCTCAGGAGGTGTCAGTTTTCTGGTCAGCAGTCAGGTTAAGGACTCTTCCTTCCACACCGGAGAAAGCCGAGTGGCTACTCTGATAAAGGGTAAGGAGGTGGCCTATCCCCTCCCTCCATCATAAAAAAACCCACATAGCCCCCAAATACTCAATAACATTTTATTCAGGTTCAAGCTAGATAATTCAACACCTGCCTCCAGAAGCCACCTTTTAGGGATGGGGAGAAATGTAATCAATACCTCGTATTCAGTGGGTACACACCATTGTAAGCTCTTCCGATATTTAAATACCTCTATATTGGCCAATAAACAGTACAATTGCCATATATGCAGGATTAATTAATAATGTAAATTCTAACACATGTGGTTTATCTCAGAAACCACACATGACTGCAATATCAAAACGCTTTTCTACTTTGGATACAGATCCACAGCAGTGCCCTATTACTTTTTTAATTAGTTGAGAATGTGACTCCTGGTTCAAAAGCCTTTGGGTGGGAGATGGAGACCACTCAACCAAGCTGGGGGTGATCTATTTACATGCACCTAGAAGAGACACCTAACCCTACTGGGCTCGGGTAGTGGCTGAAGAAGGGCCAGGGCCAATGGGAGTGGTCAGATGTCAGAGCAGGGCCCCCAGGGGAGCTTTGGGCAGCTCTGCTTTAGTTGACGACCCATCCACAGTGGGGAGCAGCCATCTCTGACATTGTGAACCAGTCTTGGAGGGAACTCTGCCAGACACCCCAGCAAGTGGCCATGTGAGTCCCCTGGGCCCCATCAAGTGACCTCTGGGCAGGGGAACCTCACCCCACCCACCCCTCCCACCAAGACACTCTCCCCGGGTCAGATGGAGCCCAGCCAAACAGCCCATCAACAGTCACAGCTCCTATTTCATTTTTGTCCATGTCCCTCTTCCTTGTCTCTCCCCCTCTGCCTTTGTTCCACTTTGTGGAGAGCACCACGGCCAGCTGCCTCCTTCCCAACAGTACCCACCCTCCTGTGACTGGTGTGGGCAGGGCACACGGTCCTTTGGAGTTCCCTCCCCTCCATGAAAAGGCCAACCAAAGATCCAGGTCCAACTCTTGCAACCAGGAAGAGCCAACTTGCTCCGCACCTGCCATCCTGGACTCCTGCCTCCTCCTCTCTGCCTGTTCCCTTGGACCCCTACCCCAGAGGCAGCACCTGCAATGGGGCCAGCACCCAGGTACCAAATGACTAACTGCAGGGAAGAGGAGACGGAAGGTGAGGAGTCAAGCCTGGAGACCATTAGAGAGCTCAGCGCTAAGATGGAGCAAAGGTATGGGCCCCACTCAGGTTCTGACAAGAAGCCCAGCCTCCCGGTGGCTATCAATGTAATGGGAAAGATGTTGGAGAAGTCTGAAGCACTTGTCAAACCATGGCTCTGACCGAACACCATCTAGCTACTGAATGTTACATCAGCAAAAGAGCAGACCAACAATTTCAAAAAGCCAACAAAAAACTAGGAAATTATATTGATGTGGTGAAAGAAGCTTTTAGATTATATAAAGTTTAGTTTATATTATATGTGTGTGTATATGTGTATATATATACATCCTAAAAATAGTAACAATATAGTACATACAATATATTTTATACTACATAATAGGTATGTATAATATGTAATATAAATATACAGATATAGTATATATTGATATGGTTTAGCTTATACATAGTATATAGTGTTTAGTTATAGAAATAAAAGGGACTATATTTTTTATTTTTATATTACATACCAGTTATTAAATGTTTTAAATATCTAGGTGCAATTTATCTAATTGATAAGATAACATATAAGAGATAATAAGAGACATCACAGGTATGGAACCTTGAGTGTCATGGTGACTAATCCCCCAATATTCACTTCACTCCAAATAATTAGTCTAAACCGATCATGGTAATTCCATCTCCTTATTGGCTAGTAGCTAAGAAATCGGCATTTAACTCAACTCTAGCCAAAGAGGAATAAGGTGAGTCTCCTGGGGATTCAGAAACACGTTTTCTCAGTGTAAAGAGAAAGCCACAGAAAAGGCTGTCCTCCTTCTCTGGTGCTGTGGTGTCTAGATGACTTGGGGCTGCTGAAGCCACCAGGCCACCATTCTAAGGACAAAGCCAGCGCATTGGGAAAGGCACGAGAAACACTGAGGAAGTCGGCGCCATCACGAACACGTCACAAACACATCCCCATGAAATAAGCTTCCTTCTTCCTTCATCTTTTGGGAGTTCCTATCCTTGGTGCCAAAAGCATCTTATCAGATACAGGATCTCATTCATAGACTCACCCTTTCTCTCTGCACTATATGCTCCTTTCTCTTCTCACTTCTCTTGGTTTTGGTCTCCAACATGGATGGACAGTCCCTACCTGTCCCCATTGATGTTGCTGCCTTAAAAGAGGGAGAAGCTCCACCTTGTGCCCTGAAGGAAGAGGGAAGGGGCCACTATTTGGGAATGAGACCTGAGCCCAACCAGAGAAGCTCATGCTGCGGGGGCGGATTACCACCCTGCTAGCACCCCTCCTCTACTTGATTACGCTAAAAATAACATCTGCTTCTCAGGCCTGAGTGACCTTGTAAAAATCTCTCTTATAGGTCCTTAGCCCTGGGACAGGGCAGGCAAGCGGAGGGGGGGGGGCGGGGAACACCATCTAGCCACCTTAAAAAATGAAAGATCTACCTCCTGATGGTGATTTCTTACAAATATGATGAAGCCAACCTGATCTCAAGAAGAAAACCAACACAATTTTTCAATTAGAAATTATCAAGACAGAATTAAAGACATTTAATATTGTCTATTATCAAGTTCTATCTGGCATAAGGTTTCCCCTGAGTTACTCATTCAAGTAAGAGATCTCCACTCTCTCCATTTCTCCAGAGACTTAGAAAGAACAAATGCTAAACACCAGGTGTTCAGGGGGCAAGTGGAACCTTTATATGGCAAATACAACAGATATTTTCATCCCCGGTCAGGTTAAAAGTACAGTCTGAATTTTAAGTGGGGTTTGTTGTTACTGATACAACTTGAAGTTGAGACAATGAAAGATGATCTAATTTATTGAGATAACTACCCCAATTTCCCCTGGGAGAGTTTTTGAATGGGGATAATCAAATTGAGAACTTCAGTGGGGGTTAGAAAGTTGGAATTATTTAGACATAGTATTTTTAAAGACGGCAACAGAGCTATGACCTCATCTAAGTGTCATGGCAATTACTGGTGCTTCTGAGATGGTGGCAGAAGCATTCTAGTTCAGTGGAGACAGATGCCCAGATGGCTTTCCAAATAATAATAAACGATAGGTTAATGGTAAATATTTGAGAAATCATGGGATGTTCTGTAATATATGCCAACAACAGGAAGTCCAGCAGAGTAAAAGAAGGTGCCTCTGCCTACAGAAATATATAAAATTGTATCAAATTCAGTCTCGGTTAAGTTAGAAATATGGTTATAAACGCTAAATACATAATATCAAACATGCTCACCTTCAAAATCCCCAACTGCTGAGTCATCTTATCCCTATCCATTTCACCAGAAATATGAAGAGGGGCATATCTCGAAGGTACCATTTGTGGGCTACTGTGATACACAGGCATCCTTCCTGCTTCAGCCCTCTCGCGTCTGAAAGAATAAGACGGAAATAACAACGTAGAATCACAGAGAAGGCAAGCACTTAACCTAGTTCTCAGACCCTGAAGTCTGTGGTAACAGGGTCATGGACCACTCTGCACACACCCTGTGGGTCATGCCCTGTGTCATTTTAATAAAGTGAGAATTGGATTTACCCAGCAAGAGATGTTCCCAGCTTATCTTCTGTATATGGTTCCAGATACAGCAGCAGTGGTAGACAAAGCCCAGTTCCCCAAATCTATCCAGACACATTGTCTCCAAACCTCCAACTCGGGAAGATCTCTAGAAACACTGACAGGATATATGAATATTTTTCAACACTAAATTGGTATTTTTTAAAATTTATTTATTTATTTATTTATTTATTTTTGGCTGTGTTGGGTCTTTGTTTCTGTGCGAGGGCTTTCTCTAGCTGTGGCAAGCGGGAGCCACTCTTCATCGCAGTGTGTGGGCCTCTCACTGTCGCGGCCTCTCTTGTTGCGAAGCACAGGCTCCAGACGCGCAGGCTCAGTAGTTGTGGCTGACGGGCCCAGTTGCTCCGCAGCATGTGGGATCTTCCCAGACCAGGGCTCGAACCCGTATCCCCTGCATCGGCAGGCAGATTCTCAACCACTGCGCCACCAGGGAAGCCCTAAATTGGTATTTTTAAAAAAGCATTTCACTGACACCAGGTTCCTGCCAGCAGCTTCCACTGATACATGTGAGTGAGGGAAGGAATGGTTTTGCTTATGCTCCAGACAGAGCTCTCACTCAGGAACTCTGAGAGTTAAAAGCTCCTCACCCTGCTTGAGTAAAATTCTGAAAACTGTTAGAGCTAATGAAGGCACTACAATGGACAACTCTTCAAGAGAAGAAGGGTGAAATAAAGACAGAGAGATGGCAGGCCCTGGTGGTCAGAAACCTTGCAGCAGAAAAAACTATGTTGATAAAGCAACCAAGGGAAAAGATCACAATCAGAACATTCTTCCCCATGCCTGTAGAGCCCTCAGGGGACAAGTCATACAAAGCAGATACATGCAGGGATCAGACCTGATAAATGTAACCTGTATGCCTTCCTTCCAATTAAAGCCTCACAAAGTCCTCCAACTCTCCCTACTGAGTTCTCTACAGTGGAAACTGCAAGATTCAAGACACAGGTATTAAGTTTATGGCAATAAAGACTCCAGGATGATGGCCTATATCGTTTAGAGTAACACCAACTACTATAACAAGTCAGTCTAAAAATAAAAAATAGAAGCACAATAGAAGTTTACTCCATGTTCACATAACAGTTCTTGGCAGAGAATGGATTATTCCACATTGTCATTCAGGGAGACAGTTGACCACGTATCTTCAACACATGGCTTCCAAGGTCACCCTGAAAGTCACCTCTATTCCAGTTGGAAAGGGTGCAGAGCATGGAGGAACTTGCACGGGAAGTTTTTGTGCCAAACCCGGCAGGGGTGCACATCACTGACTCCCACAGCCCATTGGCCAGAACCCAGTCAAATGACCACGCTGAACTGCAGGGGAGGCTGGGAAATGTAGTCTAGCCCTAGGATTTTCATACAGTCAGTAGTCTTTGCCTCCAGGGACAATGATCAGCTCAAAATTTCCTAACATTCTCCTTTGAATTTTGGTGCAACCATAAGAGGAAAGAAAGTTCTAAACAGACACTTCAGAATCTGGTTTCATGTATCATTATGTCTACCTAGGGGCAGGAGACTATGAATACTCCAATCTTTCTGCCTTGATACTGAGCCCAGCTCAGTGTTTCTTAAAGTTTACTAGCAACTGGCTCAGGAGTTCAAGTTTTTTGGTGCCCACAGACAAGTAACACAGAAACACTGAAATATCTGTTCGTAAGAAATGTAAATGTGTTATAAAATTGTACATTCCAAAGCCTGACAATACTGAAAAACAAAAACCAAGCACAACAAATAGCACTGTTTATATAAAATAATAATAATAATGATACTTATCTATTCAGGTAAATACCATAAATATGCTGTAGGTTTTTCATGCTGAAAAGTGGAGATGTCAGGCTGAAATATTCTTTCCATGTAGAATTTTTCTTCTTTTTAATTTGCAACACACCCGAGTGGGAAGGGCTTAGATTTTACTAAACAGACTAGGCTACCTGAATTATTGGCTGTGTGACTTCAGCCTCCTCAGCTGTAAATATAGGGGTAAAGTTAAGACAAATAACATGTTACAAAGCACCCAGCATCAGCTCCATTGTAGGCACCTGACAGCCGACAGAATTAGTGGTGGACACAGGGAAGCAGAAATGGCCATGAAAAGAGCCCCTCTTTGGACTTTGACAAGGTTTGGAAGTGTGGGGTAAAATAATTCTACCTAAAGTTCAAGGAGCAGAGAGCAAATAAGGTGTGGCAATGAAAGGCTTTTTCCTGGCTGTTTCTACAACTGGAAAATTCCTATTTGTCTTTGAAAGCAACTCATGTGTCACCTCCTCCAGAAAGCTTCTGATGACCCCATTAAGACCGAGCAGGTGACGTGAGCCATGGTCCCACAACCCACCTCCGAGCCATGTCTGTTGCTGTCATTATACTCATCCAGGGGGAGCCCATAATTACTTAATCTGCTGTGGGGTCATTTTAGGGCAGGATTTTGTCTTATTTATTATATCTTGGTCACCCAGCAAAACATGTGGCACTTAGGGTACCAAAAATGAGCAAGTGCATGAACCTCAAGCCCAGCAGTGCCCCAGTGATGCTGAGGCCCTTGTCCAGGGGAAGATGTCTGTGCTACGCAGAGCGCTGCACATCCAGTGGGGAGCCGTGTTCATGCCCACTCACCCTGGCTCTTTCCAAACCAATCATTAATGTCCCCATCAGAAAGCTTTTAACCAACACTTCTGACAGCTTTCCTCCAGGATCCTATGGAATAAGGATGGGGCTGAATTGAGGAAAGCAGGGAGGATAAAAAGGACGTAGTTCCTTTTTTTTTGATGCTAGAGAGAAAGACTCTGGTTCTGTGAAACAATATATATGTATTCTTGAATGGAGCTAATTTCTTTTCCTTTTCACTCAAAACTGAAATAGGGTTATTTTCTTAATAGCTTGTGGCAGCTCTTTAAATGAGCTCACACAGTAATAATTTACTTCAGAACAACTGAAACAGTTGGAAAAAATACTGGATGAGGAAAAAGAGAAAGGTACTGGCCAGGGAGCTGCTTGGATGTTTTTCCCTCTTTTTGAGATTATTTATCATTAAAGCACAATATCTTTCTTCCAGACCTGGAAGAGTCAAACAAGGACTAACAAATCACGCAGTAAACCAGCAATAACCTGAACAATTACTCCAAGCTAGAAGATGGATTTCTTATGGGAAATGTGATTTGAACCGCTGAGGTTTTTAAATTCACCTCAAAATGCTCCTGGGCCATGCTGTCAGCAATAGGAAATTTCCAAGCTGTTTGGTATTCTCTCCCGAGTGAGCTGGGCATCCTTATTACATGATCACTGCTGTTATTCAACATTCAACAGACATCCACAGGAGTCAGGCACTGTTCAGTTCCCATTAAAGACAGCTCCTGTCTTCAAGCCCTTTGCATCCTAGAATGGCAACAGAAAGAAACACAAGGAAGGAAATGTACCTTAGAGTCATAATGGGATTCTGCCCAGGATCCTTGACATGATTTGCATGCTTGGGTGGGTGCGGTAACTTCCACAGGGAAAGAAATTTCTCTCCCACAAGACAGGCGACTCCAATACTCAAGCCACTTCACAGGTGAGTACCAGAGGCCAAGCAGGGAAGGCATTCTCATCCCCAGAGTGATTAAAGTTAGCAATAATATAGTATCTTGCATCAGTATTTGTAAACGACAACACTTTACTTTTTTTTTTAATTGAGGTAGCATTGATTTACGATATTATGTGTTTCGTGTGTACAACCTTATATTTCTACCTCTGTATACACCACAGTATGCTCACCACCAAAAATTTAGTTTCTATCCATCACCATACAGTTGATCCCCTTTATCCATTTCACCCTCAACCCTGCCCCCCTTCCCCTCTGGTAACCACTACTCTGTTCTTTCTCTCTACGTGTGTGTTCTTGTTTGCTCATTTATTTTATTTGTTTTTTATATTCCACATATAAGTGAAACCATGTAGTATTTGTCCTTCTCCATCTGACTCAATTCACTTAGCATAATACTCTCAAGGTCCATCCATGTTGTCTCAAATGACAAGATTTTATCTTTTTTATGGCTGAGTAGTATTCCATTATATACATATACCACACCTCTCTTTTCCATTCATTCACTGACGGGTGCTTAAGTTGTTTGCATATGTTTTCTTGGCTGTTGAACATTTGATACTTTTTTCTTTTTGTCTTGGCAGATGAAATGACCAGTTACCTAAGCATTTTGTCAATAGAAGCAACTAAACAGGGTAATCTAATGAAAAGTAAACAGTGGATTGCAGAAGGCCAAAGCTAGGCAGAGGAAGAAAGACTGGGTGACTTGCCAGGGGTCACATAGGTATTTAGTGACAAAGGCTGTCCAGGTGTAGAATATGTAAACAGCTACTCCCCCAAATTCAAACCTCCACCTCTCCACTGATAATGCCTACCAGCACACACACACACTCAATAAAAAAGAAGTAATAGGAAGAATAGAAAAGGAGAGGAGTTGGGCAAAGAAGATGGCAATTTGGAAGATTTCAACCACATGTTTGCATTTCTTCTCTGTGCAGGTTTTCTAAAATGGTAGAGCCATATTTGGTCTCTGAGGAGCTTGGGGGAAATGATTCTAGTCCATCCTCTGTTAGCCTCACCTCATTAAGAGCCAAGATTGGCTCTGGGACAATTGTCTCTGGGTCTTATCTCATTAAAAGTCCAGAGTGATCCAGAACAGTTATCTAGGCTTTATCTCATTAGAAGCACAGAGTAATCCAGAACAGAGTGGCTCAGGAAGAAAAGGATTTTCAGAAATCTCTGAAAACACAGTTTGTCCCATTTGGATAGAGACAACTATTCTAGGAAAGTAGAAAAATAATGAATAGATACATACAAGGACAAAGCTGGAGAGAGGAAGGCAGTGGGCTTCCAACATAAGGTTAGGCATATAATCCTCAATTTGCAGAGTAGCTCCAGTTCTAGGATTTGTCTTTCCTTTTGATATCGTGATATTAGCTGAGGTCACTTTGGTTTTGAAAATCAAATAAAATTAGCTTGATCCCATCTCACACGCTCTAGGAAATCCAGGCCCCGGTCGGGAATATACTGAATTCCTCCATGGCTTTTTGTTCTTGTAGTCACTGGAATCCACGTTGGAGGACAGCTCCCCACCGAACTCGCGTGGCCCTCACCCAACTTCTGCTCCCCTCTGCCCGCTGCTGGGCCAGGGGTGGAATGCTCCGACTTCTCCAGAGCACCATTCCCACCACACTAAAGACAGGTGAGTATTACACTGCCTCCAAGAACAGACTAGAAGACAACCCTCGTTGCTACCTAGCCCCATACCTACTCAGGACCTGGGCAATGCCTGCTGCGGGCCACACAGCCACCCACTTGCCACAGGACTGAAGCCCACTGGACTCTCACCGTGGTGCCCTTCTTCCAAATTTGTTTCACATCTATCCATTTCAAGGCTGCTTCCAGCTCCCCAAATTCCTTTTCATTTTTAACACAAGGAATTAAGCTACGTACGGGTTTTCCCCAGCATACCAGGAAGGCCCATTAGGACACTATCTTCAACAGTTCCTAAAATAATAAAATTTTCTCTCCACCAAATAATCCCTAATTCCCAACCACTACCCTAGTCCTAATTTTCATTACTTCATGCCCAAGCAGGATTCTTTCCCACTTTCAGTCTCTCCTCCTTTAAATTTCATCTGACACTAGCAGATGCATCTTCTGTAAACCTGCTTCCTGTGCAGTCACCTGCTCCTCCCCCCTCAGACACCTTTAGTGGCTCCTCACTGCCACTCATGTTTGCACACACACTTTTGAAACTTGATTTTCTAAGGAAAAATCTCAAAAGGCATGAAAAAGTGTTTCAATATATTACCATCTAAAGAGAATCGAAGCTGATCAAAAAGTAAAGCTACAATTAATGCACCATTAAACAGGGGCTGTTAAGGGCATGGAGGTCAAAAAATCCAGTTATGTTTCCCATGCTCGGAACACTTCACAGACAGAGGCTAATTAATTACACAGATAAAGATACTGCAGGTCTTTCTTTTGATATCAGTGGATTCATTAAATTCTCCATTTGGTTGACCGAGTAATTTCCTGTACTTCTGAATTCCGGAGTAGGGTGGGAGGAAAAGAGAGAGCAGCAGAAATGTCAAATAAGAGTCAGCCTCTGTCCTCCTTCCACTTCCTGGGAATCGATACAAAACAGGCTGTGTGTGGGTCCTCACTCCCCTCACTTAGGGAAGGGGATATGGGAGGGCGGCCCCAGTTTCAGCCAACCTCTGTCTTAGAGCCCATGGCTGCCACTGACACTAAGACCTTGGATGGACACACCTTGTCCACCAGGGTTACCCCTGCCCAGGACATGCAAGAGTGTGGAGGTTTTCTCATCAGGGTAATAACCCAAGGTCTTTCTGAGACCCCTCTACATGCCCTGGCTATCAAATAACTCCCAAGAAGATGCTAGGACTTACCTGACAGTGCCAGACCCTGTTCTATTCCTTGGCTCTCCTGGGTCGTCCTCTCTGCCCCCACACAGACCTTTGCTAGATCTTTGATGTTCCTCTGTGAACTCCCTTGGGAACCTTGTCCCTGGACACACAACTTTGGACATCCAGCTCCACTCTGACCCATGAAACTGGGAGCCCTGGACCTCTTTGGGAGCTGGACCCATAACGACCTACTTCATCTATTAGACTAAAACTGAAATACTGCACATTCCTAACGAAAACTGTTGGAAACAGTCCTCCACCAACATTGCCTAATTACTCATCAGTGTAACAAAGTTTATGTAATTTCTGTGCAATGTAACAAAGGCACAAATGTGTCAGAGGTAGGATAATCACATGAACTTGATCAAATTATAGCACTAACTTCTACATAACCTAAAGGACAACACTGTATCAAAGAAAAGACTTGATTCTGCAGCCAATTGGTCCTGGATTCAAATCCTAGGTCTGCCAAGATGAAAGGAACAAACAAGATTGAATATGCCCGGCACATAGTAACTACTAAGTATGGGTATTTGTTTAATGCCACTAAGTCAATTGTGCTTACTATTATAGTTATCAAGACAATGATCCTGACCCCTGCACTCCTAGAGTAGTACAAACAGAAAACAGAGACTTTGGACTGGAAGAATTAAGATTTTTTAAAAAATTTATTTCCATGGGAGACAGAAGAAAAGATTTTCACAAGGTCTTCTAAGCTCCAAAACTTCAAAATCAATCCTAATTGCTCCCATCAACTCTACTTTTCCCCAATATAGACCCACAGTCATCTGTTTGGTCCTTAGATGGTCTAACAATGACAGAATCAGACATTTGGGCCTCGCCTATCAAACCTCAATTTTGTTCCAGGTTGGGAGAAATGAATATTCTCTACCATTACCCCTGCACTCTTTTATTTTTACCATCTTTATTGGAGTATAATTGCTTTACAATGGTGTGTTAGTTTCTGCTTTATGACAAAGTGAATCACCTATACATATACATATATCTTCATATCTCCTCCCTCTTGCATCTCCCTCCAAACCCTCCTATCCCACCCATCTAGGCAGGCACAAAGCATGGAGCTGATCTCCCTGTGCTATGCGGCTGCTTCCCACTAGCAATCTATTTTACATTTGTTAGTGTACATATGTCAATGCCACTCTCTCACTTCCTCCCAGCTTACACTTCCCTGTCCCCGTGTCCTCAAGTCCATTCTCTACGTCTGCGTCTTTATTGCTGCCCTGCCCCTAGGTTCTTCAGAACCTTTGTTTTTTTTAGATTCCATATATGTTAGAATACAGTACTTGTTATTCTCTTTCTGAATTACTTCACTCTGTATGACAGACTCTAGGTCCATACACCTCAATACAAATAACTCAATTTCATTTCTTTTTATGGCTGAGTAATATTCCATTGTATATATGTGCCACATCTTCTTTATCTATTCATCTGTCGATGGACACTTCGGTTGCTTCCATGTCCTGGCTATTGTAAATAGAGCTGCAATGAACATTGTGGTACATGACTCTTTCAATTATGGTTTTCTCAGGTGAAATGCCCAGTACTGGTATTGCTGGGTCAGATGGTATTTCTATTTTTAGTTTTTTTTGTTTTTGCTGTGCGCAGGCCTCTCACTGCTGTGGCCTCTCCTGTTGCAGAGCACAGGCTCCGGATGCGCAGGCTCAGCGGCCATGGCTCACGGGCCCAGCCGCACCGCGGCATGTGGGGTCTTCCCGGACCGGGACACGAACCCGCATCCCCTGCATTGGCAGGCGGACTCTCAACAACTGCGCCACCAGGGAAGCCCTATTTTTAGTTTTTTAAGGAACCTCCATACTGTTCTCCATAGTGGCTGTATCTATTTACATTCCCACCAACAGTGCAAGAGTGTTCCCTTTTCTCCACACCCTCTCCAGCATTTATTGTTTGCAGATATTTTGATGATGGTCATTCTGACTGTTGTGAGGTGATACCTCATTGTAGTTTTGATTTGCATTTCTCTAATGATTAGTGATATTGAGCATCCTTTCATGTGTTTGTTGGCAATCTGTATATCTTCTTTGGAGAAATGTCTATTTAGGTCTTCTGCCCATTTTTGGATTGGGTCGTGTGTTTTTTTCATATTGAGCTTCATAAGCTGCTTGGAAATTTTGGAGATTAATCCTTTGTCATTGCTTCCTTTGCAAATATTTTCTCCCATTCTGACAGTTGTTCTTTCATCTTGTTTATGGTTTCCTTTGCTGTGGAAAAGCATTTAAGTTTCATTGGCTCCCATCTGTTGATTTTTGTTTTTATTTCCACTTCTCTACAAGGTGGGTCAAAAAGAATCTTGCTGTAATTTATGTCATAGAGTGTTCTCCCTATGTTTTCCTCTAAGAGTTTGATAGAGTCTGGCTTTACATTTAGGTCTTTGATCCATTTGGAGTTTATTTTTGTGTATGGTGTTAGGGAGTGTTCTAATTTCATTCTTTTACATGTAGCTGTCCAGTTTTCCCAGTACCACTTACTGAAGAGACTATCTTTTCTCCATTGCATATTCTTTCCTCCTTTATCAAAGATAAGGTGACCATATCTGTGTGGATTTATCTCTGGGCTTTCTATCCTGTTCCACTGATCTAAATTTCTCTTTTTGTGACAGTACCATACAGTCTTGATTACTGTAGCTTTGTAGTATAGTCTGAAGTCTGGGAGCCTGATTCCTCCAGCTCCGTTTTTCTTTTGCAAAATTGCTTTGGCTATTTGGGGTCTTTTGTGTTTCCATACAAATTGTGCAATGTTTTGTTCTAGTTCTGTGAAAAATGCCATTAGTACTTTGATAGGGATTGCAATGAATCTGTAGATGGCTTTGGGTAATATAGTCATTTTCACAGTGTTGATTCTTCCAATGCAAGAACATGGTATATCTCTCCATCTCTTTTTTATCATCTTTAATTTCCTTCATCAGTGTCTTATAGTTTTCTGCATACAAGTCTTTTGTCTCATTAGATAGGTTTATTCCTAGGTATTTTATTCTTTTTGTTGCAATGGTAAACAGGAGTGTTTCCTTAATTTCTTTTTTTTTTTAAACTTCTTTATTGAAGTATAAATGCTTTACAATGGTGTGTTAGTTTCTGCTTTGTAACAAAGTGAATCAGCTATACATATACATATATCCCCATATTTCTTCCTTCTTGTCAGATTTTCATCATTAGTGTATAGGAATGCAAGAGATTCCTGTGCATTAATTTTGTATGCTGCCACTTTACCAAATTAATTGATTAGTTCTAGTAGTTTTCTGGTACCATCTTTAGGATTCTCTGTGTATAGTATCATGTCATCTGCAAACAGTGACAGTTTTACTACTTCTTTTCCGATTTGGATTCCTTTTATTTCTTTTTCTTCTCTAATTGCTGTGGCTAAAACTTCAAAAACTATGTTGAATAATAGTGGTGAGAGTGGACGACCTTGTCTTATTCCTAATCTTAGTGGAAATGGTTTAAGTTGTTCACCATTGAGAATGATGTTCGCTGTGGGTCTGTCATATATGGCCCTTATTATGATAAGGTAAGTTCTCTCTATGCCTACTTTCTGGAGGATTTTCAACATAAATGGGTGTTGAATTTTGTCAAAAGCTTCCTCTGCATGTATTGAGATGATCATGTGGTTTTTCTCCTTCAATTTGTTAATATGGTTTATCACATCACTTGATTTGCGTATACTGAAGACCCCTTGCGTGCCTGGGATAAACCCCACTTGATCATGGTGTATGATCCTTTTAATGTGCTGTTGGATTCTGTTTGCTAGTATTTTGTTGAGGATTTTTGCATCTATGTTCATCAGTGATATTGGCCTGTAGTTTGCTTTCTTTGTGACATCTTTGTCTGGTTTTGGTATCAGGGTGATGAAGGCCTCGTAGAATGAGTTTGGGAGTATTCCTCTCTCTGCTATATTTTGGAAGAGTTTGGGAAGGATAGGTGTTAGCTCCTCTCTAAATGTTTGATAGAATTTGCCTGTGAAACCATCTGGTCCTGGACTTTTGTTTGTTGTAAGATTTTTAAACACACTCTCAATTTCAGTGCTTGTGTTTGGTCTGTTTATATTTTCTATTTCTTCCTGGTTCAGTCTCGGAAGGTTGTGCTTTTCTAAGAATTTGTCCATTTCTTCCAGGTTGTCCATTTTATTGGCATAGAGCTGCTTGTAGTAATCTCTCATGATCCTTTGTATTTCTGCAGTGTCAGTTGTTACTTCTCCTTTTTCATTTCTAATTCTATTGATTTGGGTCCTCTCCCTTTTTTTCTTGGTGAGTCTAGCTAATGGTTTATCAATTTTGTTTATCTTCTCAAAGAACCAGCTTTTAGTTTTATTGATCTTAGCTATTGTTTCCTTCATTCCTTTTTCATTTATCTCTGATTTGATCTTTATGATTTCTTTCCTTCTGCTAACTTTGGGGGTTTTTTTGTTCTTCTTTCGCTAATTGCTTTAGCTGTAAGGTTAGGTTGTTTATTTGAGATGTTTCTTGTTTCTTGAGGTAGGATTATATTGCTATAAAGTTCCCTCTTAGAACTGCTTTTGCTGTATCCCATAGCTTTTGGGTCATCGTGTTTTCATTGTAATTTTTTCTAGGTATTTTTTCATCTTGGATTTCTTCAGTGATCTCTTGATTATTTAGGAGTGTATTGTTTAGCCTGCATGTGTTTGTACTTTTTAGAAATGTTTTTCCTGTAATTGATATCTAGTCTCATAGCGTTGTGGTCTGAAATACTTGATACGATTTCAACTTTCTTAAATTTACCAAGGCTTGATTTTTGACCCAAGACATGATCTATCCTGAAGAATGTTCCATGAGCACTTCAGAAGAAAGTGTATTCTATTGCTTTTGGATGGAATGTCCTATAAATATCTATTCAGTCCATCTTGTGTAATGTGTCATTTAGAGCTTGTGTTTCCTTATTTATTTTAATTTTGGATGATCTGTCCGTTGGTGAAAGTGGGGTGTTATAGTCCCCTACTATGTCTGTGTTACTGTCCATTTCCCCTTTTATGGCTGTTAGCATTTGCCTTACGTATTGAGGTGCTCCTATGTTGGGTGCATAAATATTTACAATTGTTAATCTTCTTCTTGGATTGATCCCTTGATCATTATGTAGTGTCCTTCTTTGTCTCTTATAATAGTCTTTATTTTAAAGTCTATTTTGTCTGATATGAGAATGCTACTCCAGCTTTCTTTTGATTTCCATTTGCATGGAATATCTTTTTCCATCCCCTCACTTTCAGTCTGTATGTGTCCCTAGGTCTGAAGTGGGTCTCTTGTAGACAGCATATATATGGATCTTGTTTTTGTATCCATTCAGCCAGTCTATGTCTTTTGGTTGGGGCATTCAATCCATTTACATTTAAGGTAGTTATCGATATGTATGTTCCTATTACCATTTTCTTAATCGTTTTGGGTTTTTTATTGTAGGTCTTTTCCTTCTCTTGTGTTTTCTGACTAGAGAAGTTCCTTTAGCAACTGGTGTAAAGCTGGTTTGGTGATGCTGAATTCTCTTAGCTTTTGCTTGTCTGTAAAGGTTTTAATTTCTCCATCGAATCTGAATGATATCCTTGCTGGATAGAGTAATCTTGGTTGTAGGTTTTTCCCATTCAGACCTGTAAAAATGTCCTGTCACTCTCTTCTGGCTTTCAGAGTTTCTGGTGAAAGATCACCTGTGAACCTTATGGGGATTCCCTTGTATGTTATTTGTTGTTCTTCCCTTGCTGCTTTTAATATTTTTTCTTTGTATTTAATTTTTGATAGTTTGATTGTTTAATTTTGATAGTTTGATTAATTTGATAGTTTCATAGTTAGATTAATATGTGTCCTGGTGTGTTTCTCCTTGGACTTATCCTGTATGGGACTCTCTGTGCTTCCTGGACTTGATTGACTATTTCCTTTCCCATATTAGGGAAGTTTTCAACTACAATCTCTTCAAATATTTTCTCAGTCCCTTTCTTTTTGTCTTCTTCTTCTCAGACCCCTATAATTTGAATTTTGGTGCATTTAATGTCCCAGAGTCTCTGAGACTGTCCTCAATTCTTTTCATTCTTTTTTCTTTATTCTGCTCTGCAGTGGTTATCTCCACTATTTCAACTTCCAGGTCACTTATCCGTTCTTCTGCTTCAGTTATTCTGCTATTGATTCCTTCTACAGAATTTTTGATTTCATTTATTGTGTTGTTCTTCATTGTTTGTTTGCTCTTTGGTTCTTCTAGGTCCTTTTCAAGCGTTTCTTTTATTTTCTCCATTCTATTTCCAAGATTTTGGATCATCTTTACTATCATTACTCTGAATTCTCTGAATTCAGTAGACTGCCTATTTCCTCTTCAATTGTTTGGTCTGCTGGGTTTTTATCTTGCTCCTTCATCTGCTGTGTGTTTCTCTGTCTTCTCATTTTGCTTAACTTACTGTGTTTTGGGTCTCTTTATCGCAGGCTGCAGGTTTGTAGTTCCCATTGTTTTTGGTGTCTGCTCCCAGTGGCTAAGGTTGGTTTAGTGGGTTGTGTGGCTTCCTGGTGGAGGGGACTGGTGCCTGTGTTTTGGTGGATGAGGCTGGATCTTGTCTTTCTGGTGGGCAGGACCACGTCTGGTGTAGTGTCCTCTTGATGACAGGAGGCCATATCTAGATTCTTTGTTGGTTAATTAGAAGGAAAGAGACAGCACAAAGGAACTTGTTTTTTTGTTTTGTTTTTTTCTGCAGTACGCGGGCCTCTCACTGTTGTGGCCTCTCCCGTTGTGGAGCACAGGCTCCGGATGTGCAGGCTCAGCAGCCATGTGTCACGGGCCTAGCCGCTCTGCAGCATGTGGGATCTTCCCGGACCGGGGCACGAACCCGCGTCCCCTGCATCAGCAGGCGGACTCTCAACCACTGCGCCACCAGGGAAGCCCCATTGTTTTTTAAAGTAACAACTTCCCAAGAGTTACTGGGGTTGGAATCAAAGTCTGAATATTTTCTTCCCCTTCTGAATCCACTGAGTGTTTTAGATTAATACAATATTAGACCTGTAAACTTTGCCAAACACTACTTTCAACATCACAACAGTCTTATGAGACAAGGTTTTTAATTCTTGTTTTACAGCTGCGAAAACTCAGGCCCAGAAAGTTGAATGACATAGCAAAGATTCAAATCAGATCTGAAGGGCTTAGAATCTGGTCCCTAACCACAAGACTACAGGGAAATAGTATCCTCTTCCTTTCTTCAGAGAGAATCAGGTACCATCAGAGAGAGTTTCCCTGACCTGGATAAGTTTAGGTCTGGGTGCTGTGGATTGACTGCCTTCTGAGAAAGAACGAATGAATGAAGAGCCATGAGTAACACCGTGAATGAGCATAGGTACTGCTGAGAAAAAGGTTTTGTTTTCTTCCCCCCCTGCCCCCATCCCCATTTCAGAGCTCTGAGATAAATCAACTAGCATAGCCAAAAGACCTAGTGGCAGAGACAGTGCTATGTGTTCACCCTGTTTCTTTACTTCTTGGCAATGTGGATAGACTACATTTCCCAGTTTCACCTGCAGCTAGATGGGGTCATGTGACTGAGTTCTCTGTGGGCAGACCCCACCCATAAGACCTCCCTCACAATCCTCCAAGCTCCCTCTCTTTTTCTCTCTCTAAGCCAGATGCAGAGGATACAGTGGAAGTCTCTGATGCCTCAACAGATGGAAGAATCCTGGGTTCCTGAATGACTGAATGGAACAGTGCATCACTGCCCACTACCTGCATCGGGCTATGGCATGAATGAGGATGAACCTACACGGTGATAAGCCAAGGAGATCTGGGGATTATGTCACAGGACCCAGCACATCCTAAAGCCGACCTTCACTCATTGTAATTCCACCACATGGGCAGGGGCTTTGGTCTCTCCAGGCTTTCTTCTCACCCTTCAGTGAATCCTTGTTGTCTTTCCACTGCTCATTAGTACTGTACCTCAGCTTGCACTGTGAAAATGAAAGAAGATGAAATTTAAATCAGTCCATTTTTTTTCTTGTTAGTAGCTCTGGTCTTAAGAGGAAGCAAAAAAAAAAATTTTTTTTAATGGAATCAGAGAGGAGGTTAAAATCATTGCTGAAGGTGAGGTTTGACAATCATCTGTGGATTTCAGTTTTCTGCGCTCTCCCCCCCTCATTAATCAACAACTGGCTGTGTTACTAGGCAGAGTCATTTCTGCCTGCACATTTGCCTCTGCTCCTTCTAGGCAGCTGTGCTCCAAGTGGGAGTCCACGTACCCACAAAACCTCTCCAAGCAGAATGCTGATAGCCACCAATCATGTGTAGACGCCATCACATGTCAGCCCTGCCTCAGCTTCAAAGCAAAGTGTCGTAGAATGCCTTCAGTGACAGAAGTGCTGGCATCATCTGGTCCTCCTCAGTCATGTTGCATAGGATAAACCAGAGACCCAAAGAGGGCAGTTAATTTTGCCATAGTCACACAGCAAGTCTAAGACCAAGCCTCCTGCCTCCCAAGGAAAATTATGGAAGTAGGTATTTCAAAACTAAGGGAGAGATGAAAAAATGATGCCAATGTGTATTTTAAAAGGCAAGCAGGGCTTCCCTGGTGGTGCAGTGGCTGAGAGTCTGCCTGCCGATGCAGGGGACACGGGTTCGTGTCCCAGTCTGGGAAGATCCCACATGCCACGGAGCAGCTAGGCCCGTGAGCCATGGCCGCTGAGCCTGCACATCTGGAGCCTGTGCTCTGCAACAGGAGAGGCCACAACAGTGACAGACCCGTGTACTGCAAAAAAAAAAAAAAAAAAAGGCAAGCAAATAATATACCAAATATCAGAGAGGGTCTGGAAAAGGGTCAGGTATCCCTGCAAATAATATTGTTCAGACATCCTTGAAAGGAAGGAAGAAAGAGCAAGGACTCTTGATTCCCAGCACAACTACTCCTGAGAAGTCCTAGCCCCTTTGTCAGGTCTCCTGGTCTTTGGAAGATGCCCCACCAGGTGGTCCTTCTCATGTTCTGAATCTAGAGCATGAGAGCCGGGCTAACTTACGTTTATGGATTTGACTGTCCTCATCATTACTGTCCAAAAAGTACTGACATTAAGGGCACCCTGAACCAGAAAGGACACTCCAGAAGCAGTCTCTACAGGACACTCCCAGATGTTTACCTCCAAAATAGGGAGTTGGCAGGTAGGGATGGAGATGGAGAGAGAAGCATTGTATATAAAGAGTCTTGGGTCCTGGATACTCATGACTGAGAGATTCACCTGCTTTTGTCCTTGGTTCCTCCTCAAGGATCAGCCCTGGCCATTGGCTTTAACCCAGGAGAAGCCACTCAAATTAAACTTACTCTAAAGACGTTCCTGATTAACAATCAGATCTGAGGGTGTAAACAAATCCACTTTAAATGGCCCAATCAGAGTACTTCATAGACTTGTTCAGAGGCATTTCTCCCATAGGGTGCATGATCTAGAGGGAGCCATGTGATAACCAAAGAGAAACACAAAGAAATTACGATAACTTCTATGTCCTGGGTAGGCAAAGATCTGGCAGACCTGGTTTGGACTGGTAGGACTCAAGGAAGTGCTAGCTGCCTTTAGATTAGATGAAGCTGAAGACTTATCCCATGAGGGAAGAAGAGAGTGAACAGTTTCAACAATTCGAAAAGGACTTTCAAGTTCCCATCAAGGAAACTGTCATATTGAGAGGGAGGAATTTTCTATATTTCTTGGGCTCTCAAGGGTTGGGAGTTAAGCTACAAGCTAAAGGGAAAGAGAGAATTCTTGGGCTCTCAAGGGTTGGGAGTTAAGCTACAAGCTAAAGGGAAAGAGAGAATTCAGGATATAAAAAGTCCCTGCCACATGGGAAAGCCCAATGTTTCTGGTTTTGTGCTGAGCATGGAAAAAAGAAAGAGGTGGAGAAGGAAACATGTGTCCTGGCTTCCCTTCAGGCTGAAATCCCAGAGAGTTTGCGTACAATGGTAACCTTCCAGTTAGCAAGAGGATTCATGAGATGGCTGGGGGCTAGCAAACCACTTTCTAGACCATAGCTTGAGGGAGGCTGCAGTGCGTTCAGAAAAGCCCTCCATTCAGTTAGTCACAAAGTCCAAAATGGCTAAGGAATAATGGTACAACATGGATGGAGGAAATTCTCTAAATATTTGACCTGAGGTGGCAGCTTTGATTCCTTATGGTTGGTGTGTGGCAAGCAGGAGACCCAGAAGATTTTGTGAGTCCTGAAGAGGGGATGTGGAGGTACCAAGAACACTGAATAAATGAGTTTGGGATCCAAACAAAGGTTGTGGAGAACCAGGACACAAGTCATTTTCTTTTATGTTCAAATTGGCTACATGGGTGGTAAATATTTTGAGTGTTTGATTTCTGAGAAATATCTTTAATTGAAAGTTTGAGTGGGGGCATATTCAGAATTTGAGACATGTCATTTTCTTTTAAAAAAAGTATCTTCATTCTTGATGGTGAGAAATGTGATGTCAAGCTGATTGCATCTCAGGTAACCTGCTTCTTATTTACAGAAACGTTCAGAATATTCTTCTTATCCTTGGAGTTTTCTACTTTAATTTGGTTGCTTTTAAGTGTGAATTTTTTTTTCTCAGCATCCTACTCAGTGTGAGTTAGGCCAAGACACGCTGGTGACCCTCCTTTCTTCACCGATGAGAAATGTCTCTCTATTTTCCATTGGTTTCTTTCATTCCACTCCGTTATCTCTGTCCTCTTCCTCCAACTTTAAATGGATGAATGTTTAACTCCTTATTACCCAGTTGTCTATATTTTATTATTTTCTAGATAGTGAAAACTGGATACAACCTATATTTCTAACAAGAGAGGATTGATTAAATACATCGTGACACATTTGTTGGTGACGAATGGAGTCGTTTTTTAAATGTTGATCTATAAAAAGAAATCTAGATGGTCATGCAATTTAAACAACAACCACAACAAAATTAAACTATAAATGTACTGGAAGAAAGCGTCACGAAAAAAACAATTGTAATCTCACACTAGGGGAGGGTTTTCTGAACATGATACCAAACCCAGAACCATTAAGGATACACTGATAAATTCGAATGCATGACGTTTTATATTTATATTTTATATTTGCTTTGTTGGTAACATTTATCAAAGACAGTGTACATAGAGAAAAGTGCAAACAAGTGTACAACCTGATGAATTTTCACAAACTTAACAACCTGTGTAACCAGCACCCAGATCAAGAAAGAGAATGTTACCAATACCCAGAATCCCCCTCAGGCCGCCTCCCGTCACTACCTCCCCAAGGGCCACCAGTCTCCTGACTTTCATTGCCTTGGAGCAGTAGTGCCTGTCTTTGAACTTGATACATGTGTAGGGTAATACAGCACATGCTCTTGCTGGCTGGCTTCTTTTGCCCAGTGTTCTTGAGATTCATCCACATTGTGTGCAGCACTGCAGTGTTCTCATCCTCGGTGCTGAGTACTTATCCACAAGGGAATGTACTCCGATTTACATCTATTCTACTGTGGACAGGATAACCTCTTTGACTTCTGTTTACCACTGCGGAAGATTTCCTTGACTTATCTCCTAGCTTTGGTCTTTAGCCCTGGCTTTCCTATTTCTTATTTAGTCAGTCCTTTCTTTTTTTTTCATTTTCATAAAATGAAATATATTTTTAGTTTCCAGGGATTTCGTTTTTGCTGTTTGTTCTTTCTTATACATAATATCTTGTTCTTTGTTTCTGAAAGAGGAAAAAATGGACAATATCCACCTGCCTCTTTTATGAAGGATAGTTCAGAACTTTCAAGTTCTATTTCCCAATTATTTCTGTCTCTTCCATAGAAGATTGCTCTTTTTTGTTTATTTTTTTAAAATCTTAATCTTTCCCTTTGTGCTACTGGTTTTCCTTCAATATCTGGTTTTTGGTTGAGAATTCATATTCATGAGTAAGAGCAAAATTTCCTCTGCAGTTGGGTAGGTTTGTTTCCCTAACAAGATTCTCCATAAGTGGGACAGTGGAAGGCAGGCTCCATGAGGAAGCAGGGGCTGGTGACCTGTTGATTCTCCTGTGGGTGCAGGGCTCGGGAGCTATCTGTAGGTGGCTCACCCCATAACTGCCATGTAAGAGGGCTTGGGTTTCATATTGGAGTGATCTCTGGAGTGGAGCTGCTTTGTTCTTGATGCCCTTATTCCTCTCTTTCTAATGTCGATTTCTGATCTGCTCAGCTTTTCTCTAGATCCCCAGAACCACAGGAAGATACCTTCCTAGAATGTTCACACATTTTCTTTAGAGACTAGCTCTTGGATTTTGTGCCACTGCCATATGCTCTATGTATGAGTGGAAGTGGGAGAAAGAGGATATTTCCAGGAGACTCACCTTTTAAATTTTCTTTTTCTTTTTTTTTTTTTTTTGATTACTAATCCTGGTTATCACCCCATGGCCAGCATTTTGTATTCATCGACCTCGACCTGGAAGCTTTCTCTGCTCCCCCTGCTGTGATGAGGTTGTTCTCCTGCTGGGTATTTTAGGCTGCAGTTTCTCCAGTTCTGTTGTCTTTACCAAACTGATCACATCTGTCTCTTCTCATCCAGGATTTCCTTTAACTTTCTCTTTTGCTGTTGGCTTTTGTCCTTGTCTTCCAGCACTACTGTATTTAAATTATTGTTCTTTGAAATCTCCCTTCGTCCTTCCAGGGGACTTTTGGGAGAAATGAAGGCTGGACATATGAGTCTTCCATCTTAAATATGAAACCAGATGTGAATGTTTATAGGAGAATGGATTGGAGAGAGGCAAGGATGGCTTCAAAAAGACATGACTGTGATAATGCAGGCATAATATGACATGTCCTTAGGTTCAAATGGGGGCAGTAGCACTGGAGGAATGGAAAGATTTATTAAGAAGTATGGAAGTACAGTCAACAGCACCTGGTGAAGGATTAGACATGGGAATTGAGAGTAAAGCTTCAAGATGATCTCTGAAGGCTGGTGTAACCAGTGGACAGAGGTGCCATTCACTGCATCAGCATTCAACAAGGAATGTAGTACTTGTTTCTGCTGTTTTTTTTTTAATTATGAAGAGAAGACTTTCCAGTGCATCAAAAAATTCCTGATTGTAGCTTAAACATTCATAAGCTTAAAAGCTCAAAATGTTCAGGTCAGACCCAGAACAGTCTATGCATTTCCAGAGTCAACCTTGCTGATAAGATACAACCAGGACTCCCTGGAGACTACACCAGACGGGCTCAGGAAATAGGCATCCATAACTTCCAGAAGGCCCTGACCTTGAACTATTCCTTGGGCTAGTAAGCTGCTTAGACTGTGTCTCCTGAACAAGTTTTACGGTAACTTGCATAAATTAGGAGAAATGGAGTATCTTGGGTAGAAGTTTAACCTTTTTGTTTCCTCTAGTGTACTCCAATACAATTAACTTCACGTCAATAAATGCTATATTTTTAGCATACAAAATCTGAACTGTTATATTTTGATGTTGTTTGCACCCCATATGGAGGCAGTCTTCAGGGAGGATGCTAATATCTGACTTCACGTGGGAAGGAGAGAAATAAGAGTATATCTCCAGAAGCAAGAAAAAGTAAAAACTGAACACAGAGAATGTAGTCTCCAAACCCAGAAGTCTTGGCACCATCACCACATGCTCCCCCATCCCCTTCCTTGCATACCTACCAATTCCTTAGCTGCTGCGTGATCATAGCAGACTGAAGGACAATTTTAAGAAGAGTGATTCTTCAGTTGCAAATGTCCTGCAAAAGAAATGCTAAACACTTTGGGAGTATTTTGTAGAAAATTTGTAGAAAAATACCAGAGCTTGTTCTATATCTTGGTTTCAATAACACAAAATCCTATAGCAGAATAAGCCAAAGTCAAAAGACTGGATACATTGTGCTTTGTGTGTTTTAATCCAAATTTGGGGCATCTAGAGTGATGAAAGTACCTGTAAAATTCCAGCCACATCAGAGCATTCTTAGGTCACATCTTCTTGGTCACATTCATGAGGAAAGAGACTTCTAAGAGACTTAGAGTTCCTCCAAGAAGCCATAGACACTTTTTTAAGGCTTTTGCTGGGGAGGGGGCGGGGGCAGAGCATAAAAGGGCATTGAGTGCTTGGTTTCGGATAAAGGTAAGAAGGAGGGTGGAAGTTTAACCAAAGGAGGAAGGGATGAACAAGTTCAGGGCTGAAGCTTATAAAGCACCTTCACTTAAATAATTTTATCCTTGCTTTCTGGGACAGGCAGGGGAGGTTATAGTAGCTCCATATTACTGGAAAATAAGCCAGAGACTTTAAAGGAACATGCCCAGGGTTTCACAGCTAGCAAGTCAGGGAAGACCCCAGGACTCCTGAATCCTAGTTTTGAACTCAGTGGTGCCTTTTAAAAGACTGTAATACTTCCCCATGGTTTTGTGCTGGCCACAGCTATCCAGGAAGGCCAAGAAGCAGCCTTATTGACGTTACACTCTACTGAAGGGAAAATAAATGATCAGTTCAGTCCAATCAGTCTAATTTAAAGTTGACTTTGTGGCTGCTTCCCATAGCACAGGGAGATCAGCTCGGTGCTTTGTGACCACCTAGAGGGGTGGGATAGGGAGGGTGGGATAGGGAGGGTGGGAGGGAGGGAGATGCAAGAGGGAAGAGATATGGGAACACATGTATATGTATAACTGATTCACTTTGTTATAAAGCAGAAGCTAACACACCATCGTAAAGCAATTATACTCCAGTAAAGATGTAAAAAAATAAAAAAAATAAAGTTGACTTTGTGTAAACGGGGAGGCAGGGAGACAGTAATTTGGATTTCCAGCTAAGACGTTATGCTATATATAAAATTGCATTCTGATCACCTTGTATTGATTATCTCAAAGCAATGTCCACAGACTAATGAGACCCAATCTGACATGAAATGCAGAACCATTGATCTGGGCTTCAATTTGTTTGTTTAGGCACTCAGTGGAGGGTCCAAAACAGCTACTCAGGATTGCCCCATCACCATCTGCCATGCTGCTCTGGTTAGGGTGTGTGAAAGAGAGTTGAGTGGTGATGAGGGTGCACAAGTACGTGTGTGTATGGCTGTCTGTGTATGTCTGTGGGGGTGTTCCAGTGGACTACATGGAAATCTTCTTGGAGTCTAGAACAGCCCTTCTCTAAAATGAAAAGAGGAGAAAAGAAACAAAACGAAGATGTGGCTTTGCTCAAGTTCCCCAGAAGCAGAGTCTCACACGGAGCTTCAGAGGCACATGATCTGCAGAGGGGATGCTCTCAGGAGAAAGGGGGTAGGTTGGCTCAGGATGGGGCAGGGGAAGGAGCTAAGCAGGAAAGTGCTCTCAGTGGGAGATGAGCTTCAGTCTGACCCTCTGGGAGCTCTGGAGCATGACTTGTGTGAAGCCCAAGACCTTGCTTTCTTTGCCCCCATATCAGTCCATCACTGGCTATAGATTTGGAGCTGAAGGAGGAGAAGGCGGGGATCTAACATCCCAGGCCAGGCAGCTCTTGCTCGACCGAGGGTCACCTGTCCAGAGAAGGGTCAACTATAAGCCAGTAGCAGCAGACATTAAAAGCAGGTGGGAGCTTTGTGACAGCCTGGAGGGGTGGGATAGGGAGGGTGGGAGGGAGGGAGACGCAAGAGGGAAGACATATGGGAACATATGTATATGTATAACTGATTCACTTTGTTATAAAGCAGAAACTAACACACCATTGTAAAACAATTATACCCCAATAAAGATGTTAAAAAAAAATAAAAAAATAAAATAGAAAATAGTACTGAGAGACCTTCAAAAAAGCAGGTGGGAGATAGATGCTGGCCCAGTAAAGGTTCATAACACCAATAGTATCCACTAGATATTACATATGTTTTTATTTTGTGAAAGGCAAACTCACCCAGAGTACAGTTTGTGTCTTCTGCATTTTCTGATCAGCACCTATTATTCCAGAGGTCAGAAACCACTTTGGTCATGAACCAACATCAAGCCTAAAGGAGGTCTATAGATACACCTGTGGCCTTGTGTGTCATAAAATAAGTCCAAGATGAAAATGTGAAATCTGGCGGTCCCACCCCCTGCACCCAGAACGGAGCCTGCATTTCCGCAGAGCTGGAACTCCTGGCTCGGGGTCTCTTCCCTCCGCCATCACGGAACTGCCCCGGAGCCCGAGGGGTGGACGGCCTCACTGAGGCTACTGGCTCTGGAGGGGCCCTAGCGGATGAAGCCGCGACAGTCCCAGGGACCGCGGCCCAGCTGTGTGGATGAAAAACTCTTGTTGCTCCAGCCAGGAGTCAGTGCAATGCCTCTGAGGTGGGAGAGCCAACTTCAGGACACTGGTCCACAAGAGATATCCCAGCTCCACGTAATATCAAATGGCGAAAGTCTCCCAGAGATCTCCATCTCAACACCAAGACCCAGCTTCATTCAATCACCAGCAAGCTACAGTGCTGGACACCCTATGCCAACCAACCAGCAAGACAGAAACACAACCCCATCCATTAGCAGAGAGGCTGCCTAAAATCATAATAAGGCTACAGACACCCCAAAACACACCACCAGACGTGGACCTGTCCACCAGAAAGACAAGATCCAGCCTCATCCACCACAACACAGGCACTAGTCCCCTCCACCAGGAAACCTACACAACCCACTGAACCAACCTTGGCCACTGGGGACAGACACCAAAAACAACGGGAACTACGAACCTGCAGCCTGCAAAAAGGAGACCCCAAACACAATAAGATAAGCAAAATGAGAAGACAGAAAAACACACAGCAGATGAAGGAGCAAGGTAAAAACCCACCAGACCTAATAAATGAAGAGGAAATAGGCAGTCTACCTGAAAAAGAATTCAGAATAATGACAGTAAAGATTATCCAACATCTTGGAAAAAGAATAGAGAAAATGCAAGAAACATTTAACAAGGACCTAGAAGAACTAAAGATGAAACAAGCAATGATGAACAATACAATAAATGAAATTAAAAATACTCTAGATGGGATCAATAGAATAGCTGAGGCAGAAGAATGGATAAGTGACCTGGAAGATAAAATAGTGGAAATAACGACTGCAGAGCAGAATAAAGAAAAAAAAAAAAAAGAACTGATGACAGTCTCAGAGACCTCTGGGACATCATTAAACACACCAACATTTGAATTATAGGGGTCCCTATAATTCGAATGTCCCTATTATAGGGACTGAGAAAATATTTGAAAAGATTATAGTTGAAAACTTCCCTAATATGGGAAAGGAAATAGTTAATCAAGTCCAGGAAGCACACAGAGTATCCCATACTGGATAAATCCAAGGTGAAACATGCCAAGACACATATTAATCAAACTATCAAAAATTAAATACAAAGAAAACATATTAAAAGCAGCAAGGGAAAAACAACAAATAACACACAAGGGAATCCCCATAAGGTTAACAGCTGATCTTTCAGCAGAAACTCTGCAAGCCAGAAGGGAGTGGCAGGACATATTTAAAGTGATGAAGGAGAAAAACCTACAACCAAGATAACTCTACCCAGCAAGGATCTCATTCAGATTTGATGGAGAAATTAAAACCTTTACAGACAAGCAAAAGCTGAGAGAGTTCAGCACCACCAAACCAGCTTTACAACAAATGCTAAAGGAACTTCTCTAGGCAAGAAACACAAGAGAAAGAAAAGACCTACAATAACAAACCCAAAACAATTAAGTTAATGGGAATAGGAACATACATATCAATAATTACCTTAAATGTAAATGCATTAAATGCTCCCACCAAAAGACACAGACTGGCTGAATGGAAACAGAAACAAGACCTGTATATGCTGTCTACAAGAGACCCACTTCAGACCTAGGGACACATACAGACTGAAGGTGAGGGGAAAAAGATATCCCATGCAAATGGAAATCAGAAGAAAGCTGGAGTAGCAATTCTCATATCAGACAAAATAGACTTTAAAATAAAGACTATTACAAGAGACAAAGAAGGACACTACATAATGATCATGGGATAGATCCAAAAAGAAGATACAATTGAAAATATTTATGCACCCAACATAGGAGCACCTCAATACATAAGGCAAATACTAAGAGCCATAAAAGGGGAAATCGACAGTAACACAATCATAGTAGGGGACTTTAGCACCCCACTTTCACCAATGGACAGATCATCCAAAATGAAAATAAATAAGGAAACACAAGATTTAAATGATTCATTGAACATGATGGACTTAATTGATATTTATAGGACATTCCATCCAAAAACAACAGAATACACATTTTTCTCAAGTGCTCATGGAACATTCTCCAGGATAGATCATATCTTGCATCACAAATCTAGCCTTGGTAAATTTAGGAAATTGAAATCATATCAAGTATCTTTTCCAACCACAACGCTATGACACTAGATATCAATTACAGAAAAGGATCTGTAAAAACTACAAACACATGGAGGCTAAACAATATACTACTTAATATCGAAATGATCATTAATGAAATCAAAGAGGAAATCAAAAAACACCTAGAAACAAAAGACAATGGAGACTCGACGACCCAAAACCTATGGGATGCAGCAAAAGCAGTTCTAAGAGGGAAGTTTATAGCAATACAATCCTACCTTAAGAAACAGGAAACATTTCAAATAAACAACCTAAACTTGCACCTAAAGCAATTAGAGAAAGAAGAACAAAAAAACCCAAATTTAGCAGAAGGAAAGAAATCAAAGATCAGATCAGAAATAAATGAAAAAGAAACGAAGGAAACAATAGCAAAGATCAATAAAACGAAAAGCTGGTTCTTTGAGAAGATAAACAAAATTGATAAACCACTAGCCAGACTCATCAAGGAAAAAAGGGAGAAGACTCCAATCAACAGAATAAGAAATGAAAAAGGAGAAGTAACAACTGACACTGCAGAAATATGAAAGATCATGAGAGATTACTACAAGCAACTCTATGCCAATAAAATGGACAATCTGGAAGAAATGGACAAATTCTTAGAAATGCACAACCTGCCAAGACTGAATCAGGAAGAAATAGAAAATATGAACAGACCAATCACAAGCACTGAAATTGAAACTGTGATTAAAAATCTTCCAACAAACAAAAGCCCAGGATCAGATGCCTTCACAGGCGAATTCTATCAAACATTTAGAGAAGGGCTAACACCTATCCTTCTCAAACTCTTCCAAAATATAGCACAGGGAGGAACACTCCCAAACTCATTCTATGTGGCAACCATCACCGTGATACCAATACCAAAGATGTCATGAAGAAAGCAAACTACAGGCCAATATCACTGATGAACATAGATGCAAAAATTCTCAACAAAATACTAGCAAACAGAATCCAACAGCACAGTAAAAGGATCATACACCATGATCAACTGGGGTTTATACCAGGAATGCGAGGATTCTTCAATATACGCAAATCAATCAACGTGATACACCATATTAACAAATTGAAGGAGAAAAACCATATGGTCATCTCAATAGATGCAGAGAAAGCTTTTGACAAAATTCAACACCCTTTTATGATAAAAACCCTGCAGAAAGTAGGCATAGAGGGAACTTTCCTCAACAAAATAAAGGCCATATATGACAAGCCAACATCGTCCTTAATGGTGAAAAACTGAAACCATTTCCACTAAGATCAGGAAAACGACAAGGTTGCCCACTCTCACCACTCGTATTCAACATAGTTTTGGAAGTTTTAACCACAACAATCAGAGAAGAAAAAGAAATAAAAGGAATCCAAATCAGAAAAGAAGAAGTAAAGCTGTCACTGTTTGCAGATGACATGATACTATACATAGAGAATCCTAAAGATGATACCAGAAAACTACTAGAGCTAATTAATGAATTTGGTAAAGTAGCAGGCTACAAAATTAATGCACAGAAACTCTGGCATTCTTATACACTAATGATGAAAAATCTGAAAGTGAAATTAAGAAAACACTCCCATTTACCATTGCAGCAAAAAGAATAAAATATCTAGGAATAAACTTACCTAAGGAGACAAAAGACCTGTATTCAGAAAATTATAAGACACTGAAGAAAGAAATTAAAGATGATACAAATAGATGGAGAGATATACCATGTTCTTGGATTGGAAGAATCAACATTGTGAAAATGACTCTACTACCCAAAGCAATCTACAGATTCAATGCAATCCCTATCAAACTACCTTTGGCAATTTTTACAGAACTAGAACAAAAAAATTCACAATTTGTATGGAAACACAAAAGACCCCGAAGAGCCAAAGCAATCTTGAGAACAAAAAATGGAGCTGGAGGAATCAGGCTCCCTGACTTCAGACTATACTACAAATCTACAGTAATCAAGACAGTATGGTACAAAAACAGAAATATAGATCAATGGAAAAGAATAGAAAGCCCAGAGATAAACCCACGCACATATGGTCACCTTATCTTTGATAAAGGAGGCAAGAATATACAGTGGAGAAAAGACAGCCTCTTCAATAAGTGATGCTGGGAAAACTGGACAGGTACATGTAAAAGTATGAAATTAGAACACTCCCTAACACCAACACAAAAAGAAACTCAAAATGGATTAAAGACCTAAATGTAAGGCCAGACACTATAAAACTCTTAGAGGAAAACATAGGCAGAACACTCTATGACATAAATCACAGCAAGATCCTTTTTGACCCACCTCCTACAGAAATGGAAATAAAAACAAAAATAAACAAATGGGACCTAATGAAACTTAAAAGCTTTTGCACAGCAAAGGAAACCATAAACAAGACCAAAAGACAACCCTCAGAATGGGAGAAAATATTTGCAAATGAAGCAACTGACAAAGGATTAATCTCCAAAATTTACAAGCAGCTCATGCAGCTCAATAACAAAACAAACAAACAAAAAACCCAATCCAAAAATTCGCAGAAGATCTAAATAGACATTTCTCCAAAGAAGATATACAGATTGCCAACAAGCACATGCAAGGATGCTCAACATCACTAAACATTAGAGAAAAGCAAATCTAAACTACAATGAGGTATCACCTCACACTGGTCAGAATGGCCATCATCAAAAAATCTAGAAACAATGAATGTTGGAGAGTGTGTGGAGAAAAGGGAACACTCTTGCACTGTTGGTGGGAATGTAAATTGATACAGCCACTATGGAGAACAGTATGGAGGTTCCTTAAAAAACTAGAAATAGAACTACCATACGACCCAGCAATCCCACTACTGGGCACATACCCTGAGAAAACCATAATTCAAAAAGAGTCATGTACCAAAATGTTCATTGCAGCTCTATTTACAATAGCCAGGACATGGAAGCATCCTAAGTGTCCATCAACAGATGAATGGATAAAGAAGATGTGGCACATATATACAATGGAATATTACTCAGCCATAAAAAGAAACGAAA
The DNA here is from genome assembly GCF_937001465.1 of Orcinus orca. Classification (NCBI taxonomy): domain Eukaryota; kingdom Metazoa; phylum Chordata; class Mammalia; order Artiodactyla; family Delphinidae; genus Orcinus; species Orcinus orca. The sequence goes on from NC_064568.1 coordinate 50,504,601, forward strand.
TTGAGTTATTTGTAGTGAGGTCGATGGACCTGGAGTCTGTCATATAGAGTGAAGTAAGTCAGAAGGAGAAAAACAAATACCATATACTAACACATATATATGGAATCTAAGAGAAAAGAAAAATGTCATGAAGAACCTAGGGGTAGGACGGGAATAAAGACAGAGACCTACTAGAGAATGGACTTGAGGGTATGGGGAGGGGGAAGGGTAAGCTGTGACAAAGTGAGAGAGAGGCATGGACATATATACACTACCAAACCGTAAGGTAGATAGCTAGTGGGAAGCAGCCGCATGGCACAGGGAGATCAGCTAGGTGGTTTGTGACCACCTTGAGGGGTGGGATAGGGAGGGTGGGAGGAAGGGAGACGCAAGAGGGAAGAGATATGGGAACATATGTATATGTATAACTGATTCACTTTGTTGTACAGCAGAAACCAACACACCATTTTATAGCAATTATTCTCCAATAAAGATGTTAAAAAAAAAAAGAAAATGTGAAGTCTGAGTAAGCCCTGGAGTCTGGTTAGTTGTATTGTGCCAAATGTCAATTCCCTGGGTTTTATAAAGCACTATAGTTTTGTAAAATTTACCTTTGGGAGAAGCCGGGTGATGGGTATGCAGGAACTCTGTACTATTTTTACAGCTTCTTATGAGTCTATAATTCCTTCAAAAAAAAGAGAAAGGTTTTCTAAAAACACATGATCTGGAGTCAGAATACGAGATTTGAGCCCTGGTTCTAGCAGCAATGAGCTGTGTGATCCACTTTGTTATAGTCACTTTGAGGGGAGCTACTGTGCTGTATTCCTCTATGTATTTTTTAGGGCATGCCCCCCCCCAAAAAAAAACATGATGAAAGAAGAAATCATTCAGTAGTTCAATGAATAAATGACCGAATAAATAGTTAACCCTGGAGCAAATTACTTAAGCTTCCTTAGCCTCAGCTTCTGCATCTGTCCCTGGGGTGATTACAAGGGTCCAACGCACTCACACAAACAGTGCTCAGTGTGACCTACAACCTTGTTCCTTATTCTGTTAGCAGGACTCAGGCCAGGCTGGTGGGCTCCGAATCACTTGGGGAGAAGCTTAGAAATGAAGGTTCTCTGGCCTGAATTAATTCAGGTATGTGGTATGAGGCCCCAGAATCTATAGTTTCATCGGCCCACCCAAGTGACTGGGTCATGGAGCAAAGCTTGGGATCCATTTATGGCCAAGATCCCAACATGTTATTCACCTGCTGAGTCAGAGGGAAGAAAAGAAAGTGAGGAAAGAGAAAGAGAGAGGAGGAGAGAATAAGGAGGTGATGGGAGATGGAACTGCATGTGACAGGGGAGCTGCCAGCATCCTCTCCAGCCTTCTCAGTGCAGGTTGCGGCCCAGGGTCAGGCCAGAGGATCCACAGAGAACTGGTGAAGCAATGTGCAGCCCAATTGCCCATGAACCCACTGATTTGAAAGTGTCTGTGGACCCTTGCTCTCTACCCCCAGAGTATCTTAAGAATTTACCAGATTTAAAATGACTCAGACTTTGATTCCAAAAGAATTTTTTTTAAAAAGCAGGTAGAGTTGTTTCTATATATAAAAAGTCTGTCGTTATGGAAACATGTCTCAAATAAAGCTCCTTTTAACGCAATAAAAGTCCTCTCCTCTGCGTTTGCCAGCCTTCTCATTTCATAAGAAGAGAAGGGATACCTCAGAAAGACATTCATGTAAAGCTGTGGGGAAAAAATTAAATTTGCAGTACCTTAATACCCAGACAAGCATGCCACGTTCACACTTCTAGAACTAGCCCAGCAAGTCTTTCCCTCATCCTACTAGTCTCCAAATCAGACTGTCCTTTTTCTCAAAAAAAAAAAAAAAAAGTGAAGATTAGCGTTTGGAAATGGCATCTTCCTTTTTTAAAGAATTACAGGCAGGCACTTGGCAGATGCTTTTAACTAGCTGTCAGGTTATCTTCAGGGGTGTGTGTGAGTGTGAGTGTGTATGACTGTGCACACACACACACCCCATGCACAGGAGCTCTTTGACCCACAGGAATGAGGAGGTGGAGGTTCCCTCCCTCTCTCCATCTGAGGAATGATTCCTTTGTGCCAGAACTAAGATCCACATTGGTTTCCTTCCTTTCGCTCCCTGCTGGTACCTTTGGAGATGCAGCAGAATCGCGCTGGGCTTAGAATCAAAAGATCTGAGTAGGCAAATCACTCAACTTTCCCATTTCTGGTTTTGGGAAAATACTGCTTGCCTTGATCTCACAAGGAGGTTGTGGGGATACCATGAAAGAACAAGAGTGATGGTGCACTGTAACCCCAAAGCTGGATGCAATTTATTGAGCTATTTGAGCTATTTATGAAGTGTGAGCTATCTTTATTGCTCAACGTGGCTCAAATACTCTTACCCTATATGGTCCTTATCCCCAGCACAACTTGGGGAACCCTCTCTGGGTGTCCCTAGGTATCACGACACCTAGGATAACACTTATGGAAAACATCACCTGCCAGCCACTATTTACCTCATTTGTCGCTTAAAACAACCCCTGAGGTAGGTATTATTGTCCCGTCTTTCAGAGGGGAAACTGAGACTCCCAAGGTTATATAACCAAAAGGCAGCTGGGTGAGTAGTGACTCCACATTTGGGTGGTTCCACAGTCTGTGCTGTCCCCACCAGGCATCCAGGTCTGTGCTCTGTGTCACTGCTTTATGGGGTACTTTCCTGAGGCCTTCTCTGCCTTCCCATGTCTCCTGCTTGGTTTTGTTTTTTGTTTTTGTTTTTGACCTTTGAGGACTGAATCAACATATTCACCCAGTTCAATTCATTCAATTTGAAATCAAGAAAAAGTACATCTTCAGGCTCCACAATGACCCATCTTTTCATCACCATTTTTCCTCACTCCAGTCTGCCCATGATGTGATGCAGAATGTCCTTCCCAATGCAGTCAAAATTCTTATCAGGCCTGCACGTGTGTGTGTGTGTGTGTATGTGTGTGTGTGTGTTTGCTATCAGACTGATTGCTGTGTTTGTCGAGGTCACTGACCCTCTCTCATTTATCCAATAATTGATGTAAGATTCCAAAGTAGTGCCCTTTTGTTCCAGAAACACAATATAAGAGGTCTCAAAGAGCCAACATTCACATGGTGTTAAACTTAAAAATCTTTGCAATCAACACTAATTTGACATGATAGTGCACAACACTTTTTATCTCCAAAGCTCTTTGCAAAAATTAATTACCAATTAATCTAAAAATGTAGAGCATTATGTATTTATCATCTGTGCACTCTGAACTTGAAAATGTTTGTCTTAAAAAGTATGACTGGTAAAACTATCTCATATGCTTTCAAGTAAGGACAAGGAGTTCCAAATAATGCACTGAGAAGGACAGATCACAAGTGAGATGAAACTGTCGGATTAATCTGAGAACTATTAGTAATCCCTAGAAAGTGCTACACAAATATTCAGTGGAAGTTTACTGAAGGAATTTCTCCAAACTAATAATGCCATTTGGTCCAGAGCAGTGAGATCTGACATGAGAGGCTGAGCAGCTCTGCCCTTTCATTTGAGTCCATGGAGCCTCTGAAAAGTGCTTTACGACACAGACACGTGAATCCTCAAATCAGAATGGGGGAGGGGGAGGGAAGGAGGGAGAGAAGACGGAGAGAGGGAGAGAGGGGGGGTAGAAAAGGAAGTTGCCTACAGTTGGTTTGAGGTTGAAGGGACAATGCTTGGCACTGCTAAAAGCATATGACCTTTCTATAGAAGAACCATGAACTGCAAAGACTCACTAGGTCTTAACTTTCATTTTAAGATATGAAAAGTAAACTCTTTTTTAAGACTAATTGTTTTCTAAGTCAGTCAGTTCGCTACTGCCTCATCCAAAACAAGCCTCTCTCTAGCTCCACCTGGTGGTCCTTCTGCCTTCAAACCACAAGCTAGACTGAAAGCAAAAATTTTGAAAAAAATCCATTTACAGTCCTGGGTTTGGGGCACACAATGAACAGGGAAGATTTTTCTAGAGACTGATCAGAAAACATACCCATCTAGAATTAGGCCGCTCTCTCTCTCTTTCTCTCTCTCCCTCTCTTCCTCCTTCCCTCACCTCTTCCCTTTTGCCACAAAACATGGTTACAATTCATTTCAAAGCTGACAACAGAGCTAAAAGCCCAGATGACACCCCTAGACTCCTCACCATGGGAAAGCGGTACCAGCTGAGCAGGCATGAATTCATAGCACAGCAGGAGGAGGCTGTGAAAAATTTTCCAAACTTCCACAATGGAGGGAAGCAAACAAGCCCAACAGAAGTATCGTTTAGACTTTGAAAGAAGAAGGTACATGCCAGCTATGAGACCCAAGGTACCCAGGCAGCTTCTAGGCAGGGATGTGTAGTTTGCAGATTATTAGGATTTTTTAGGTAGACATACTGATGGATTAATATTTACATGGTCTGATCTGCAAGTGGGAGAAAGGGTGGAAAAGTTCATGGAGGGTTAAGAGGTGCCCAGCCCTTCCAGAAACATCAGTACCTTAGACTGTCTAACCCTGACCTCCGGAGGGTTCCAGATCTCCAGGGACAACACAAGGGTCTGACCACTGGCTCTAAAAAGCTTTGAGGCTTTGCCTTGAACTTCCACACCACTGCCCAACCTCTGCTCCCTGGAAAGCTGACTTCTTCTCCGGTTGCACTAGAGCTCCGGCAGCAATACAACTGTGGGAAGGGAGTTGGCGCAGCAGTGAGCTGACAAATATCATTTTTAATTAAATAGTATATTTTAAAATGTGTTTCGCACGTTAAAAGCACAGATGGTGAGGCGTCCATGCCTTAGGAGACAGCTGTGCTGAGGAGAGAACAGGTGGGGAGGATGGCTCATCCTCACACCAACTTCCTGGCATGCTTTCCTCTGAGCAGGGCCATCACCTGATCTGCCTCCTGCCCTTGGGCTGGGGATCTTGCTGGCAAACTCTGTTCCACCTAGACCAAGCCAGGGTTCCCTGCTGTCCGGAACTAGGGTCATTTCCAACTAAGGACATTGTGCAAAACCATTTCACAACACTGAGGATACATTTTTTTTGGTCTTTCTTTTGCGTGTGTAGTGGTGGTTATTATCGCTATTGTTTAGGATCATTTTTGTTGTTGTGGATATTTTTTCTTTTGGTTTGGTTATTTTTATAAGAAGACGACGAGAAGGAAAAATGGAAGCAGTGTGGTATATAATGACCCAGATAGCCCTGTAGATCCCCAGCGTTTGGGGACCACTGGAGCCATGTTTCCCTCTCCATGTAATACATTCATATTGACCTAGCACAATGGTTCTCAAAGTTGGGGTCCCTGGACCCACAGCATCAGCATCACCTGGGAACATAATGGAAATGCAAATTCACAGGCTCCACCCCAGATTTACTGAATCAGAAGAACTTCAGGAGTGGGGCCCAGCCCTCTGTGTTTTAACAAGCCTTCCCGGTGATTCTGATGCTCTTTCAAGTGTGAGAACCAATGCCTTGGGTATCCAATGCAGATTTGTTCACAGGGAGCTAGGATGCTGGTCTGACCTATTCTATTTCTTATGGCAAAACTAACACATTACTTGCTAGCCCAGCTCCCTGGCTTCTTAGGAATTCCTGGAATTCTGGTTCATTGGTAGGTCTGGATTTCTGCATCTGCAGATGAAAGGCAAATCTGGAGGAGTTGTGGTGAGGCTGCCAGGGCAATGTTATTTTCTGACTCTGTCCTCAATGCCTTCTTTCCAGCTTCTCCACCAGAAGATTCTGTGCTCAGAGAGAACAGTGAATCCGGCTTGGCCCCGGGCTCAGTGGGAGTTGACAATGTAGTGGTGAAGACGGCCTTGGAAACAGATCCTTGTACTGGAAACTGATCAGTGCTATAGAGCAGCCCGATCCAAGTGCCTGGGCACATGATACAGCCCAAGGGAATGCAGGAACACAATCATCCCTTAATCTCTCCAGCCCCAGCAGAGACCCAGCAGTGCAGGCAGGAGAAAAGGCACAGAAAATGAAGCATCTTCTCAAAGGATACTGTCCCTCCTCCTTCCTTGTGAGATGACAGCTACAATGCCCAGGTGGTGTCTGCTTGCCTGGGTCCCTGGAAGCAATTAGGGAATGGAGTCAAGGCGGCCTCCCAAGCTGTCCAGTAGTGTGGCCTGGCTCTCTCTGAAGCTCCAGGCGGTGATGTAAGTGTGCGCACGCGCGTGCGTGGGTCATTTGCAAAGCAAGGGAAAGCCTGTCCGTGCCTTTCAAACCCTTAATTACTAAGATGAAACAACTGAAACTAAATTTCTAGAGTTCTATGACCAAAGCCATCTCAGTCTGAAGTTTTGCCCCGCTCCCTTTGGGGGCATATTTCCAATTAAATGTTCAGTACTAGCAGGGTAGTGATGACTAGGATCCTTACCTCTTCTAACCTCAGCAGAGGGAGCCTTCTGCCACTATTCTGACCTCTGCCAAAGGCAAGGGGAGCTTTTTTCTGTCCATCCACATTGACTCAGGCTGCGTTTCCCTCACCTACAAGAGTCCTCCATCCAGCATCCCATCCATGGTCCTCCTGGGAGCTTGGGGTCCATGAGTCTGGGGGACTGGCCCCCGTCCCATCCTGGCTCCACCATTTGTAAGCAAAGTCTTCATCTCTCTGAGCTTTCTCACATCTGCACTGAAACACAGAACACTGTATTCCTATTATCCTTGGGGCGGGAAGTGGGGGATGGTGAGGATAGGAGGAGATGTCTGTGCAGCGGAGCCTGGCCCCCGGGGGGGGTTTGGTAAACGGTGGTATTAGGAAAGCAACTCACGTGTTGGTCTGGAGCCATTCCTTTGATCAATTTCAACAGATTAAATGGGACCATGCATTGTGTTCTCTGGCAATGCCAAGTCTCTGGCCTCAGCCTGACATTCACCCAGGGCAGGCAGTTTCACGACTATAAGAATCCCCACGTCAGGGCAGAAGAACTGGAACTGGGGGATGATCATCCAAAAAGCCAAAATGGCAATGAAAAGAGCTGAAGAAAAAAAAAACCATCTCTGATTGCAGCCTGGGGAAGGCAGTTGTTCCATTGATTTTATTTCACGGCCAGTGGATAGGACTTCAGGGCTGCACTTCCCCTTGCCCTGGCTGAGCAGAACCTGGTGGACATGGCTCCCCAGCTTCATCCTGACCACCAAGCTCATTAACATGCCCGTTACCCAAAACATCTAAGTGTGCAAGGCTTACAGGGGCCCAACGTGGGCTGAACGAGCTGCGGCACTATCTTCTGGGCATGAAATGCTGTCACAACCCTGCCCCCTCACAAGAGCCAAACCCAACTGACTAGGTCTTCACAGTTACCAGAGCGGTACCTCTATGCCTGGCTGGAGGCTACAACCTAGCACTTTTCCTTATTTCTGGAACCTTATTCCTGAGAGACCAGGGGGTTAAGCTGTGTCAGGAAGAAACCCCAAACTCCACAGTCACTCGGGGAACTCTACTGGGAAGTGTCATGGGGAAGGGGAGAAAGCAATGCACTAGGGACCCTCCTACACTGGACAGAAACACAGTTCCGTCAGTATCACTGTCATCACCACTTTACATACGACAGAACTGAGGCTCAGAAAGGTCAGGCTTTGCCAAAGCCTGCACAGCTGGCAGGGGACAGAGGCAGAACCCTGTGCCCTAAGTGTCTGTAGATCCCCCTACAGCATCCCCTTTCCTATTGCGCTCAGCAGAGAGTCGGAAAGAAGGTCATGATCCTAAGGCCCCCTCCTTCTAAAGGAAGGCAGCTGCAGGGATACTGGCCAGTGCCTGGGCAGATGGGGGTGTGCTGGGGAGACCAGGGTCCTGGGAAGAGCCAGTGTGCCCTGGGCCTAAAACCCAGCCTGGCCTCATATATCCCTCATTTCCCCCAATCCTGGGCCTGCCAAAATGGTTTTTCAGAGTTTTTCATCAGTTTTGCTCACTCATAACTACCCTTCCTCAATGCATCTGTGCCTCAGCCCGTGACCCTCCTCTTCCAAAATTCTTCGCAATGAGCAAGAATCCTCCATTATTTTTAATTCATCCATATCTCTACCTTTCTAACTCTCCCTTCTTTTCTCTTCTTCTCCTCACTTTTCTTCTCTCCTGTCCCTTTTCCTTCTCTGTGTGTCTTTGCCTCTGTTTCTAATTCTCTCTTTTTAATTCCCTCTCTTTAATCTCTCTCTCCCTCTCTCCCTGTCCCTCAATGGCTTTCTTTACTGTTCTCCCTGTCTCTATCATCTCCTCCCACTCTCTCTCCTTCCCCTGCTTCTCCCTCTCTCTGACCGCTCTGTTCCCCCGCTTCCTCTCTAGGCCATCTATAAGACCAGGAGCTAAAATGACAAGTCACAACAACCCACAGGGCAAGATGACCTGGAGCATTTTCATCCTTGCACACAAGCCCTCAGCATCAACCTGGACCTGGTACCTTTCAGCTGCCTGATTAAAGCACCAAGGGAGGTTTGGTCTGGATATGGTTTTGTAGTGTTTGCAGAAGGGGGTAGTTGCCTTTTGTCCCCACGCCAAAATGAAGCAAAGCTTTTTGGAAGGGGAAGTCAAAAATAAAACTCCCAGCCAGCCCCTCTTTAGTATTGTTCTGCGTGCCAGTGACCTGATGCTTGTTCACTGGGAAGAGGGTAACTGCAAGGCCACCCACGGCACTGGCCTGGCCTCCTCCTGGCCAGGCTGCTCCTCAGCATGGTGGGGTCCACTTTGAACAGGAGACAACAAAACAATGGGGAAACTGGGCTCGGAGCCTTCAACCCAGACGCAGAGGCTAAAAATGACTTCTACCCACATGAGTAGTGTTTTTCAGCATAAAGGGGACAGGAGGGAGCCACAGGCTTTGTAAAGGTGGCTTAGAAAGGAAGGGAGTGTGCCAGGGACACATTTTATCTATTTCTGCAGCCCACAGCCTTCAGGGCCACCCAGGCAAAAAAAAAAAAAAAAGGAGATAGATGTTATTGGTATTTGCAATTCCATTCCAAAGCTGAAGCAAGGTCTGGAGAAGTTGCGGTTATTTGGTCCCAACCTTTCTCTTTCCAGATGAGGCGACTGGGGTCCAGCCACCATAGGTTTATTGCCAAGGCTGCTCTACTGAAACAAGAGAACACTTCAGACCCTCACTCTACTTTCCACCACCTGCCACATCTGCTTTGTAGATAGATGAGCATCAGAAGGGGCCTGGAACTCAGCAGCTGTGGCCCAGATCCCTAAGGGCAGCATGTACACACACTTTGAAGAATTCGGATTCTCGTTCAAAGCTGGGCAAGACGATGAGGGTGTCTGTCCTCAGTTCCACTGCATCATTTGTTCTCAGACTGTTTTCTAATTCTCATTCCTCAGATGGGTAGCAGTTTGGGGGTTTTATTTTCCAATCATTTATTAACTTCCATCTCCACCATTTCCTGGTATCTCAGACTGGTTTCTCTTGATGCAGAGCCTGAGACAAGGATTCTGCTGCACGTGCCATATTAAGGAAGTGCTGTCAGAAACAAGGGAGGGAGGGAAGCAGGCTAAGGCAGAGAAAGGAACCAAGCAAGGATGGGGGTCTCAGGTAAAGTCTAGCTTTGATTTGACCACAGAGGCTCTGGAGACAAACTACAACACAATGTTGTGCACCCTTTAGGTCCAACTTTTGTGCTCCCATATGCATCCATCACTGGCTGCGGGCTTCCCCAGGATAAGACACGTGCATGCACCAGAGCCAGGCAGCTCCTATCAAAGGAAGACAATTCTCTGGAGAAGCAGTACAACTGTGAGCTTTCAGCAGCCTACACTCCCAGCAGTTAGGGGGTGGGCAACCCAGCGTGATAAATGGGCTCTGGACAAGGCACCAATAGCATCTGCTACATCTGGCAAGACCAGAGTTAGAAACATCATATAGTTCTTGATGGCTCCTACCTTCACCACACCCTCTTTTGTACCCCTAATCTGAGCAGCATCAAAAGTACAATGTGCTGCTCCTTTGTCTCTGCTGCAACAATGCCAGACTCACTAGGTCTCGTCTTCATCTCCAGGGGTCACTGTCCTAGTGCAGATCCCACCATTTCTCACCTGGGCCAGTTCATCAGTTTCCCCATCAGTCTCCCCACCAGTCTCCCTGCTTCTAGTCTCGCCATTTCTAACCCAATCCTCCTGCCAGCTACCAAAGAAAACTGAATCATTATTGCCTTATGCTTCCAGCTTAAAACTCTTCCAAGGCACCTTATTATCCTCAAGATAAAACCCAAGCTCCTTAACATGGCAAACAAGACTCCCTGTGACCCGGCCCAGATGACCACTCCAGGCACATCACATGCCCCGCCATCCCCATTCCATTCTCCAATCATACTTTATTTATTTATTTATATGTGTATTCTCCAATCCAAAACATGCCTTACTGTTTTACAACTCTGTGCCTTTAAAAAGTATTCTGGAATGCTCTTGCTCCCTTCTCTACCTGGTTAATGCTTATCCATTCTTCCAGAGTAAGTTTAAATACTTCCTCCTGCCTTTTCTGACCTCACAAGCCACCACTTCACCTTGAGCATGCCTCTCTATTACAATTCCCGTGTTGTACAGACATTATTATTTTGTTAATCAGTATCCCCCACTAGACCGTGAGTTTTCTGAAGGCTTGAACCATGTCTTTTTCTAGTTCAATGCCTGGCCTATAGCAGGCATCCACACATCTTCCTTGAAGAAATTAACAAATGCCTGGGCACCTCTATTCAAGGACCTGAATATTTCATCTCTTTATATCATTACCAATCCTGCGAAGTTAGGGAATAAGTCTTCTGGGTAGTTAGCCTCTCCCTCAAAGACTCTCACGTCTGAGCGGTTTTCTAATTTCATGCTAATGGTACTATTCATAATCATTCCTGTCTCTGAGTCACTGCTTACATGTCCCAAGTCCTTGAAATATTACTTTTTTCTTCTATCCAAATCCTATGCATTAGTGGGTCACAGTCTAACAGCTGTGCTACCATGAGGGTACCCCCACTAAATATGAAATATGTGACTTTATTTTTCTTCTTTAGACAGTGAAGATTCAAGTTGTGTTACAATCTTGGCACAGAAAGTGAATATCTTTTTAATGCTGGGGGAATGTCCCTTCAAATAGTAGGTGCAAAGTGAGTAGTCTCAGTCTTTCTGCATAACAAAGTCATTTTCACTCGGGAGGTGCAGGAAACATGGTTGGTGAATCAGGGCATTCACCAACACCCACTTCGTCTCCCCTTCCTGCGTACGTGGAAGATCACACTTTGCAGGCCCTTGCAGGTAGCTGGGCCGTGTGACCAGTTCTAACCAATGAAAGAGAAGCGGAGGGGAAGCACATCACTTCAGAGCTGAACAGAGGAAAATCTGTGTACAATTCCAGAGTCTCTCCTCTCCTCCTGCAGTGATCCGGGGGAGGCCTCATACTGAGAGCAGCCTGATTCGCTGAGTCACCACTTGGACGACAGCTGCCCTAGAGAATCCCCCACACATGGCAAGAGCAATAAACTCCCCTTGCATTTAAGTCACTGAGACTTAATCAGGATTGTTTGTTTCTGCAGCACAGCCTATTCTGTCCTGATTAATATGGGAGGATTGAAAAATAAACCACCCCAGAACCACGTGGATAAGCACAGCTTTTAGTCATCAAGTGCTTGACCCCAACAGGGTCTTGATTGAGTGATCCCAGACTGGCTGCATCCTAATGAATGCATCTGCATATAAAATAGAGAAGTCCAACGCCGAAAGTTATAGATTTGGGCATCCAAATGTTATGCACCCTTGGCCAAGCCTGGAAAAGAAGAAGTAAGATTTTTCTCACTTGAAGGCTCCCTGTGAACTGTGCCAGGACCTGGACTAGCAAAACCTCATGGCAGGAGTGACCAGGCGTTCACAGGAGTAGTCAGGATGAGCAGCATGGCCAGTCTGCATCCATCTCCTTGAGTCTGAGTGAGGCCAGCCAAGAAGCCTCCTCAAAATAAACATAAACTTCTCATTTTATTTTCAGTCCTTGGAGGGCTAGAAAGACCAAGTCATTTTAGTCTGTGGAGACACCCCATTGCACTGTGCTCCTGCTGAGCACTGCATGCCTCTCAGGCCTTAGAAGATGCTGGAATGAACCAGGCTCCGAAGTTCCCCAAAGTGCAGCTCAGGCTCTCAAGAACTGCAGGATAAGAGCTGGTCTCCAAGGGGTGTGTGAGCCCTAGATCATGCCCTGCCTCTCCACACTGCGGGAGAACTACAGCTCTGAGTTTGGTCAGAAGTAGACTAGCTCTGGAACCCACAATTCATTCAACACGTTCTGACTGAATGCTTACTGTGATCTCAGCAGTATTCCAGGCGCTGAGGATTCAGCAGTGACCAAGACACAACCCCTGATATCATGGAGCTTATTTCTGGGGTTGGTGAGACATGAAATAAACAGAACAAATTCTCATATCAGGTCATGCCAGCGTCACGAGGACCATAATGTGGTGGTGTAATAAAGATTAAACTGAGGTGGGGATAGCTGTTTTGGATTAAGTGGTCAGGAAAGGACTCTCAGAACAGGTGGTTTTGGAACTGAACCTGAATGATGATAGTAACAGCTAACAATGATTGAGGGCTTTCTTTGTGCCAAGAGATGTTCAAAGTGTTCAAAGCACTTTCCATGTATGAATTATTTTAATCCTCTCAACAACTCCATAAAGTCAGTACTATTATCTCCATTTTACTGCCTGAAGACACCGGGGTAGCAAAGGGATTGATTACACGCCTAGGGTCACACAGCTAGACAGAGGCGGAGGCAGCGCCCTAACCCAAGCAGTCTGGCTCTGGAGTCTGCGCGCTTAGCTACTGCACTATACTGCCTCTTAGCAAATGCTATAAAGAAATACGTCCTGGGAAGATCTTGGCAAGCACCCTGGGACAGGGTACAGCAAGCACAAAGTTCCTATGTTTGGAAAGCAGACATCCCTCCCACAGCAATTTCTGTTTGGACCACTGAGTCATTTCCACTTCTGGCCAAACCCAAAACAACTGTTAAAATCAGGGTAATGTCTGAGGCCTATCACCATCATGCTTGAAAACACCCAACCAAATACTACACAAAGGAGATATTGCATATTTTCCTTGAACTTGAGATCAAGCCCAATATAACTGCTCTCTGAAATATTAAAGCCTTGCTATGGCTCCCGCAACCATCCAGGACCTTATAAAATCTAATTTCATCTTGGCAGAGCTCCTTGCAAGATAAATACAAGCCTACTCAAGGAAGTCTTAATTCAATAACATTCAAAATATGCCGGCAATTGATCAAGCCAGACCTGCAGGCTCTGCAGAGGCCAGAAACGCACTGAGCCTGTCCGTTCGATGGATATTTGTCAAGTAACCCTCAGCATGCTGAGGCTGTGCTGGGAACGAGGATTTGATGGTAACATTCAGGATCCTGACTTCAAAGATTACGGTTACAGCGACTCTGGGTGCCCTGCCTGACATGCTGAGAATTTCCCCCTAATTACTAAAGAGGTGACAGAACTTTGGAAGTGGAAAATGAAGAAAAGGTTGGCATATGCTCTGAACCTCTGATCAGGAAAAACACTCAAGACTATTGAAGTGGTTCCGGTAACATTTGAAGGTTTTATTTTTTCTATCCACTTTGGCAGAACAGAATCATTTCAAGGACGGATAGGATGTAAAATACAAAGGGAAAGAAAAACTACAATAAAGTTTATACCGCATAATCCAGATGCAGGGCTGTAGGAGAGCTAAGAGCAAGGCTTCCTCCCCCACATGCTGAGACCCTGCCAAGTGCTGAGGACCACAGCTGTGCCCGGGCACCAACAGGTGAGAAGAACCACTGCCACTGAGACAAGACAAAGACTCCACGACTGGGTCTGCCTCTGCTGGAGACGCGGGTAGAGATTTCAGCTAATTTCACAGTCTCAAGGCAGGTGGGCTGTGCCCAGACAGCAGACCAAATGTGAAAGTAGGTAATATTAACGAGAGTTTGGCATCCTTTGACCAATGGTTTCAAACTTGAGTCTACCTCAGAATCACCTGTAAGGCTTGTTCAAACACAGATTGCTGGGCCCCAGCCCTAGAGTTTCTGATTCAGTAGTTCAGGGTAAGGCCTGAGAAGTTGCATCTCTAACTTCCCAGGTGATGCTGATGTTCTTGGTCCAGGGACCACACTTTGAGAACCACTGCTTGATGAAATAGGAGGAGGTGGTAGAGTAAAAGCAGATTCCCAGAGGTACGTCAGTCACTCAAGCCAGATGGAAGCAGGTGGGAGCAAAGCTCCAGGAACTCTGTCTTGATGGCTTGTCCAGGAAGGTCTCAGATTGGGACCCACCACCGAAGGCACTTCTCTCCTGGGAGGAAAGAAGGGAACTAGCACATAGAACACAAACTGTGGGCAGGCACTGTGCCCGATGCATCAATAAGGGTCATTATAATCTCAGAACCACCTTATAAGCTAAGCATCATGTTCCCACTTCAGATGTGGAAACCCCTGAGAGCCAGACAGATGAATCAGAATTCAAATATCTCAAACACTAAAGAAGAAGCTCTTTCCTACAATATATTTATCTTTGGGGTGCTTTCTTCTGTGACATTTCATGCAGATGCATCAATAAAATTCTAAGGAAAATTTCCAAGGCAGTTGCAATATTCAGTAAACAGGGTTCCATCAGGGAGGTGGACTTGGTTGGTCCAAAGATTTGTTCAAGGCATCAGTCCTTTAGAAGGTTTCTAGGATCCCCTCAAAGGGTTGCCTTATGGTCCTGAGAGCCTATGGATGGGGATGCCCACAAATCTTCAGCTTATCCATGAGGACCCTGCATGCAACAACCTTCACTGTCACCCCCATAACCACTATAGGGTGTACCATCCCTGAAAACTGATAAGAAAAAACCAGGAGCTGTTATAATAAAGCCATGGATTGGGCTTCAGTGTGTTTGAGACACAGCCCCCTTTTCTATCCATTTATGGACCCTGGGGGATTTCTAGTCAAGTGACCCCTTGCCTGACCGCTGTGGAATGGTAAAGGATACGGTCCCTCATTTGGGAATGAGGACTCATTTTTCCCCTTCAAGCTTGTTCAAGCCTGTTCTGTCTTATAAGTTTGCTTAAAGCAAAATACCACATGTGAAAGGAGATACATTGTTAAGTAAAATGACAGATACATCATAAATGCCTTATGGGTCAAGGAGAGATGGCTCCAGAGACAGTCAGGTCCCACTGAGCACCCCTCTCTCCATGTCCCTGATACACCATTTTCATGGGTCTGGTCCCACCTGTGGAGTTCGGGAAAGACAGGGGACCCTGAGGGAGGGGCTCCAATGGTGACAAGGCTCAGGGATTACCACCAACCTCCTGTTTGGAACATTTCAGAGTTTTGCTAAACTGGGAGCTGCCACTCAGAATTACCCCTAACTGTGTTTTTGGGTAATCCAAGCACATGGTAAGTGTTTCTTGAATCATGATTGGCAGGACCCCACATAGCAGGTAAAGTCTGGGATTGGCTATTATCATAATGACCAAATGAGCTGGCGTCATAAGTGGACAAAGGAGGAAATGCAAAGATTTTGTGCTGTTTATATGTGTGTGCTTCACTACTGAGATGAGCTGTGCGGACTACCTCATCCCACTCTTTCCCAAGGGTGTACCAAACATATTTTGACCCCTTGTTCCCCTCTGTTAAGCAAATATGCCATAACTTTTGGAAGGAACTTTGACAGTGAGAATCTAAAGCCTTAAAAATGTTTATAGCTTGGAATCTAGTAATTCCACTACTGGGAATCCAGCCTGAAGAAATAATTCTAATGCATGAAAAACTTTATGCACAAAGATATTCATCATTAACAGTGAAATGACTGAAACAAGATAAATATCGAACACTAAGTAAAAGCCTGATACTCTGAGTTTTCAGTTTGATCTTGGGAAACCTGTATATCTAAAACTTCCCTGCTCAAGTGTGGAAATTAAAGTACATCTATGTTCTAAAGTATATAGCCAATAAAAATGTTTTCAAAAGTATAACAACATGAATCATGCTTATAATGTTATAATTAATAAACATTGAGTAGCAGGTCATTTCTACTAGTTATGAATATTGGATAAGCAGTAAAAACTGGATATAAAGAAATATGTGGGAGGAGTCAAGACGGCAGTGTGGAAAGATACCGAGTTAGTGTCTCCCCACAACTAGGGCACCTGCTGGCCACTGGTTGAAAACTGTGACCCCCAAGGAGATGGGAGGAACCCCAGAGTGAACCAGTAGGATGTAGCAGGACCGAGGGGGGAAGAGAAGTGGAGGCCAGACAAGATTGGAGCCCCTGAGGCCGGTAAGATCAGGAGAGGCAGGTGGGAGGGACTCTCTGGGAAGAGCAGGAGAGGAGCAGAGGGTGATCGCCTGGCCCACTCGGGCCAAGGAGCTTGCTGACCTCCCAAGCCGGTTCCCCCTGCCTCCAAAGCCCCATCCAGGCCGCATGGGTCCTGGGGGCATAGGAAGGAGGGCAAGGGGAGAACAGGAGAGGCAAGTGGGAGGGGCCATCTGGGAGGAGCGGCAGAGGAGTGGAGGGCTGTTGCCCCGCCCACTCAGGCCCAGGGAACCTGCTGAGCTCCCAGGCAGATCTCCTGCCTTCCAAGGCCCCCCCACCATCCACACTGGTCCTGGGGGCATAGGAGGGAGGCTGAGGAGATCAGGAGAGGCAGGCGGGAGGGGCCCTCCCAGACCCCAGACCAGAGGAGCAGGAGAGGAGAGGAGGGCGTTTGCCCCACCCACTCGAGGCCAGGAAGCCTGCTGGGCTCCCAGGTGAGGTCCCCTGCCCTCTGAGACCAGGAGTGGGGGGCACACCTGGGGCCCTTCTGTTCCTTGAGCTTAAGCCCCACCCCCCACAGCCCCCAGGGCCTTTTCCAGCCCTGTGGGTCCTAAGCATAGGCCCTGCCCACCACCCAAACCTCACTCTGCTTAGGCCCCGCCCTCCAGAGCCAAGGCCTTCCCCCCCACCCCCACACTTTTTTTTTCTCTTCCCTCCTCCTCTTTTTTACTAGTGTTGTACTGATGCACCTTCCGCTTGTTGATTCATCTATATTTTTATTTTTACATTCTTTCTAACATATCTGTTAGTTTCCTAGTCCAAGTTTTACTCTGTATTTTCTTTACTTTTTTTTTTTTTTTCTTGCTGCCCCACACAGCTTGCAGGATCTTGATTCAAGAGCCCAGGGTCAGGCAAAAGCTCCTGCAGTGAGAGCTCTGAGTCCAAACCACTGGACTAACAGAGAACCTCAGACCCCAGGGAATATTCATCAGAGTGAGGTCTCACAGATTTCCTCACCTCAGCACCAAGACCCAGCTCTACCCAAGAGCCTACAAACTCCAGTGTTGAAAGCTTCAGGCCAAACAACTAGTAAAACAGGAACACAATCCCACTCATAAAAAAAAAAAAAGAGACAGCAAAAAAATATGTCACAGATGAGGGAGCAAGGTAAAAACCTACAAGACCAAATAAATGAAGAGGAAATAGGCAATCTACTTGAAAAAGAATTCGGAGTAATTATAGTAAAGATGATCCAGAGTCTCAGAAATAGAATGGAAGCACCAACTGAGAAAATACAAGAAATGTTTAACAAAGATCTAAAAGAACAGACAAACAGAGATGAACAACACAATAACTGAACCAAAAAATACACTAGAAGGAATCAATAACAGAATAATGGAGGTGGAAGAACGAGTAAGTGAGCTGGAAGACAAAACGGTAGAAATAACTGCCGAGGAGCAGAATACAGAAAAAAGAATGAAAAGAACTGAAGACAATCTCAGAGACCTCTGGGACAACACCAAATGCACCAACATTCGAAATATACGGGCCCCAGAAGAAGAAGAGAAAAAGAAAGGGTCTAAGAAAATACTTGAAGAGATTATAGTGGAAAACTTCCTTAACATGGGGGAAAAAAGAGTGACCCAACTTCAGGAAGCACAGAGAGTCCCATACAGGATAAACCCTAGGAGAAACACACCAAGACACATATTAACCAAACTAACAAAAATTAAATTCAAAGAAAAAATATTAAAAGCAGCAAGGGAAAAACAAAAATAACATACAAAGGAAGCCCCATAAGGTTATCAGCTGATTTTTAAGTGGAAACTCTGCAGGTCAGAAGGGAGTGGCAGGATATACTTAAAGTGATGAAAGAGAAAAACCTACAACCAAGATTACTCTCAGCAAGGATCTCATTCCGATTGAATGGAGAAGTCAAAAGCTTTTCAGACAAACAAAAGGTAAGAGAATTCAGCACCACCAAACCAGCTTTACAACTAATGCTAAAGAAACTTCTCTAAGCAGGAAACACAAGACAAAAAAAAGACCCACAAAAACAAACCCAAACAATTAAGAAAATGGTAGTGGGAACATGCATATCAATAATAACCTTGAATGTAAATGGATTAAATGCCCCAACCAAAAGACACAGACTGGCTGAATGGATACAAAAACAAGACCCATATATATGCTGTCTACAAGAGACCCACTTCAGACCCAGTGACACATACAGACTGAAAGTGAAGGGATGGAAAAAGATATTCCATGCAAATGGAAATCAAAAGAAAGCTGCAGTAGCAATACTTGTATCAGATAAAATACACTTTTTTTTTTTCCCTCTGTACGTGGGCCTCTCACTGCTGTGGCCTCTCCCATTGCAGAGCACAGGCTCCGGATGTGCAGGCTCAGCAGCCATGGCTCACGGGCCCAGCCACTTCGTGGCATGTGGGATCTTCCCACACCTGGGCACGAACCCGTGTCCTCTGCATTGGCAGGCGGACTCTCAACCACTGCGCCACCAGGGAAGCCCCTAAAATACACTTTAAAATAAAGACTGTTACAAGAGATAAGGAAGGACTACATAATGATCAAGGGATCAATCCAAGAAGAAAGATATAACAATTATAAATGTTTATGCACCCAACATAGGAGCACCTCAATACATAAGGCAAATGGTAACAACCAGGAAAGGGGAAACTGACAGTAACACAATAATAGTAGGGGACTTTATCACCCCACTTACACCAATGAACAGATCATCTAAATAGAAAATAAATACGGAAATACAGCTTTAAATGACACAATAGACCAGATAGATTCAACTGATATTTATAGAACATTCCAACCAAAAGTGGCAGAATACTCTTTCTTCTCAAGTGCACACGGAACATTCTACAGGATAGATCATATCTTGGGTCACAAATCAAGCCTTGGAATATTTAAGAAAACTGAAATCGTATCAAGCATCTTTTCTGACCAAAACGCTGTGAGGCTGGCAATCAATGACAGGGAAAAGAACTGTAAAAACCACAAATATATGGAGGCTAAACAGGGTGCTACTAAATAACCAAGAGATCACTGAAGAAATCAAAGAAGAAATTAAAAAATACATAGAAACAAATGACAATGAAAACACAACGACATAAAACCTATGGGACGCAGCAAAAGCAGTTCTAAGAGAGAAGTTTATATCAATTCAATCTCATCTCAAGAAACAAGAAAAATCTCAAATAAACAATCTAACCCTACATCTAAAGCAACTAGAGAAAGAAGAACAAAGAAAACCTAAAGTCACTAGACAGAAAGAAATCATAAAGATCAAAGCAGAAATAAATGAAACAGAAATGAAGAAAACAATAGCAAAGATCAATAAAACTAAAAGCTAGTTCTTTGAGAGGTAAACAAAATTAACAAACCCTTAGCCAGACTCATCAAGAAAAAAAGAAAGAGGATGCAAATCAATAAAATTAGAAATGAAAATGAAGAAAGCACAACTGACACTGAAGAAATACAAAGAATTATAAGAGACGACTACAAACAGCTATATGCCAATAAAATGGACAACCACCATGAAATGGACTAATTCTTGGAAAGTTACAATTTTCCAAGACTGAACCAGGAAGATTTAGAAAATATAAACAGACCTATCACAAGTAACGAAATTGAAACTGTAATTAAAAATCTTCCAACAAACAAAAGTCCAGGACCAGATGGCTTCACAGGTGAATTCTATCAAACATTCACAGAAGAGCTAACACTGATCCTTCTCAAATTCTTCCAAAAAATTGCAGAGGGAGGAACACTCCCAAATTCATTCTATGAAGTCACCATCACCATGATGCCAAAACCAGAAAAAGGTATCACCAAAAAAGAAAATTATAGCCCAATACCACTGATGAACATAGATGCAAAAATCCTGAACATAATACTAGCAAACAGAATCCAACAACATACTAAAGGATCATACACCATGATCAAGTGGGATTTATCCCAGGGATGCAAGGATTCTTCAATACACACAAATCAATCAGTGTGATACACCATACCAACAAACTGAAGGATAAAAACCATATGATCATCTCAACCGATGCAGAAAAAGCTTTCAACAAAATTCAACACTTATTTATAATAAAAACTCTGCAGAATATGGGCATAGACGGAACCTACCTCAACATAATAAAGGCCATATACGACAAACCCACAGCAAGCATCATACTCAATGGTGAAAAACTGAAAGCACTTCCATGAGGATCAGGAACAAGACAAGGATGTCTGCTCTCACTGCTCTTATTCAACATAGTTTTGGAAGTCCTAGCCACAGCAATCAGAGAAGAAAAAGAAATAAAAGGAATACAAATGGGAAAAGGAGAGGTAAAACTGTTACTATTTGCCAATGACATGATACTATACATAGAAAATCTTAAAGATGCTGCCAGCAAACTCTTAGAACTAATCAATGAATTTGGTAAGATTGCAGGATACAAAATTAATGCACAGAAATCTCTGGCATTCCTATACACCAACAATGAAAAATCAGAAAGAGAAATTAAGGAAACACTCCCATTTACCACTGCAACAAAAAGAATAAAATACCTAGGAATAAACCTACCTAAGGAGGTGAAAGACTTGTATTCAGAAAACTGTAAAACACTGATGAAAGAAATCAAAAATGACATAAACAGATGGAGAAATATACCATGTTCTTGGATAGGAAGAATCAATATTGTGAAAATGACTATACTACCCAAAGCAGTCTACAGATTCATGCAATCCCTCTCAAACTACCAATGGCATTCTTCACAGAATTAGAATAAAAAATCTTACAATTCATATGGAAACATAAAAGACCCCAAATAGCCAAAGCAATCTTGAGAAAGAAAAATGGAGTTTTTCGGAGGAATCAGGCTCCCCAACTTCAAACTATACCACAAAGCTACAGTAATCAAGACAGTATGGTACTGGCACAAAAACAGAAATATAGATCAATGGTACAGGATAGAATGCCCAGAGATAAACCCATGCACATATGGGCACTTAATTTACGACAAAGGGGGCAAGAACATACAATGGAGAAAAGACAGCCTCTTCAATAAGTGGTGCTGGGAAAAATGGACAGCTACACGTAAAAGAATGAAATTAGAACACTACCTAACACCATACACAAAAATAAATCCAAATGGATTACAGACTTAAACGTAAGACCAGACACTATAAAACTTTTAAAGGAAAACATAGGAAAGACTCTCTTTGACATAAACCACAGAAAGATCTTTTTAGACCCACCTCCTAGAGTAACATAAATAAAAACAAAAATAAACAAATGGGACTTAATTAAACTTAAAAGCTTTTGCACAGCAAAGGAAACCATAAACAAGACAAAAAGACAACCCTCAGAATGGGAGAATATATTTGCAAATGAAACAACAGACAAAGGTTAATCTCCAAAATATGCAAACAGCTCATGGAGCTCAATATCAAGAAAACACACAGTTCAATTAAAAAATGGACAGAAGACCTAAATAGACATTTCACCAAGGAAGACATACAGATGGCCAAGAGACACATGAAAAGATGCTCAACATCACTAATTGTTAGACAAATGCAAATCAAAACTACAATGAGGTATCACCACACGTCGGTCAGAATGGCCACTATCAAAAAAGCTAGAAACAATAAAGGCTGGAAAGGGTGTGGTGAAAAGGGAACCCTATTGCGCTGTTGGTGGGAATGTAAATTGATACAGCCACTATGGAGAACAGTATGGAGGTTCCTTAAAAAACTAAAAATAGAACTACCATATGACCCAGCAATCCCACTACTGGGCATATACCCTGAGAAAACCATAATTCAAAAAGACACATGCACCCCAATGTTCATTGCAGCACTCTTTACAATAGTCAGGGCATGGAACCAACCTAAATATCCATCGATAGACGAATGGATAAAGATGTGGCACATATATACAATGGAATATTACTCAGCTATAAAAAGAAACGAAATTGAGTTATTTGTAGTGAGGTGGATGGACCTAGAGTCTGTCATACAGAGTGAAGTAAGTCAGAAAGAGAAAAACAAATACCGTATGCTAACACATAGATATGGAATCTAAAAAAAAAGGTACTGATGAACCTAGTTGCAGGGCAGGAATAAAGAGGCAGACATGGAGAATGGACTTGATCACCTGGGGTGGGAGGACGAAGCTGGGGTGAAGTGAGTAGCATCGATGTATATACACTACGGAATGTAAAATAGTTGGCTGGTGGGAAGCAGCAGCATAGCACAGGGAGATCAGCTCGGTGCTTTGAGATGACCTAGAGGGGTGGGATAGGGAGGATGGGAGGGAGGCTCAAGAGGGAGGGGATATGGGGACATGTGTATGCATATGGCTGATCTGCTTTGCTGTGCAACAGAAACTAACACGGTATTGTGAAGCAATTATACTCCAATAAAAATGTATTGAAAAAAATGAAACATGTGAACAGCTGTACATAAAGATGGCAGATTGAAAATATCTGATTTTCCTCCTTTCCCAAAGCGTCACTAAAGCTATAGTAAAGGGGGTTTTCTTAAAGGCGTAATTTCAAAAAGATGGAAAGAACAGGGGAGGAGATAGCAAGAAAATGTTGAAAATTGCAAAGTGAATGGAAGATGGACAAGGGGTAACTGATTTAGCAAACTGTTGAAATTTGAATTTTAAAATGGCAGCAAGGAATCTAAGGCCAATCTGAATAACACAGCAGAATCATCAAAAAGCTCAGGTACCATGATCATTAAGTATTTCAGGAAGTGAGGTGAAATAGAAGCCAAATCGAAAAGGATGGGTGAAGAGTCAGGTAGTGCTCCAGGCCCTGTGCTCACCCCACACTGCACGATGATTTCCCGCCTGGGAAAATCTGGAAGTCTCCTTCTGAGAAGGTCAGGTTAGGCAGAAAGCTCCCAGAAAGCTGGCACAGATGACTGTGGGCAACTCTACCCAAAGCAGTCGAGTTAGGTAAAGTTATGTGTACTGAATGCAGAGGCCAGCCCTCTTCCCTCTCTCAGCTCCAAGAACACTGACAGCCATGCCTTCACCCTCTGCCCAGCCCCAGAGGAAGGACCAGAAGATACTGACACCACAGGTTCCCCAATCAGACCACCCTACAGCGATGATCACAGTCTCCAAGCCAACTCATTTGCTCAGGGTTTCCAAGTATTTAGTCCCCACCTCTTATATATGAACACACAACCAAGAATCACCAGCCTTCTCGGAAAACCTCTAACATAAAATATAAAGACCAAAACAAAAAACAACAAGAAGGCAACTCAGAGAAAGTAAAATTTCTACAGAAAGAACAAATTTCCATAAAATACAGATTGTCAGTGACCTAGAGAAATAAGAGAAGAGATTGCATCTATGAAACAGGAACACGAGGCTAAGCAAAGAATACGCTGCCATAGTGTTTTCCAGAAAATTGTATCTGTCTCTGCATGACTGGTACCTCACATTGCTCTCATCTGCCCCCAAGCTTACTGCAGGTACACCTGCCTGATAATCTAGGTCACATGAAAACCTTAGCTTCAAGGGAGTCTGGGAAATGTAGTTCTTAGCATTTCACTCTCTACAGCAAGCTAAAAGGAGGGTGGAAAGGGTGCTGAGTAAGCCAGTCTACATTATCAGCTACAAATAGTGCATTCACTACAATGATAAAATCACATCTTTAGAACTAAAATCCACTTTCAATCATGATTTTCTATCCCCATTACCTGTATATAATCAGATCAAATAAAGTCCAAATTCCATTTCTTCCACAGGAAATAGAATTGGCCTTCAACAAAGTCATGAGTGACCTCTGAGTAAAGTTAAAATTCCCAAGCATTGTTCCCTGATTTCTACCTTCTAGAAAAAATATATCACCCATTTGTAAACCAGGGATATGATTTTCTGACTTTTTTCCATTGCCTCTTCCTTCACACTGAAGAGTCCCCAAAGTGCAAACACATTCCTAGCTGAAGTTATTAATTCCTGCAAATATGGAGGACTTAACTGAGAGGACTGTGAAATGTAAGTGCCATATGGATGGAGTATCAGATGTTTGTTTCAACAGGTGACAAATGATCCTTGTGGCATCAGCAAAATCCAGAGGAAGTGAAGAGTTTGGGTGCTGGCAAAGAACAACCAGTGACTGGGGCTTCATGGTGGGCTTCAGCTCCATTCTTCTCCAGCCCTGCTCAGTCCCAGACCTCCTCACCCTGTCCTGCCTAAATCCTGAGTCCATCTGTATAAGGCTACAAGGTGCAAGACAGCCTCAGCCATACTATTCAGTGGAGATCTGGGTTTAATTGTGCTGCCAAAGACCTAGGATCTGATGAGCCAGGAATGAGCCACGGACATCCAAGTCAACACAGAGCTGTATTTCCCCCTGCGTATGCCACCTTTTCCCTGAAGACAGGCATAGATGTCTTATTCCACTTGGTCGTTCCTGCTAGAGCCCCAGCTCTTTTGGTTTGGCTACAGCCCCAGTCCCTGCCCACCTCCAGCTGCTGTCTGGGGTCACCCATAACTGGAGGGTTAGCAGTACCTACTGTAGTCCCTTGCCACATATTGAATATCACATCCTGTATCTCACTGGCAAAATGAACCACCCAGACCAAAACTACTGCTTTGAAAACACACTGAGATCCACTCCTTCAGCCAGATCAGATACTAAACCTTGCTTTCTCCTTCTTCCTCTTCTCCATGAAACAGAGGTCTCAGAAAAGGACCCCATTTTGAAGGGCCCCACTTGACTATGACAGTGGAGGCCACTCAGCCTCTGGTCACATTGGCCCTGCAGGAGCCACATCTGGCTGGAATGGAGAAGTGGGGTCAGCACGTAACAGACCTTCACTAGTTCCTTTTCCTCATGTCAAGTAGTAGTAATAATCTCTCATATTTATAAACAGGTAGCTATGAGTCAGGAACTGTGCTGCATGCTTCACAAAAATCAATTCACTTGATCCCCACAGCCACCCTTCATGGTTGATGTAATTACCCTCATTTTACAGATGAAGAAATAGGATTGGATGGGGTCAAATGAGGCACAACAAGTCACACGGGAAGTCTGAAGCATCTCTGTGAAATAAAACAACACCTTGAATCCTACGCACGCATCCCTTGGATGACCAATACATAGATATTCCATAGTTTATTGACAGGATCTTCACCCTGAGGCCTGCAAAGCCACTGGACTAGAGGAGGATTAGGGCTAATGAAGAGGGGTCATTACTCCCCATGTTCATTTCCTGAGAAATACATGGTCCTCACACAGCAAATGGAAACCCAGGAGGCAAGCTGCAGGCAGATGCTTTCATGTCCCCACCTGTTTTCTCTTGGACCTAGACCTGATCGTTTGGTAGAGTTTGGATTAAATAAGTCGGCCTCTTCACCACTGCTCTGCATGGGAACATTGCCTACCTCCCCATCCCATTGTGTTTTCCTGCAAACAACCATCTGCATTTCCTCTACCTGTGGAAAATTACTTCTTTTGAGAAGCCTGATCCTCCATCTCCCTTGGGCTGGAAAGAATTAATCTTTTTTTTCTTTTCTTTGTGCTCTTTTAACAGAGCGCTGTATTATAACCAAGTGTTTACAAAGAGGCAGTGTCATACTGTAGGAAAAGCTTTGAATCGGGAGCTGGACGACCTGGATTCTGGGACTGCCATTTGCTAGCTCTGCGATCTTCAACAGGGCCCTTGGTCTCACCTGTAAAACGCAGATAACACTTGCCTCACCTGCCTTGCACATGGGGCTAAATGAGATGTTTGTGCAAGTGCCTGGAAATTCTCAAGTTGATGCCTGGGTTGGTGGTTTTGTTTTTGTTTGGTTTCTGTTTTGTTTGGTTTTTTTGCTTCTCCCTACTTGTGTTAGGGGGTTTTGTATCCCACTCAGAGCCTGCAGAGTGCTGCTACAGGGCTCCACGGGACTGGGTTCTCTGTGAATGTTTATTGAAATTAAAAGAATGCAACTGTGAGTGGTGAGATCTCTCATCCTTGACACACAAGATGTAATCACCATAACTCTCTCCCTCCTTTCCTGCATGCCTGTGCTGTGTGATTGTGTGTGTGTACATGCGTGTATATGCGTGTGTGTGTGTGTGTGTGTTCCATTGTCAGCAGCATCCTTTTTCCTAAGCTGTGGCATCCCAGCCGTGCAGAGGAGTCCTGGGGCTGACTGACTAAAACTGACAATGACTGTGAAAGGGAGTCTTTTCTCCAGGTTCACAAAGTCAGTGGGTTTCAGTTTTTGTTTGTTTTTTGTTTGTTTTGGTTTTTGGTTTTTTTTGCATCTGGGCCTGCTGTGCTCAGTCTTGAGCTTTCAAATGAGAGCAGACCTAGCTTGGTAGGCAGGCTCTGGAGGGCAGCACAAGCAAGAACCAAGGGAGACGAACACCCCAGCTATGTGGGCAGCTCAAAGACAGGCTCCACGAGCTTCAGCACAGCCTGCACACAAGGCTTCTGTGCCCGAGAGGGCACAGGGCTCACAAACTAACCTAAGCCACTAATTTCTGACACTTCTCTGTTTGGAGGGATATGGAGAAATAGTTGGTACTGTGAAAAGCAGAAAAGGTTTCCGATTCAGGACAGATAAACACAGCATAAAGAACAATAGCTCCATGATGGGCAGATGTATAGGTGTGAATCTATAGAATACAGCATGTGATTTTCTGTGTGGATGACTTCAGCACAGCTAGGATGAATCCTTCTTCATCCCACTAATACAAATTCATGGTGAGGCTGAAAAAAAATGGAAGTGACTGAGACACATCTAGATGATGTGAAAGTTCGTGTGTTCTTAGGGGAGTTAAGTTCTCTCATCTTCCATCCCATTTCATAAATGTTTAAGAAGCACCTTCCACATAGAAAGTAACTGCTGCACTCAACACTAGGGAAAGACTGGGATAAACCACAGCCCCAACACAAAGCTACCCCCAGCCTAGTGAATGGCTATGTGTACAAGTGTCCAGCCAGACCCTGAGCTCATTCCATGGTAGTTTCTTTTTTCTCTACATCCTTCTCTCCCTTGTCACAGTCCCAAGCTGATGTTGGAAACATTGCTACTAAATCTTTATTTCAGAAGTCCAAACTTTTCACCATTCAAACTGATTCTTAATCTCTTCCGTGAATCACATCTCTGATGGATTTTTGAATAACAAATATTTGGTATTTATATTCTTCAAGTACATGTTAACCCAAATTACCACACTGAGTTGATAAAATTAAAGTTCAAAGAAGGAAACTTGATTTATCTGCTAGATGATTGTCTCATGGGTAAGTGTCTTTTAAATGCTGAAAACAGCTCAAAGCTCTTTCCTTTCCTATCTACACAGAATCTTGGGGTCCAGGTACCCCAGGTTGGAAGCCACCACCATCTTGGTAATATTCATTTATTCCTTTCTCCTAAGAGTTGCCTACCTCTTGCTGTGATTCAGTTTATGATTCTTGCCTAAGAGCAAACGTTGATGGGGCAAGTGAGATCACCTGAGGTTAGGAGCAGGTGATAACTTCAGCGGTCTCATGCTGGAGAAAAAAACAAAGAGCTGGTAGTATAGTCCTAGTACAGATGAATTTTTCAGATTTTAGTTTTGCCCATGGCTGGTTCTGAGAAGAACTTAGTGAAGAGTTTCAGATATTGTTACTGAGATGAGTTGCTTGTGCTTAGCTTAGAAGTAACCATAACCAAATATACCACTCTGAAGCATCGACCATCACAAAAAATTCTCCAAGAGAAAAGTTTACATGTACACAACAGAAAATGTATTAATTCATGGCTCTGTGTTCTGAGGTTTAGCAGGAAGCATGTAATGTTAAGACTGAGGGTCTTCCCTCCTAAGACTTCATCACCCCATCATGTTACCAAAGGCATGGCAAACATGGAGAGACCCTAGATGAAGTTTCCTTGAAGGTTCATGGACTGGGGAACACAATTTGAAGTGAGGTGAAAAAAGAGGGATAGAGACCCCATAATGGTTTCACCTTCTTTCAAGATGATTTTATTTAGAAACTTATTTCCTTCAGGTCATAATCCAGTAAAGATTACCCTTCCCAATGAAAGGTCTAGAGTTGCATCCCCCAGGCAGGAAAGAAAGTTAGGGGCTTGTTGCTAATCACGGAGTTGACTTCCCAACTTTTAATGCTTTTGCAGTGTCTTCTGCTTGGAACAGCAAGAAAGTCTCAGTTAGGCGCCCATATGTGCAAACTAGCCCCTGCTTCTTTCTGTTTATAGCCAGTAAGAAAAAATGGCAAAGCTGATTTTTTACAAGGACAAGGTGACCAACTCTAGGTATCAGTACGGCCCAGTTATAACTAATGGGAAGCTAAGTAAGCTAGAGAAAAGACAAGAGGAGACAGATTAACCCATAATGTACCATTAGGGTTGATATTTGAGTCCAAACTCTGAAGCCCATACCTTTGCAGGGATGCTTATAATATTTTATGCTATTGAAAAACATGAATTAATTTGTAGTGTTTATTTTAGTCACATCATTTTAAAAGATACTTCTATTTTAGTTTCTATTACAAAATATAAGTAATCTAGATCTATCAGGCTTCTTTTCCTTTGCTCTCCTTCATGGAAACAAGAAGAAACCTGAGAAAGAGGTATAGGGAGTGGGCTGGGGGCATAGTCTTAATATTTTTTAAGTGTGTTTTCATTGGAGGCATTTTCAATGAAACTATTTTCAATAACATTCTACTAACCTTTTTTCTAATTTATTTTCCTTTATAAAAAGTTTTCCGTTATATTTAAGCCAAAATGTTTGTGAACGTCCTTTTAAATTCAAAGAAAATGAAGTCAGGCATTTTTGGTGCAGAGAGTAATTCTAGGCCCAGTAGGGGAGCACTTATGACTGAACAAAAATTCTTTTCTCATACGAAATGTGAGCTCCCAGCCTGGGATTCACACATTAATGACTGTGTGAGTCATTATTATATATGCCTCCAAAGCTGAGATTCTGTGCTAACCCGCTCTGTACAGCAGATGTCAAAATGTTAACTGTGGGACAGCAGGTATGGCTGGAGTTGTTCTTCTCAAGGTCTTCTCTACATCACTCTTCCAAGCCCTGTAATCCAGCCAACACCAAGTGACAAGGTTAACCAGAGGCACTGTTACCTGGCATCGATTCCCCGTCCTTTAACTAAGTCATGATTCTTCGTGAAAGATGCCAAGAGTGCATCTTTCACCTCCTCCTATATTAGGGAGTCGTTGGTGGTAGCTTCTCAAATGTCAGATGGTTTATAACTTCTGGTTCTGTGTCTGATTTTTTTCAATGAGCACTATGAGTCTAAGCAATGGCGGGGTTTGGGAAAGAAATTTTATTTGGAGGAGTAGAGTCAGAAAAGCATAAACTTCCTGGATAGAGACCTAGTCTGAAATCCCAATTAAATCCTGGAAAAGGTGTTTGATGGTAAGTCCCTGAAAATTCCTCAACCTCAGTTTCCTCATTATGAAATAGAAGGAAATCTATTTTGATTTGACAAGTTGGGGGAAAATGAAAGCTATGAACAATCTGTGGGAAGGACTTGGCATAGTACCTGCATACAGTGAATACTTTGGGCTCCCTCCCTGATTCCATGCTTTTGCTGATGCGGTTTTGCTGTCCTTTCCACTGGATGTGAAATAGATTTCTTTGTTCCTTGAGTTTGGACTCAGTCATCTGACTTGCTTTGGCCAACGAAATTGGGTCCCAGTGACAACGTGCCAGTTCCAAACCGAGGCATGAAAAGGAAATATATGTTTCTATTACCTCTCTTGCACTTCTTTCCTCACCATGAGGTGAGCCTTTCCAGACACCTCAGCCTGTGTTGTATAACGAACAGACACAGAGCAGACCTGAGCCCAATCCTCAATGAGAAACTAAGCCCAGTAAGCCTGACAAGTAAAGCAGAGTTTCCCAGCCAAACTCAGACTGAACTGCTTGATGCTCTGTCAAACCACAAATGAGCAAGACTATATTATTATTATTATTACTATTATTATTAGCCAGAGTTTGGAGGTGGTTTGCTACACACCAAGAGCTGACATACAATACTGGAAAAAAAAATGTTTTCTGGTTTAAAACGACTTTTGACTAGCAGTTCCCATACATGCTTTCCTATCTATCATCTCACTGAATCACCAATGAAAATATAGCAAAAGGTGAAAAACTGTACTATCCCCAAAACTTAGGCTGAAAGGCAATCCATGAATCTGGAAAGAACAGATATAATCCAGACATAACTGCATCTAAAAATTAATAACAACAGAACTGAAAATTGAAGAGCAACCTCTCTCTACTGCCTGTGTACGCTCCCAACTCTTAGGTAATAAAAAGAGAATATTAACCCCCTCCCCTACCCACTCCCCAAATGGTCCATAACTAAGCACCATTTTTTTCTACATCTGGGATAAGATTACAACACCAAAAAATGACCTGAATAGTAGTTAAGGCAATATGTGTTTCAGTATATCTGGGGCAGTAGGAATTCCACAAGAAAAGTGCCACAGGCAGGAGCAGAGGCAAAGAGACTCTTGGTAGCAGTGCATTCCGGGAACTGTAGATTTTCACATACAACATTCAGAGTCCAGTAGTATGGGTGCAAGAAAAAGACACCACCCCAATAAAGAAAGTGAAAGGCTGCCAGAAATAAGAACTGGAACCATCAACTGCACAGATTTATTTGCCCGTTAACTGAATGTCTGTGATAAATTCAACCACAGCACAAATGGACAGAGAATATAACCAAAGCCTGGCTGTTGAAAAGTGCTGAAATCTGGTCTGAAAGAAAATACAGCATAAAAATAGATCTTACGTCAGGACAGCAATATCTAACAAAATTACATAAGCATTTTCCCTTTGACCCACCAATTCCACATCTCAGAATCTGAAGACACGTTTGCACAAATACCAGACAATATGTGCTCAAGATTATTCAGAGGACTGGTTAGACGAACCAGGGTATCTCCACCCAGTGGACTACTCAGCTACCACACAAAAAGCATGAGGAAAGGCTGCATGTACCAATGTAGAGTGATCTCCAAGATACACTAAGTGACAAACACAAGGTTCAAAACAGTGTATAGAATATGATACCTTTTGTGTAAGAAACAACAGGAAATACATACACACACACGATTATTTTTGTCAAAAGAAATAATGGAAGGATAACCTACAACTAGTACAGATGGTTACCTGTAGAAGTTACGGGTAACAGGAAGAGTAACAGAATGAAGGGGAGGGGAATGGAAGCAAGGATTTTCTGAGTATTCACTCTTACATCCTTTAGACTCTTGAACCACAGAAATGTTTTGCACATTCCAAAAATAAGTAAAGTTTGATCCAAAAGGAAAAAAAGCAAACTCTAAAGTTGAAAATACAGAAAATAAACATTTCAACTGATATTTGAAATCAGTATTTGGATTACAAATCCTGAAGAATAATATAATAACAAAATGGAATGTGTGGGCCTTTGTTAAGATCCTGGTTCAGGCAACCCAACTTCAAAAGAAGAGTTGAGACAATCAGGTAAACATGATTATGGAGTGGAAATGAGATAAGACTAAGAACTTGTTATTTTCCTCAAACGTTGTAATAGTGTGGTGGTTATGTGGAGAAAGTTCTTATCAGTTAGAGATGCATAATGAATTATTTAAGGATGAATTGATATGGTATCTGGGAATTGCTCTGAAAGCTGTCAGCAAGGAGAAAAACAGTGTTGGGTGTGAAGAGGGTTGAACAGAGCAAACGAGACTGGCAAAATACTGATAACTGTCAGAACTAGGTAGTGGGTACATGCAGGTTCATTTATTAATCCAGGTACTTTCATGTATGTGTGAAAACATCTGTAATAAAAAGTCATATCAATTTGAGCTGTTAAAAACAAATGCAATAATTCTATATGTACTGACATAGGAATACCTTCAAAATATATTATTAAGTGAAAAACTAAAAAGGTGCTGAACAATGTGAAAACATTATCTTATTTGAGTGAAATATGTGTGTGTGCCATAAGTATGCAAAAAAATATTTCTGGTGGATGCCATGAAACTGTTGATCGTGGTTACCACCAGCAAGGGGTTAGGTTGTGGAGGAAGAGACTTACTTTTTATTTTACACCATTCTTTGCTGCTTGATGTTTTAACCTGTGAATATACCACTTTAATAATATAGTTTTAACATTTGTCTTTTAAAAAACAAAAAAAAAAGAGAAAAAGCTGATTCTAGATAAATCTTGGTTTTCTGATTATAAATGAGAAAAATAAATATGAAATTATTTACAAATCTGTAAAACAAAGAAAAAAGAACACACAGAGGTTATACAATGTCCCTGGAAATAACCTATCAGATAGTCCAGAATAAAATTTCCTGACCAGGAAAGAGGATGTGTGTGTGTGTGTGTGTGTGTGTGTGTGTGTGTGTGTGTGTGTGTGTGTGTGTGTGTGTGTGTGTGTGTGTGTGTGTGTGTGTGTGTGTGTGTGTGTGTGTATATACACTTTTTATAAAAATATTTTTTGGGGATGGTAAGTGGTCATCGGAGATTTTTATTTTCATGAGTACATTTTTAACCCTGCAAATAAGAAAATGTTCACGCAATTCAAAGGAATAAAGACCAAAACAAGGTATTCAGCTCCAACTTTGGCCAGTAACCATTTACCCAGGAGCCTTTCCAGACAATAAAATAGTAATTTGTAAAATAATGTCTTTCAGCATTGGGTTCCCATATACAAAACAAAAGGCATTTTCACAAACCTCCTGGACAGTCCCTTTTTCTTGTGTTAAACTTACTGTCAACCTGCTTTGAGCTGCACACTGTTGGAACAAAATTATTCACTACAACTCCAAAGCGCTCCCCACTCTACATAATGATACCATTTTACAACTGGCTTTTACTAGGATAAAACTACCTGGGAACAGCTGACTTGTCAGTCAGTACTGAGGGAAGGTCAGCCCTGCAATCAAAGAGAAGGCTCCTTGCAGTATAAGATGTGAAGTCTTTTATGAGACTTTTTAATTAATATCATAACATGTACTGAAAGAGGCTTAAGCTAAAGCAAAATAGGTTGTTTTTCAGTATGTTTTCATTTGTCGTTCTGTTGGTAAAGGGTAGAGCAGACCGTCTTGATGTTCCTGAGCATGTTAGAGTGAAATTAGTAAGAGCAATGCAATGACACAGGCACAGAACAGATGAGTTTTACAGTCTAAAGCTGATAAACTCACAATTAACTTAGGACACTGTAATGCCATTTTTTTTCTATGTGTATTAGTGATGATGTTTGGCCATCAGGTCAACTATATAAAAATACTTTTTAATTGGTGAGGTGAGAAGGATTTTTTTTAAAGAATTGTCAGAAGTTTTACATACTATAGTAGACTGATTTGCTAAAATGGCAACCAATATCCCTTTTGTTGATGAGTTCCTCTTTGTGATGTGACTGCAGCACCTCCCATCAAGACGTGGAGTCTATTTCCCCACCCCTTCAATAGAAGCTGGTGGTCTCGGTCACTTGCTTTGGACAATAGAATATGTTAGAAGTCATGATATACCAGTACAAAACCTAAGTTTTAAGGGGCTTTGCATGCATGCTTCTGTGCTCTCTCTTGGAATCCTACCCAACTGCCATGCCTATAGCCTACTATAGAATGAGGGTCCACATTAGGACCAAGTCACTCCAAATGAGGCCACCCCCTAGCCAACCTAGCAGCTGACCATGGACGCATGAGTGAGACCATTCTAGACCAGGAGAACTTCCCAGCAGAACTCAGCCCAAATTGGCAAACTGCAGAACTGTGAGCTAAATAAGTGATTATTATTTCAAGTCACTAATTATTGATGTGTTTTTTTTGGCAAAAATTGCTAAATGATGCATTCACATTCACTGTCATATATGTGGGAAGGCAAAGAAAGACAATCTCGGGGATAAGAGGGATCTGAAAATATATTCTCTTTAAAAAATTATGTTTTAAAATAAAAATAATATTTAAAACATGAAACAATGAAAAGGATAAAAGCAATATTAAGACGCCAAGAAAGATGTCACAATATGAAATGATTAGACTACTGACAGCAATTAATATAATTTGGCTAAATTCTTATCTGACTAAAAATAATGCAAAAAATAACAATATACTCATAAAGATTTAGAATATAAAGATAATTATGGAATTGCAAAAACTGAATTAAAAAGTTTATATAAATAAGTGGAAGAGGCAAACAGAATAAGTTCAAATTCTTATTTTAAAATATAAAGGGGAGGGCTTCCCTGGTGGCGCAGTGGTTGAGAGTCCGCCTGCCGATGCAGGGGACACGGGTTCGTGCCCCGGTCTGGGAAGATCCCACATGCCGCGGAGCAGCTGGGCCCGTGAGCCATGGCCGCTGAGTCTGCACGTCTGGAGCCTGTGCTCCACAACGGGAGATGCCACAGCAGTGAGAGGTCCACGTACAGCAAAAAAAATATATATATATATATATATATGTATATATATATGTATAAAGGGGAGTTAAAAGATACCAATTATAATATCAAATAGATATCTGTTAGAATATATTTGGAAAACCTTTTAAAGGATTAAAAATATGATTTTAAGGACTTTCATGGTGACTCAGTGGTCAAGAATCCACCTGCCAATGCAGGGGACACGGGTTCGAGGCCTGGTCTGGGAAGATCCCACATGCTGCAGAGCAACTAGGCCCATGCGTCACAACTACTGAGCCTGTGCTCTGAAGCCCGCGAGCCACAACTACTGAGCCCATGTGCCACAACTACTGAAGCCCACGCACCCTAGAGCCCATGCTCCACAACAAAGAGAAGCCACTGCAGTGAGAACCCGCACACCGCAATGAAGAGTAGCCCCCGCTCGCCACAACTAAAGAGAAAGCCCATGCGCAGCAACGAAGACCCAAACACATCTAATAATAAATAAATAAATAAATTTTAAAAAATAGTTTTAAAATAAACTGCAATCAAAATACACAAACCATTGAAGAAGAGCAAAGCAATGAATACAAATCCATATAGCAAAAGACAGAAACAACAACAAAGAAAACCATGAATACCAACAACCAAATAAAAACAAAATGACAGGAGTAGGAGAAAACATATCAGTTACTGCAATGAGCATAAAAGGGATAAAATTCCATATTAAACATGCTTGATACAAAAAGAATCCAGTTAAGCGAGAAGCCTGAAGTTGAAAAAATTAGTCAGCAAATACAAATAAACAGAAAACTACAATTGGGAAAATAAAATCAGATAAAGCAGAATTCAAGGCAAACATACTGAAAGGGATGTTTAATGATTCTATAATTATTTTATATTGATAAAGAATAAAATCCACAGCAATGTCATAAATTTCCATGAATCTTTATGCATCAATCAACATTGTTTCAATGTATAAAATGAAAAGTAGCAGAAAAACAAGACTAAATTATAAAAACACAGTTACACTGCTATTGACAGATCAAATAGATACAAACAACCATAAAACAGAACTCAAGATCTTGTGGTTGTTTATCTTTTTTTACTCTCGAATCCCTACGAGAGTTTCATGAAAGGCTTTCTCCTTGCTCAGAAGCATGTGCATATTGCCCGTATGTCAGGGGATTTATGCATCTCCTGAAGCCCTTTCATACACTTCTTTGTGGCCCCCTATGGGTTAACAATACTAGATTAAAGTATTTGAATTAAATAATTCATAAAGATTGGTTTAATAATTAGCAAACTTTAACTCTACGGAGAATAGTTTTCTAGTGCCCATGGCCTGTTCACATAAATCCATCGTACATTAGACCACAAAGACAACCCAGAGTTCTAAAAAAGTATTTTGCAGCCACATCCTCTAATCAAAATGCAATAAAGCTAGAAATTAATAAGAACATGTTAACCGTAAAATAAAACCACTTGAAATTGTTAAAAAATCACCTTCCAAAGAGCTCTTTGGCTGAAGAGGAAAAGAAAGTGACCACTAAAAAAATGAACAAAAATAAGAATACCATGTACCATTTCTTAGAAGTGTGGCTGTATTATTAAGTTCACTTATGAATTAGTTATTAAAAGCTAGCTCTTTCAATAAATTGTGTTGGGACAACAGGCTAATAAATCGTCATTGGGGATAAAAAGGAAGAACAAAGGCCATGAAGATCTAAGTCAGTTTTGAAATAGAAGAGGAAATACAGGAGCAGGGAGAGGGTTACTACACATGATATTGAGATATAGGAAAAGGCCATTGTAATACAAACAATATGGACTGGAATACAAAGGGATAACTAGAACAAATGTGGAACAGAATAGAGAACTCAGGAATAGATCCCACTTTGTATGTGACTTTGACACATAGTAAAGGTGACTCTTCAAAGCAATGGGAAAAGGATGGTTTGGTTAGTATACAGTAGTGAGAAAACTGATTCTCTAAGACATGAAGAAATAATGCAGGGAAGGAATTCCTGAAAGGCCAACATACAGATAAAGATACTCTCCCACTCACAAGAAAACAGAGAAATAGAAATTAAAATGACAATAAAATAGCTGGTATCTGTTAAAATGCAAAAATTAGAAAGATGGTTAAGATGTCAAAAAACAGGTTCCTTGTGCAGTACTGGTGGGTATACATACTGGCGCTGCTCTTCTGGAAAGTCACTTAGCTGTCCTCAGTAAAATCTAGTGTGCACACACCCTGTTCCTGTCAGTCCTCTCCTGGGGAGAAATTTTCCATCAGTTCAGTAAAGTGGCAATTTAGAAG
Source organism: Orcinus orca (assembly GCF_937001465.1). Classification (NCBI taxonomy): domain Eukaryota; kingdom Metazoa; phylum Chordata; class Mammalia; order Artiodactyla; family Delphinidae; genus Orcinus; species Orcinus orca. Next base: position 50,541,594 of record NC_064568.1, read on the forward strand.
ATGCTTTTAATGCATGTTTTTGGTATTGTAAACAACCTGAGTATCCAACAATTGAGAATGGGTATAGAAAATACTTATATTACTTTAAGGATAAATAGCATTATGTTGTGAGATTACTTTCAGCACCATGGACAGTCATTTAAAACATGGCACTGGACAAAAGTTTTAAAAAAAAAGAAATTTGAACACAATACTATTTGCATAAACTTTACACACACAAATACACACAAAACATTATATTTTCCAAATATAAATGAATTTAAGAATATGCATAAAGTACATGAGAATGGATATCTATTAAAAAAAAGATGAATGAAACCGCGGAACAAGAATAAAGAGGAAATTAAGTAATTGGGTACATACCAGATAAGGGCCTTACACGGACTTATGATTACAATGTGCTATGATAAACTCAACTTTCTGTCCTGTATCTACTTTTTAAATTATGATTTAAAACACCAGCCTGCTCACACTTTAGATTCGGTTTGTACTTGCAGGGTATCTACTAGTACGAAGCAATTTCACACTCTTTCTTTCATGTAATGCTCACAAGAAACATGGATGTTTGCTATGATTGTCTACATTTCACAAAAAGGAAACACTGCCTGCATTTAAGGACTCTTCCCAAGGTCACACAGTTAGTGAGTTGGAAAGAAGAGGTTGAGACCTGGGTCCATCTGCTGTATTGCAATCCCTCCAGCACACTCCATGGTTTCTGGTGGTGTTAGGGCTCTTGAAGCATCATTCAAACTCATGGATCATAAATCATGTTACTACACCTTATACACACTAGACTGGATATGACATCCTGAGAGCAATGAACAAAGATACTGATCACAACACAACAACATAAGAATGCATAAATCCTGCCATGAAGTCTCCTCTCTATGGGGTCCCAAAGGAATTATACATAAGAAGGCATAGGTGCTTTAAAAATGCAATTGAATATTATGGCTCAGCCTGCATGCTTTCTCCTTTCTCTCCCTCAAGTAAATATGACCAGGCCCTGAGTCTATTAAACCAGAATCTTACCCTCTTTGGAGGCAGATGGGAGCAAGGAGAGTCACTGGAGCCTCAGGTAGTGACAGTCTATCACAAGGCATAGCAGGATTTTACATAGTACTTCTGTCGTTGAGCAGGAGTTTCAGCTGAGGCTCCAAAGCAGAGAGAAATAAGTGCTTATGACAGAGACCTATGAATATCTATGCCCCCCTCTCCTGGACATACTACTAGACTACATTTTATAGTATCTCTTGTATGTAGGTGGGGCCCTATAACTAGATTTCAACAACAGAATGTAGTGGAAGGAACCATCTCGCCACCTAGCCGAGTCACTTAAAAGTAGGGCCATCTTCCTCGCATCAGTAGTTATTTCTATTGAAACAAACCACCTCAAACTTAGTGGTTTAAAACAACAACCATCTATTTAGAGCACAATCCGGCACGTTGGTAACTTAGGCTTGACCACGTGGGGTGGTACTTCCGCTCCCACCGCGGCTCCCTTCTGCGTTTGCAGTGAGATGCAGGTCAGCTGGCCTCTCTGCTTCTGCTATGTGGCTGGCAGTCGGCTGAAGTGACAGGACACCTGACTGCATATCTCCTATTATCCAGCAGACAGATCAGGATTGTTCATATGGGAGTGGCAGGATTCCAAGAAAAGAAGCAGAAGTGTGCAAAGTTTCCTGAGGCCCAGGATCACAACTGGGACAATGTCATTTCTACCACACGCTATTGGCCAAAGAAAGTCACAAAGGCAGTCGAGGCTGAGAGGGCAAGAAATCTAGACTCCACGTTTTGATGGGAGAAGTTATAAAGCCAAATTGCCAACAGTATGGATACAGGGAAGGGTAGAGAACTACAGCCAGTTTTGCCATCTACCAACTTCCCAGGCATTTTCTTATAATGCTGGTCAAACCTTGTAGAGAACTCCATAAAACTTCTTGTAGAGGATCTACAAAGATTCTTAAACCACAGTCCACAGATCTTCAAGGGATTCATTTCAGGAAATCCATGAAGTGTTATGAAAAAAAAATTGCAGTTATGCAAATTAACTTTTAACTGATGTTACCATTTCCTTCAATTTATTAATGAGACAAAAACTACACAGTATTAGCAGTACAAGTGACACTGTCACCAACCGAAGTCCCCAATGTTTCCTAGTGCAGTATATTACAGTTGTTAGAGATATCTCAAAACGTTGTTGTGTTCAAGACTACTTTAAAATTATGTAAGTTGTTAGACCTGCCACCTCAGTCTCAGTATTTAGTATGTAATAAAGAAGCACATTTTATTAATATTTTGATTATTATATTCTATTCACTTAAAAACATTACTCTGAAAAAGTCTTCCTAAACTTCACCAGACTACCAAAGGAAGCCATCGCACAAAATAAGACTCTCCACATAGGAGACATCAAAGACACTAGGAGAAGCAGCCTGGCTACTGAACAACAGCACAGAGCAGAGCTCCCCTCACACACACCAACCCACTTTGGTCAATAACATGAACAATAAATAACACTCCTCTGTTTGAAGCCACTGAGACTCCAGTTTGTCACTGTAGCACTTAGCCTATGCTGGCTGAGGCAGTGCTTGACACACACATCTGTGTAGTTGGGACCACTAGTGACCCAAATCGTTCAGCCCATCTTTGACACCCAGCTTACATAAAATAAGGTGGGTTAATTAAAAGTAGAATCATTAGGATTCATACCCCTTCTTCTACCCCAAAACAAGCGGGGGTGTCCCCAGAACTCACTTTTAAAGATTGTCTGGTAGGAGGGACAAGTAGAAACTTCTTTCCTGGCTGATGGTGTATATAGAGCCCAAGAAACTTGTGATGAGATTAGAATATGAGAGAGTTGTTGGCAGAAACTGACATGGGTTCCCTAACACCTGGGGAGGCATGAAGGCAAGGGACCAGCTGGAGCATCGCCTCAGAGCAGAAGAGAAATGACCTCACTTTGAGAACTGGTGGATCAAAGAAGCCAAGTTCCCGTGTGTGCCCTGTGAAGTTTAGCCTATGCTTAGGTTAGCTTGAGAGGACTGGTCACTGGGGCAAAGCGTTCCCAGCGATGTGCCTTGGCTGGATGGACGGGGAGGAGCTGTAAGAAGTCAGCAGAGAGTGGGTCCATTGCCCAGGATATAGTGAGGCACAGAGGTCCCCACTGGAGGTCTCTGAGAATACACCAAAGAACCACCAATTGGATGCCTGCCTTGACAGAGGGCTTCTGACAGCCATGTCTGGTTAAAAGGCAACAACAAACAAAAAACATTGCCTCTGTCTTTTGTAAATCCCCCACTCCATATTCTCTGACTCTGAAGAAGCCAAATTCAGCAGAGTTCGTTGGGAAGGAGGCGGGACAAGGAGACAGAAAGAATGGACCACAACCTCCTCTCTCTCCTGCCTAGCCTCTAGCCACAAGTTAAGTCTGACTTTGGAGGAAAGAAGTTTTGAACTGGAGAGTCTGAATTCTTCACATTAGATTGGATTGGACTTTTTAGTCTTGCAAATGAAACAGTTCTAATATCTCAAAATGATTGTAAAATCAATGGAATATCCCTGTGACATCATCTAAGAAGTAGGGAAGGAAATTTTTACAAAAAAAAAACTGTTTTGGGGAAAAGAATGATTCCTATTTATACTCCATTAAGCTCAGTGGCAAGAGCAACCCAAACCAACTCACAAAATCCACTGGAAGATGGATTCCACATTCTTCAGCCCAAAGTTTCCTCCACACAGCTGATCCGGCTGGAAGGAACTACAAAGCAGCAGGGCTTCCTACAGACTTGGCAGCTATGCCCTGGCTGCGACCACACCAGTGGGAAGAAGGCAGTGCTTGCGCTATTCCCAGGATGTTCTGAAGCTCAGAAGATCAATGCATCCTTTTTCATCCCAGCTCAACCCTTCTCAATAGAATCTCAGATATTTTCTCTACTGAAACCTATTGTATAATTACAAAAATTACAAAAAATCTCTTCCCCTGAAACATGTCTATGACTCCAAATGTCTTGTTTCCCAAGACATGTTTTACTTCTCAATTTGCCCACTATGTTCTATTTCTACCAACAAAACATATCATACAAAATCATCCCAGATGTATGATCAAACACAAAGATGTATTTTCCATAAATATCACTTAACCTAACAATTTTCCTGTTTTAATGTGATTAACTACTCTTTTAATCAGCATTACCCACATCAGCCACACTGATCTGCTGAGATCTGCCATGGGAAAAAGGACCAGAGGAAGACATGAGTTTGCGTGTTCATCTTTAAGCTACACGTAACAGACACTGTAAGTGTCCCATCCATAATCCTCAGACCTTGCCATTTTTGTGAGTGAGGAAGACTCCCAACTGCCAGTATCTGAATCTCTTTGCTTGAGGGCTTTTTCCAAAGCTCCTGGCAGGCCTCTGAGTCTTGGAAATGCCAGGGAATTAACATTTCCCTGAGCAGCCTTCAACTGATGATTGATGGAGTTGGAGTATAAACATCCCAACTCCCTTACCACAGAGTACGATATATCTGAGTCCTGTGTTCTATTCTTTTCCCAGAGTGTTCCTATAGGATAAAGCTCCAGTTGTCCCCGGTGGTAAATGGTTTAACACACCGTTTATTAGCTGACTTCCCTTCCCCATCCCACTTCTTCACCCACTTCCTGAGTTCTTTTCACACCTTGCAAATAAGTTACCTATACTCAAAATCTTGTCTTGGGGTCTGCTTCCCCAAAACTAAGACAGCACCGTAGCCCTGCCTGTTGGTTAAATGTGGCCCCAAAGAATATCCTAGCCTCCAAACAGCCTGATTAGCTTCTCCTCCCCAGAAAAAAGGTAAATGGAGAGGCAAAAGTGTGAGGTCAGAGAGCAGAAAGCCTGCCACAGCTCACTCAATGCAGTGAGAGACCAGCCTGGGCTTCACTTTGCTTATTCTGCATGGAGACGGCTCTGAAACCAACTGCAATAGAGTTTTCTGCCTCTATTCCCAGGCATGTGAATCTTCATGGTTTGCTTTAATCAAAGTAGACACATCTGAGAAGAGGGGAGCTTCTGAAATCAGATGGGTTTGGTCAAGCATTCTGCTGCTCTTTACATCTTTCTGAAAGCATTCCTTTGAAAATGGTTGGTGTTGGTTAACAAGGTGATCATTATTCTAGAGGAAAATTTTTAGAGAGGGAGAACAGATGCAAGCATGTGACTCTCATCTGGACCGCAATGCCGTATGAAGCCAAAGGTAAGCAGGACATCCTGACTCAGAATTAACTGTGACAGATGGCTCCTGAGCATCCCCTCTGGTGGGACCCAGACTTCTGTCCCACCTGCTCACGGAGAGCTTGAGGTCACCTCTCCTCCCCACAGAAGGAGGTCTTCTCTTCCAACAAACTCCTCACCACATGCTTTCTTCACTGGTTTTTCCTTTTCTGAAATCATGACTCCGTAATCACATGCTTCCTCTTGGGCTCCCATTCCTCTCTAGAGCCAACTAACCTTCCATTTCTGTGCCTCATCTCATCTCTGGAAAATGTGGCTTCACATATCAGCTTCATCTCACAGGGCTCCAAGAGTAGATACTCTTTATTGTATAGTTCTTGAAGAGTCTTGAATCCAATCATGACATCAACTAGAGTTGACAGGCTTCCAGATGTACAGGATTATATTAGGTCTTTAGTCATTTTAAGATGAGGTTTCATTTGGCAGCCTGCAATTAACATCTTAAAATGTTCATACCCATTGACAATAATAATATTATCGTAATAAATATACATAGCAATTGCTACATTCCAGGTCTGTTCTAAGGGTTTTAGACATATTAATATTAACTCATTTAATTCTCACAATAACCCTAGGAGGTAAGTATTATTTTCTCTACTTTATAGGTGCAGAAACTGAGGCAACAGATCTGCAAAAAAAAACCTTGCACAAGTTCACACACTAAGTATGTGGCAGAACCAGGATTCAGGGCTGTCACGTACAGATGTGCAGGTTGTGCACTGCACTCCACCAGGAGGAAGCATTTGCAACAGCTCATATATTGGGTTGGCCAGACTCAGGGTTGCATACCAGCCCTGACTCTGTTGAAACTACAGCATCTTACATAGATTTGCAATCATTATACTTTTCAGATAGTTTATTTTTAAGTAGTCCACCTCTCAACTATTCTTCTCCTTACAGAAACAGGTTTTAAGGAGACATATTTTGTAAGATCGAATGAACTAGGCTGCAGAGGTAGACTGGGGAAAGAGAGAAGAACCTGGCTAAATATACAAGTCAAGAGGGTAAATTTGTAAAACAGTTTCGTATCAAATTTTATTTCTAGTTTTGCAAAGTAGCATCATAACTAGGAAATTTTCCTCTGTGTTGCTGTAAAAAGTACGAGTCGACCCAGAAGGTCACCAGGGAACTGTCGGGGCTGGGGTCCCTGAAAAAGCACTCTACCGTTCCCAGAGAATGAGCCAGCACCCCACACTTTTCCTGGATTTGTGATCCCTCTGCCCTCATCAGTGCCTTCCCCAGAATAAGGAGCTTTCGGTGGGTGGCAAAAGAGAAGTGATGGACAAACTCCACTTCCAAACTGTCATTATGGTACATTTCCTTGTATCACATCCCAGAGCATCAAAATAAAATAATTGCACTAACACTAGAAAGAATTTACAGGAATGTTGTAGAAAGCTTTCCAGAGCACTCGTTCACTTGTTTATTTAACGAATAATTATTGAGCAACTTCTACATGACAGATATTGTTCTAGGCACTGGAGACACAGCATGAAAAAAACCAAAACCAAAACAAAAAGCCTTCCTTGGGAAGCTTACATAGGGGTGAGAGGAAACAGACAAATAAATAAGCATAAATAAGCATATAATGTCAGACGGTGATGAGTATCATGAAGAAAAATAAGATAGGTTATAAGGGAGACAGAGTAAGGAAGATAGGGAATGGGGCACTGTTTTATTTTAAATGCTTAAAGATAAACTCTCTGAGGAGGTGGCGTTTGAGTGGAGGTAAAATGGAGTGGGAGATGAGTGTGCACAATTGTGAAAGAAAAGCATCCTGGTAGAGCCAACTGAAGGTGAATGGAAGCTGCTGTTAGAAAATGAGACAACAGACCCAAAATGGAGTCGCTTAGGCTAAGCTCCACATCACCGAACCGAGATTTAGCTAACTTACAGCATCAACTCTCTCAGAAATGGGATCTTAATGAGTCAATCATGAGTCACCTGACCAGCACTAGTTGGATAATCTGCCTGAGGGACCCATGCCATTCTCCCCAGGAAGGTAACCTTGCAATAACCAACTCACTTTTTGCCTAGTTTCACTTCCTTGTTCCTGCTGCTGTACAAAATGTCTTTCATTTTATACAGCTCCTTGGACTCCTTTCTATCTGCTAGACTGGATGTTGCCCAACTCAAATCGATTTTTACTCAAATAAACGCTTAAAAATTTTAATATGCCTCAGTATCTCTGAACAGTTCTGGTGTCACAAGAGGGAATTAAAGGAGAGCACCAGCGGCCCCAGGAACCACGAGCAACTAGGTGCAGGTACTGTGGAGTTCCTGAGCTTGCTGCCTTCTTGCTGCCCCTAGAGGTGGGGGGTCAGTTCCTCTCGGACCCTCGCTCCATGGTCTTTGCATTATGAGCTTTCAGACTTTATATGAGCTTTTTTTTTTTTTTTTTTTTTTTGTGGACTGGGTCTGGAAAGCAGCTGAGTTGGACTGGATCCAACTTAGAAACCAGACCAGTTCCAGGGTCAGAATTGGTCCTACTTGGAAACCGGACCAGTTCTGGGGTTGGACTGGGGCCAACCTAAGCTGAACTGGGTCCAGTGTGAGGTCTCAGGTGAGTAAAATTTATTTCAAGCCTGAAAAAACAGGTTAAACTTCCAAAGATAATCTTGAATTACAGTGGCTGCAGTGGAAAATTTTAACCTAGGTAAGCTTATCCACTTAGGAAGTATCCTAGAGAAAGAGGGGTCTCAGCCAAGCACTCCCCACAAAGGGTAGAGGAGAAATCAGTTTTGCTCCTCTACAGTTTCTGATGACCAGAATGGGACCCGCTGGGACACCCCACTCACTCCAGAGCCTGCAGATGGGATCCTGAAAAAACTGGCTTGGAAGCCAGCAAAGGGTAAGAATGCTCACCAAAGTCAGCTCTCCAGATCTCTATCTGTGGTGCCTCTTCAAGAAAGGAAGGTAAAATCATATTGTCCCTTCTTTTCCAAATTCATACTGGCAGGCAAAAAGCATCTGTAAGAATTGAATCTTTGACTTGTGACTCATGAATTTGCTTTCAGGTAGCCATTGGTTGGTGATCCTTTCTCTCCCAGGGATGGCAACTGCCTTCTTGTTTGTCTCGTTTTGTATCCTGAGACTTGGCCTGGCAACCATCAGGTTCAGGGGCCCTGAAAATTTGGCTGGACAGAAATGTGGGTTGCACTCCACTTGTGTCCAGGGTCCTACCAACTGCTGATAGCTCTCAGGGTATTTGTCTAAGTCTGTCTTTCTTTGGGTAACCTTGGGAGTGCCTCTGGATCTTGGGAGATTGGCAACCCCTAAAGGAAAATAACTTTGCAGTAACCAACCCACTCTTCTGTCTAGTGAAACTTTCTCATTCCCATTCCCTCTGGCTATAAGTCTTTCACAACTTTTTTTTTTTTTTTTTTTTTTTTAGATTCCATATATATGTGCTAGCATACGGTATTTGTTTTTCTCTTTCTGACTTACTTCACTCTGTATGACAGACTCTAGGTCCATCCACCTCACTACAAATAACTCAATTTCATTTCTTTTTATAGCTGAGTAATATCCCATTGTATATATGTGCCACATCTTCTTTATCCATTCATCTGTCGATGGACTACCCAATGTAAAATAGATAGCTAATGGGAAGCAGCTGTATAGCACAGGGAGATCAGCTCGGTGCTTTGTGACCACCTAGAGGGGTGGGATAGGGAGGGTGGGAGGGAGACGCAAGAGGGAGGGGATATGGAGATATACGTATGCATACAGCTGATTCACTTTGTTATACAGCAGAAACTAACACACCATTGTAAAGCAATTATACTCCAATAAAGATGTTAAAGGAAAAAAGAAAAGAAAAAAAGTTTGTATATCACATTAAAAAAATAAAGAAGTCTTTCACTTTCTACAGCTCCTTGGAGTTGCTTTCTATCTGTTAGACTGCTGCCCAATTCAAATGGATTTTGCTCAAGTAAGCTCTTAACATTTTTAATATGGCCCAGTTTATCTCTGAACAGTGCACATCCATGGGAAGCAGGTAGACAGGTGTGGATGAAGATGAGCGTGCTGAGGGGCGAGCAGGAGGGGTGCACTTGACCTTGCAGCCAATGTAAGGGTCTGGCTTTCACTTTACTTTCTGCTTTCACTCAAAAGTCACTGGAGGGTTCTGAATTTAAGAGTGACACGATCTGGCCAAGGTTTTTAAAGGATCATGTTGTTGACTGTTGTTGGAAAATAGGCTGTAAAGGGGTCAAAACTAATTAGGAGGCTATTGGAATAATAAAGCCAAAAGATGGTGACTTGATCAGGGTGGGAGTAGCGGAGATGGCAAATGGTCAGATTCTGAATATATATTGAAACTAGACCTGACAGAACTGTTGATGGACTGGGTACATGGGCCGGGAGAATAAAACTGGAATCGAGGCTGACTTCTTGACTTCTGACCCAAGAAACTGATAGAATTTACTGAAAAGCTGCAACAGAATTAAATCAAGAAGGGCATGAACTGAATTAAGAGTTTGATTTGGGATATATTAAGCTTTGAGATACATGTTACATATCCAGGTAGATCTGGCAAGTAGGCATTTGGACTTAAAAAGTTTGGAACTCATGGGAACGGTTAATACTGGAGATACACATTTGGAAGTTATCACCCATATAGCTGGAATTTGAAGCGATGAGCATCTTCTTATTTAAGCGTCCTGAATTTTACTAATTGATTGGTCTTATGCAATAGTAAACAGGATAAAAACAGAATAGAAATCTCTGTCTCTGGAGCTTATATAGTCTAAGTAGAAAAGCCTTTGTACCTTTAGGATTGCAACCAGTTTACTAGCTCTAAAGGAATTTCATGGGCACAAATGTGAGCATAAAATATAAGGATGACCAAAGAAGAAAATTTAGACCAAGATCATAATTCATAGAATACATCAAAAAGGACATGTGAAACACACACACACACACATATGGGAGACGCAAGTTATATACATACATGCATGTATATAAAGCCATACACACAGACATGCACACAGAGTTGCAGTGGGCATTTGTGCTTAATTATTCATAAAGAATAAAATCAAGTTCCATCTTATTTTTAATTCTCTGTCTCCAGTCCCTCCTTCTGTAATTCAAGACTTTCAAATCTCCTTTCTCTTCTTCTGTCCCTCCCTGCTCATCTCAAATCAAAATTCCAATTTATAAGATGACTCTTGCCACACCAAACACTTAGCATTGGGGGAGAGCAGTATTTTTTACAAGCTAACTTGGGATCTGTTATCATTTTTTAAAGATGACACTTGATTTCTCAACTGACGTGCTAAAGAATGGCAGAGAGGAGGCCTCTGGGGAGAGAATGAGATTTTCATAGTTTAAACGCTAAAAATAACAGCCCCATAACACTGAATCTCATTACCAAGCAGTGAGCACTCTCGCCTCTCCCTGCCACTGTGGCTTTCGCAAGATGCCTTTCAGAAGCCCACACATTCACTCCACCCTCATCACACGTAAACACAAACACACACCCATACACATACACCACCAGCTATGCTGTTACCTCTGGTAAACTTGGAAAATACGTGTCAAAGCTAGAACCTTCTCTTGTCACGTTATCATAATTTACTGCCTGGGAAACGAGTCTGTGGTGGCAGACCATTCTGATCCTTATGTGGTGATATGGGCAGAGCCAGTGAGCATAATGAATGCAGCTGCACATCCAGAGTGCTGGGAGGATGGAAATTCAGACCCAGAGTGAATCAGAGAAAGAGAAAACCTGAGCTAGAGACACGACCCCCCTCACTCAAGCTTTGTCAGTCGCTGTTTACATCATGCTCGCCCATAAAATAGATAATGACAGTATTTCCAGAAATATTTCCATATTTCTAAGCTGCTCTTCTCTGGGAAAGTCTAAAAGTTCATAGGGGCCTTGTAATAAGTTCCAAATCTTCAGCAGACAATGAAAGAAACGTGAAATCGGCATTTCATCAATCTCTGGATTAGGCCTCCCTGTGCCTTGGCAAGGAGCTATTGTCAAGGCTTCCTAAAGGCGATAAGCCAGAGGGAGAGCTACACGGCCCACACAGGCATGCTCTTGTCCGGCTCTGCTCTTTGCCCTTAAATCCGGTATCCCCAGAATCTTGTTCTAGAGTGTTCCAGGGGGAAACACACCACACCATAAGACTTGCCTCTCTCCTCTTCCTACCTCCCCAAGCCCCTTCTTCACTGCCTTCAGGAGAACAGCATTTCCTATCCTGCCAAGGCCTCGAATTAGCAGAATACGAGATTAACGTATTCAATTCCACTGACGCTTGATGTACTAGGGTTTATAAAACAATTTCAACATCTGTGGGGCACTTTAGAGTTTTCAAATGTCTTCACACCCTTTACCACAGTGAATGCTTTCAACAGGTTCTGCGAGAAGCAAAGTGGGTGTTACTCTCCCATTGTACAATTGAGTATGGAAGGCTCAGAGTTAAGGCAACACAGAGGCCAAGGTCAACAGGAAAGACTGGCCCACAGCACATTAACTGGAAGCCCCCAAGTTGAGGTCCACCCTAATAAACTATATTAACTTGTCTTTTTTTATAGGAAAAAATTCCTGGAGTCATACAGAGCTGACTCTGCCACTCAGGCAAACATTAATTCCTCCAAGCCAATTCACTAATCTCTACAATTGATTTACTGTCCCTGCAAAGGCTATGATGATTAAGGGAGATGGAGAATTACAAGCACCAGGCACAGAGCCTGGCCTCTGTTCTAGGAGTGTTAGCTTCCTTCATGCCTCTTCCCCACTCTTTGTGCACCAGCTCCAATACCCACAACTCTATTATCATTGCCACAATTGTTGCTCTGATGGTGACTACACTCACCTGTTCCTAGAGCTTACTGTGCACTGAGCCAAGTGCATTCCAGGCACCCATATTTAATCCTCACCACAAACCTACTGAGTAGCACTGTATTATCTGCCTTATTTGAAAGCCTAAAAAAAAAAAAAAAAAGACAAACTGATGTCCAGAGTAGTCATGAAGAGTTGAGACTTCCTCTCTGGTCTGCTGACTCCACTGTCCCAATCTCAGCCACTCTGGTACACTGCCTGCAAACTCGGCTAGCCTCAAAGACCTGCCCTCTCCCTCTCCATTCACATGCCCTGGTCCTCGTACGTCCTGAACCACCTTGTAACTAGACCAATAAACAGCTACTAGGTACTGTTCACAGGGCTCTCACCCAGAGTTGCCACATCTAGCAAATAAAAATTCAGAATGCTCAATTAAGTTTGAATTTCAGGAAAGAAAAACAAGCTATTTTAGGATAAGTATGTCCCAAATATTGCATGCTGTGCTGACTTGCACTGGACATATTTATCCTAAAAAATTATTTCTTGTTCACCTGAGATTCATATTTAACTGGGTAGCCTGTATTTTATCTGGCAACCCTAGGCACTTCTCAAACCTCAGCAGCCTCTGTCTATTCTGTGTGTCCCATGTCTGTACACTCTCTTCCTCAAACCATGCTGCAGTAGTCTGTTATATCAGTGGATTTGGGGGAAACCACATCACCAGTACTTACATCCTTAAGAAGTTCCCCTTTCTTGAATCTGAGCCAACCTATGACATTAGCAAGAATACAGTGCAAGTGATTCTGTGCCTGTTCTGAGCCTACGGTTTCAGAAGCCCTGGAGTTTCTGCTTTTGCTCTAAGCACTCATGTCAGAATTCTCACTACTCTGCTGGAGAGACTACAGGGAGAGGCCTTGTGGAGAGAGAGAGAGAGAGAGACCCTGAAACTACATGAAGGGAAACCAAGGAAAGCAGCCAACAGCAAGAACCAAGGCCAAACGTATATTCTAGTCAAGCCATTCCAGCCAGGCCCCAGCCATTCAAATCATCCTTGACCAAGTGTCGGGCATGTGAGTGAAGAAGCTATCCTGCACATTCCAGCCCAGCAGACACAAGTGAAACAGAGACATTCAATCCCCACTGTGCCCTGTCCAAATTCTAGACCCTCCTAATGATGAGAAAGTGATGACGCTTTCTACTACTAAGTTTTTGAGGTGGTTTGTTATGCAGCAATAGGTAACTGAAACACATGCCAAACATTATTTTCCATAAATTTTAGGGGTTAACATAAGCATCCAGTTCAACCCACTTTAGTAACTGGATTAAACATGGATTCCTCCCAATCCAACCTTACAAATTCTGATTCTAGATCCAAGCTCCTTCTGTAGCAGTGGCTTTAAAGGCTGCTGGAATCCAAGTGTCAGTTCCCGTATTTCTCAGTTACCGTTGGGAAAGAAAACATGGCAGGGCACAGTAGGCAGGGATGTCAGTGTTGCTATGTAGCAGTAGCAGCCCAGCACCAGCCCATGCCCAGGGACAGCAAGGCCGAGAGAAGACTGTCCAGCACCTGCCTGTTCTCAGCGGGGGCTCCCGCCAATACTATTAGCTTTGTGCTTACATAATCAAAAAATCCACCTACACACCTTTCAAAAGAAAAGTTCCAGGAACCGTGGGCCATAATATACATCTGAATTATTATCTGGATTGGTACACTGACGGGAAGATTGATAAAAGCACGGTGAGGAACAGACTTGTGGTTGCCAAGGAGGAAGGGGAGGGGAGAGGGATGGATTGGGAATTTGGGATTAGCAGATGCAAAACTACTATATATAGAATGGATAAACCACAAGGTCCTACTGTATAGCACAGGGAACTATATGCAGTATCCTGTAATAAAACATAATGGAGGGCTTCCCTGGTGGTGCAATGGTTGAGAATCCGCCTGCCAAGGCAGGGGACACGGGTTTGAGCCCTGGTCTGGGGAGATCCCACATGCCACAGAGCAACTAACCCCGTGTGCCACAACTACTGAGCCTGCACTCTAGAGCCCGCAAGCGACAAATACTGAGCCCATGTGCCACAACTACTGAAGCCTGTGCAACTAGAGCCTGTGCCCCACAACAAGAGAAGCCACTGCGATAAGAAGCCTGCGCACTGCAACGAAGAGTAGCCTCCACTCGCCACAAATAGGGAAAGCCCGTGTGCAGCAACGAAGACCCAACACAGCCATAAATAAATATTAAAAAACATAATGGAAAAGAATTTTATAAATAAATAAATAAAGGCGGGGGGTGGGTAGTTTTAAAACTTAAAAAAAAAAAAAACACGGTGAAGAAAAACATGCTAGCAGCATCAGCAGAAAAACACGGGGCTTCTAATACTGATTCACAATTTAAAAGATGATAATGCCATCATTTGACCACCCAAAATTGGTTAAATAGTACTCTCTGCATTACTCATGTTTGATGTCCAATATAATGATTAGGCTTGATTTTCGTGGAAAATCTCTGCATAGAAAATTAAGAAGAGGAATTCATAATTCCCCAGAATTAATGTTAAAGTCACTGAACCCTTAAAATATGTATATCATCTGAAAATGTATCAAGGGTAAAAACCTTTTGACAGAATTAGTTAATGTTACTGGAACAGAAACCTCAGAGAAGAGACATTCAGCAGAGAAAGCACTGGCATGAGGTCTTTGCACTAAACCATGATGCAGGCTATAGAGAGTAAGAAATTAGCTCAAGGAATGGCAGTTCTTTTTAAGGACTCAGAGAAATCCCTTCATTTTGACTTAATTGATTTCTCCAGAGTGGACCTTTCATGGAGGAAACTTCCCTGTGGCTGGATCCTTTCACTGAGGGTATATTCAGTTAAGTACCTCTTATGTGCCAAGCACCGACGTAGGCTCTGCGGATTTCACGCAATAAGTAGCACAGGGTTCTGGTCCTCAACCAGCTTACTGGCTTATGTAAGAGCCATAGGGGAAAGTAGACTCCTGAAGCAGAGTATTTATAAACGCAGTAGATGGGTAAGTATAGCACAGGCTAAAGGAGGAAGGCAGACAGTCAGCAAAAGCATCCACATAGGCCTGAGACCTCAGACTTACTCAACTCCTGATTCAATTTAGGTGACTAACCTTCTCTGTGACCTTGAGAAAGCAACTGCGTTTGTGAGGAGACCACTGGCTTGGCTTCATCGAAATGCTTATTGCTTTCCATGGCATTGAGTTCATGGTGTTGGACAGAGCTGGATTTGAATCACTCGCTTTGGACATCTTACCACCTTCTGAGACTCAGGTTCCTTATTTGTAAAATGGGGATAATAACATTTCCTTCACAAGGTTTTGGTCAGGTACAAATGAGAGTGGGATAATGTAGATCAGGTTCCTTGGAAGCAGAACTCAAGACTAGGATTCTTGTACAAGTGATTTATTAAGAAAATGCCCCCGTGGAGACCAGCAAGGGAGTGGAGGAAGCAGGAGAGGGAGAGGAGGATGCCTGGTGAGGACGCAGTCTCAGGGAGGACCTGCGGAGGGTGGCCTGAGCCTGACTCCACAGGGGAGCTCTGGAGGATGGGCTACGTCTGTGGGTTGTCCCCACTGGAGGCAAGAGGGCAGGACTTTCATATCCCTGCATCCACCTGTCACCAGCTAAGAGCCTCCACGGGGGTGAGGGGGTAGAGGGGAAACACACGCTCACAGGCACAGTGAACTCTGCACATGTGAGCAAAGCAACTCTCACAGCAGAGCACCAGCTGCCAAAGAACAGACGCCAAGGCTGGCTGTTTGCAAGCAAATGTCCATTGAAACTGGGAGGGCAGGCACAGACAGGGCAAAAGAGACCCAGCGGGGTCTGGATGGAATACCAGTAGCATCCACTTCAGTCCACACTTCCAGGAACATAACTGTTACTCAATAAATGGCCTTTGCCCTTTTCCTCAGATGCAAAAATGTATTCTCTTTGCCCTTTTCCTCAGAATGGGGAGGGAGGACATCTTTGCCTTTCACACATTGCAGTCAAGACAAGTCCTTAGGCTTTCTCTTATTTGCAGCTCAGAATCATGTTTTATGGCAATAAACTGAGATTCCCAGGTGTGCAGGGAAATCCACCCAGGTCCAAGGAAGAAGAGGGAGTGTGAGTCACTAACACACCAACTAACCCCTCTGCTGCAGCAGCCCCTCATTAATCCAGGAGGCTCTCTTTCACCCCCATTTCACCTGCAGGACAGGAAGTAGCTGATGTGGGGACAGGGTAGGCTGGGTACTCACTCTCCCCGTCATTTCAGCTTTGGTATCCAGGCTTCCTTCTTACTACCCGAACTCCCCCTCCCCCATAACCCATGTGTCTAACTAATAGCTCATGTAAATGACAGCTCTGTTCCCTCTGGTCCCGTTAAATTCACTGGTCACTGTCTCTGAACAGCACTCTTAGTCTGCACTAGAGATGTCAGTCTTGCCCTCCCCGTAACCTCAGCCTACCTTCTGAGAGAGCCACCTCCCACCGCCCTGCTAAGTGAACGGTGGGCCACAAGACCCTGACCCCTGGTTACATCTGATGGCACGGAAGAGGACCCCAGATACCAGCTGAGGCACTCAGGTTCTTTCTTCCAGGGGTCTGGAATGGAACACACAGGCTACAGGCAGTCTCCTTCAAGTGCTCCTGGATGGTGCTATCCAGCCAGGTCTGAAATGGTCTTTTATGGCCTGATAACCATCCAGATCCAAGGAAAGAGAGAAAACTGAAGTAGATGCCCAGAGAGCATAGCACCCTGTAGAGAAACATGCCGTGAGCTACCATGTTGCCACCTCCTGCCTTTAGACTGCAAAACTGCTCCCCTGCTCTCCTCTGTTTTAAAGGAGCTTGTTTGAATGAGTTTCTCCTTCCTGCAAATAATACTCTTTGATTAAAACAATCTACAAGAGAAAGCTTCCTGAAGTCCTTGGGGGATTCCACAAACTTACTGGAGAGAACCTCTGGTTGGACCAAGACTGGTCATGCTCTGAGCCTTATACCAGGCAGAGGCTCAGTAAATAATGGTCAGCTGAATGAATGAAAAGTTGCCCCCAAAGGGTTTCTCTGGCTGCCTGAGAGTCCTCATTCACCTGTCTGACATCCACAAGCACTACAAGGAAAGGCATCACATGGGCCCAAGCACAGCTTGGATTCTCTGCCTCAAACCTGTTCCAGTAATCACTGAACACCTGTTTTCTTTGGCAGCCCAGGTTGCCCTGAGCCATTCCAGTGGATATTAGAGTTCCCTGTTCCCCATCTCCAGTGAGTGATGGCTTTTGCAACAAGGAAAATGTTCAGTGTTCTCTTGAGTCCCATCAGTAGTCAGAGTTGTAGGGACTGGAGCACAGAATCAAGCATAGACAGCCCACGGTGGAGATTTAGATCCTGGTTACCAGGAATAGGCTTCACAAGTAGCTTTGGAAATGAGGTCAAACCCATTTATCTCCAGATGGTCCCAGACCAAAAAAAATTAAAAATACAAAGGGTAATGGAAAATTTTCAGGCATCATATGGTCATTTATCACATCTAACCAGCACCTTGATTCCTGAAATGCTGGGTATATATATCTTGGAATTTAGCCATGTAGTTGTCCCACATTTGTAGACTTTACTATGCAAAGTAAAAACTTTTTATTCAAGGATTCATAAGCCAATCAATATTCATACCTCCAATCCAAAATAATCACTCCTTCCTCATTGCTGTCAAACAATTCATTTGTGTATTTTAGCATTATTTTTTCTTCCTTGTATTATTCATTTAACAATATTTATTAAACATCTACTATTGTCAAGCTCTTTTCTGGACACGAGAGTAGTGTAGAAAGCAAAACAAAGTTCCCTATTTTCATGGAACACATATTCTAATGGACATAAGAGGAGACAGACAAACACACAAAACAAGTAAATATAGATGAGTAAGGAGAAAAATAATTCAGAACTATGGAGATACAGAGTTCCCTGAGTGAAAGAGAATTGCTGTCCTGTATGGGATACTCAAGGAAGACCTCACTGAGATGGTGACATGTGAGCAGAGGTCTGAAGGAAGTGTGGACTCAACACTGCACATGTGTGGGGAAATAACATTCTGGGCAGAGGAAACTGTAAGGGCAAAGGCCCTGAGGAAAGAGATGCTTGTTATGTTTTACCAAAAAAGGAAGGAGGACAGTGTCTACAGTGGAGTGAATGAAGGTAAGAGGATGGGACATGAGGTCAGAGAGATGTGTGTGATTACTTTCTACTAGACCATGAATTCTAAAATCTAAAAAGCAAGCCTCTACCTTACTCATCTTTATTCTCTCCCTAGCTCTTACTACGGCTCCTGGCCCATAAGAGTATTTTAATAAATATTTGTTGTAGTTACAAATTAATGCATAGTTTACTAATACTTTATGCCATTTCTAGCATGCTCCTTTAATTATTATAAAGAAACCTAATCTAGCTTTCATTTCCATTAATATTGAACTAGTTTTAATTCCTGAGTCAATAGATGTAATTCTATTAAATAAATGAGGGATGGAGGGTGGATGGATGGATGAACACTTAGATATATATATGTCAGATTTGAGCAAAACCCTAGAACCTAGCTATGATCGTACACCTGCACTTATGTCCATGATCCCATGAGCTTCTCAATTCATCTTTAACTTATTTGCAATTTTATCCATCAAGTGATGCAGCATGAGGAGTTCTAATCCCCAGCCCACATAGGTGAGATTGTGGTTCACTTAAGAACGGCTGTCTCAAGCTCAAGAATGCTGTGCTGTAGTCACTTGAATATAAACCCAGTTCTGAGCATCTTTATCTCCCTAGCCTTGACAGGTTACCATGTACCATGTGACTCTGACTTGTCTCCTGATTGTATCCCTGCCTTTTTCTCACCTTCCTGTATGGTTAGCTCCAGCATAACACTAGCAGGTAGGGATCAACTGCCTCAGTTGTGCGTAGAACCAATGAATGCACCACAGGCCATTGAGATCCACCAGGTTCTTAGCCAAGTTTCTTCCCTTGTTTCTTTTGCCTGGGTGTTAGCCAAGCCTGAGGTCTTCCTTAACTAATAGCGGACCAAATTAAATGCAGAATGAACAAATGAATGAGGAAGCCTCAGGTCTCAACCAGACCTTAAAAGGAGAAAATAGAGACCACCCACTAAGTTGAAGTTAAACAAGTTTTAAGTTAGTTTTAAAATTTTTCCTCCAGAATTTCAAGAAGTAAACAATTGGCTTTTAGCACATAAATAAAGTTGTTTCCTTCTATGAAGCTGGTAAACACATTTACCCATGGAGTTGGTATGACAGATCTAAGAACATTAGTTGATACGTTACACTAGAACGTACAACTACAATTCATTCTCCTTTAAAGACACTCTGCAAATTTGATCTATCTCACATACAATATGAATTCTAATCTTTATCTTTCACCAAGTATTCATTCACACCATGCTGTGTTTCATGAAGGTCCCTATAAACTACGGCTGTTGTCCAAATACAAGACTTACGATAAACTGCTCTTGACTTTGAATGCTAAGGAAAGTTTGTGTCTTGTGCAAAACTGGTCTACCTCTTTTTATCTGACAATAAGAACTAGATAAACTGGATTTCCTATTTTTTTTTTCTTTTTGGTCTTAACTTCTAAGAAGTTCTAAATTGGAGCATTAAACTGTTTCATTGCCCCTCGACCCAGTTTCCTGGTATAATTACTACATGATTTCTGATTTTCATTTAGCTTTATTTCAGTTTTGCCATTGTTATAAGCTTTACATTAATGTTCAAGGAAGTCTGAGGGATGCCTCCATGAAAACTAGGAAAAATATGTATTTTTGGTAAATGAAGAGGTATGTGACTTACTACATTAAAACATGGGATTTTGAATTGTATAGGCCTAAATTCAAATATCAGCTTCAACAGTTATTAAAAGTGTGAGCCTGATTGTGCAAATTCTCTGAACTTTAGTTTCTTCATCTGATAAATAAGAACAATGATTTTTAAATATTGTGAGGATTAAATAAGATAATGCATAGAGAATGCTTAGAACCCAATCTAGTACATTTTAAGAGTTCAGTGAACAATACCTCTATGTCAACAAATAAAAGCCATTGAGAGGCAACTTTGATTTACACAATATATGCAAAAGTGTTTCTTGAATACACTTCTTGAGTAGCTAAAAGTTTAGACTGTGGAACTAATTTATGTGGGTTTAAATCCCAGCTCCGTAATTTACTGTCTGTAACATCAGGCAAGTTTCTTTACCTTTTTATGCCCCAGTTGGCTAATATTAAGTGAGAATGAAAACAATATTTACCTCAAAAGGTTATTTTTAAGAAGGCAATATAGTATAGGTGCCCTTAAAAAGTGTCCAACATACACTAAGCACTCAATAAATGCTACTACTGCTAGAAGACGGAGAAGGGGGGCGGGGAGGAGAGGAAGAAATTATAATAGTAGCAGTTGACTCCTAGATTCAAACTAAATTTTCAGAAACTTCTACTCCATTTTGGCCCCAAGAAAAACTGAAAATAACGGAGAAAACTGAATTGGTCTAGAAACACAGAGATATTTGTCCTGGGTTTGTTTTCACTTACACATTGGGTGCTTTGTTGATAGTAACATTAAAGACAAACATTTTATGAGGGGAAAAATGTGCAACATAAACCCAGATATGTATACACTGTAACTTCTCTATAATAGAAAGGAATTTGGGGGGGAAGGTGTATCTCTCTTTGTATCCTTACAGAGTCAAGAACCATATGAATAGATACAGCTCAAACCCAAACATTGTTGATTCCTTGTGTATTTCTTTCATTTTACTCTTTGCAGCATGTTTTCATATTGAGCCACCATCTCTTTTGATCCTCTGAGTGAGCCAAAAAAAGAGAGCAGGACAGGTACAGTTATTAGCAATAATAAAGCAATAAAGTGAATTGACTCTCTTGGGACCTAGTAAGGGCTCTGTCAGACTTCCACACTGCAGAAGTTTTTCATGTGTAAGAAAATCATCCTACGGTCACCGTTGGAACATCTAAGGAGAAGATTCCAGGATGTTTCAGCTCCTCCAGAAAGATGCCTCACCCTGCATGTCTCAGAAGAGGAGGTCTCTGGGAGAACAGGGTGCTTTTCTTTTTGTTCCTCGTGTGTCTTGTTTTAGCACACAGCCCTGTCATCTGCAAGCTGTCCACTAAGCACCCACCACCAGCAATAAAGGAGGTACCTCTAAATCCCTGGGACTTAAAATGGAAAATTGAAGCACATGATCACAGGATTAGGAACAGATGAATCTAGGGATGCTGAAAAACACTTTAGAAGAAGTTGCCAAATAGTTTTGCTCTTTGCCAAAATCTCTTTTCTCTTTATTTAAACCCTTCTGGATTATAAGAGAAATGTAAGTAAAACCATAATTTTCTCTACTCAAATGAACAGCTTCTGTGGGCTAAGAAAAAAAAGAAAAGCCTCAGAAAGGTACCTGTGACTGTTCCAGCCCTTGGGAGGAGGAGGAGACCTCTTGAGTCATTCAGACTCAGGCTGCTTGGAGACTGACCATACGTGTAGGTTGGGATCTGGGCTGATTATTAAGCTATTGTCTCTCAGCACCACCCACCCTTCTGTTCTCTGTTTTATGATTCTGAGGCTGTACTCCACAGATAAAAATTTCTCCTTTGCCATCTGGCTTCCTGTTAGAATCTGCCAATAAAGGGTGTTAAAGGGAAACTGCAAGACTAGAGGAAGGAGAAGGGATTTGCTCCTTGCTGTCTGCTTCCTCTTAACTGTCAATGTCACCTCAGCAATGGTGCTCCACCCTAGCAGCAGCAGCAGTTGGTTCCAGGTCTTTTTTTCCATACACCCAAGCCAGACTCACTGGGTTTCCTTCAGGGATACCAGCACCAGCCAGGTGGCACCTCTTGCTTCATGGTCTGGGTCTCAGCTTTCTGGAGGCCTTCAATCTAAGTTTCTAGGTTCTAATAACCCCAACATCTTCCCTTTGTTCTTCTTGCTCTAAGGGTGGTAGATGTTTCCGGCAGTTACTACATCTTTCTGCAGTTACAATCCTCCAAGTGCCTGTTCAGCAGTTCAATCCCCTATATTAAATTATCACTGTTAAAATACTGATATGGTTCCTGTTTTCCTGAGGAGAGAGACATTGCATTGGGCAATGAATGCACCTATAGATCAAGTCGGTGAAATCTACGAAAGTACATTCCATGATACACTACTTCATGGGGGCATTACTTAGTAGGTAGTCCATGAATAAAGGGTAAATAACTTTGAGAAATGATGGACTGAACAAAGCCAGTTTTACTTACTGCAGGATTTTGCAGAGCTTCTAATGACCTAATGTTTGTAAATCTCAAAGACAAAGTAACAAATTGCAGCCAGCCCTCTGGATCACATTTGATTCATCTTTTCATTTATCAGCTATATATACATCTAATTGGATATTCACATTCCCTCTGACCTGTTCCTCCCTCTTCCTTCCTCCCCACTGTCATCATCCTAGTCTTAGCCCTATTGACATATATATAACATTGTATAAGTTTAAGGTATCCAGTGTAATGATTTGATATATGTATATAGTGTGAAATTATTACAAAAATAAGGTTAATTAATACATTCATCATCTCACAGTTACAATTTGTGTGTGGTGAGAACTTTTAAGATCTACACTGTTAGCAACTGTCAAATACACAATATAGTATAGTTAACTATAGTCACCATGCTATACATTACATCCCCAGAACTTTTAACTGGAAGTTTGTACCCTTTGACCACCTTCATACATTTCCCCCACCTCCACCATTGACAACCATCAATCTGATCTCTGTTTCAGGGGGTTTTTAGCTTCCACATACAAGTGAGATCAGAGAGTATCTGTTATGTCTGTGTGTGACTTATTTCACTTAGACGTTGTCGCAAACAGCAGGATTTCCTTCTTTTTTATGTCTGAATAATGTTTCATTGTGTGTGTGTATATATATATTTTTTCTTTATCCATTTACCCAACAATGGACATTTAGGTTGTTCCCATATCGTGGCTATTGCGAATAATGCCGCAATGAACATGGAAGTACAGATATCTCTTTAAAATACTGATTTTGGGCTTCCCTGGTGGCGCAGTGGTTGAGAGTTCGCCTGCCGATGCAGGGGACACGGGTTCGTGCCCCGGTCTGGGAAGATCCCACATGCCGTGAAGCGGCTGGGCCCGTGAGCCATGGCCGCTGAGCCTGCGCGTCCGGAGCCTGTGCTCCACAACGGGAGAGGCCACGAAAGTGAGAGGCCCACGTACTGCCAAAAAAAAAAAAAAAAAATACTGATTTTATTTTTTTCAGATATATACCCGGAAGTGGAATTGCTGTATCATATGGTAATTCTATTTTTAATTTTTTGAGCAATCTCCATACTGTTTTCTATAATGGCTATACCAATTTACATTCTGAATTCTGATTATTCTGAATTCTTTGTCAGGCATTTCACAGAAATCTATTTCTTTAGGGTCAGTTATTGGAGCCATCTTAGTTTCCTTTGGTGGTGGTGTGTTTATCTGATTCTTCATGATCCCTGATTCCTTGCATTGATATCTGAGCATCTGAGCGAGTACTCTCTTCTTCCAGTCTTTTCATCAGAGACAATCATTCACCAGTACCTCAGCTTGGGGTACTGGTCAGGTGAGTTGGTATCATCCATGAGTAGGCAGGGCTTGCTATCAGTCTTCCTAGTTAGGTGAAGCCAATGCCCACGCTCTGGGGTTAGGTGGGGGTGCTGCTGGCTGGGCTCCACAGTTGGGTGAGGCCACTAGCTGGGCTCTGCAATCAGCTCTGCAAGGTCGCAGCTGGGTTTCCTAGCAGGATGGTGCCACTGGTTGGACTATGCAATTGGGCAGGGCAAGGGGCTGAGCTCCACAACTGCTTCTGATAAGATGAGGGTCTCAGGCTGTGCTCCCCAACTGGATGGTACTGCTGTCTGGACTCCATGTTCAGGCAGAGCTGCAGGCAGGGCTTCACAGTCAGATGGGGCCACAGGCTGTGCCTCGAAGATGGTTGAGGGCCACAGGCTGGGTGTCGTGATCAGACAGGCCAATATCTGTGCTCTGCTTTTGGGCAAGGCCTGGCTGGGCTCACTGGCTGGCAGGGGCCTCTGGCTGTAGCCTGCAGTTAGGTGGGGCTAGAGACTGTAGTACATGGTCGGGCAGTCCCTGTCTAGGTTCCTTGTCCGGGAGAGGCCTCAGACAGCATTCAGCAACTGGCAGGGCCATAGGCTGGGATATGCTGCAGGGCGGGGCTGTAAGCTGGGCTCCATGGCTCTGATGCAGGGTGGTACCATAGGCTGCATTCAGAGGCTGCATTCTTCAGGCTCTCTGGTTATGTGAGGCCAGAGACTATGCACAACAGTTGGGCAGGGATGCAGGCTTGGCTCCATGCCCAAGTCGTGTTATAGGATGGGCTCTGAGGAGTCCCAAACCAAAGCCAGGATTCTGGAAGGCTGCCTGGCCTGACTCAGCATCCTCACAGCCCCTAGGTTCATCGTCCAGCAATACACCCTCAGTGGTCCAGGAAAGAAATCACACCCCCTCCCCCATTCTCAGTATCTCCAAGATTCTTCCTAAATCTGACGTTAAAATGTAGGACAGTGCTTCTGGCCAGTTCTCATTTGTCTTTACCTCATGTCCACACTTTCTCTTTACCTGCTTCCTTGGACTCTATTTCTCAGACTATCCCTCCTTCCCTGGTCATCTTCACCCAGAACAGGAGTGCCGGTTATCTTTTGTCCCATGACCCACTGCCTTGGGCCAGCTATGGGGTCACTCTACAAGAAAAATGAAGTCCTAAATAGACCAACGATTAAATTAAATTAAAGCTATTTTTCAAGCAATGAGAATTGTAGTAAGATGCCCATCCAAAGAAACCAACAAGTGATGTACTCAGTACATAACTTGTATTATCATTAAAGGTTAAAAATCAGTCATCAGTGAGGACTGAAACAATTATGTGGAACTAAATCTCTAGCAGCCAATAAGGACCAGGAAAACGTGGCTGGCATGCCATCAGGGAGTCATTTGGCCTCAAGAGCTCATTGCCCTGGCAAATGAGAGTTAGACTCTAATTATCCCATTGGCAGATTTCAGAAATTTTTAAAATATACTCTCTATAACTGTCACAGTGTCAAAACAATTATTTGCTTGCTTGAGCAGGTGTCAGGCATTGTAAAGCATATATGTCCTTGTAAAATTAAATGGGAAACTTTCAGTAATTGGAGGTGTAAGCTGAGGTGCTAATAATAGCATATGCAGTTACCTAAAGTCAGGAGGGGAAGAGAAAAGAATGATGATATTTCCTTTTCCTCTTTTGTTTCCCAGATGCAGTGAATTCTAAGGACACAGGAGGTAGAGGTAGAATGTGCCACCTGAACTTCAGAGATAGCTTCCAAGCCCTCTGCCTGTCATCCTTGCCCTTGAACCACCATTGGTCCTTAAAATGCAGCAATTTTCTCTGCACAGTCTGTGGACTTCACCTGTATTGTCTCCTATGATCTTCCACAACAGCCCTGCAAGTTCAACGAGGCAGCATCTTTGACCCATTTTACAGATGCAAAAACCAAATAATGAGTGGTGTTCCAAGTCTCCTGACTCCAAGAGACCCACTCTTTCTTACATGACCTCCTATCGAACTGCCTTTCTTCCTGGCCCAGTAACCTAGAATAACCCTCCTGTTGCTGTTTCGTGGACTCTGAGACCCTTGGACAGATAGTTAGGAAATAAAACAGGCAGCCAACAACACAATGCCTTTTGAGCTAGTCACAACTAATAGACATTGAATGAACGTTGAGTGGTTGACTGGCTGAAATAATAGCACCAGGAAGCCTCCCCCTGCAAACAAGTAGTACCCAATTCAATCAGTGTTGATTAGCCTACTATGGACAAGACATATGTACAAGCAGGTGTGTTATCCATGAAGTAAGGCAAGATTTCTTCCCTTGAGAAGTTCCCACTTGAGTCAAAGATAGATATGGTTTTACTTTCTGAATATAACGGCAGCTCTCATGAAGGTACAATATGTTCAGAAATCAAAGGGGAGGAAGAAATATTCACAACTTAGGGTCAAAGGACTCTTCCTCTTTTCAATGATTATTGGGCATCTCCCATGCTTTGCATGTTTCATGCACATTTTCGACAATCTTCACACTCGACAAGAATGAGAGCCACCCACCTGTGTCACCCCACTCCCAAAGTCATCTCTAGGTTCTGAAGGGAAGCAGCATGGATTCGTTGTGGATGAGTGGGTGCTGGTGGTGCCCTGCCAGAGCCCCTTTACAGGTTGGCATCAACCCCCAGATATTATGAGTATTGACCGTCATGAGCTCCAACTGGCCCCTTCCTTCAGCGAATTGCCCTCAGCTGACATGAGCCTCCTGGCCTCAGGAGCCATGTTCCCACCACCAGGGATGACCCACAGCAATGATGGATAGGGGTCAGTCAACCTCCTGGCCTCGGGATGGGGACCACTCCATGGTGAAGTTTACACTCCAGGGTTCCCTGTAGTTCAGGCCAAGGCTGAGTGTCCTGAGACTATATCCTTGCTTGCCCTTTCCCTCTTCTCCCCTGCCCCCCTGCCTCCATCCAGGTGTCTCCTAGTAGCAGCCCCTTCATAAAACCCAAGTACCCAAATCCCTGTCTCAGGCTCTGCTTCTTAGAGCTACAACAATCACCTACCCTTTCAGAGCCCTGTTTCCTCACCTGTGAAATTCCGATCATGTGTCACAAGTGGTCATGAAAACTAGCTGAGACGATGTCATTCAAGTTCCTTGTACAATCCTAGGCTCAATTAATCATGGCATTTTTTTTCCCTTTTATTTGCATTTCAAGAGGATTTTTGGTCTCTGAGATATCAAACACAGAGACCCCAGGCAGTAGCATCAGGTGGCCACAGGGCCTGAAGTACCATAAGTAGCCACACATTTGTCAACCAGGAGCCAGTCAACCTGCATGGACTGAGGGGCAAGTCAGGACTTGTGCCAACCAAGTGCATTTTGTACCCCATTTACCACGACAGGTGGGGGTAGGAGCTGGTCAAGGACCTGGGGGGAGGTCAAGTGGCAGGGGCAGCAGTGCCATTGGAAAAGTTTTCAATTCAGGACATTTGTAGGTTAGCATTGCTATTCAGCTTTTAAGCACAGGGGCAAAGAGATCGCCCACGGGATAAAACAGCTTCCTCTGAAATATTGCCTCCTGACTCAACTGTTTCATCTCCGATGGCTCCTGTCTCCCTCTGCCCTCTCCTTTCAGGCTGCCATCCTACAATCACCGCAGGGCGAGCCCGAGCTGATGAGGGCACCTGGCTTTTGTGGCAGCTCTTCAAAGCTGGAGGTCAGGTGTGTTTCTAGGATTTAATTAAGCTGGAAATGAAATCCAGCCCTGGAGTGGCTCATCGTCTTTATTATCACATTTCTCACTGCTTGTCAGGCCACAGTGGCTCCAGGTCTTGAAAAGGAAGACGCGGGATGCTTCCCAGGCAGGGCTCAGTTAATCTGTTTCACACAGCATTTCAGGTACCTTCCTCCATTTCAGCAGAATGGGAAAAAAGACTGTATTCAGGGGCCTTTCTGGAGAAAAGACTCACCTTACAACGAACAAAGGAAAATGTATTTTGAAATAAAACACCATTTCAAACATATTTTCTTATGACAATATGTGTCCATGATAAAAAATGTATAACATACAAAAACACAAAGAATAAAAAAAAATCATCTGTAACCTTACCAATGAGAAATACCACTGTTAAATATATGGTCTCCTTCCTGTTAAGTACAGGTGTGTGTTCCAAGGCTTAAAGTGTGGGTAGGGAAAGACAGAGAAAGAAAGAGTCCCCTCTTCTGGACAGAAGAGTCCTAATGCTATAAGGGATGTGATTCACTCTATAATCCTTTTTTTTTTTTTTTTTAAGTTTATGTATGTATTCACTAACATTATTTCACATAGGACACTAATTCACTAAGATCAACGAGGTTCCCCACCCCCACTTTCAAGCAACCTGGAACCAGGAAAAATCATCAGGACTTCAAAGAATTTCCATGCTTGGTAATACTGCAGACTATCATATTGCAGTCATGTTTTCTGTGCCTAATAACATATTCTATAGTCTCTCAGATTAATCAAATGAGATGAGGGGATTTAGACACTGCTGTGCTCTGAGCAGGGGGCTTAACAGGCTCCCAAAGTAATATCATTTGACATTCGGAGCTAGCAGACTGCAACTGCAGAGGGCATTCATTTTTTAGCCTGATTTGTGTTTGGCAGGGGGCAGTCCCCTTCATGTCCCCTTAGTGTGGCGAGGCTTGGAAGCAACAGGGCACTGACCTTCCTCGCTCTGGAGATGTGATTGCTTTCATGCTGATCGCACAGAAACACTTAGCAAACCTCACACTGTTAACTCCATCCCACGCAGGCAACGCTGGCATTTTATGACTGTCATGCGTTAGCCAGCTGAAAACTCACTAAGATGGGGAAGCTGTGCTGAATTAATAACTTCAAAGGTAGTCATTTAATCAGTTTTCATGCAACTTGGCCAAAGGCAAAAGTTACAAAATCATAGACTGTGGAAGATAGAAGGGGCTATTGAGAACTTCTCATCCAGCACCTTCATTTTACAAGTAAAGGAAATGGAGGACCAGAGAGGGAAAAGGGATTTTTTTTTTTTCCTGGTCACAGAGCTAGGAGGGAGTAGCGGTTTTCAACCTGCTTGTTAGCAGCGCCGGATCTTAAATGGAATCCCGCACGATCACTACAACATGCGTGAAACATTTAAGAAACAGCACCGTGATTGAAGCAGGGCTGGCCTCCAAAGCTTCACTGCTCCTGGTCCAGCTCAGCTATGAGACATCTCGGGGAAGCCCTGAGTCTCCAGAAAGCACAAATCCAAGCCATCTTTCTATGGCATGCTGGCTCCAGTAACATTTCTTGCACCTCCAAATATTCTTTATACAAACAATCCATATTAGACTGATAAATAATTCCAATTAGAAACTGAAATCTCACAGTCTTTTCATTTGCAAAAGGAAGACAGTCATGGGCCCTGTGACAGCTAGTAAAATATCCATCATAACTTGAGCAGACAATGCAAATGAGTAGGCACTGTGATAGCCTCTCCCAGCATCAGTTTTAGCCCTGACTCACTGTAGAAGGCTTTGTGCTTTAGATGGGACTAACCCCAGCCCCAGCTCCAGGAGTGGTTCAGAATTGGCCCAAGACAGTTAGCTCTGCCACCAAAGTGGCAAACGTCAAGAGTAGACTCAGACCCACTAAGAACAAACATTGACCTTGGCTTGGGCAAATCAAATAGGGTTTACTAATTGAAGGATACACAAGGAAGGCAGGGTAGTAAAAACATATACAGCAGAGAGGTTGACCGTATTCGCCAAAGGAATTACAAACTTCTAAACCATAGACCCACAGTTACAGATGGTAAGCTAGAGAGAGTAAAGTCACATCAATAAGGTCACATAAAGGCGGGGACTGCTCTGCAGTTTAGCTAGTCTGAGTAAGTCTTGGGGCTCCCCTGTTTGGGTCAGTTGTACAGCATCACTTCTGAGTTTATATAATATACAATATAACTAAAGGATATGGTCCAGTGCAATGTACTCGGACACAAATATAACCTTATTTATCATTCTTAGCCTTCCTGGGCTAACATAGCCTGGTCCAAACAAAAGGGGAGCTCAGTTACCCTTTCCTTTCAAGTCAGGCCAAGACACCCTTCAACCAGCTATGAGGTTCTTCTTGTAGTGTAATTATAACTCATGGCTACAGAGATTGGTTCAAAGATAGACATGTGCCCTAACTGGTCCCATCAGAAGAATGCTCAGGATTTTTGTTCGAGAGCTTAGGTAGAGATATTCTTCCCCAGGGACATTAACAAACAGGCAAGTAGTTGCCTTTCATATCATCTGCTTCTTAGAGCCGAAAGGGGACCCCACCTTAGGATAAAGTTGACACCATGGACAGGATAACAGGAAAACAGGAAGAAACTGGTTCCTTCTGGGCATCATTGAGCTGCTTGATCACCTAAAGTCAACACTTCTGGGATTTCTATTCCAAAAGCCAATACACTCCCTTTGTTGAAACCAGAATGACTTGTGTTCTTTGATACTTGCAATGGAGGGCACTCTTACTGATATGCAAACATATGGTGGTTTCCTAAGTTCATGAAAGCCTGAGGACACATTTAAATGCTTCCAGTCTCATGAGGAAAATTCACTTTAAGAATTATGCAGTATTAGGCCAGCAAATCCAATCCTTCAGCCAACAGTTTAGGTCAACAAACATACTTGGAAACCCACTCTGTTCCATAACCTGTGTTAGGCCGTGCATCCAACAGAACACCGGCTCTCCAGGCAGTAACATCTAACAAAATACTGACAGGAGCAATTAGGTTAGAAGAGCCTGCAAGTTATTTTTCAACACTCCACAAGGCCCAAGAGGAAAATAATCACATCTTTAACCAGAATAAGACTGGACTGGCTAACTGTGTACAGGACTCTGGTTATTGTTGAATGTGGAAACACTGGTTATTTCAAGGTCCTAAGTTCTGACTGGAAGTTACAAATGGAAAAATGAATTTGAAGCTAATGAATTGTGTTTTCTTTTTATGGCAGGAAATCTAATGTAGAGAGATTCTGTAGATTCTGTAAAAAAAGAAGAAAGAAGAGAAGGAAGAAGAACAGAGGGAGGGAGGAAGGAAGGAAAAAAGGAAGGAAATATTTAAAGCAGTGCAATGGGGGGAGAGGGTGGATCAATCTGTAAGTCAATCACTTTCACACTTGCTAAGGTGTCTGAAACTTCATTCTTCTGAACGACATCATTTCCACCTCTGCTGACTTGCAAGAAAAGCCACCTCTGAAAACACCCAGAAACAAGATGCTAATAAAGATGAATAAAGAACTTCATTTTCCCTCTACTTCACAACACAAGAACAGCATGATATACTGAGCTCTCAAAGAGGTATGTATTAGTTTCCTAGAGCTGCCATAACAAATTACACACACTGATGGCTTAAAACAACAGAAGTTTATTCTCTCACACTTTAGGAGGCCAGAAGTCTGACTCACAGCGTCAGCAGGGCCTCACTCCCACTCCATGCTCCAGTGGGGAGTCCTTCTCCCCTCGCACCTCCAGCCAGTGTCTGGTGGCTCCCAGAGTTCCCTGGCCTTGTGGCAGCATAACTCCAATCTCTGCCTGTCTCCACCAAGCCTTCCCTGTGTATCTCTGTGTGCCAATCTCCCTCTCTTTCCTCTTACAAAGATGCTTATCAGGATTTGTCACTAAATCCAGGATGATTTCACCTGGAAACTTTAACTTCATTCCATCTTCAAAGAACCTGTTTCCAAAGAAGGTCGCATTTAGATAGGATTTGAATGCATCTTTTTGAATGACGGTATTCAAGGTACCGAGGCGGTGAATGCATCCTCTGGACTTTTTCTGGACACTCATATTTCTGTCTGAGGAAACCACCGTCTAAACCATCACCAGCCCCTGGAAAGCAGTATAACTGAAACTGAACTCATTCTTATTCCTCCCAAATGTGTTTCTCTTCCTGGATCTCTTACTATTAATGTCCTGCATCGAATCGGTTGCTGTCCTGTTTTCCATCTGAAATCTCTCTTGTGTCCGTTTCCTTCCCATTCCACAACACTGTTTCAAGGATTTGTAATCCTTCCCAGGCACCAGCCTCATGGTTGCCTTCTTGACCTTGGCTTCATCACCCCCTACCTCTAATCCATCCTCCCCACCACTAAATGACTGACTTTCCTAAAATAACAATCTGTACAAAAGCCAACAATGACTTTCCCCTTTTATCTCTAGTCAGACCTCACACTTTCTTCAAGGATGATTTCAGTCGCTCAGATGCCACCCACTCCAAGAAACTTTGTCATCTCCCCAAGGAGACGTTTTCTCTTCTCTGAAGTCCCATAGTTCCTCTTCCCCACCTCGTAGTATTTTAATAATTGGTAGTTTTGGACAGTGATCTACAGTTATTTCCACCAATGGCTCGTCTTTGCCTCCCTAGAACTGGTCACATATTGAGTTATTTATTGGTCACTTTCTGAGCTTTTCTCTTCATCCCTGCCGCTCCTGAAAACTAATGCTCACTTATAAGTTGGGCCGCAGCATGATCTTACCTTCCACCCTGCCGTAGTTGACTGGACAGGACAAGGTGTGGGACAATCAGATTCTCTTCCATGGACCTGAAAGTTGTAGTCACAGTTCCTTCAGGAACTACTTATTTGAACAGAAGAGGAATTTATTTCCATTAACATTCACACTCATGTGGTCGATGGACCTCTCTGTTATTGGTCCACCACAAAACAAATGTAGAAATCGAGAGCGTGCATTTAGAAACTTTTATAGAAATTTGACAGAGTAATTTTACATCTGTTTGACTCCAATGATTAAATTATAAGAATTGCATTTTGTATTTATTTTTATTTTCTAATAACTTATTCTCAATAACTTTTGTGATGTAAGCTGACTCACAAAAGTTACAAAAGTAGTACAGAGAGTTCCCATGTACCTTTTGCCCAGCTTCCCCCAATGGCATTATCTTACCCCTCGTACATTGTCCAAACCAGGAAATTGACTCTAATATCTCATTTTCACTGTATTTTGCAAAAATATCCATGTGTGGCACGTTAGAATTTTTAAAAACTGGTTATTCACCACAGATAATTTGGGAAAAGCTCATTTACATAATCTTATTACAAAAGTAGTTGAAGGTAGCAACAGAAATTGAAAAAAGAGTAGAAATGCTACAGGTTTGGGACCAGCTGACTTGATCAAGCCCCTGCCCAGCCCCCAGAGTAGCTGTGGGCAAATTCCATACCTAGAGATGGGGTTAAAAATGATTAACTGAAAAAAGGAAATGATAATTATTCTGTATCACTGAACTATAAGGATCAGATGGTATAATGTTTTCAAAGGCACTTTGAAAAATACTTATAAACATAAGCCAGTGTTCTTTCCATACCAATAAAATATTTATGTCCAACTTACAAATGCACCATATATTGATACACAGACTGTGTCCCAATATAGCACAATTATAAGAACTCCTTATAAGTGCTTGACAATTTTCAAGACCCTTCCACATGCATATAAACCTGTAATTCTAAATATAAACCTGTGTAATCTTCATAAGGGTAGTTTTCCCAATTTTATCCATGAAGCTCAGGAATGTCAAGTTGCCTGCACTGAGTCAATCGGCCAGAAGGACAGTCAAGATAGGAACCCAGGTTGCCTTTCTCTGAACACAGCTCCTTTTCACTTCCCTACATCAATGTGCATTTTGCAAAAATGTAACATTATCTCAACTCTGCAGTAATCCAACAACCCAAGGGAAGAAAAAGATAATTTGTGCAGATTTTACAACTGACATTGCTAACTTAAAAGACCCACTTAAAAACAAATACTCAGTGTTTTATGATAGTTGGCCTTTGTCACATATGTTTTCCTCTTAGTTATATGTAATTCTGTCCTTTTCCCCCCCTTTTCCCCAAAGTGGCACCATAGAGGTTGCTAAGCAATTGTCCCTGACAAGGTCTCAGCGCCTGTCAATAAAATGAAATATTCTCCCATTCTCTGTTCCCTTTTAGTATTGAGGAGGGTGTCAATCAAAGAACATCAGTAAATGCTGGCTTTTGAGAGAAGGCAGAGAGGCCCTGACAGGCAAGGAATAAAAGATGACTATTTTTAAACTAACAAGTCCTTTCTTAAAGTAAGGCAAGTTGAGTAAGAGACAAGCTTCACTGCTCTGCTTTTCTGGGAGGTGAAGAGGCTCCTTCAGGTCAAGCCACCATCCTGATTTGAGAAGGATGTCTTGTTTGTCCAAAGAGTAATTTTCAATGGCATGCTACTGCTCTTTGTAAATCTAAGAGAAAAACACCTCAACAAATAGGTAACTGAAAATAATGTTTTTCCCCAAAGGCTCATGGCTTTAGAAGATTCTCAAAAGCTTGGCCATCATATTTAACTAAATAAGACCTTCAGAGAATGGAAAATTGATATTCAGGGTGAGCGTGATTAAATGGTATCAAATTTATCAACCTATGTTTATACTCAATAAGTACAATTTAAGTCACTGTGTACATACCCTATCAATGGCTGCCACCTTTATGCAGAGCATTGAGCTACACAAAGACAAATAAACAGAGATTAAGATAAAGGGACATTTGCACCCCTACGAATGTACAATTTGACACAGAATTAATATCTGCCCACAGACCTGTAAGACTGAGCATCTAGTCAAGGCAGAGAACATTTGTCTTACATGTAAGATTGAAATCATCAATCAAACCACTATTCTACCCACCACCTCCCTGAAAAGAACTTTCAAATTATCTCACCCCAAAGTGACCTAGTTCTCAGAACACACAGCTTGGTTAACTTAGAATGTACCAAGTCACTCTTGAGGCCACACCTGAATCCTTTTTCTGAAATAGACTCATTAACCTTTGCTCAAACATAAGTATATGTTCCTAGCAGGTGGCAGCATCCTTCAGTACCTAGTAATATCGAGATAATTCTAGCACAAACACAGAAATGTCAGTGTTGCTAAACTTTTTAATTACACAGCCATGTCATCTTCACGTGACATGGGAAATGGCACACGGCAAAGTTCTACTTCAAATTCCTGCACGGAGAGCCAATGCATGTGAGGAAGGGAGTAGAGTAGACTCAACACAAAGACCCATGATGTTCAAGTGGGAAGATAACTTTGACTTGGTGAGGCCATGAGAATGGAGGTGGTTGGGAAGAGCCAACCCAGGAACAAGTGTTGAATTCTCCACTAGAGTGGCAACAGGGAGCATCAGATTTCCCACACCAATGCCAAGCCAAGAAGTGTGAGACCAACCCCTGAGGAGTGAGAAGCATGAGACACACTTTTATAGTCTTTCTCTTAAAGAAAAATAAGAGACTTGCTGGCTTACATATTTTTCTGAGTGAGAAACAATGCATTCTGGATAATATTTATGTTTTGTTATTAGTTTTTAATCTTCCTGGCATTAAGTGCCCCCCAAAGTGTTTAATCCCTCAACCTGTACTTCCCTTCTAGCCACTCTCCAGTCGCAGACACAGACAGAATTTCAAACAGTATCTTAGGACCCAGGTTTCCAGGGCACCTTAACGCAGGTACTTAAATCGGGAACCCTCAATCTGCCTGGTTTCATTTCCAGTCTCAGCACGTCACTTCCATATCAGGGAATGGTACCCATGCCTGTTCCCTCTATGGAAATGGAACCACTGCGGTGCGGCAGAAGGAGGGTGAGCTTTGAGGTCATTGATCCGAATCTGGGCTCTTTCTGAGCTCCAGATGTCTCCTCTTTAAGATACGGCTAGTGGTGCCTACACATTAGAGTTGTTAAAAGAACTAAGTAAAATGCCTAGCCCAATATTTGCCACATAATAGGTGTTCAATAAATGCTAGCCTGCAGCCTTCCATTTGCATATGAGGCAGAAGATTGATTCATCTTTGTAACACCAACAGCACAGAACTTAATATATTGGCTCTTTATTTTTATTTTTTTTAACATCTTTATTGGAGTATAATTGCTTTACAATGGTGTGTTAGTTTCTGCTTTATAACAAAGTGAATCAGCTATACATATACATATATCCCGATATCTCCTCCCTCTTGCATCTCCCTCCCACCCTCCCTTTCCCACCCCGCTAGGTGGTCACAAAGTACCGAGCTGATCTCCCTGTGCTATGCAGCTGCTTCCTACATTTGGTAGTATATATAAGTCTATGCCACTCTCTCACTTCATCCCAGCTTACCTTTCCCCCTCCCTATGTCCTCAAGTCCATGCTCTACATCTGCATCTTTATTCCTGTCCTGCCCCTACATTCTTCATAACCTTTTTTTTTTTGATTCCATATATATGTGTTAGCATATGGTATTTGTTTTTCTCCTGACTTACTTCAGTCTGTATGACAGACTCTAGGTCCATCCACCTCACTACAAATAACCGAATTTTGTTCCTTTTTATGGCTGAGTAATATTCCATTGTATATATGTGCCACATCTTCTTTATCCATTCATCTGTCAATGGACACTTAGATTGCTGCCATGTCCTGACTATTGTAAATAGAGCTGCAATGAACATTGTGGTACATGACCCTTTTTGAATTATGGTTTTCTCAAGATACATGCCCAGTGGTGGGATTGCTGGGTCATATGGTAGTTCTATGTTTACTTCTTTAAGGAAACTCCATACTGTTCTCCGCAGTGGCTGTTATCAATTTACATTCCCACCAACAGTGCAACAGGGTTCCCTTTTCTCCACACCCTCTCCAGCATTTATTGTTTGTAGATTTTTTGATGATGGCCATTCTGACTGGTGTGAGTTGATACCTCACTGTAGTTTTTGTTTTTTTTTTTTTTTGAGATATGTGGGCCTCTCTGTTGTGGCCTCTCCCGTTGTGGAGCACAGGCTCCGGACGCGCAGGCTCAACGGCCATGGCTCACGGGCCTAGCTGCTCCACGACATGTGGGATCTTCCCGGACCAGGGCATGAACCCGTGTCCCCTGCATCGGCAGGTGGACTCTCAACCACTGCGCCACCAGGGAAGCCCTCACTGTAGTTTTGATTTGCATTTCTCTAATGATTAGTGATGTTGAGCATTCTTTCATGTGTTTGTTGGCAATCTGTATATCTTCTTTGGAGAAATGTCTATTTAGGTCTTCTGCCTATTTTGGGATTGGGTTGTTTGTGTTTTTGATATTGAGCTGCATGAGCTGCTTGTAAATTTTGGAGATTAATCCTTTGTCAGTTGCTTCATTTGCAAATATTTTCTCCCATTCTGAGGGTTGTCTTTTCGTCTTGTTTATGGTTTCCTTTGCTGTGCAAAATCTTTTTCATATTTATTGCTATCACTACTCAACCCATCCCCCAACCATTTCTGCCTTCAACGTGACTGACCATAACCCACAAAATGTACTACAGTGTTGCTAAGCAGCTAAGTGACTCTAAAGGTTAATAATAAAAGGAATACATAGATAACCTTGTCCTTGACCTTCAAAGGTAGTGATAGGAATGGTATGATGTCATGTGAGTAAACATATCAAATCTCATGGAATGCTTACACCTTCCAGGTTACCCAGAAACAAAGACTGCTCTCCATATAGTGACCTAGCCATTCTCTGCAATGCTCATTGATTCTATATTACGACTGGTGGTTTTTAAAAGGCCAGTCTATTATCCACAGTTATTTTCTTACCCATCCTCTATAGCTGTGTCTGTGTATAAGCAGGTGGGAGCATGGAGATGGTGTGAAATCCGTGGGGGACAGAACTACGCACAAACACCAGGCCACATAGGATGTCACAGCACTGCCTCATTGTCTCTCACGTGACTGCATAATCTGAGAGACGTCACTGTCTTAAAGAAACTCAGAAACACATCCCTAGCTGTCTGACAGATACCCAGACTCTGAGGATGAGAGGAGCCAGAATTAAAAACATAAAACTAAAAGTGACGATTACAGAAGGTTTCCCATTCCTCCCCCCAGGTTTACCATGGCTGAGAAGTGTGTGGGTGAAGTTGTATATCTAACAAATTCCAGAAGCACTTCACTTTGCCCCTGACCTATGCTTCTGAAACAGCATATTTTAAAACTGGATAAGAATTCCAAGATAACTACTTCTCCTACTGAAAATCTTACAAAAGCAAAAATGAGAATTAAGTTAAAAGTTCCATTTCTGGTAAAATCAGGACACCTATAGTCTAGAGACTCCAAAATTTGTGTAAGAGCCCTCAAAAGCAGCTGAAATGACGCAGAGGCTGCACAAGAAGAAGTAGCAAGAAGAAAAATGGGGTGAAAAAGCCCAGCAGAGGTAGACTTCAGTGAGTTCCAGTAAAAAAATATGCTTCCTGAAGACGAGGACTCCTCCTGAAGTACTGTAACTCTTGTTTGTCACAAAGAGTGCAGAAACTGGGGTAAACAGGCTGGAGGAAAAAGCCCTCCAGGACTCAATTTGATTTGGAAAGACAGAGGAAATGAGGCTATACTCGGAAAAGAAAAAGGAAAAAAAAAAAAGGCACAGATGAGCTATATTTTCAGGAAGCAGTCTGTCTCTGTGGCAGCAAAACAAAGAAAACCCTTGGATTGTGAAGTCTGGAAGGCTAGTCTGGGCGTCCGTTAACCCTCTCCCACCATCACCAAGGAGCAGCCATAAGGAGCTCATCCAGGAAAATAAACTGATTAAAATATGAATAATAAAGAGATAAGATATGGATACAAACTTACTATATGAAAAACAGGAGAGAGTAGCAAAACTTACCAATAGACAAAAACCTTTACCAGAAAAACGGTGCCAGGGAGCAGATGAAAACTGTGACCATGCTTTTACCAGAATTTATATGCAATATTAATGAAATAAATACCTCACTGAATAAGGACCACAATGCAGAAATTCAAGGAAAAGATGGTGAAGTTTTTCTTAAGGACACTGCTAAGTAGAGACACATTTAACACTACAGAAGAAGCACTTTCTTCAATCCATTGGGTAACATCAGGTAATAGAGAAAAGAAGAGGAAGTTTTAGGAAACAGATGATACTAATTTATATTTAGCTCATGTTTGGGAACTAATATATGCCTAGAAAAGTAGGCAGCCATGGAAAATTACAATTATGGAAGTAAACACTAAAACAAAAATTCAAACCTTTACAAATTACAGAACTACAGGGACTTCCCTGGAGGTCCAGTGGTTAAGACTCTGCATTTCCACTGCGGGGGGCCTGGGTTCAATCCCTGGTCAGGGAACTAAAATCCTGCAAGCCGCGTGGGATGGCAAAAAAAAAAGTTTAAAAAACATTACAGAACTACAAACCAACAAACAAAAAGAAAGCCAAAAGCAAACCACATAGTGGAAGACTTTAAAAAAAAAAGAGAGAGAAAAAAAACCAAAATAATTTAACATAATGCAAAGCAAATGTATCTGTTACATCAAAACTATAAATGGGGCTTCCCTGGTGGTGCAGTGGTTGAGAGTCCACCTGCCGATGCAGGGGACACGGGTTCGTGCCCCCGTCCGGGAAGATCCCACGTGCTGCGGAGCGGCTGGGCCCGTGAGCCATGGCCACTGAGCCTGCGCGTCCGGAGCCTGTGCTCCACAACGGGAGAGGCCACAACAGTGAGAGGCCCACGTACTGCAAAAAAAAAAAAAAATATATATATATATATATATATGAATGTGTTTCACTCGAAATTGAGTTATTTGTAGGGAGGTGGATGGACCTAGAGTCTGTCATACAGAGTAAAGTCAGAAAGAGAAAAACAAATACCGTATGCTAACACATATATATGGAATCTAAGAAAAAAAAATGGTCATGAAGAACCCAGGGGTAAGATGGGAATAAAGACGCAGACCTACTAGAGAATGGACTTGAGGATATGGGGAGGGGGAAGGGTAAGCTGGGACAAAGTGAGAGAGTGGCATGGACACATATACACTACCAAATATAAAACAGATAGCTAGTGGGAAGCAGACGCATAGCATAGGGTGATCAGCTCAGTACTTTGTGACCACCTAGAGGGGTGGGATAGGGAGGGTGGGAGGGAGGGAGATGCAAGAGGGAAGAGATATGGGAACATATATATATGTATAACTGATTCACTTTGTTATAAAGCAGAAACTACCACACCATTGTAAAGCAATTATACTCCAATAAAGATGTTAAAATAAATAAATAAGTAAATGTGTTTCACTTATGTATTAAAAGAAAGAGATGTTCAGAGTGGCTCACAAAACAAAATCAAAGTCTGTGCCAAAATCAAAGAGACACATCTTTTTTTTGATGAGATTTCTCCCAAGAGGAGGATTTTTTTTTTTTTTTTGGAGTATAGTTGTTATACAATGTTGTGTTAGTTTCAGGTGTATAGCAAAGTAATTCAGCTATACATATACATATATCTATTGTTTTTCAGATTCTTTTCCCACATAGGCTATTACAGAGTACTGAGTAGAATTCCCTGTACTATACAGTAGGTCCTTGTTGATTACCTATTTTATACAGAGTAGTACATATATGTTAATCTCAATCTCCTAATTTATCCCTCCCCCCCACCTTTCCCCTTTGGTAACCTTAAGTCTGTTTTCTAAGTCTGTGAGTCTGTTGATGTTTTGTAAAGTTCATCTGTATCATTTTTTTAGATTCCACATATAAGTGATAACATATGACATTTGTCTTTCTCTGACTTATTAATACTTCACTTAGTATGATCATCTCTAGGTCCA
The DNA here is from genome assembly GCF_937001465.1 of Orcinus orca. NCBI lineage: Eukaryota > Metazoa > Chordata > Mammalia > Artiodactyla > Delphinidae > Orcinus > Orcinus orca. Next base: position 50,581,943 of record NC_064568.1, read on the forward strand.
TCCATGTTGCTGAAAACTGGCATTATTTCATTATTTTTTATGGCTGAGTATATCCTATTGTGTATATGTACCACATCTTCTTTATCCATTCACCTGTCGATGGACATTTAGGTTGGTTCCATGTCTTGGCTATTGTAAATAGTGCTGCAATAAACATACGGGTGCATGTATCTTTTCGAACTATGGTTTTCTCTGGATATGCCCAGCAGTGGGATTGCTGGGTCATATGGTAGCCTTATTTTTAGTTTTTTGAGGAACCTCCATGCTGTTCTCCATAGTGGCTGTACCAATTTACATTCCCACCAACAGTATACGAGGGTTCCCTTTTCCCCACACACTCTCCAGCATTTATTATTTGTAGACTTTTTGATGATGGCCATTCTGACTGGTGTGAAGTGATACCTTATAACAGTTTTGATTTGCATCTCTCTAATAATTAGCAATGTTGAGCACCTTTTCATGTGCTTTTTGGCCACCTGTATGTCTTCTTTGGAGAAATGTCTATTTAGATCTGCCCCTTTTTTGATTGGGTTGTTTGTTTTTTAGACACATCTTTAAAAAGTGATTCAGAGAAATAGAAAAGAGGGCTAAGTAGTTATTTCACGCAACACCAAGCAATACACAAAGCAGGAGTCACAATACTAACACTGGACAAGGTAGAAGTAGGGCTCCAAAGCTAAGCATTAACTGAAACAAAGAAGGGCACTTGGTAATATTTGCTGTTCAAATTGAAGATTTTCAAGTTACGAACACCTATGCACCAAATAATTTAGCAGCAATATTTATGAATCAGAAATCTCAGTAACTATGAGGAGAAATAAAGAGATGCCCTAGTAACAGGAAGCTAAGTCGTTTCTGTCAGCTCTTGACAGTTAAGTAGACCAAAAAAGTATAACAAGAGGCAAAGATATAGAAAATCTAAATAACAAAGCTGATGAAGTACAGGCATACCTCTGAGATATTGTGGGTTCAGTTCCAGACCACTGCAATAAAAATGAATACTGCAATAAAGCAAGTCACAAGAATTTTTTGATTGCCCAGTGCATATAAAAGTTATATTTACCCTATTCTGTAGTCTATTAAGTGTGCAATAGCATTATGTCTACAAAAAGTACATAATTTAAAAATACCTTATTTCTTAAAAATGCCAACCATCATCTGAGTCTTCAGCGAATTGTGATCTTTTTGCTGGTAGAGGGTCTTGCCTCAAAGTCGATGGCTGCTGACTGATCAGAGTGGTGGTTGCTAGAGGTCAGGGAGGCTGTGGCAGTTTCTTAAAATGAGACAACAATGAAGTTTGCCACATCGATTGAGTCTGCCTTTCATGAACGATTTCTCTGCAGTGCTGTTTGATAGCATTTGATCCACAATAGAACTTCTTTCAAAATTGGAGTCAATCCTCTCAAACCCTGCTGCTGCCTTATCAACTAAGTTTATGTAATATTCTAAATCCTTTGTTGTCATTTCAACAACCTTCACAGCATCTTCACCAGGAGCAGACTCCATCTCAAGGAACCACTTTCTTTGCTCATCCATAAGAAGCGACCTCTCTTCTGTTCAAGTTTTATCATGAGATGCAGCAATTCAGTCCCATCTTCAGGCTCCACTTTTAATTCTAGCTCTCTTGCTATTTCCACCACATCTGCAGTGAGTTTCTCCACTGAAGTCTTGAACCCCTCAAGGTCATCCATGAGGGTTGGAATCAACTTCTAAACTCCTGTTAATGTTGATATTTTGACCTCTTCTTACAAATGTTCTTCATGGCAGCTAGAATGGTGAAGCCTTTCCAAAAGGTTTTCAATTTTCTTTGCCCAGATCCATCAGAGGAATCACTACCTATGACAGCTATAGCTTCATGAAATGTATTTCTTAAATAATAAGCTTTGAAATTCAAAATGACTCTTTGATCCATGGGCTGCAGAATGGATATTATGTTAGCAGGCATGAAAACATTAATCTTGTTGTACATCTCCATCAGCACTCTTGGGTGACCAGATGCATTGTCAAGGAACAGTAATATTTTGAAAGGAATATTTATTTTCTGAGCAGTAGGTCTCAACAGTGGGCTTAAACTATTCAGTAAATCACGTTGTAAACAGATGTGCTCTCATCCAGGCTTTGTTGTTCCATTTAGAGAGCACAGGCAGGGTAGATTAAGTACAATTTTTAAGGGCCCTAGGATTTCTGGAATAGTCAATGAGCATTGGCTTCAACTTCACATCACCAGCTGCATTAGCCCCTATCAAGAGAATCACCTGCCCTTGGAAGCTTTGAAGCCAGGCATTGACTTCTCCTCTCTAGTTATGAAAGTCATAGATGGCATCTTCTTCTAGTAGAAGGCTGTTTTGTCTACACTAAAATTTGGTTGTTTAGTACAGCCATCTTCATGAATTATCTTAGCTAGACCTTCTGAGTAATTTGCTGCAGCTTCCACATCAGCTGCTTCACCTCATACTTTTATGTTATGGACATGGCATCTTTCCTTAAACCTCATGAACCAACTTCTGTTAGCTTCAAACTTTTCTTCTGTGGCTTCCTCACCTTTCTCAGCCTTCACTGAACTAAGGAGAGTTAGGGCCTGGCTCTGGATTAGGCTTTGGCCTAAGGGAATGCTGTGGCTAGTTTGATCTTCTAACCAAACCCCTAAAACTTTCTCCATATCAGCAATAAGGCTGTTTTGCTTTATTATTCATGTGTTCACTGGAGTAGCATTTTTAATTTCTTTCAAGAACTTTTCCTCTGCCTTCACAGCTTGGCTGTTTGGTGCAAGAGGCCTAGCTTTTTGTTTGTCTGGGCTTTCGACATGCCTTCCTCACTAAGCTTAATCATTTCTAGCTTTCGATTTAAACTGAGAGACATATGATTCTTCCTTTCACTTGAACACTTAAGAGGCCATTGTAGGGTTATTAACTGGCCTCATCTCAACATTGTTGTCTCAGGGAATAGGGAGGCCTGAGGAGGGGGGGAGAGATGGGGAATGGCTGGTCAGTGGAGCAGTCAGAACACACACAACATTTATCGATTAAGTTCATCACCTTGTATGGGAATGGTTCATGGCATCCCAAAACAATGGCAATAGTAACATCAAAGATCACTGATCATAGGGGCTTCCCTGGTGGCGCAGTGGTTGAGAGTCCGCCTGCTGATGCAGAGGACACGGATTCGTGCCCTGGTCCGGGAAGATCCCACATGCCGCGGAGCGGCTAGGCCCGTGAGCCATGGCCGCTGAGCCTGCGCGTCCGGAGCCTGTGCTCCACAATGGGAGAGGCCACAACAGTGGGAGGCCCGCATACCGCAAAAAAAAAAAAAAAGAAAAAAGATCACTGATCACAGATTACCATAAAAAAACAATAATGAAAAATTTGAAATATTGTAAGAATTACCAAAATATGACGAAGAGACAAGAAGTGAGCAAATGCTATTGGAAAAATGGCACCAACAGACTCACTTGACACAGGGTTGCCACAACCTTCAATTTGGGGGGAAAAATGCAGCATCTATGAAGTGCAATAAAGCAAAGTGCAATAAAATGAGGTCTGCCTATAGTCCTGATTGATATATATCAAATTCATTACCCTAAAATAACAAATGCATTTTATATCAGTTCCCATGGAATAGTCATGAAGTTTGACCACGTATTAGGCCACAAATAAAACTTCAATAGATTCCAAAATGTAAAAAGAGGACAGGGAGGTTTTCCAATCATGATGGACTAAAACTAGAATCTAATTGCAAAAGGAGAAAACAAAAGGGTCCTTCTACTCCTAAAAGTTAAAATTTTTCCCTTAAACAACTCTTGAATCAAAGAGAATTAAACTGAAATTACAGAATTTCTAGAAAGCATGGATGACAAAAGATATAGAACTTATAAAAATCAACTAAAACAGTTTTCAGAGAATAATTAATAAACTTAATCACCTATTCAACTAAGATAAGAGTAAAATAATTATACATTCCATTTTTATATGACAGTAAAATAAACCAAAGGAAAGAAATTAATAAAGGTAATAACAGAAATTAATGAATTAAAAACTAGGAAGATAATTGAGCCAATAAAGTAAATATGATTTTTGCAGGGTGTAGGGAGGAATAGTTAAAATATATATAATTCTCTATCTTATGTTTTTGTTTGTTTGGCCACACTGCGTGGCTTGTGAGATCTTAGTTCTCTGGGCAGGGATTCAATCTGGGCCCTCAGCAGTGAAAGTGCAGAGTCATAACCACTGGACCACCAGGGAATTCCTTCTATCTTATGTTTTTTAAAAAGGAGGCCAAATACAAAAAGGGAAAAAATGACAAGATGCACAGAAAACTAAAGAATCATAGAGAGTGCTTTGCCAAATTCCATGCAAATAAACTTGAAAATCTAGATAAGATAGATAATTTTCTAGGGAAATAGAATTTACAAAAACTGATCCCAGGAAAAAGAAAACAGAAAATTTAAACTCATTGATCTCCATAGAAGAAATAGAAAAGTTACAAAAGAGTTACCTTTTAACAAAGCACCAGTCCCTAACTATTTCACAGTGGAAATATACTAAAACTTTGAACAGTAGAAATCCAACATTAAATGTTTCAGAACATAGAAAACAAAGGAAAACATACAAATTATGAAATAAATATAACACTGGTACAAAAACCTCAAAGATTACACAAAAAGGAAACAAAAACAGTATCTGACAAAACTGCCAAATCATATCAGTGGGAGAAAGATAGACTACTCAGTAGTCAACTTCGTAGCCTTTTGGAAGGAAAAAATGAAATTGGAGCTATAACCCACATCATACCAGTTAAACTCCAAATGGAGCAGACATCTAAATTTAAAAAGGAAAACAGAAAAGTGCTAAAATAAAACAAAGGAGAATTCCCTTATAATCTCAGTGAGTGAAAGATCTTCCTAATTATGTTCAAAATCCAAAAGCCATAAAACAAGATTAATAAATTTGTCTATAAAGTTATTTTTAAACCTTCTTAATGGCAAAATACATCATATGATGGCAAAAACAACTGAAAACCCGGGAAATATATATATGCAACATATTTCATGGATATGAATTCTTAGCATAATAAGAAGCTCCTAGAAATAATCGTGAAAAAGATCACAACCCAGTAGAAAAATGGGCAAATAACATGAACAGGCAGTTCACAAAAATGGAAATACAAATAGTTCTAAGCATCCAAACATGAACTCATTTCTATTAGCAAAAACCCAGAATTTTAATAGCATACGCTTATTAATGAGTTTATATGGGAACAACCTCTCTTGTCTATCACTGGTGGGAATGTAACCCCTTTGTTGAACAATGACACAGTATATTTCAAAAATAAAAACAGGGATTTCCCTGGTGGCACAGTGGGTAAGAATCCACCTGCCAATGCACGGGACATGGGTTCAATCTCTGGTCCGGGAAGATTCCCACATGCCCCAGAGCAACTAAGCCCATGCGCCACAACTACTGAGCCTGAGCTCTAGAGCCCACGAGCCACAACTACTGAGCCCACATGCAACAACTACTGAGTCCACACACCGCAACTACTGAAGCCCGTGTACCGCAACTACTGAGACCACGTGTTGCAACTACTGAAGCCCATGCACCTAGAGCCTGTGCTCCACAACAAGAGAAGCAACTGAAATGAGAAGCCCTCGCACCACAATGAAGAGTAGCCCCTGCTCACCACAACTAGAGAAAGCCCACACGCAGCAACGAAAACCCAATGCAGCCAAATAAATAAAAATAAAAATATATATACACTTTACCCCTCATATTCCTCGTCTCAAAAACTATCTCACAGACATACCTGAACAATGTTTGAATTAGCATATGTGTAAAGTTGGTAATAAAGGTTTGGGAACAACAAATGTCCTTCAGTGGCAATTAGTTAAGTAGATTATGACTCATTCTAACAATGGAAAATCCTGTAGTAGTGAAAAAACACACAAAAGAGAAAGCTCTCTACGTACTAATATGGAAACATCATCCAGATACGTTGTTAAATGAGAAAATAAGATAAAGAACATTGTAAGTAGGACAAGTCTACATGTAAAAAAAGGCAAGGCATGTTTTTATTTACTTAAATACGTACAAGGAAATTCTGGAAGAGAACAGAAGAAACTAACAGTTTCTTTGAGGAAAAAGGTGAGGAACTGGGAAAATGGAAAGAGAAATTAAGGAGGAATTTTCACTCTTTACCTTCTTTATTGTTTTTAATAAACAAAAATATTTTAAATAAATAAAAATAAACTTGGGTGATAAAAAAATAAACCTAATTAACAAAATTGGACTGTATACTTGAAGTCCCAGATCCCTCTAACAATTTCCCCCCAACATTTTGTAAATCAATGTTATCTTACTTTCTTCCTTTAATGCATCACATCAAGACCAATATTTGTTCTAACAAAGAGCAATTTTCCCAGCAACTGACTGAAGTAAATTATATTTGAGACTTTTATATAGACATTCACACATATGCACCATTTTGCCAAAGGTAATTTTTTTAAAAAAATATAAAAAGTTGAGATTTGGAACTTTAACCTTAATGCACCTTCACTGAAAACGCTTCATTTTAAAAAATGTTCATCACTAACAAACTTGTTTATATTTTTAAACTCCACTTTAGTTATTTTCTAACAAAATATTTTTTGCAAGAGAAATCTTTTATGATACTGTACTGGACACTTGCTAAATTAAGATGAGGGAACTATGGAAATCATTGGATTTGGAATCAGAAAATATGAGCTTGAATTTCAAAGCCTTAATGTAAATTCCTCAACTTCCCTTTAGGAGCCAACCTAAGTGAACTCAGATATTGAAGATTTCCTAGTGTCTTCATTGCTCCTCCCTCTGGCCAAACCTCTCCCTCTTATAAGTCCTCCTTAGACCTGGAGGACTAAAGGTCTGCTGTCTGTTCGCTTGTTTACCTTAAAGCAAGATTTCTCAGCCTTGTCACTACTGACAATTTGAGGCTGATAATTCTTTGCTGTAGGGAGCTGTCCTGTGCATTGTAGGATGTTTAGCAGCATCCTTGGCACCTACTCACTACATGCCAGTACCACCCTCTCCAGCTGTGACAATTAAAAGTATCCCTAGATATTGTCAGATTTCCCCCAGAGGACATCTCAACCAGTTTAAAACCATTGCCTTAAAAGTAGAAGAACTCTCTGTGGTTGTGGGACAGTCTGAACATCTCATGGGCAGTCTAGTGGGTAATGAGGGATCTCACAGAACTTGAGGATGAAAGCGTTCCATAGAGATACCTGCGGTATTTAATCACTCAGCTGGGTACAGTCAGGACTGAGAGCCCCCAGCTCCCACCAAGGACATCCCTTTCAATCATGAGAACACCTAACCCTTCTATATCCAGGTCCCCTGCCTCAAGAGAAGCGTTTTTATTTAGGAAATGCAACACTGTTCTTATGCTCAATGTTTTTAGCCAGAGCCTTTCTCTGTTATCATCTAATTATTCCTACTCTGTAATATCTGCATAATTTCCTCAGCACTCCTGATTCAGCATTTATAAACTGTTGTAATAACAGAGTGAGATTCTAATGAGTGAAGTTCTCTTCCCAAACCCCTCACTAACATAAATGAAAAACCAGAATCAAGTTCTAGCTCTGCCACCTACTTGCTAAATGACCTTGGACAGGTTATTTAATGTCTCTGAACCTCAATTTCCTCAACTGTTAAATGCATGTAGTGAACAAAACAGATTCTTCAGAGGAGTCAAGATGGTGGTGTAGGAAGACTCAGAGTTCACATCTCCCCACAACTAGGGCACCTGATGGACGCTGGTGGGGGACCCTGATGCCCAAGGAGAGGGAAGAACCCCCAAGCGAACGAGTAGGATGTGGGGGGACTGAGGGGGAAAGGAGAAGTGGAGGCCGGACAGGACCAGTGCCCCTGAGGGGTGGCTGAGAGGCGGGAGGGGTTTCCACGCCTGAAGGGACCCTTGGGGGCTCAGATCAGCCGGGATCAGGCTCAGCATTTCCCCTGCCCAATCCGCTGGGGAAGTCAGCCCAGCTATCAGGCTGGGTCCTACACCCTCAGAAGTCCCCTCCGGTCTGAGTTAGTCCTAGGGACACAGGAGGGAGGCTGAGGAGATCAGGAGAGGCAGGTGGGAGGGGATGGGAGGAGAGGAGCCGAGGGCGTTTGCTCCACCCACTGGGGCCCAGGGAGCCTGCTAAGCTCCCAGGCTGATCCCCTGCCCTCCAAAGCCCACTCCAGGCTGCATGGGTCCCCGGGACATAGGAGCAAGGCCAGGGAGATCAGGAGAAGCAGGCGGCAGGGGCCTTCCAGGACAGGAAGAGCAGGAGAGGGCGTTTGCCCCACGCACTCGAGCCCAGGAAGCCTGCTGGGCTGCCAGGTGGGGTCCCCTGCCCTCTGAGACCAGAGGCAGGAGGCGCACCTGGGCCTCTTCTTTTCGGTTGAGCCTAAGCCCCACCCCCACAAAGCCCCGCACCCCCACCTGTTCCAGCCCTGTGGGTACTAAGCATAGGCCCCACCCACTGCCCAAACCTCACCCCTGCATAGGCCCCACCCTCCACAGCCAAAGCCTTTTCCACCTTTATTTTTTTTCTCCTCCTCTTTTTTACTATTGTGGCACTGTTCTACCTTCCAGTTGTTGTTTCATCTATATTTTTATTTTTATTTTTTTTTCTAACACAGCTGTTAGTTTTCTAGTCTAATTTTATTTTTTACTTTGTTATATTGTTCCCCCTTTTATTTTTTTTGCTGCCCTGCATGGCTTGCAGGATCTTGGTTCATGAGCCAGGGGCCGGGCTGAAGCTCCTGCGGTGGCAGCTCCAAGTACAAACCACTGGACTAACAGAGAACCTCAGACTCCAAGGAATATTCATCAGAGTGAGATCTCCCAGAGGTCTTCACCTCAGCACCAAGACCCACCTCTACCCAACAGCCTACAAACTGCAGTGTTGGAAGCCTCAGGCCAAACAACCAGTAAGACAGGAACACAATCCCACTCATAAATAAACAGAAAAAAAAATGAGACTGCAAAAAAATATGTCACAGATGAAGGAGCTAGGTAAAAACCTGCAAGACCAAATGAATGAAGACAAAGTAGACAATCTACTTAAAAAAGAATTCAGAGTAATGATAGTAAAGATGATCGAGAATCTTGGAAATATAATGGAGGCATAGACTGAGAAAATACAACAAATGTTTAACAAAGATTTAGAAGAACTAAAGAACAAACAGAGATGAACAACACAATAACTGAAATGTAAAATACACTAGAAGGAATCAATAACAGAATAACTGAGGCTTAAGAACGAATAAGTGAGCTAAGCGACAAAATGGTGGAAATATCTGCCGAGGAGCAGAATAAAGAAAAAAGAATGAAAAGAACTGAAGACAGTCTCAGAGACCTCTGGGACAACACCAAATGCACCAACATTCGAATTATAGGGGTCCCAGAAGAAGAAGAGAAAAAGAAAGGGTCTGAGAAAATATTTGAAGAGATTATAGTCAAAAACTTGCCTAACATGGGAAAGGAAATACTCACCCAAGTCCAGGAAGCACAGAGAGTTCCATACAGGATAAACCCTGGGAGAAACACACCAAGACACATATAAATCAAACAAACAAAAATTAAATTCAAAGAAAAAAATATTAAAAGCAGCAAGGAAAAAACAATAAATAACATAATAAGGAATCTCCATAACGCTATCAGCTGATTTTTCAGCAGAAACTCTGCAGGCCAGAAGGTAGTGGCATGATGTACTTAAAGTGATGAAAGAGGGAAACCTACAACCAAAATTACTCTACCCAGCAAGGATCTCATTCAGATTTGACAGAGAAATCAAAAGCTTTTTAGACAAACAAAAGCTAAGACAATTCAGCACCACCAAACCAGCTTTACAACAAATGCTAAAGAAATTTCTCTAGGTGGGAAACACAAGAGAAGAAAAAGACCCACAAAAACAAACCCAAAACAATTAAGAAAATAGTAATAGGAACATACGTATCGGTAAAAACCTTGAATGTAAATGGATTAAATGCCCCAACCAGAAGACACAGACTGGCTGAATGGATACAAAAACAAGATGCATATATATGCTGTCTATAAGAGACCCACTTCAGACCCAGGGACACATACAGACTGACAGTGAAGGGATGGAAAAAGATATTTCATGCAAATGGAAATCAAAAGAAAGCTGGAGTAGCAATACTTGTATCAGATAAAATACACTTTAAAATAAAGACTGATACAAGAGATAAGGAAGGACACTACATAATGATCAAGGGATCAACCAAAGAAGAAGATATAACAATTATAAATGTTTGTGCACCCAACATAGGAGCACCTCAATACATAAGGCAAATGCTAACAACCATGAAAGGGGACACTGACAGTAACACAATAATAGTAGGGGACTTTCATACAGCCACTATGGAGAACAGTATGGAGGTTCCTTAAAAAACTACAAACAGAACTACCATACGACCCAGCAATCCCACTACTGGGCATATACCCTGAGAAAATCATAATTCAAAAAGAGTCATGTACCAAAATGTTCATTGCAGCTCTATTCGCAATAGCCAGGAGATGGAAGCAACCTAAGTGTCCATCAACAGATGAATGGATAAAGAAGATGTGGCACATATATACAATGGAATATTACTCAGCCATAAAAAGAAACGAAATTGAGTTATTTGTACTGAGGTGGATGGACCTAGAGTCTATCATACAGAGTGAAGTAAGTCAGAAAGAGAAAAACAAATACCATATGCTAACACATATATATGGAATCTAAGAAAAAAAAAAAGGACATGAAGAACCTAGGGGTAAGACGGGAATAAAGACACAGACCTACTAGAGAATGGACTTGAGGATACGGGGAGGGGGAAGGGTAAGCTGGGACAAAGTGAGAGAGTGGCATGGACATATATACATTACCAAACGTAAAAGAGATAGCTAGTGGGAAGCAGCCACATAGCACAGTGAGGTCAGCTCAGTACTTTGTGACCACCTAGAGGGGTGGGATAGGGAGCGTGGGAGGGAGGGAGATGCAAGAAGGAAGAGATATGGGAACATATGTCTATGTATAACTGATTCACTTTGTTATAAAGCAGAAACAAACACACCATTGTAAAGCAATTATACTCCAATAAAGATATTAAAAAAAAATTGTAGGGGACTTTAACACCCCACTTACACCAATGGACAGATCATCCAAACAGAAAGTAAATATGGAAACAGAGCTTTAAATGACACAATAGACTAGATAGATTCAACTGATATTTATAGAACATTCCAACCAAAAGTGGCAGAATACACTTTCTTCTCAAGTGCACAAGGAACATTCTCCAGGATAGATCACATCTTGGGTCACAAATCAAGCCTTGGAATATTTAAGGAAACTGAAATCATATCAGGCATCTTTTCTGACCAAAACGCTATGAGGCTGGCAATCAATGACAGGGAAAAGAACTGTAAAAACCACAAATATATGGAGGCTAAACAGGGTGCTACTAAATAACCAAGAGATCACTGAAGAAATCACAGAAGAAATTAAAAAATACATAGAAACAAGTAACAATGAAAACACAACGACACAAAACCTATGGGACACAACAAAAGCAGTTGTAAGAGAGAAGTTTATATCAATTCAATCTCAAGAAACAAGAAAAATCTCAAATAAACAATCTAACCCTACATCTAAAGCAACTAGAGAGAGAAGAACAAAGAAAACCCGAAGTCAGTAGATGGAAAGAAATCATAAAGATCAGAGCAGAAATAAACGAAACAGAAACGATGAAAACAATAGCAAAGATCAATAAAACTAAAAGCTAGTTCTGTGAGAAGATAAACAAAATTAACAAACCCTTAGCCAGACTCATCAAGAAAAAAAGAGAGAGGATGCAAATCAATAAAATTAGAAATGAAAATGGAGAAATCACAACTGACACTGAAGAAATACAAAGGATTGTAAGAGATGACTACAAACAACTATATGTCAATAAAACGGACAACCACCAAGAAATGGACTAATTCTTGGAAAGGCACAATTTTCCAAGACTGAACCAGGAAGATTTGGAAAATATAAACAGACCTATCACAAGTAATGAAATTGAAACTGTAATTAAAAATCTTCCAACAAACAAAAGTCCAGGACCAAATGGCTTCACAGGTGAATTCTATCAAACATTTAGAGAAGAGCTAACACCTAGCCTTCTCAAACTGTTCCAAACAATTGCAGAGGGAGGAACACTCCCAGAATTCATTCTACGAAGCCATCATCACCATGATACCAAAACCAGAAAAAAATATCACCAAAAAAAGAAAATTACAGACCAATATCACTGATGAACATAGATGCAAAAACCCTCAACAAAATACTAGCAAACAGAATCCAACAACATACTAAAAGGATCATACACCATGATCAAGTGGGATTTATCCCAGGGATCCAAGGATTCTTCAATACACGCAAATCAATCAGTGTGATACACCATATCAACAGACTGAAGGATAAAAACCTAATGATCATCTCAATAGATGCCAAAAAAGCTTCTGACAAAATTCAACACCCATTTATGATAAAAACTCTCCAGAAAATGGGCACAGAGGGAACCTACCTCAACATAATAAAGGTCATGTACGACAAACCCACAGCAAGCATCAACTCAACGGTGAAAAACTGAAAGCACTTCCACGAGGATCAGGAACAAGACAAGGATGTCCACTCTTGCCACTCTTATTCCGCACATTTTTGGAAGTCCTAACCATGGCAATCAGAGAAGAAAAAGAAATAAAGGAATACAAATTGGAAAAGTAAAACTGTCACTGCTTACAGATGACATGATACTATATATAGAAAATCCTAAAGATGCCACCAGAAAACTACTAGAGCTAATCAATTAATTTGGTAAGGTTGCAGGATACAAAATTAATGCACAGAAATCTCTGGCATTCCTATACACTAACAACGAAAAATCAGAAACAGATATTAAGAAACAATCCCATTTACGACCGCAAGAAAAAGAATAAAATACTGAGAAATAAAACTACCTAAGGAGGCGAAAGACTTGTACTCAGAAAACTATAAAACACTGATGAAAGAAATCAAAGATGACAAAGAGGTGGAGAAATATACCATGTTCTTGGATTGGAAGAATCAATATTGTCAAAATGACTCTACTACCCAAAGCAATCTACATATTCAATGAAATCCCTATCAAAGTACCCATGGCATTCTTCACAGAATTAGAACAAAACCTTTACAATTCATAGGGAAACACAAAAGACCCCGAATAGCCAAAGCAATCTTGAGAAAGAAAAACGGAGCTGGAGGAATCAGGCTCCCCAACTTCAAACTGTACTACACAGCTGCAGTAATCAAGACAGTCTGGTACTGGCACAAAAACAAAAATATAGATCAATGGTACAGGATAGAAAGCCTAGAGATAAACCCACGTACATATGGCCACTTAATTTACGACAAAGGGGGCAGGAACATACAATGGAGAAAAGACAGCCTCTTCAATAAGTGGTGCTGGGAAAACTGGACAGCTACATGTAAAAGAATGAAATTAGAACATTCCCTAACACCATACACAGAAATAAACTCCAAATGGATTAAAGACTTAAATGTAAGACCAGACACTATAAAACTCTTAGAGGAATACATAGGAAAAACACTCTTTGACATAAACCACAGCAAGATCTTTTTGACCCACCTCCTAGAGTAATGGAAATAAAAACAAAAATCAAGAAACGGGGGGCTTCCCAGGTGGCACAGTGGTTGAGAGTCTGCCTGCTGATGCAGGGGACACGGGTTCGTGCCCTGGTCCGGGAGGATCCCACATGCCGCGGAGCGGCTGGGCCCGTGAGCCGTGGCCACTGAGCCTGCGCGTCCGGAGCCTGTGCTCCGCAGCGGGAGAGGCCACAACAGTGAGAGGCCCACGTACCGTAAAAAAAAAAAAAAAAAAAAAGAAATGGGACTTAATTATACTTAAAAGCAAAGCCATAAACAAGACAAAAAGACGACCCTCAGAATGGGAGAAAATATTTGCAAATGAAACAATGGACAAAGGATTAATCTCCAAAATATACAAGCAGCTCATACAGCTCAGTATCAAAAACACAAACAACCCATTCAACAGATGGGTGGAAGATCTAAATAGACATTTCTCCAAAGAAGACACACAGATGGCCAACAAACATATGAAAAGATGCTCAACATCACTAATTATTAGATAAATGCAAATCAAAACTACAATGAGGTATCACTTCATGCCAGTCAGAATGGCCATTATCAAAAAAGCTAGAAACAATAAAGGCTGGAGAGAGTGTGGTGAAAACGGAACCCTGTTGCACTGTTGGTGGGAATGTAAATTTATATAACCACTATCGAAAACAGTATGGAGGTTCCTTAAAAAAGTACAAATAGAACTACCATAATGACCCAGCAATCCCACTACTGGGCATATACCCTGAGAAAATCATAATTCAAAAAGAGTCATGTACCACAATGTTCACTGCAGCACTATTTACAATAGCCAGGACATGGAAGCAACCTAAGTGTCCATTGACAGATGAATGGATAAAAAAGATGTGGCACATATATACAATGGAATATTACTCAGCCATAAAAAGAAACGAAATTGAGTTACTTGTAGTGAGGTGGATGGACCTAGAGTCTGTCATACAGAGTGAAGTAAATCAGAAAGAGAAAAACAAATACCATATGCTAATGCATATATATGAAACCTAAAAAAAATGGTACTGATGAACCTAGTGGCAGTAAAGGAATAAAGACGTAGACATAGAGAATGGACTTGAGGACACGGGGAGGGGGAAGGGTAAGCTGGGACGAAGTGAGAGAGTGGCATGGACATATATACACTACCAAATGTAAAATAGATAGCTAGTGGGAAGCAGCAGCATAGCACAGGGAGATCAGCTTGGTGCTTTGCAATGACCTAGAGACGTGGGATAGGGAGGGTGGGAGGGAGGTTCAAGAGGGAGGGGATATGGGTATATATATATGCATGTGACTGATTCACTTTGTTGTACAACAGAAACTAACATAGTATTGTGAAGCAATTATACTCCAATAAAGATCTATTAAAAAATATATGCATAACAACAAAAAAAAGAGATTCTTCTCTCGTGAATGTGAAAAAAAGAAAAATGCATGTAGCAACACCTGCTCCCAGGGGTAAGAAGTAAATGATATATTCCATGCAAACACCCAGAAAGTACCTGTCCATATATTACCAACAAATGCAGCTACAACCGCTCTTGCAGCTTATTCCTTTTTTCTTTATCTTAACACCATCTGAAAATTGGGCTAATAGTTCAGCTTTCCCCACTCCATGAATTGCTGTTTGAACAACTGAATTATTTAAATTGGGTAATGGGCATTTTATCTTCATTATATTATTTGTTTAACTGTACATGTATATGTTGTTCACATCAAATCACGAGAGAGTGGTGTTATATTTAGCCTCACAAAAATTCAAACTAAACTTCTGCTTAGTTTGAAGAGCAGAATGCCAACATTTGAAAGATGTCCCCATGAGAACAGAGAATGTAGCAGATTTAGTGAGGAGTTTGGATGCAAAATAACCAAACTTAAGTAGCTTGCAGCCTTAGTTCACACCTCTCCCCCACCCCGAACATTTCAAATGAGCAAATCAAAGACCCAAACAAAATTACCCCCATGGAAAGACGAGCAATCATTACTAATGTAGCAGCATGGGCCAATGCTTAATATGCCGGTAAAAACTGGAAGAGCTATAAGAGCAAAAAGCAGGTATAATAAAATTCAGAAAAAGAATTACTCCAGAAAGCAAGGGGAAAATCTTTCAGACACATTGCTCTTTATTTTCAAGTAAAGAGAACAAAAATTCCTCACATAAAAAAGTTTGAAGAAAAGATAAGAGATAAAAGCAAATATAAAACAACAGAAAGAGATGGAGGGTAAGCTGTCAGCTCTCAGAAAAGAAATAACAGCTTAGCACCTGACAGAAGGGAAAAATGCGGGATCCTTCGAGTAAGACAGTGTGAGTTTGAATGTCACCACTACCATCTTCTAGTTCTCTGAACCCTGAGCAAGTGAAATCCCTCGCTGAACCTGTTTTCTCACCTATAAAATCAAGATGAAATCTACTTCACTGGGTTATTTTAAGAACAAGAGAATAACCTCACCTAGTAACAGGCTCACAGGACACAATAAATGTCTCTCCCTTTATTCATCTGTTCATCTCTATCTGTCCCTTCCTTTGTCCCTCTGCATCTGTCTGTCAGACTCTCTCTTTTCTTACTAACAAAAACTACACCTAACTCTTGTTTATCTGTGATAATAGGAAGCAGGTACAGAGAAAAATTTGAAATCTACAAATTATTCAAAAGACTCTCTAAATCATTAGTTTCAATCAACTTTCCCAGTCAGAATTTTTCCACAGTTCATAAAAGAATCTATGCTGATGTACTAAATTTGGATATTCCATAAAGCCAATAAGAGAAAGAAGCAAAGAATACAGATGATAGATGATAGCTAGCTACCTAGATGATTGATTGATAGATAGATAGGGCTGATAGATAAACATACACACAAATATGAATCCATACGTTTGGCTAATAGGGAAAATCTCCCTTATTCTAAAATAAGTGAGTAAGCATGATCCACTTCTACCAACTCAGTCAAAGATAATATAATGATAATGTAACATACTAATAACGTAACGGGGTAAGTAAAGCAATAAAAAGATAGAAAACATCCTGATACATTACTCTGGAGAATAGACCAGTGACTTCATTGCTTTGGTCATTCTCTCCTTGTTATGCTCTAGACCAGTGCTATCCAATAGAAGGCTCTGCAATAAAGGAAATTTTCTATATCTGTGTTGTCCATTATAGTAGCCAAGTAGCCACATGTGGTTATTGAGCACTGGAAATGTTACTAGTACAATCAAGGAATTGGAATTGGATTTTTAATTTTACTAAATTTGGATTAATTTGGATGCAAATGTAAATAGCCACATGTGGCTAGTGGCTACCATATTGAACAGGGCAGATCTGGGCTAATTACGTCATATAATGCAGTAAGTGGAAATAATTTCATTTAGAGTCATTTTCTCCATCTTGACAATTCTCTTCTCATTAATGGTGATTTGCCCCCTCTCCTAATAGGGACCAGCTCACAGCAGTGGCGGATCTCAGCTTCCACTACTCTCTCTGCTCCTGCCCATACTACCATAGAGGGACAAGTAACGTTGAAATGGCCAAAGATGGAGGTGTCATTGATGAGCCAGCCTAGACTATTGATTGGATAACTTGCTGAATGGATTTAAATCTCTCTCTATGCTTTGCACTAAATTAGAAAAGATATTCTCGAGAACATACTCTCCACAGCCTGAACAAGGTGTTTCCTAAGGCTGTTTCTTATAATGTTCCTCACCATAAACTCATGACTCACTCAGAGTGCAAATCTTTGGGGGACCATTATTAATTAGTCAGCCCAGGTTCACAGCTCTCTTGGGTCTGGAAGGAGATGTTTGCATTTCAAAAGAAGGAAATAACTGCACATCCTTTATGCAATCATCCTTAATGTTTTTTTTCTCAACCGTAATTTTAATAACTACTAGACAGCTGTAAATTCCAGAATGTACCCCTAGAAAGAACTTGAACACAGACATCTATGCTGCCATTTAAGTGCAGAACTATTACCCTGAAAAGGTAGCCAAACTGGAAATAAGAACAATAACTTGGAAAACTTGAGGACTTTACAGAGGATTCATGCCTGAAGGGAACATCCAACCTTTTCTAGGAGGTAAACAGCACTGATTAACTCCCCTAACCTGAGTTAACGCTACCTTACACAGCTCCTGACCTGACCTCCAAGATGTTATGACAATCCTTCCCAATGGCAGGATGTACCATCTGCTAGGCGCAATGCATATACGGCCCTCAGTTGTCAAACACCCTTTCCTGTGTGAATATTTTATCACGGAATTGAAAGCAAATGTTCCTTAAAGGAAAAGATCATCCTTTCTGCTTATTCATATCACCTAGCAGTCACCTCTTACGCAGTGAGTGCTCATTAAATAGCTTTCAATTATGTAAAGAGAAACACACCATAATTGAGATAAACAGAACTTTAAGCATGCTATGCTACCCTTGAATGATTTGAAAGAAACTTTTAAGGTGTGTTTGAAAACAGTAATGCTTAATTCACATGAACCTTTCATGTTACTGCCATCATTAATGAAAATGATAATCAGAACTGTAGCTTCTCTCCCAGGAAATATTTCTTCTAGTGTTTTCTCTTGCCCCAAATAAAATGCAGTGTCCATCCCTTCCTATATACTTCATTTCTTCTTCAATTAATTATGATTTACAGAAATCTTGCCACAATTCATCTTATATTTTCTTTCCCTACACTCCCATCTCTAGCTAATGATTTTTCGAATTCCATTTCATTGCTGAATGTCAGGTCAGATTAAATCAGTTCTGTTCAGAGGGGTTTTATGTGCTTTTAATTGGTATATAGGGTGGCTACAGGAAGTTAACATCAAACCTTGGAATAAGTGTAACATCTGAGACTTATATTAATAGGGGAGACTTGTCTTGGGTTTTCCAATTTCAGAGCAGTGAACTGCAGGGCTTTGTGGGGATCCAATTAAGGTGACTAGAGTATATGTTTGTGTGACACTTGTTTAAACAGTTGCGAATTACAACTGAATCTTAAAAAGGACTGAGATCTATAAGGAGTCCAGGAAAAAAAGAACAAGAATGTCATAGTAGTCGTTATCTAGCCAATAAGAAAGTTCTGGTCACTAAACATAGTCTACTCTCAGTTGTGGCCTGAAGAAAATACCCACATAGTCATCCAAAGCATTCCTTCTGTGTCTACTCACTAATAAACCTTCAACATGAAGTCTATATATCTATTATCTTAGTACAAAAAAATTTGAGTACCATTATATGGTCAAAGGAAATGAAATCTTAGTTTGTAAGTTAATAAGTAGTCTCCTCTAAACATGACTGAGTTCCCTGAGCCTGGTCAAATCTGGGGCACTGACAAGTTTAGTTTCTGGGATTGCCCACCATAGTTCTGACATTGCAAACCCTCTAAGAAGTCAGCCAATCTCCTCAACTCATTTCTTTACTCTCAAAGTTGTATGTCTGAAAACACCTCGACAAGCCCAGTTCTTTTCACTATACCCACAAACATATTTTTTTCTCTCTAAGAGGCTAGAGTAACAATGGAAGATGGACATTTGCCAACTGCCAATAAATGTGAAGTTGAAACTTTTCATTTCTTGACTTTATGGATAACTGTTCTACCCCCTATGTTTGGCTTTGAAGTAGAACACCTTCCGAATCAAATGCATTTTACCCTCCAGAGACCTAATGGAAAGGGAATATATCTAAGAGGCTGAATTCTAGACACACCATTTGCAGTCACTTGCCATATGAGATTAGTCAAATCCTTAACCTCTCTTACCCTCAATGTCCTTATCTGTAAAAATAATACTTTTATCTCAAAATTACTATAAGTATCCAAGGAGACAATATTTAAGTATCTGGCACTTTATGGGTACTCAAAAGTATTCATTTCCTTTTCCCCAAGTAATCTTTTCTGGCCAATAGCTTCAGCATTCAGTAGCACTTGCAGGTCTTGTAATATCTTACTGAAAGGAGTTATTCCAATTACTATTCTAGCAGCTTTTTCTGAAATTACAAGCCCTAAGTTTATCATTCTGCATCCAATATTAGTTGTATCCTTATTATTAGCTGTAACTCTGAATGCATGGGTTTTATTGTTATTTACAATGAAAAATTTTCCTACAATTCTTTCTAGAGCACTTTGGATTTATTACACAAATAGTCTATGTTTAGACATCTAATGAAAGGCCAGGCACAAAGCTAATCCTCTTTCTCGCCAATAATTACCATAATAAAGTTGTCAATATCAAGAAAGGTTGCAGTTTGTTGAATATATACACTTAAGTCCAAGACGAAGCACAGGCTTTGACCATCCACCTATATTTATTAGAATAGTTCCCCTACTGGTTGTCTCCACCTGAAATCTGTTCTCTAGCTCTGACGCCAGATGGTCTAGGCCCAAGCTTCGGAATCTAACTCTAGCTTTTGACTTAAAGCCTGTGTCCTTAAACACAGGCTGTAGAGTGTAAAATACATAATAACGGAGGCATGCAGATAAGCACAACCCCAAGATCTGGGTGGGGGGTTGGGGGGTGGGATGGATGAGAATGGAAAGAAATTACTTTCTGGGCAAACAAGTACATTTCTTGCAATAATTTTAGATTACATCTAGCCCTGATGTCAGCTATGTTATTTCTGACTAAGACACCAAGATTTGTGAGGAAAACCACTAAACAGTTTACAGCGCAATAAAAATGTTAGCAGGCCAAAGGATTCTTTAAACTATTTGGAAAGCAGAAGACTCAGATGCAAAGGTTTTATTTCACTGTGATTTCGTTAAATCAGTCTTGTTCCAATATCCGAAAGACATGTAAATAGAAACATTAATCACAAATGATGCACAAACTTAAAGAGAAAAAAAGATAACCCAGAGGTCAACCTGCCACTGGGAGACTCAGTGAAACTTGTCCCAACTCCCAATTCCGTTGCCTGTAATAGTCGTAAGTCCTCTCCACGACATCTGCACGATTGAAAGTTCATTTCCTCCTGCTTTTGTTGCCTCTGAATCCCTAGGTGTCTTTAAATCCACAGCAATCTCATTTCCTTTACCAGTTTCCAAAAGAAAACCATCACTCAAAATCAAGTATTTCATGATTTGGGGAGGCTTCCTGAAGACTTGGGGTGACACATGGAGATGGATTACTTCACAGTGCACACAACTTCCCAGAATCTGCTGGTTTCACTCTCAACACCTCTAGAGCAACCAATGAAACAATCTCTTCCATTAACCACACAAAATATTTTTAGAATATACCCTGGCCCCTTGAGACAGAAGAGGAGGCAGGTAACTAGTACCTCCCTAAGCTCTTATAAAAATGCTTTCTCTCAAAGATATCTCTCACTTTCTCAGGAGACTTCCAGCAAATTTTATTTTCTCCAGCTCACCACACTATGACAGACAAAACGGTGTCTTAGGCAGAGATGGAAACCAATATTTGTGAGTGTTTATTATGTGCAATTGCTTTATGTTTACCCCCTTATTTTCCTCACAAAGACAACCCTGTGTGGCCTACATCATACAAAATAGAAAACTTAAGTTCAGTGAGGTTTGATTATGTCCATGTTTCAAATGCAATGGAAATGACTCTAACTTAGCTCAGATTGACAGCAAAACCTAAGCTTAGTCCCAGTCTACAATTTTCTCCACACTTGCCCTCTGAGCAAAAACCAGTCACTCAACCAGTTCAAGGTTAATGCTTCAAGCTGTGCAATACACCAAGGAACTGGAAAGGAACAGGAGAAATCCAAACTCCACTCAGCCTCCTTTTCTCTCATTATAGTGAAATCCCAAATCCCAAGTGTTCCTCTGAGCAACATTGCTATTGTCCTGTGAAAGGTTTGCAGCTTACTCAAGCAAACAATGTTAAGAACAGCCTTTACTCTATTGATTTGCAGCTAGCAAAAAGCAAGGGAGTGCTTTTGTCCCTTTTGCTTGAAGACAAAGAAAAAAAATGAAGAAGAGCTTAATCCATGTAGATGCCATTTTAATCTCTACTTTATTTCCTCCATTTTAGAAAACCTAAACCAACTAGCTGACCAGACCATTTTTATTTCACATTTATGCTGACATTTCCCAATTGCAAAAGTCATAGGGGAGATATTTACAAATACAACAGTGAGGGAATAAAAAAAATAACCTTTAATGTTCAGCCTAACCTACTTCCCACAGCATCTTTAAATATTTCTTTCTTTGGAGGAGCAGACGTTGGTTGCAACCCTGCGCAAAGTCTGAGAACGAAAATGCCTGCTCCCTTTTGAAAATGTCTAATCTCAAGATCCCACAGCCATCTTGTGGAATTTCTGTGTGGGTGTGCATGTCCTCCCACTGAATTTGTGTGTGTGTGTGTGTGTGTGTGTGTGTGTATAGATGTGTTGGGCTGGGGTGAGGGGTGAGGAAAGACCTAGGGGATAAGGGTAAGCACTTTCTATTAGAAATGTGCCTGGGATGTGCAAAAGACAAGAAATAGCCTCAACCAACAGCCAGCCTGAATCACTTAAGCACTGTCTTTAGAAGGTGATATGGCATGATTTGTACAATAAAAGTATGGGAAAAGTGTAAACATCCATTACCAGGGGAAGCAATAAATTACAGTACAATCGTGATGCATCTTATGCAATCAGTACAAATAAATAGGAGTTTTATATACAGGCATGGAACTATGTAAATAAAAAAGTAGGTATAGAAAATATGGATAGTATAATCTCATATGTTAAAATGTACATATTAAATGTTTATAAGTCTTATTGTAATAATCACATATTACATCATGTTATATACAAATAGGTCATATGATTTATGCCCAGGAAAGGAGGTGGTAACAGCACTTGCCTCTGGATGTGACTATAGATGTCTTTTGCTTTCTTCCTTTGGCTTGTCTGTATTTTCAATTCATGTATAATGAATATGCATTGCTTCTTTCAAAATACATTTTAAAGTTATTTTTAAATGAAAAGATACGCACATGTGAAGAATCCTTTTGCATTCCAGCAGCATCCGAACCCAACTGACAGCACTTTCCTTCAAGAAGTATTTCTGACAAACCTGAGTGTCTGCAGACTGGGATTCCCTCACTAGACAGAAACCCTCCTCAGGCTTCTCAGGGCATCACGCCAATTAGAGCTGGTGTCACCTTGACACTCCTGGCTTTTGTTCCTGCATGGTCAATGGCAAGCATGAGCTTCCATGGGCAGGGACAGTAGCCGGTTGGAACTCAGATGACATGGGGGCACCTGTCTCAGTTTTGTAACTGAGAATGATGCCCAACTTCCTAGACAAGAAGTACATGTTCTTTTCACATGGTTTCAGGGACCTACTGACGAATAACATACCACTGCAAATTTAGTGGCTTAAAACAATGGTCATTTTATTACGCTCGCAAATGCTGTGTGTCAGGAATTTGAGCAGAACGTAGCAGGGATGGCTTGTCTCTGCTCCACGGTGTCCAGAGTCTCAGCTGAGAAGACTCAAGCAGCTGGGGGCCAACATACTGGAGGCCCCTTCACTCCATGTTTGGTGCCTGAGACATCATGACTTAAAGGCACGATCACCAACGTGTGGTCATACCCCCATGTGGCCTCTCCATGTGACTTGGGCTTCTCACTGCATGCACAGGGGAGTGAGTGGCACAAGAATGACCATTCTAAGAGAACCAGGGAAAAACTGCATGGCCTGTCGTGAGTTACCCTTGGGGTTCACATAGTGTCACTTCCACTGGTCCAGATAATCATAAGTTAAAATAGCCAAGATATGGAAGCAACCTAAATGTTCATCGACAGAGGAATGGATAAAGAAGATGTGGTACATACACACAATGGAATATTACTCAGCCATAAAAAAGAATGAAATAATGCCACTTGCCGCACCATGGATGGACCTAGAGATGATCATACTAAGTGAAGGAAGTCAGAGAAAGACAAATATCATGTATCACTTATATGTGGAATCTAAAAAGATGATACAAATGAACTTATTTACAAAAGAGGAATAGACTCACAGACTTAGAAAACAAACGTATGGTTACCAAAGGGGGAAGGGGTGGTAGGGATAATTTAGAGGTTTGGGATTAACATATACACACTACTATATATAAAATAGATAAACAAGGATCTACTGTATAACACAGGGAACTATATTCAATATCTTGTAATAAACTATAATGGAAAAGAATCTGAAAAAGAATATATGTATGTATATATACATAACTGAACCACTTTCCTGTACACCTGAAATTAACACAACATTGTAAATCAACTATACTTCAATAAAAAGTTGTTTGTTTGGGAAAAAAAAAATCTTAAGGCTGCCTGATTCAAGAGGTAAGGACATAGACTCTCCTGATGGGAAGAGTATCAACAAATTTGTGACCATTTTTCAAAAACCATCACAAACATTTATCAAGTTTTTGCTCTGTGAGAGCCACTGGAGCTGGAGCTATAAAGGAGAAAAACATAAAGAGCTCTATACTGGAGATCAGAAGGGCTTTCTGCCCTGTTTTTCCAATAAGTCACAGTCTCGGTAACAAATTCCATTTCTCCCTCAGCAAGATAGAAATAGTCATGTTAGGTTGAACCATATAAAATTGCCAGTACTCAACCATTTCTGGCCTAAAACAATTGCTATTGGTTTGACCTAATGCTACATAGAAATGTAAGGCTAAAAAGTGATAAAATATAAAATATTCTCAGGGGGGAAAAGTGTTTAATGCTCCTTATTTTTTAATGCTCCTTGTTTTTTTTAGCTTTCTTGAATAAGCTTTTGTAATATTTCTACTAAATTTAAAGAGAAATTGATATCCCCTATTGGCTTACTTTTTAATTAAATAACAAAGGTCTAGTCTATGGCCAGAGTGTATGTCCTGTGACTATGGTTCTCCACTAGTACTTCCTTCTAAACATCTTTTCTAAAACCTTCTTGGGGTTTCACTTACAGCACAATAACAAGGCTTACTTTTTATTAACCAAATTCTGGATCCTTGCTTATTTTACATTATATTTGAATAATGTGCCAAATGATACCATATACTAGCGTGTGGTACGTTCAGTATTCGATGGGTTACTTCCTCTCGTTACTCACAAAACCATACTGGTGGTCATCAAACACCAACTGCACTTATAATCAACCACATTTTCTACTATTAGAGATTCATGACCACAGAAACAAGCTGGTCTAAGGGTATAATGACACACAGTAGAGATAGATAGGCAAGAAAATATTCTTGGCCAAAACTAGAAGAGCAAGAGAGGTGAAACAAGAGGCAAATTACTAAAAGGTAATTTTGCCACAAAACGTAACTGCAAAATAATAAGACTCAGTCTCTTGAATGGCCCTATAAATGGGTCTAGCGACAAACTGCAAGATTTGGAATTTCCAAACACGTCTCGAGAAATGGAGTAATATGAAACCTCTTAAAGGCAATTTTTCAAAAGGCACAAGCCGGTACTGTTAACATTGGGGGTGTTCATTCTCCTGTACAGCTCTAGGTCAGCCATATTACTTCACTGGTAAGGTAGTTAGTATCCATGTGCAAAATAATAAAAGCCGCCTAAATAAAGCCAAGTAACACCACAATTAATACAGTGCATATACCAGGAGCAGCCGTGAGGAACAAGAAAGAACCCTGTCCTTGGATTTCAAGACCCAGAATTGAACTTACTAATAAGGTGACTAACTCACCCCATTTTGCCCACGACTCACTCCATTTTAAAATTGAAAGTCCCATGTCCCAGAAACTCCCTCAGTCCCAAGAAAATAGGGACTGTTCATCAATCTACTTACTAGACAACCTTGGGTGAACCATTTTTCCTTTATAAAATTCAATTTCTCCGACTGTAAAATGATTTTAAAAAGTAAAATAAAGCCTAATTTGTTCACTTGCTGTGAAAACAATGAAATTAATGTTTCAAAGCACACTTTTAAATGTCTACAAGTCCTTTGTTACCTGATCCAAGGGCACCTGGACAGCCACCTGCCCTCCAATGCCTTTGTGGTCTTGGCCACTAGCCTTTGTTATAAAAATTCTTTAAGTAACTCCATAAGGAAGAGATACTACCCTGCCCTCCTTATCCAGAATGGTCCTGAATGCTGCCCAAGGTCAGAGGAACCCTAAGACCCGCCACCCAGGGAAGGTGACCCAGTACAGGACTTGGAGGAGTCCCACATTTACAACACTTTTCCAGTGAGAACCAGCTTTGCATTTCTCTTGCCAAGTGAGAGTCTCATTAACCACCCTTCATGTGTAGAACTGAATCCCCCTCTCCTCCCACCCCAAACAAAAAGCAATTACAGGCGGGGCAGAGGGAAAAAGCATAAAACTCTGTGTTCAGCAAATTTGGAAAATATTTTCCTTCCAAGAGCTATCAGACGCATTTCCTTTGCCTAAGCAAATTAGCAATTGGAGAAAAAAGAAAATGCTTTCAGACTATTACACTAATAAAGAAGACGTTAAGCCACTCCAGTCAGAAAGCTGAGCAGTAATAACAATGGAATTTTTCCAGCCTATAGTTTAATTAAAAGTTGCCAAAATTAGCATCCATGCCCCTCTCCTTCCTCACTCCACACACTCCCCCATCTTCTCTCCGCAAGCCTCTCTCACACCTGGAAACAATAACGATATGCAGCTCCAAATGAACTGAGAAAATGAAAATTACCTTCCTAGAGGAAGGAAAGTGCATTTGACATCCACCTTGCTCCAGGACTTGAGAGACTCTGATATAATTACCTCAGAGAGGCTGCGGGCAGATGGCAAGCTCGGCAGCACTGTGTCCTCAGTCAGCAGGACACCGCCGAGATGCTCTTCATGACATTTTGTTCAAGATGTTTCCAGCACACAAAGCTCAGAGCTGGCAACCAGCAAGAGGGCCCACGAGCGTTCATTAGCCTGAAATCATGGCCAACTCACACCTGTGCTCTGCGGGTCTGCGCCTCCATCCCTCGGCCCAGCCCTCTGGGCAGAGACCAGGGATGGGATCAAGGGTGAGGAGGCTTCTGAGCAGCCGGCTTCTGACCCATATGCTCATATGGGCAGGAGGGGGGCGCAGCAGAAGAGCTAGTGAAGGGCATGCTATGCCCAATGCTGGCCCTCCTGGGACATCATTCTCCAAAACTTTTCAGCTGTGGGAGTCACAGGAGGAAGTCAACGCAGGCTGCTAACTCTCAGACAGAAGTTTGGGATGATTGTGAGAGTAAGGGAGGGCTGAATAAGAGAGGCACAGCAGAATTATGGCTCCACCAAGTGTGGAATCTCTCCCCCTTGAATGCCCATCTCATCAACATCCTGCTTTCCAGGAATGTCTCTGTCAGTGTCCATAGTAGTCAGGGTAACACACTAGCTGCTGTAACAAACAACCCTGCAATGGAGGGTTATTTCTCTCTCCTGACATATTCCCATGTGGTTCCTAGGTTCCTCTCTCCCAAGAGGATCCAGGGTTCTTTTACCTCACACACATGGTCTCTGAGAACACTGATCTAGGGAAAAACAAAAACATGGCTGATTGCACAGAAGGACTTACAGCCAGGCCTGGAAGTGGCCTTTGGATGTGACAATACTAGGAAAATACTAGGACGTCTTTGGTTATTTTTTTTTTTCCCAGCCACGCTGTGTGGCTTGTGGGATCTTTGTTCCCTGACCAGGAATTGAACCCGGGCCACGGCAGTGAAAGTGCCGAGTCCTAACCACTGGAACACCAGGGAAGTCCCAGCCTTTGGCCTTGATAAGAGTAAATGAGGTCAGGGCACTCGAAGCCAGACAGCAGTGTACTAAGTCTTAGTGATGACTACTTTAACAAGACAACTAAGAGTTCATTAATTTGTTCCCTACTAAAGAGGAATTTCTAGTAATTGAGACAAAACTGAGCTTACCTTTGTCAGCACATCTCCTAAATGCAAATTAGAGTATAGATCATACAGAACAGAAGGATGCTGGAATAGCTAAGAGATGGTGCTATTTTTAGCCGACTTCAGTATTCCTCAAACAGGATGATCCTCTAAGCACAGGTCCAAGTCACAGTGGATGATGTTGGTATGTGAGAAGAGTTAAGTTACAGAAAGGGCCTGGGCTCAGGGGTGAGCCCAAGGGCAGCCAGTCCCTGAAGGGAGAGCTGCAGTCACAGTGGAGAGGAGGTGGGCTGACAGCTGTAATGGCCCGCATTCATGGGCCATGTGTTCATCTTGTTTAATGCCCACAGTCCAGAGGTGTCCTTCTCCCACTGCTGGAGGGAGGTGACGGGAGTGGAGACATCAGAGCCCGAGGGTGGCAGTGGGCTGGGGCAAAGGGCAGATCAGCTCTGATTTCAAGTAACTCAGAAGTTTAAGTATCAGAAATTAATAATTCTGCTTAAAATCTCTTCTAGCTATAAATTATATGATGCAATCAATCTTTCAATATCTTTACTCATTCAACCAATACTCATTAAGAACAAACCTACCATGTACCAAGCACTATGCCAGGTGCTGGAGCGAACATTCACTTGATTTCTTCCAAGAGTTCACAGCACGGGACCTTATTATAGTCTACACTGCCTATTTCATCAAACTAAAGGGAGAGTGAAACAAGACAATATATACTACCTCTACTTGCAATAGGAGAATAAAGCAGAGAGGCGAAGCAAATTTCTCAAGGTCACACAGATGGGAAATGGCAGAGGCAAAATTCAACTTGAAAGGAGAATTGAACTTCCTGAAGTCTATTTCATTTTGGATTGTACCATATCAGACATACCTCCCCACAACATGTTTACCCAAGGCTGACTTTGCTGTGTTTTGGTTTCTGGAGTTCTTTATTACATCCCCTGAAGGGATCCATACTTACTCCAATACACGGGGCCATGACTGGAAACCTACACTCCCTTTGCCAGAATGTCAAGAAAGCTAACAAGAGCATGTCTTTCAAGGCTTTGATCACAGAGAAGACAAACTCAAGCAGAAATTCGTATTGTTAGAGTGATTACAGTGATTATAATTAATACTAGACAACATAATGATAAGAACATGATGTATTCAGAATGCCTAATTAGAGCCATTTTATCATTATTTTCTTCCTAAGTCTAATGATCATGATCATCATTATTAATAATGATCATAACCACTGGAAGACAATGACAGCAATGATGACAAATGGCTCGGAACCAATTTGGTGTTCTCCGGGAAGCGTGCTCCTCCAAGTCTCTGGCTGGTCAGAATGACTTTGTTAGTTGTGAAGTGACTGATACAATGTAATTATTATATTTAATAACAGATGAAAAGTGGCGTTACACTGCAGAAGGAAAGAAGGGCGCTTGGGCCACCAGCACAGCACCGGGATGGTGCCGCTCCTCCTCCAGCACAACTGATATGCAAATGCATCCACAGTCATAACCACCAGCGCCCCCTCCCATCAGGTACCGTGGTCATCCATCCGGAAGCTCTGTGGTAGGATAGCCAGGGTCTGAGGGCTTTGCTCTCCCACTGGGTCTGGTTCCCGGGACCACTAACATGTTAGTCTACTTCCATCCAGATGTGTAGCAAGACCCAGTTTGATGGTTAATTTTTAGTTTTGATGGTCAAGTGTGAAGTTGATTGGTCCAAGGGATGCCCAGATAGCTGGCAAAACACCACATATATGTATCTATATATATCTATATCTATGTATATAGAGATATATATATTTATACATAGATAGATACACACACATACAATATTGGTTCTATTTCTCTGGAGGATTCTGACTATGATACCTAACGTATCTCAGACACCCAATGGAAGAGATACTTAAGGTTTCGGTTGACATGTGTCCAAATATATTATGGCCAGGACAATGCTAGTTAAGGCCTGAACCCCCCAATGGAAGTTCCCAGGGTACCACAAGAGAGGAGGGTTGTGCTCCTTTTACTGGAAGATGCTACAGAATGTTCAATCTGAGCGGCGCCAAGACCATGGTGCTCTAGCTGAAGAACTCCCTAGCACTCATCACTTGTGAAATGTGGGCATCCCCCCTCTGTTCCCGCCTTACTCTACAGCTGCCCCACGTGGGCTGCTGGAAGCCCTCTCTTCTCCTTTGCTGAACAGCCACGTACTCCGCACCTCCCACCAAAGAGGCAGAACCAGTGTGAACATTAAAATAACCACCAGCCTCTAGCTCCCCAACAACGTGGTCACCCAATGAAGCAGGCTACAGAGAAGGGCAGTAGAACCATCTGTGAGAGGATGGGGGAGCAGAGGGTGAAGAGAGAGAAAGCAGCGGCCAAGTCCAGCAAGAGCGGGAGCATCAACAAACGCACACAGAGCCCGTCGTCCTTAGTTCTAGACATCCTGAACACAAACCAGCGACCTTACAAATACCAGAGGTACCTGGATATTAAACAATACGTATTCATGGACTCAGAGAAATGTCACTGAAATTCTTTCATGCATTCAACAAATATGCGTTGACAATGTAAGGCACTGCGCTAGACTTGAGGATAAAGCTGTAGAGAAGACACACAGCCCGGTCCCCAGGAAACTCACAGCCTAGAGAAGACAATCAATAAACAAGTTCTTAATTGTGATACATGCTCTGAGGGAAGAGACTGACATGCAACCCTGCAGAACAGCAAGCAACCTGGGTACTGGGAGTTTAACTAGTCCAGGTCCACTGGACATCAGAGGTAGATATTTGAACCTCAAGACTCTGAGTCTTGAGTGTGTTGTTTCCAAATAGCAAGTTTCATAAGCGTATTTTCTGATGCAAATACCACATAATGTTGAACATGCAAAACCAGCAACGATATCAACCACAGTTGGCACCAAACTGACCATAAAGTTTCAGACTTCGCGATGAACTTGCCAGTTCATCAGTACTTTCTCACAGCAGGACTCGAGGCAGAACTAGTTCAAGGAAACAGGAAGCTGCCATATTTCCCATTCACCCAAGAATCTTCTGATGCTTATGAAGAAGGCAAAAATTGTGTCACATGCAACAGTTTCAAGCAATTTCAAACCCACCCTCCAGAGTAACCCCAGAGCTTTCTGGACAGTGCAGGAGGGACACACAGGTAAGCATCCACAATGGGCAGTAGATAGTCATAAACAATTCCAGGATTCAGGAGATGAGCAAAGCATTGCTCTAGTTTGCCATCAATTTTCCCTTTATCCCACACACGATTCACCTTACAGGAGCACCCAAGATGTCCTCCTCTCCCTAATCTCCCTCCTCCTTCCTGTTTCCATTTCTACCCTCTGACCCTCTATTCTCACCGCAGGGTCCACCTTAATAGGCCACAGGAAGTGCCTACTGCCATTTGTAAGAGGAATTTTAAAGCTTGCAACCCTCAAAGTGGAGCATCTACAAGATCTTTCTCAGGATAACACTGCCCCCTTCTTTAGTATAACTTGTATGTACAACTGTGAGTCTTGGCCTCTTTGCCTTGACTTCCAAGAGTGCAGAGAAAAAGAAAAGAAGGGGAGGACAAGGAGAGAAAACTACCCTGCCACACCTGGCTCTGCAGGGCTTCCACAGATCTTCTCTAACTGAAATTAATGACTAACGGGCCTTTCCACATCTGAGGCTGTGCACCTTCCCATTCCCCGAAGGCTGGTGTAGCTAGACCCCACACACTCTTTAGTTTGGTATCTAAACAGGCCATGCTCTGAGCTTAGGCTGTACCATTCAGGAAAGTGTGAACCAGCCACATACTGTCCTTATTCTCCTGAGCATCAAGGCTCAAATCCCAATTACAGTAAAAAAGAAAAGTAAACTTCATGGGAACTTGGAGGCCACTGTAAAATCCAAGCTCTAGTCCGAAAGAAATAGCCTGTCAAGTTCTTCAGAGGGAAAGAAGGAAGGTGTAATAGAAAAACTATAGGAAGCCACTGTCTTCCCAACTTTTTATCCATTTTCTACCTCTGGGTCTGTGATCACTGACGGCCCTTCTGCTTGGAATCTTCCCATATCTTCCCTCATCAAATATTAGCAATAGTTTTAGGCTCCATTAAAAGGTTGCTTCCTACAAGAAGCCTTCCCTTATTCATTTTCCCTCATAAACAATAATATTGTAACAGTAACGTATATTGAGAGTTTACTATAATGCCAGTATTGCACGTATTTTTGCTCATTTAATTTTCAAAACCATATTATCAATATTATTATCCCTATCATTATCCTATTCACTGTTATTGTTGTCCTTATCATTAATCTTATTTTTCAGATGAAGCTCAGGTAGGTAATTTTCCTAAGAGCACCCAGTCAGAAAATATAGATATACAGAGTAGAACCACAACTCTTTGTATTAGTTATGACATAACACACCCCACTTCCCATCCCCACCCCAACAGGAAGCCTGTAATATAGTAAATGCTCAACTAATGCTGTTTTTAATTGAACTGAAATAAAGTTAATTAATAAGAAGTAGGATACTTAAGGATAAAAGATGAATGAAACCATAATATAAGCTTAGTCATTTCCTTGAAAGTGTGGTCATGGGTGAGTCACATTGTTTTATTAGTTCTAATGAAAAGATGAAGAAGCCTGTTTGAACAGATGGTAATTTGGGGATCAGAGACTAGGCCTTGCTAGCCATCCAGCCTTTGGAGACATCCTCAAGCAGTTAAGAAGAGCCTAGATTGGCATCTAGCCAGCTGCAGAAATGTGTATGTGACACCAGTGTTGTTAATCCCCAATTGCCCTGCCCTCCCACCAGAAAGGCTAATGCACATAGCATTGCCCCAACTGACTTATTTAAGAATAAACTTCTGTATTCGTTTTCTATTGCTATGTAACAAATTACCATAAACTCAATGGCTTTGAACAACACCCATTTTATGATCTCATTGTTTCTGTGAGTTAGGAGTCCATGCATGGCTTAGCTGGGTTCTCTGGTCAAGGTCTCACAAGGTTGAAGTCAAGATGTGGGCCAAGGCTGTGGTTTCATCTAGAAGCTCAACAAGGGAAGAATCTGCTTCCAGACTCGCTTGTGTTGGTGACAGAAGTCATCTCCTTGTGGGTTTCATGGCAGCTTCAAAGCCAGAAATGGAGAGTCTCTGTTTCTTGGAGTCTCTGATTTCAAAGAAGCCCTAAGCCGTCTTCTGAAGGGCTCATCCAATTAGGTCAGGCCCACACATGACAATCTCCCCAATCATTATTAACTCAGTCAAAATCCTTTTACCTTCGCCATATAACATGATCATGAGTGTGATTCTATTAGAAGCAAGCCACAAGTTCTGCCCACACTCACAAGGAAGGAATTAAATGGGACACAACGGTAGGGGGAGATGATGACAGAGGCCATCTTGGAATTTTGCCCATCACATTTTTCCTCCATCTTTCCCTAGAATAGATTCTGTTGCCTCAAATAAAAGAATTCAAGCTCAGGTCTGGGACAGGCTAACATAACCTTGTCTCCCCAATTTCTGAGTTAAGGTGTCTTCTAAATTATTGATTCTATCACCCAGATACTAAGTCTCCCCTCTCTTAACCATCAAGATACAAAAATGTTTATTTGGAGTCCTTATTTCCTTCTCCTCTTTTCTTTTTAGATGTTCCCATTAGTTCTCAATAATGATTTGGGTCATACTCCAGATTTCCTTTCCCTCTCTCCCATTGTTTCTAACACAATAACAATAACGACAATGACAGCACTGTGATGACAGTGTCAGGCAGTTCTGACAGAAGGGAATCATTTGCCCCCACCCCCTTTAAAGACTTCCACAATTTCACATGTCAGGGGCTGATGGGAAAACAAACCTAATTAAGTTTAATGTCAAGTTGTATCACCTATTTGTGAACTCTTTCTATTTCTTTGTCTCCGAATCTGTGGAACGTGATGGACAGCAGCAAACCTCTCATTAGCACATTTCCCTTTGCCAGTTCAGGTACGTGAATGTTCCCTCACCAGAACTTGAGATTCCAGTCAGATTCTCAATTCCATCTGGCTAGTCATCCTCATTATTATGCAAATGCAAGCTTCACCTGAAGGCAAGAGCTTTCTTCTTAATATTTAAATTCCATCTCATTTTCACTGATCTCTAAACAACAGCCCATCTTTGAACGTTCCTTGGAGAACATTTTAGGGATGAAATGTCCCCCAAGATTGTCTGATTCCCTCTTTAAAACAGATTGGAATGACCTGGAGAGAGGTGCGTGGAAGTGGCAGGGAGGACTACTGGCCCACCTCTGCTTCCAGAAGAGGATTTTTTAGTGCTTTGGCTGAAGTCTGATACAGGGAGCCCTGCTGCTAGGGCAAGACCCTCAACAGAGAAATCAACTGGCAGAGAAAAGACAACGTCGACATGCCAGGCAAGCCTGTTTTGAAGAGGACATGGGAACCACCAAGAGGACCAACTGCCAAGGCAAACAGTCCATAGCGGACAACTAAAAGGAACTAGGTGGCTGGCAGCAAACTAGGAATCCAGGTCAGGAGGTGGGTGGGCTCAGGGACTGGGCTGGGAACTGGAGGCAGGGATACAGGTGCTGGTTTCCCCAGTCACTGCGTCTGGAGTGCAGAATGCACTGCCACACCAGGGTCCCAGTTGGCAGACTGACACGGCAATTTAGTGCCCAAGAGATGCCAGTCATGCTCTCCACCAATCATGTCCTCTTCTCCGAGAGCCTATACCATCTGCAGGTATGTCATCAACCTGGACACCTTTGATTGCAGCCATGTGGACACCCAGCCAAAACCAAACCAATCAGACTTGCCCACAGGAAAGGTGGAATTAGGGTTCAGAGTCTAGTGGGTCTCCCTTGACCTATCTCTCTCTCCCTCTTCCTTCCTCCCTCCTCTCCTGTCTCTCTTCCTCAGGGTTTGAAAAGTTTGTACAAAATCAGACCAAGAAGTCCACTTTCCGGCCTGTGCCTTTCATCCTCTAAGAAAAAAGCTGCAGTGAGAGTGTAGCAAACACAAGGAGAAAACCATGAAAGATGGAGAGGATGACTTACAATGATTGGTCCCTAACTCCCCACTTTATGACCTATTTTATATTTGGAACGCAGAGCCAGAGACCTTTATGAGGTAAGTAGGCAGCACACTCAAGAGGACAGCACGGCACTCCACATGGCTCTCCACCTTCCCCCTTTGACTTACAACCTGGCCCCAAAGGACCAAGACCCAGGCCCTCATGGAGTTTCAGCAGCTGCTTCAAAAGTCCTCAGTCATGGGGCTTCCCTGGTGGCACAGTGGTTGGGAGTCCGCCTGCCGATGCAGGGGGAGCGGGTTCGTGCCCCGGTCCAGGAGGATACCGCGTGCCGCGGAACGGCTGGGCCTGTGAGCCATGGCCGCTGGGCCTGCGTGTCCGGAGCCTGTGCTCCTCAACGGGAGAGGCCACAGCGGTGAGAGGCCCGCGTACCGGGGGGGGGGGGGGGGAAAGTCCTCAGTCAAAATGCTAGTGGGACGCAGCCGCATAGCACAGGGAGCCGCATAGCACATAGCACAGCTCCGTGCTTTGTGCCCGCCTTGAAGGGTGGGATAAGGAGGGTGGGAGGGAGGGAGACGCAAGAGGAAGGAGATATGGGGATATATGTATATGTATAGCTGATTCACTTTGTTATACAGCAGAAACTAGCACACCATTGTAAAGCAATTATACTCCAATAAAGATGAGTCCTCCGTCACAGGTTCCTTCCCTTCGCCACCATTTTAGCTCCTTAAGACATTAGGACTTTTTTTTTTAAGTGGCACAAAGATTGAAAGCTAGTTTCCTTATCGTTTTCTAATTTATCTCCAGTACAAAGGTCAGCATTTTAAACTTTTCTTCAGAAGAAAGAAGTAGTTTTCAATGCTTCGGACAATTTTGCACCTTTTTGTCAAACAAAATGATATCAAACCATCATTTTCCCCTGCCCTATCTCAAAAGGTTATGAACACAGGTAAAAGCAGGGGGAGAAGGATGAGCAATGTAAACAGAAAGGGTAGAAGGAAGAGGAGAAACATCTTACTTACCGAGCTCACTGCGCCACTGCTTGACTAGCATTAAGGTTTTAATCCTGTCAGCAGCCCCGCAAGGTGGCCACTGCACAGCCGAGCAGGGACTGGAGAGCAAACAAGCACAGCCCTGGAAGCAGAGGGCCTAGATGTGAATCCCAGCTCCGCCATTTATTTAACAACCTTTTACTTCTGTTTCCTCAGCTGTAAAAGAAGGATAACAATAGGTGAGGCTTACAGGAGTTCATCTGTAATAGGGGCGGGGCAGCGTATGGACGTTAGCACGTGGGCCATGGGGGGGTGAGGTGGGGGGGGCAGGCTCACAGACGTTAGCACGTGGCCAATAGCGTGCAGCTCTTAGCACGTGGTCCTTAGCGCAGGGCCAGCTGTCAGTGGGGGCGGGGCAGGGCAGCCATTAGCACCTGGCGGTAGCGTGTGGCTATTAGCAGGGGGGCCGGCGCCCAAACATTAGCATGGGGCGTTAGCACGCAGAGCGGTTAGCAGTCCCACTCAACCAAGGATCAGTCTCGTGGTGGCCCCGGTGGCAGCGGTCACCCTGGGTCGCAGTCCATGGGACCTGGCCCCCGTTTGGGCGGCCTGAAGAGCCTGAGGGCCCCTGGGTCCTGGGCGCCTGGCTCCCTCAGCAATGACGGCTGGGCGGGGTCTGGGGACCTGGATCTGACGGCACCACCATCTGAGGTCTGCCTTTTTAGCCAGGCTGGGCACTGGCGGGAGGACACGGGCTGGGTGCTGGACCAGCGCTCCCGGGTAGGGGGACTGGCCCGCGCAGGGACCCCTCCTCTTAGCCAGGCCTGGACGTTGGAGGGCGAAAGTTGAGCCTTGGGACCTTGAACAAGTAAAATGAGGGGTAATGATGTCGCTTTACTTCCGGGATTTAAGCGTTCAGAATAGGGAATAACATTTGCTTTGATGGAGGTCTATAGGAATATGTGATCAGCTGCAAGAACAAAGGATCTGACACCAACAAGTTTGCAACAACTAACCATGCCCCTCCCTCACCTCTCCTATAAGAGAGCTTTGCTGAAAGCCTTCGAAAATTGAGAATTCGGGCTTTTTAAGGCATGAGCCATCCGTCTCCTTGCAGAGCCCTGCAATAAACCTTTCCCTGCTCCATCTCCGACATTTCAGTATTGTTTGGGCTCATTCTGCATCGGGCACACAGACTTGTATTGGGTAACAAAGACATTCAACAATCTTTTTTTTCGGGGGGTGGGGGGTACGCGGGCCTCTCACTGCTGGGGCCCCTCCCATTGCGGAGCACAGGCTCCGGACGCGCAGGCTCAGCGGCCGTGGCTCACAGGCCCAGCCGCTCCGCGACACGTGGGATCTTCCTGGACCGGGGCACGAACCCGTGTCCCCTGCAGCGGCAGGCGGACTCTCAACCACTGCGCCACCAGGGAAGCCCCATGCAACAATCTTTGAACAGTGCCTCTAGTAGAGCAGGCGCCCAATAAAACCTTGGCTATTACTACTGTGAAGAAAACCAAGGCACAGAAGAGTTCTTTGCCCAGGGTCACATGGCTAGAAAGTAATGGAGTCAGAAGTCCAGTCTATAACCATCCTGTTCCATAACTTCTGTGTAGTTGGACTCTCAGTGCTCCAATCTGTATCTTAGGAAACTGGGAGGCTGTCAAACTGGTCAAAAAGAAAAAGGGATAGAGAACTGAAGTGAATATAGCCACTTGGATTCCCACTGTAAGGTCCTCCTTTCTTTTTCTCTAGGAAGTCGCCCCAACAGCAAAGAGAATGGGAAACAGAAACCCAAAGTCCACCTTCAACAAACTAAAATAGACTGTTGGAACTCTGAACTGTGCTAAAAGACAAAGGGCTATGAAATCTAGTGAAATCCAGCAGGTACAGATCTCAGGCAAACTGTCAGATCACAGTTGTCCAAGCAAGATGGTACATTCTAGGGAGAGAAACAATCTCTCATTTGGAGAAACCAGAGGGCATCAGTGAGCTGTCAGAGGAGGTTTTCTAGGATCCTATTTAGCACAAAGTGTCACAGGGGAAAGGAGCTCAAAGAGGAATCACACAGACTTTGCAGGAAGCTGACTGTGACTGATGTAAATAGAAGATAGATTCTCAATTGCAAACAACCATGCATTGGTCCTTTTGTCAGGGGACAACTAAAAGCTAAAATGATTCATTCACTCCCAGGTGCATCCAACCCTGTACCTTAAGGCTCTTCCTCACCCAAACCTAATGGAAAAACCTAATGGAAAAAGGAAAAAACTTCATGAAGAATGTGTTTCATTCAAAGATGATCTAATAAAAAAGAATCAATGCAAATTTGTATAAAAAGACCATATGAAAATAAAAGACAGAGATAGAGAAACAAACAGGAAATGAGAACACTGACCAGAAAACAATACAAAAATTGTTGACAAAGGACAGGAAAAAAAATTACTAATATCACTAAGCATTTAAAAGATTTTTTTTAAACTTAAAGTAGAAGAAAACAAAAGGCAAAATCTTCATAACTTTGGATTTGGCAAGGATTTCTTGAATATGACACCAAAAGCATAGGCAACAAAGGAAAAGTACATAAATTGGGACTATCTCAAAGTTTAAAACTTCTGTGCATCAAAGAACACAACAGTCAAAAGACAACCCATGGAATGAGAGAAAATATTTGCAAATCATACATCTGATAATGTGTTAACATCCAGAACATATAAAGAGCTTCTACAACTCAACAACAATCAAAAAAAAAAAAAAAACCCCAACCAAAAATTTTAAAAATGGGTAAAGGACTTGAACAGACATTTCTCCAAAGAAGATATGCAAACAGCCAATAAGCACATGAAAGATGCTCAACATCACTAGTCATAAGGGAAAAGCAACTCAAAACCACAATGAGATAGTATTTTGCACCCATTAGGATAGCTGCTATCAAAAAACAAACAGAAAATAACAAGGATTGGCAAGGATGTGGAAAAATTAGAACCCTCTGCACTGCTGATAGGACGTAAAATTGTGAAGTAGCTGTGGAAACAAGATGATGGTTCCTCAAAAAATTAAAAACAGAATTACCATATGATCCAGCAATTCCAATGCTGGGTATATACTCAAAAGAAATGAAAACAGGGTCTCAAAGAGATATTTATACACTCGTGTTCATAGCAGAATTAATCACAATAGCCAAAAGGTAGAAGCAACCCAGTGTCCACCAATGGATGATGAATGGATAAACAAAATGTGGTAGATACAATCAATAGAATATTATTCATCCTTAAAAAGGAAGGAGATGCACATATACTACAATATGGATGACCTTTGAGGACATTATGCTAAGTGAAATAAGCCCAGTCACAAAAGGACAAAATACTGTATGATTCCACTTATATGAGGTACCTAGAGTAGTCAAATTCAGAGACAGAAAAAAGAAGGGTGGTTGCCAGAGGCTGTGGGGAAGGAAGGATGGGGAGTTGTTTAAGCAAATATAGAGATTCAGTTTTGCAAGATAAGAAGAGTTCTGAAGATTGGTTGCACAATAACATGAATGTACTTAATACTACTGAACTGTGAACTTTAAAATGATTAAAATGGGAAATTTTGTGTTATATGTATTTTATCACCACTAAAAATAATAAATAGCATATACATGTTATACACAACAATAATGTAGAAATGATATTACTAACAACAATTGGGAGGAGACGGGGAAGACAAAGGTGGAAGGTGGTATAAGGATGCTGACTTTGTCATTTTTTTCTAGGCTGAAGTCAAAATATATCATTTAAATCTGATAAAGCAATGGAGTAAGATAAATATATTGAAAGGAATAAGTGTGAACCCTAGAAATTTGACCCAAAAAAAAAGAACTGACAAAGATTGGGTACAGCCAGGGGAAAGATGGAGAGAGAAGAGGTAGAAGCAAAACTGACTACAGCAAAGTCAATGGAGTTTAAATGAAGAGAAGAGTGAAATTACCAATGTAAACACCAGAAGAAATTAAAACAGAGCACAAACTTTTCAAATCACCAGAAAGTACACACACATACCACCCCACCTCCACACACACAATGGAAGCTGATCATACAATGACAGATTATAAAAAGGAAAAAATACAAGACATAACATCAAATATGATGACAGAACATCCAACTCATTTGTTTTAATAATAGATGTAAAGTATGTAAACATCGAGTAAGAGACCAAATTCTTATATTGGGTCATGAAGGAAAAACCAACGATATGTATAATACAAGAGACATATCTAAGACAGCCTAACTCAGAAAGGTTGAAAATAAGAGGCTGCACAAAGGTTAGCAAAAAGCAAATGCGAATCGAAAGAAAATAGAAGCTCTGAATCTCACTCTTAGGGTTGAATTCAGGGCAAAAAGCACTAAACAGACCATAGGATAAATCATCAAAAACAAGAAAAAATATGGGACTTCCCTGGTTGTCCAGTGGTTAAGAATCAATCTTGCAATGCAAGGGATGCCTGTTCGATCCCTGGTCAGGGAACTGAGATCCCACATGCCACGGGGCAACTAAGCCCATGCACTGCAACTAGAGAGCCTGCATGCCGCAACTACAGAGCCCTCATGCTGCAACTACACAGCCCAAACGTTCTGAAGCCCACATGCCACAAGTAATGAGCCCCTGCACCACAACTAGAGAGAAGCCCACGTGCTGCAACTCGGACCCGACGCAGCCAATAAATAAATATTTAAAAAAAGGAAAAATAAACAGAAGCACATTAACAGGAGACTTTAATCCACTTCTCTCAACCCATAACTTAATGTGAAAAAGAATATAAGTAAGATATGAAAAACCTAAATACACAAATTAATCACATAGGACTGACTGATACATTCTAAAAGACAAAAATACATATTTTTTCAGGGGTTTGGTTGTCTCAAACCAAAAGCTTTGAGAACAACTATCTTTGCAGACTTAGAACAGACTAAGGAGTTAGGTGTGGAAGACAGCTGGCAGCAGACATCTGAATCCCACTTCTGGGTCTCTAGGCAAAGAGCGATGGAGTTAAAGAATCACCAGCAGGGTCATGTGCCCTCCACCCTTTAGCCTGCTGCTATTCTGCTGGCAATAGTAGCCTCTCAACCCCATGGACACTACCAGTTCCCCTGTAGCCCGGGCCACTGCGTGGCGCTGTCCAACTCTACTGGGTCATCACAGCCCTTCCCAGAATGGTTCATCCCGCTGCCGACCACCACACTCTAGTGCCGATGTGGATTCAGGGCAGAGCCAGATGCTAGAGGCAGGATTCTACACTCAGTTTGTTGTTTAGAGTATTTTGCGGGGAGGTGGGCAGAAAGTATGGGGGGACAGACCACAGATTTTGGATTCAGACTACAAGTGTCTGACCTATAACTCAGCCACTTATAAGCTCTGTGAGCTTGAGCAAATCATCTAACCTCTCTGGACCTCAGTTTCCTAAGTCTCCAGGCAAAGACTGATGTCATAGATGGGGGTGCTTCACAGGACTGCTGTCAGGGTTGGAGATAATGAGTATAAGGTACTAGTACATAACTGACAAGTAGCTCCTGGTCAGTAAATGGTGGCTGCTTAGTCACCGCTATTATCCTCAAAGCCTGCCCTGGGAGCTCTCTTGCTGGATAGAGGAAGTGAACCTCACTTCCTCCCAGGTCATAACGATGCCAATTGGGCATCAGAGAAAATGCAGACTAACGGAATGGCAAGTCTGCTCTGCTCCCCCATAGTTTATTTCACAGCCCAAACAAGGCACGCTATTAACACAGGCTTCATATACACACACATGCACAAACTCACCGCTCCCTGGGGTGCTTTGCTGTAGGATCACTGAGGCCTTCCTTTGCTCATTTAATGTATGTAGCCAGGGCATGTCATGGACAGTGTGGCTTCATCTTTACGGGCGGCTCTCTCTTGGGAGTGTCTCATCAATAAATCCCTCCTCCTCCATCTCTTTTGCTTTTTATCAG
Source organism: Orcinus orca (assembly GCF_937001465.1). Lineage (NCBI taxonomy): Eukaryota > Metazoa > Chordata > Mammalia > Artiodactyla > Delphinidae > Orcinus > Orcinus orca. Next base: position 50,623,462 of record NC_064568.1, read on the forward strand.
TCCAGCTCCACAAGGTATCATTATCTCCACGTGCCCTTGAAAATGTTTATTTCAAGATGTCTCTCTGATGGCTAGTCATGCAGCTTGGATGATGACCTTGCAAATAAAGATGAGCAGAAAATTTTACCCAGCCAACTAGAGGTTATTCAAATGCTTTCTATCTGTGAAAGCAATTATCTTTTCTGACAGTGTCTTCGTCTGTTTGCAAAGGAATACATATATAGGTGGAAATTATGTTGTATTTGGAACATGGATAATAAGAATAATTAATATTTATTGATCACTTACTATAAATGAATTGCTTTGCATAATTTATCCCAGCAACTCCTCCCAATAACCCTGTAGAGGATAGGAAATATCATCCCAGCATTTCCAGATAGGAAAACTGAGGCTCAGAAAGGATAACTAATATGCCCAGTGAATACTCAGGCAGTGAGTGGCAGAGTATGTGTCCTGTGGTCCCATGGTCTGGGTCAATTCCTCAATTCCAGGCTGTGAACACAGTGGTCATTAGTCTGAGCCTGTGTCACTACCTGCTAAACCAAGGCTTGGATGCTGTTACGTACTGCATGCATGTGTGCCCCCAAAATTCACATTGAAATCTTAATCCCCAATGGAATGGTATTAGGAGATGAGGCCTTTGGGAGGTAATTAGGCTCAGACGAAGTCACAAGAATGGAGTCCCCATGATGAGAAAGAGACTAGAGCTCCACCTCTCTTGGCCATGTGAGGACGTGGCAAGAAGGCAGCCATCTACAAGCCAGGAAGTGAGCCCTTACCAGGACCCGTCCATGCTGGCACCCTAATCTCAGATTTCCCAGCCTCTAGAACTGTGAGAAATATATTTCTGCTGTTTAAACCACCCAGTCTACAGTATTGTGTTACAGCAGCCCGAGCTAAGATAGAACTCTACTGAAAAGTCCGCCTGAAGATTCTCAACAAGTCCAGGAACAGATTATAAACTGTGCTCCTGGTCACAGGCAAGGTTTGCGACAGGCTGTGAATAAACTCCAGGACAAGCTCCTTCTAACTTGGGAGGGTTATTCCAAAACAGAGCAAGAACAAACAAGGCGATTTCCAAGAAAAGACAATGTCATCTGCAAAATGTCAGGGGACTGGTACAAATGCCAAAGTGAATCTAAGATGAAAGTTTCCTGCTCCCAACTCCCTCTTCAGAGGCCATCTCCACCTCTCACTTGCACCTCGATAAAGTTGCATTTCACACACTGATCTTTCCAACCTCATTTCCACCATATGATCTTCTCTTTAAAAATGCTGTTAAGGGAGTCCTTTGCTAATACCCCTATTCCTACATTCAGTTTAATGCAGCTACATAAGGAAGCATAAAGCTTGATCCCACCCGTGCTCACAGCTTGGGGGAAGGCAGGCAGCCCGCTGCATGGCCATCTGCTGTATCTGGTGCCTCGAATTCCAATCTGGCCGGGCAGCTGGGGCCCTGGCCCCTCCCTCTGACCCTCCGGTCCTCAGGCTGAGGGCTCTTCCCGCTCCAGCATGCTATGCTGTAGTGTCTTTTCAAAAGCCATGGTTGTAGAACAGCACCGATTTTTCCCTTTTCTTCTCCCCAAGACTCTCTGGGGATTTCCTCCACTGAAGCACAGCTCTGAGGGCTTCCCTCTTCCTCCCATCTCCAAGCTACTCTCTGGATCCCACTGGCCAATCCCTGCTCGTCAGACATCAGAGCCACTGATCTTCAGGGAACGGGAATAGTAGCTGATGAAGAAACACAATATCAAGACATTTCAGTGCTCACACAGAGTGGGAGGGGAGAATTTCAACAAGATCCATATGAAGGATTGCCTAGGAAAGGCCAAATCCATCCAGACTTTATTTGGGTCCTGAAGACAAGCCTATGAGGTTTCTCCTCTTGGCCTCTGCAGCAAAAGCTTTCTGTGGAACAGAGGCTGGAGGCTCCAATGTCAGAAGACCAATGTGCTTTTAATCCTACATGCCCATCATTTAGGAAGGATGTCATTACTACTTAGAGCAGAGAATTCTGAGACTTCGCAAGAGCTCATAGGCTGAGATGAGAATTAGCTCACAAGGTCAGAGATACTTCTAGAGTAAATAGGTCAAAAAGAGCTCTGCTTCCTGTCACCCTAGAATCAATGTAAAGAGAAAAAAAAGAGCGGGAACTAAAATGACTGGTGCTTTGTTCCTTCTTCAAATGCATTTTGCCATCTTCAAAATCTCCATCAATTTACAGACTCATGGATCCAACCCCCATTACTACAAATAACAGAACTGATTCCCCAAGGAATCACATTACCTCCTCAGGACCATATGGGCTCAACCAATTTCTCAGGTGAGGCTGGAAGCAGGCCTCCTGTTTCCCAATCCCAAGCTCCCTCCTTTGCATCACGAGAATGCTTTCAACATATCAAACTTAGAAGGAAGTGGATCACAAACTGCAACCTGCTGAAGTAGAAATTAATCACCTGGAAAGAGGGGCTGTGCAGGGTCCCTAAGCAAAGCTTTGCCTCTCTACCCCAGGCCCATATGCCACTTCCCTTTGCCAGGGCAGCTCCTGGACTGCTGGGTGTCCTTCTGCTCAGGACATTGAGCAAACTAGGTCAAACGTGGTATTCAGCAACCTTTCATAAGCGCTGAAGGTCATCTCAATGCTCAGCATTTTTGCATCTTTTCAAATAAATAATGAAAGTGGAGACTTCTCAATATGGCATAGCTGGGCTGATTCCCTGGGAGCTGCATTCACACGGCACCACATATTGCCAGCATATGTTTCTCCTTGTAGACTGGATGCCAAATTAAGATTACATTAGGGAATAAATTTTCATAAAGAATTAAGGACATCATACAGTAACTTGTTAGAAAAATGTACTAGGGAGGAATCTGGGCAAAGGGAAGTTCTGTTAGCAACACACAAAAGGGAAGTTTAAGGAGTATGATTAAGGAGATAAGGTCTATAAAACTACTAAAGAAATCCTCAAAATGTCACCAGATGATCACCATGAAGACTGAACTATACCTTACTGATGGATATGCACATGAAATATTGCACAAATGCCAGTTCTTCCAAGGTCATTTAACATATATTTAACAGAATCCCAAGCAAAATTCTGATGCTACTTGTTGTAGGCAAATTTATGCCCCCCCCCAATATTTCTATATCCTAATCCCAGTACCTTTGAATATGTTATCTTACAGGGTAGACTTTACAAATGTGATTAAGGGTGAAGACTTTGCAATGGAGGGAAATTATCCTGGATTACCCAGAGCCCAACCTAATCGCATAGATCCTTTAAATTAGAGAATATTTTCTGGCTCTGCTCAGAATGAAAAACAGAGAGATGCAGCATTGTTGCTTTTAAGGGTAGAAGAAGGGGCCCATGAACCAAGGGCCTCTAGAAGCTAGAAAGAGCAAGAAAACAAATTCTCCCCTAGAGCCTCCAGAAAGGAATGCAGCCCTACCAACACTTTGATTTTAACCAAGCAAAACTTCTAATCTGCAGAACCATAAGGTAATCAGTCTGTGTTGTTTTAAGACATAAAGTTTGTGGCATTATTTTCTAACAGAAGCAAAAGGAAACCAATATACTAGTTTTAAACCTGACCAAATTATGAAATAGTGACGTATTATAAAATTGCCCTAAGAACAAAAAAATAGGGACCAAATGGGGGGGGGATATTTTAAATATTCTCGATGTGAAAATCATTAGAGGAGACCATCCTGTTAGGTATTAAAATACATCTGGCACTATAAAAAAATGTGGAACCAAATAAATGCTTCAGAAATAGACTCTATCACATTAAACATTTTTACATTCTTGTACGAAACATCACTAAACAATGGGGAAAAAGAGATTGGTATAAGAAATAGTTTGGGATATCTGATCAGCAAATTTAAAATAAAATTAGTTTATATCCTCAGCTTATACCATAAATCAAAATAAATTTTAGATCACTAAAAGAGTGAATATTTTTAAATCTTATATAAGATGTGGCAAAGAAAAATTAAATGTTTAAATATATACAGGAATTAAAATTTTCTAAGCTTTAATTGATGGGAAAAATTCAGATTTAACAGTATAAAATATTTATTTTGTGACTTCTAAAATAACATAATGAAAACTAAGAGTAAAATAAGGGATTAAAATTCTTTTTAAAGAAAGATAAAGGGTAAATATCTAAATTACATTAAATGCACAATTATATACAAATAAGATGCTCAATAGATGAAAGAACAAAAAATATGATCTGATCATCTATGCAGAAGGAATTGAAATTAGTAAACAAACATGCATAAATGCTCCACCTTGCTGTGATCAAAGAAAAACAAATTAAAATATTCATTAAGTACCATTTTACACCTATTATATTATCGAAAATAATGATAATACTCAAGGCTAATCAGGTTCTGATGAAGTTAGTACATTTATACACTTGTTGATTGCAATTTAAATAGATTCTGTTTGTAAAGTAATTTAACTATACATATCAAAAGCCATAAAATATTAATTTTCTTGGATCTAGTAATTCCATCAGTAAGAATTTATCCTAAGGAAAAGACCCAAAGGAGAGATAAATGTCTTTGTATGAAGATATTCATTTACAATACTAAAAAGCTAAAGACAACAGACAAGGAATAGTTAAAGTGAGCTTTTACTTGATGGAATATTGGACAGTCATTGAAATGACAACTATGAAGTCTACATAATAACATGGAAAATGTTAATACAAAGTGTTAAATTTAACGCTGAAAAATATTAGGTTGAACCATATGAAATTATTATTTTTGTAGGGAAAAAATGGTCAAATATTGAAAATTCCACATGGTTCAACCTAATAGCTCTGCCATGGATACAGGTAGATAAAAATATCTTCCTTTGAACTAGACCTATGAGGAAACACAAAGAGAAAAATGGCTGAAAGGTGGTAGTATCAAGCGTTAACTTTCCAGCCTTGTTGTTTTTCATGTTCTTCTGATATTATGTGTAAAACCCATTTTAATGTTAAAACATTGAAGATATGATTGCTATACAGATAAAAATATCTCTTGAAATAAGTTAAAGAGTACAATTTTGTTACATCTTCCCATTTCAATTCTTTAATTCATCATACAAGAATCAGTGAATTAAGTGTTCAACTAGAGTAAGAACTAGTTTTGAAAAGATCTATTCAAAAATGGCAACTTGAGTAATAAGGCAACATAGCAGGGGGGTTAAGCACCAGCTTTTAGAGTCAAATCCCATTTATTATTTATAAGACATTGGAAAAATTACTTCATTTAACCTCAGCTCCCCATCTGTAAAACGGAGACACTATTGGTGCTTATGTGAGAGTTGTTGTAAAGATTGATTGAGGACGATTATCAACTGCTTATTTGAGTTTCTGGCAAATAATAAGTATTCAAAAACTGTAAGAAAGTATATCATTAGTAATGAAGCCATAGAAATTTTTAGATAAATAATTAATGGAGTTAGCAATATTCACAGAAGAGTACTTCTATGTACCTTAGGTTGGAAATTATTCCAACTTATACAATTTTTATCTTGTCTTTTCGAAAAACATTTTTAATCAAAGCAGACCAGCCCACACTATGGTATAGGTACAGTTATCTTCAAAATTAAAACATATAATAAAGACAGTGGTAAGTGCAAATGTAAATTAGAAACAAGTTTCCCTTCTCCATCTTAACCAATAAAACATGAAGACTAAGTGACCCCAGGTCACAGTTTTTAGAAGTATCTGCCATAAAATCTTTTGTGCTATTACTCATCACTTGTGGATATGCTTTCTCATTCTCTGGTACAATAAGTTACTGAAGGCTATAATTGATTCCCTTTTCTGTCTATGCCGTGTGTGTTCCTTTTGGGGATTGCCCCTCCCTCATATGGTGCATCAACCACATGACTTCACCTCCTGCATCACAGGAGCATAAGAACCCAGGCTGGATAATGAAATTCCCTTTTCACAAACATCACCTGAAAAGAAAGTCTCTCTCCCTCTGAAATAGTAAGAAGGCTAAGGCTTGAGCTGGAAGGGCCATGTTGGTTGAGTTTAGTGGACCCTGATGCTCTGTCCAATTACCCTTTTCAAGCCAAGCCACTCATTTCCCCAACTGCCAAAGTGTTGGCTACTGATGGCTCAGAGGTGTGTCTCTCACCAGGAATCTGCCACGAAAAAACATTTCATCAAAGTTATGCTCCCTCCCGGAGAGTAGCTTATAACCAATGCCCTGCTAATAGAGAGATACAATTGCAGAGACTCTGTTTCAATGTGGAGACAACTCTGAAGGCTTCTAGAGCTTCCTGTAGGGTTAGCTGAGGCTTCAGCTGCAACCACTCCAGGGGTCAGCGTCTTCCTCTGCCCAATCATGGCTTTCTCACTTCTTCCTAGGTATAATTCCCAAGAGCTCTGCCCAGTAAATCTTTACACAGCTCTCCATTCAAGAGTCTGCTTCCTGGGAACCCAACTTAAGATAGTTGGTGCATGAATTGAGCCTGTCTCATAATGATACCAAGAAGAGACAAGAAATAGAGAAATCCAACTATGTTCTCTGGACACCTTGATCTGATCATGCTACCCTCTTAGTACCCTCCTTGGTCTTCCAAATTCCATGAGTCAATAGATTCCATTTTTTACTTAGGCTAGTTAAAACTGGGTCTCAGTCTCTTACAGCTGAAGGAGTCCTGCCTGGTACACAAATGCTGTCTGTCTCCTGCTACTTAACACAGCCCTGTGTCCATAAGCAATGCTCAACAGTACTTATTGAACTCAGTTGATATATGGTTATATCTGTGTTTCATATAATGACAGCCTTACAAGATATTCTACTAAAAAAGGAGAAAAGGCTGTAACACAAAATAAGATTGATGTACTAGATATTATATGCACCTCCAGATTTAATATATATTACTAAGCATATTAAAAATTCTGAGCAGTGTTGCAGTAGACTGTTTTAATTACAAAGAAAACTTGCTTACCTTCTTTTTAGGCAGAGTTTAGTCTACCTATATGGCCACAGAACATTGTAAGTGTAGGTGTAGCGCCCAAATAGGCTTAGTTTTTGCCTACAGTTTGGAGACCACCAAATTTCAAGCTTCTCCTTCAGTGTGTTCACCGGCCCTCTGGTGTCCTGGGAATTAGCACAGCTTGCACCGTATTTATTACCAGAGACAGCTGGAGGAACAGCAGCAACCTTCACCTTCTTCAATTGACTGTTTACTACAACTACCACGTTCAAGACATTATATTCCTTATGGTCCACAATTCATAAAGAAAGAAACTGAGAGCCTGGGAGGTTCAATAATTCTCCCTGAAATGTTTTCTTTTCAGCCTGATTCTCCTGCCCCTAGATGCCCAAATAATATTTAAAAAGCCAGTTCTTAAACTGGACTTAAAGCCCTACAGCCAAATGTCCAAATAGGACTTGGCAACATCAATTCCACCACATCTGAACCTCAAGCACAAACCTTTTTTTTTTTTTTTTAATCTGATGGCCTAGACACTCAGGATGCCTTGAGTTAAAAGACAATAGGACTTGGCAACATCAATTCCACCACACCTGAACCTCAAGCACAAACCTTTTTTTTTTTTTTTTTTTTTAAATCTGATGGCCTAGAGACTCAGGATGCCTTGAGTTAAAAGATAATAGGACTTGGCAACATCAATTTCACCACATCTGAACCTCAAGCACAAACCTTTTTTTTTTTTTTTTTTTTTTATCGGATGGCCTAGAGAATCAGGATGCCTTGAGTTAAAAGACACACTTGCTTACTGGTTGGAGGCAATAGATGAGGTATCCCAGGACTTCTTTGCATCATAAACCCAAAATGGGCCTAGAAAACCCAGCTCTATAAATGTATTCCCTAGGAAATTACTCTGCATAATCAGAGAAGGAAAAATAGAAGCACGCAAAGATTGTAGATAAAAATGAAACAGACTCCACAATTGTGGTCTTTCTACTCCATGCCACTTCTTGATACTTTCAAATCCAGGAAAGTAATTCGTTGCGGAAGAGTTGGAGAATGCAAGGCCCAGCCAGAGCCTACAGCCCACTCCTGTACCTGTAGTTAGAGCTACTCCCTCCAGAAATGACAGTTCAGGACAAAGCACGCTGTCTGCCCAGAATCACTTTTGGACGAGTAAACCCAGTTCGAACAAACACCTGAAAGCCCAGCCATCCCCTTGTTGACTTAACAGCTGGTTTCTACTGGATGTCTTATGTGTGAGACTGTTTTGCTGGGTTAAAAGACACTAAGGCTAGAGACAGGATGAGGGAGCTGGTTGGCATAGGGCCAAGGTCAACATCAGACTCTGGGATTCTGAAGGCTTGGAGAACTGTCCGTGATTTCAGCTATTCACGTCCCTCCCAGCTGCAGTGGTCCCGATAAGCAAATCACAAAACCATGATTTTGTTCCTGCTTTTAGCACATCAATCAGTTTTCCTGCCCCTCCCACATCCTTTCTCAGAGACTCCACTCCAACCAATAGCTTCAGGCCAAGTGACTTTTCCCTCTAGCAACAGTGAATAGAACTGATGCAAAGCCAGCCATCCCAGTGGCTGGCCAGGAACCAATAACCTTTCTAGATAATTTGAACTGAGACACAGGGACTGCTGAAGGTCAGATGTTGGCACTGCAGCATGTGTCAAGGGCAGACTCGTAACCCAAGCTGGGTGACCCAAGACAGAGCTTCAGAGACTGCAAGCTCTGCAGAGACGAGAGAAGATGTGCAGATAAAAGGAGACAACAAAGAATGAAGCTCCAGAGAAAGAGAAAGAGAGCATGCCTGACAACTTCTAATACTGCTGGTAAAGCCCAGCTGAACTGCCTACGACTGGGTTTCATGAGATTTCCCGGGAACCTTTCCACAAACCCTGTTTACACTAATTAGCCTTAAGTGGGTGGGTTCCTGTGGCTGACAACCAATGGCCTCATCTGAGGAAAACATATCCATATTTTTTAAAATCACTGATTCAGTGCCAGCCAGGCATGACTGTGCTAAGCATTGCAGGTACCCTTCTACTGGGAATCCAAACTCAGAAATAAGTACTTATTTTAGAACAGGTGTATAAGAAGTGTTTTGGGGAACCTAAGGTGGGGGGCAAGAAAGGCTTCCCAGGAGAAGGAGGTGATGCAAGGCAGCTGAGCTAGAAGGATAGGGAAACATTTGCGGGGTGTGCAAGGTCATCCCAGGAAGAATGAAGAGCATGAACAAAAACACATTGGCGTAGGCAAGCCTGGCAACATTTGAAGACCACAGGAAGAGCATCACTGTGTCAGGAACAAAGGAATGGAGGAGAGGAAGGGAAAAGAGGAAGAGGCGACTGGACGTGTTAGCAACAGTCAGCATGAGAGGAATGCTAAGGGGTTTAGATTGGATCTTTCACCCAAATAGAAGACCACTGAAACTCTGAAAAGGACCAGAGTGTATTTAATACACATATAAAATACTAATAATATGTGTATTAGTATTTTAGAAAGTGAAAGGGAGACAGGGGTGGAGTCAGGAACTCAAATAAGAAAACTGTAATACTTCAAACAAAAGAATCTCTTGACTAAGACAGGCAAGGTGGGGTTCAGGAGAAGGGCACACATCCAAGAGATATTAAAGAGATGGACTCTATAGGACTCTAGTGACTACACGTGGCGGGAAATGGAGAATCAAGGATGACACAGAGATTTCTAGTGGAGTGACTGGTGGACGGCCAGGCCATTCACGTAGAGGGGAGTCCAAGGTAAGAGGGGAAGGGCAAAGGTTAAGGGAGAAAGAATGAGTTCAGTTTGAGGCATGGCTTCAAGATATTCACTCATGTGAAGATGACCAACATCAGTTGTATCTATTTCATACTCAGAAAACATTTGTGGAGTGTGTATTACACATCAAACACTCTGCTAGGTCCTTAAGTAAAAACATCAGCCCTTCCTCTCATGGAGCACACGGTCAACAATGGAGGACCATTATTAATCTAATATTCATGTAAATATACAATTGCAAACTGTGCAAAGGACCCCATGAGGAACAAAGCCAGTATGAAGGCATATGAATGGGAGGCCACATTTAGTAGGTTAGGGAAGCGCCTCTGTGAAGCAACCTCCGAGCTGTGTGTGCAAAGACAAGGAAGAGTTAAATAAGTGAGGAGATAGGGCAGAATTCTACGCAAAGGGGGAAAGTGTACAGACACCCTGATGTGAGAAGGAGTGGGAAGAACGAAGAGAATAGAGCAAGAGGAAGCTGCAGAGGTAGGCAAAACGTGAATAATGAGGAGATGCTCAACCTCGCTAATCATTAGAGAGATGCAAATCAAAACTACAATGAGGTACCACCTCACACTGGTCAGAATGGCCATCGTCAAAAAGTCTGCAAACAATAGTCCTCCGCTGGGACAGGGATGGGGGGAGAAGTAACCACCAAACAAACATGTGATGGGTGACATAACAAACATCCTGGATCCCCATTTCCCTTCACCGTCTGCCTGCTGTGTAACTTGGGGCAAGCCGTCTTTTTCTTACGCATTTCAGCTCCCTCGTGTGTAAAATAAGGACAGCATTTACTTTAATAACCTCATAGGGTTGTCCTAAAAATTACATGAGTTACTGGCTATGAGAGCGTTTGAAACACTTATACATCACAATACAGGCATGAGGAATTAGTATTAATCTTGAATCACTGTTTGCTTCACGGTTCACCTCTCCGCACATAGTTCCACGGGCTCCCAGCAAGGTAACGGATTGTGCTGTCGTCACCCAAACACTGTTGCCCTTTCCTTTTCCCGTCGTTCCAAATCTGAGTCACAGTTAAACAAATGTAATGCGTTTTGCAGGAAGAGACGGCAAGATGTGCTCCATTTGTTTTTTGGCCCAGTCCTTTAAAGGGCCCAGTCCTGGGCCTTTTTGGCCCAGCACACTATAGAGTGAAGTTGAGAGTGTGATTTGGAAAAAAGAGAGAAAAAGGGAAACTGAAATGGATTTGGGTGTGGGGGGGGAGGGTACATCACACAAATTTTAAAGAGTTGGGAATAGATGCAGTTTCCTAAGGGCACTCAGAGTTAAGTCTCCTTGCTAAGTAGACTCCTGTGTCTGGGTTTCATGGTCCCAGATCCCAACACTAGTCTCCATTTAGTTCATGGAAATCATTCAAGTCTCCCCATTGTCCACCAACGCACCCTGTTCTGCCTCCACACCTTCTCTCCTAAGATACCTTCTGAGAACATCCTCTCCGCCCCCGCCAAGCCCAGCTAAAGCCTCTCCTTATTCAGGAAGCTGACCTCCTTTTCTAAAGTTTTCCAGAACTTGGAGTCCAAACCACAGTTTGGCACATCACTATAGGGTCTCCCTGACTCTGCCATTACTTCAAGTGCACTGGCCTTTTCTAATATCATTGACATTAAACAACTGTCACATTCTGGATGCTTGATATCCATTATCTCATTCAAGGTACATAGTCTCCCCATTTTACAAATGAGGAGATTAAGTCTAACGGAGCTGACTGTGATTTTTCACATTTTCAACAGAACAATACTTTCTGTAACTACCAGTGAGAGTGTTATTTGCATTACAGCTTTTATCAGTTTCACGGAGGGAAAATGTTTGCCCAAAGGTGGCAGGTGTCTAGGCCTCCTGGGCACGACGGTAGGTAAAGTTCAGGCTGGTATTTCTCCTAAGAGGCAGGGTCCATCTCTTTGTCTTCCCTGTAGTTCCCACAACGGTGTCAGTTACTGAGGAGATGTCTGGGCATCTGGGAAAGAGGATGCCGTCATAAAAAGAGCTGCTGAGAGGGAGACAGGAGGACCACAAAGATCCATACCCTTTTTCAAATTTCTCTCCAGTGAAGAGTATACATCAACCACGTTCCAGCCCCTCACACCATCATCCTAAACCAGATTCTCAAATAGCTTTGGGGAAAAAATGATTTTCTTTTCCTCTTCATTATTAAACAATAGTTAATTTGCTAACATTTTATTTTAATCAGAGCAGACTGTGATTTTCACAACATTTTGAACAGAACAATACTTTCTGTATCTTAGCACTTTAGCTTACCGGAGTGTTATTTGCGTTTCTGTGAACTGATGCAGATTCACCACAATTAGCCATCACCATGGTAATTTTGTGCGTTTAGTTTTCTGTTTTTGTTACATATGCTCGTCAAAGAGGTTGAAGCTTTAGTGATGCAGCAAAATTCATTACCTCCCTTTGGATTTAAGTGCCTAAAATTTAAAGACATGTTTTCAAATCCTGAGGGCATTGCATTTCTAGCTTACTTCTCAGAGATAAATAAAATGTGTTCTCTAGAACCAAGTAAGCAGCTTTTACTTGCTCTTCCTCAAGCTGGGACTGACAGATTCTCTGGCAAAAATGTCATGGCTTTCAGTGGGAACAAAGCCCCTGAGAGCTGGTAGATCCTTCAAACCCTCTACGAGGCCCTTTCCTTTTTCTTGAGTGACCTCAGATGCTACACGGCTGAACTGAACCTTGCTTTCCACATTGAGTGTGAGGATAATGTCATACAACCTCTGGAGTCTAGGCCTGAAGAGACCTGACAGTTTCCATTTTCACTCTCTTAGGACCCAGCAGCTGTGTGAAGAAATGTTGAGTGACCAACTGGAGACTGAGGCCTCACCAGATGCCAGCCATTCTAGACACCTAAGCACCAGACACATCAATGAGTCCACCTTGGACTTTCTGCCCCAACTAAACTCCCAGTTGAATGTAGACACATGGGTGACCCCAGCCAACACCATGTAGAGCAGAAGAACCTCCCAGCAGAGCTCAGCCAACCCACAAAATCGTAATAATAAAAATTGAATGGTGGTTGCCAGGGGATGGGAAAAGGGGGAAATGGGGATTTGTTGTTCAGTGCATATAAAGTTACAGTTGTAAAGATGAATATGTTCCAGAGATCTGCTGGTCAACATCATGCTATAGTTAACATACTGTGCTATGGACTTAAAAATTTGTTAAGAGGGCAGATTTCATGTTAAGTGTTCTCAAAATAACAACAAAAAAGCAAAGGGGCACAAGGAAACACAAGAAAACTAACGTTTTAAATATATTTGTTACTTTGATTGTGGCAGTAATGGTATTACAGGTGTATGATATGTGCAAGCCTATCAACTTGTATACTCTAAATATGTGCAGGTTTTTTTATATCAATTATACCACAATAGAGCAGAAAGAAAGAAAGAAAGAAAGAAAGAGGGAGGGAGAGAAGGAGACAGAGAGTGAAAGAGAGAGAGAGGAAGGACGGAAGAAAGGAAGGAAGGAAGGAAGGAAGGAAGGAAGGAAGGAAGGAAGGAAGGGAGGGAGGGAGGGAAGGAGGGAAGGAGGGAGGGAGGGAGGAAAGGAAGGCCTCCATCTTCCAGGCAAGCCTCCCCAGTGCCACCTGCAACATCATTTACAGGAATACTTCAGTACCATCCAAATAAAGCAGTTCAAATTGGAGATGTCTTCTGAATGTGAAATGATCCAGCTATTTAATGCAGATTGTTTTATGGTCTTAATAAAATTGAGTGTTCTGGGAAGTGCCTTTTAAGTGCACCAGGTCTAAGTCCAAGGTTCTAGAAAGCTTTTCATTTAAATGCAAACCCACTGGAAATGTGAGCCATGCCAGCATTAAGGAGATGTCCAGAAGAATGGGTAGGATCCAAACAGCCTAGTTCCCCTAGTCCATGCCTCCCTATGGTCCATTTCATCCAGGAAAGCTAGATAACATTCAAAAGCTTAGGGAGCGGAGAGCTGGGGAGGCTGGGTGGGAAGCCAAAAAGGAAAGGAAGGTAACTACTGCTTGCCTGCAAATGAATTCATCTCAAGAAAAGCTGCAAGGTAAAAAGAGGAACTGGAATTTTTTTTTTTAATTAGTTTGAAACCCAGTCATCTGTGACGAGCTATGACTGTGGGCAAGTCACTCTCCTTCCGTGAAGTCACTGGAGATAACAGTACTTAGCCCATGGAGCTCCTGTGGAAAACAAGTGAGGAAAGGGGGCCGGCAGTGTTTGTGAAACATGAGACGCTGTACGTATATGAGGTATTGTTATCACCTGAGCAGCAGCTGCTGCTATAGCCTTAGTGATCAAAATAGCAGCAATAAAACAAGGTAATACTCCTTAGTGGAACACTTTGGATTTTCCCCTCAAGTAATAGATGCTCTCTGATTGAATTCCTGAGAATTCCATGTGAGCATGCGCCAAGTTCCCATCAGGAGACAGAGATCACACCCGTATTTTAACAGAGAAATTTTACTATAAAGACTTGCTATCTTGATATAAAATTGTTAAGGCAGTAACTAAGTGAGCTACCTGATTGGCCTGGGACCAGGCTGGTTGCTAGGATATGGGACCTTCAGTACTACGAGGTTCTGCTCTCTCAGCTCCTGCCCTCTGACCCAGACGAAGGTGGGACCACTTCTCTGCCCTTCCCAGCACCATGACAACGCCCAGGAACCGTCCAGGGCGCTGGCAGTGACATCTGCAGGCCTGATACTCGGTTGTGTCTGTGGCCCTCTCCCAGGGAGCCTTGCTGCCTGTTTTGCAAACTTCTAGACAGCTGGGCTGAGCGGAGCATTAGGCAGCTTTAAAAACTGATGTGGGTGATTATTCCTTCATGAGCCACCGCAAATCCAACAGCACACGGCCAAGGGCAGACACGTGGCAGCTGCCGACTCCCTCTGCTGTTCCTTGTAGATTAGAGCCCCTAAAAGAAGGCGCAAAGAAGGTCCAGCGGACAGCACACACCACTCGCCACCAAAGGAGGTGCCACCAGACCATGGCAGCAGATGTGTGCCGGGACGTGTGGCTCCAGATGGCCCGCAGCAGCCCCTCGTCCTCCCCCGACAGCAACAACCCTGTACGCACCTCCGCCTGAGGACCAGCAACAGGGACGGAGACGAAGAGCTAGTGGCTGCAGCCCCAGCCTCCATCCCTACTGCCCTGAGAGGTGGGAAACCTCCCTCCAGGGGCTTTTATTCACTACTTTCCCAATTAGCACATTATTTGATCTTATTTTCTCCCTTCCTCCTCCTCCTTCTATTCTTCTCTTTGTCTATTTCTCCTTCCCTCCATTTATGCCTGTTACTCTGTTTACCCCTTTCTAGTGGGTCCAACCCCTCTCGATCTGTCTGTTGACATTTAGATTTGTCTCTGTGTGTGTATGGATCTGTCTGTCCACATTTCTCTGCATGTGTATACATAAGTGTGTGTGTGTGTGTGTGTGTGTGTGTGTGTGTGGATACACACACGTGTGCCCTTCCCTGATGCTTTCTGTCTCCTGTGGCTTCTGTGCCTCTCCTTGGTCACCACTTGCAGCTCTAATCTTTCTGGGTAGAAGAGTGCCCTGGAGTAGGGGAGGACTTGGTTTTATTCCCTTGCTGCCTCTGGCAATGAAAAAAGGAAGTGGAGCAAAGATTAATTCAACTCAGGACAGAAGTATAGGGTCCCAACCATGTGCTAAACAATGAGCTGCAAATGAACGGTTCAATCCAGTGCATTACTTACTAAGTGCCTACTATGCACCGGGCCACAGGCTCACTCATTACTAGAGACTCAAAGAGGAATCAGATGAGGCACACGTGCTGTAGATCCCATGGTCTGGTGAGGGAGGCATATCTGAGAAAGATGCTGCAAAAAAGGAATCTAGGCTCAGAATAAAACTGCCTTCCCCCAGAAGGCTGTGAGCACTCAGACTTTGAATATTCTCCCGTACCCCATGTTTCCTGCTCTCTGCTTTGTTGCCTGGAACTTCAGCTCCACGGGTCTCCCCCTTCAGTACTTGAAAAAACAGGCACATGGAGGAGACCTTCAAGATGGCAGAGGAGGAAGATGTGGAGATCACCCTCCTCCCCACAAATATATCAAAGTTACATCTACATCTGGAACAACTCCTACAGAACACCTACTGAACACTCACAGAAGACCTCAGACTTCCCAAAAGATATTTATTTTTTTTCCTTTTTCTCTTTTTGTGAGTGTGTATGTGTATGCTTCTCCGTGTGATTTTGTCTGTATAGCTTTGCTTTTCACCATTTGTCCTTGGGTTCCATCTCTCCATTTTTGTTTATTTGTTGGTTTGTTTTTTAACTATAGTTCTTAGCACTTGTTATCATTAGTGGATTTGTTTTTTCATTTAGTTGCTCTCTTCTTTTTTTTAATAATTTATTATTTTCATAACTTTATTTTATTTTTTTCTTCCTTTCTTTTTTTCTCCCTTTTCTTCTGAGCCATGTGGCTGACAGAGTCTTTGTGCTCCAGCTGGGTGTTAGGCCTGTGCCTCTCAGGTGGGAGAGCCGAGTTCAGGACATAGGTCCACCAGAGACCTCCTGGATCCACATGATATCAAATGGCGAAAGCTCTCCCACAGATCTCCACCACAACACTAAGACCCAGCTCCACTCAACAACCAGCAAGCTCGAGTGCTGGACACCCTATGCCAAACAACTAGCAAGACAGGAACACAACCCCACCCATTAGCAGACAGGCGGCTTAAAATCATAATAAGGTCACAGACACCCCAAAACACAGCACCAGACACGGTCCTGCCCACCAGAAAAACAAGAACCAGCCTCATCCACCAGAACACAGGCACTAGTCCCCTCCATCAGGAAGCCTACACAAACTACTGAATCAACCTTAGCCACTGGGGACAGAGATGAAAAACAACAGGAACTATGAACCTGCAGCCTGCAAAAAGGAGACCCCAAACACAGTAAGCTAAGAAAAATGAGAAGACAGAGAAACACACAGCAGATGAAGGAGCAAGGTAAAAACCCACCAGACCAAACAAATGAAGAGGAAGTAGGCAGGCTACCTGAAAAAGAATTCAGAATAATGATAGTTAAGACAATCCAAAATCTTGGAAATACAATGGAGAAAATACAAGACATGTTTAACAATGACCTAGAGGAACTAAAGAGCAAATAAACAATGAAGAACAACACAATAAATGAAATTTAAAATTCTCTAGAAGGAATCAATAGCAAAATAACTGAGGCAGAAGAACAGATAAGTGACCTGGAAGATAAAATAGTGGAAATAACTACCGCAGAGAAGAATAAAGAAAAAAGAATGAAAAGAATTGAGGACAGTCTCAGAGACCTCTGGGCCAACATTAAACACACCAACATTCGAATTATAGGGGTCCCAGAAGAAGAATAGAAAAAGAAACTGACTGAGAAAGTATTTGAAGAGATTATACTTGAAAACTTCCCTAATATGGGAAAGGAAACAGTCAATCAAGTCCAGGAAGTGCAAAGAGTCCCATACAGGATAAATCCAAAGAAAACACGCCAAGACACATATTAATCAAACAATCAGCAATTAAACACAAAGAAAAAATATTAAAAGCAGCAAGGGAAAAACAACAAATAACATACAAGGGAGTCCCAATAATGTTAACAGCTGATCTTTCATCAGAAACTCTGCAAGCAAGAAGGGAGTGGCAGGACATATTTAAAGTGAAGAAAGGGAAACACCTACAACCAGATTACTCTACCCAGCAAGTATCTCATGCAGATTCTAAAGAGAAATCAAAACCTTTACAGACAAGTAAAACCTAAGAGAATTCAGCACCACAAAACCAGCTTTACAACAAATGCTAAAGGAACTTATTTAGGCAGGAAACACAAGAGAAGGAAAAGAACTACAATAACAAACCCAAACCAACTAAGAAAATGGTAATAGGAACATACATATCGATAACTACCTTAAATGTAAATCATTTAAAAGTTCCAACCAAAAGACACAGACTAGATGAATGGATACAAAAACAAGACCCAAAAATATGCTGTCTACAAGAGACCCATCTCAGACCTAGGGACAAATAAAGACCGAAAGTGAGGGGATGGAAAAAGATACTCCATACAAATGAAAATCAAAAGAGAGCTGGAGTAGCAATTCTCATATCAGACAAAACAGACTTTAAAATAAACACTATAACAAGAGAAAAAGGACACTATATAATGATCAAAGGATCAATCCAAGAAGAACATGTAACAATTGTAAATATTTATGCACCCAACATAGGAGCACCTCAAAACATGAGGCAAATGCTAACAGCCATAAAAGGGGAAGTCGACAGTAACACAATCATAGTAGGGAACTTTAACACCCCACTTTCACCAATGGGCGTATCACCCAAAATCAAAATAAATAAGGAAACACAAGCTTTAAATGATACATTAAACAAGGTGTACTTAATTGATATTTCTAGGACATTCCATCCAAAAACAACAGAATACACATTTTTCTCAAGTGCTCATGGAACATTCTCCAGGATAGATCAAATCGTGGGTCACAAATCCAGCCTTGGTAAATTTAAGAAAATTTAAATCATACCAAGTATCTTTTCTGACCACAACGCTATGAGACTGGATATAAATTACAGGAAAAAAATCTGTAAAAAATATAAACACATAGAGGCTAAACAATACACTACTTAATAACCAAGAGATCACTGAAGAAATCAAAAAATACCTAGAAACAAGTGACAATGAAAACACGACGACCCCAAACCTATGGGATACAGCAAAAGCAGTTCTAAGAGGGAAGTTTACAGCAATACAATCCTACCTCAAGAAACAAGAAACATCTCAAATAAACAACTTAACCTTACACCTAAAGCAATTAGAGAAAGAAGAACAAAAATCGCCAAAGTTAGCGGAAGGAAAGAAATCATAAAGATCAGGTCAGAAATAAATGAAAAAGAAATGAAGGAAACAATAGCAAAGATCAATAAAACTAAAAGCTGGTTCTTTGAGAAGATAAACAAAACTGATAAACCATTAGCCAGACTCATCAAGAAAATAAGGGAGAAGACTCAAATCAATAGAATTAGAAATGCAAAAGGAGTAACAACTGACACTGCAGAAACACAAAGGTCCATGGGAGATTACTACAAGCAACTATATGCCAATAAAATGGACAACCTGGAAGAAATGGAGAGATTCTCAGAAAAGCACAACCTTCTGAGACTGAACCAGGAAGAAATAGAAAATATAAACAGACCAGTCACAAGCACTGAAATTGAAACTGATTAAAAATCTTCCAACAAACAAAAGCCCAGGACCAGATGGCTTCACAGGCGAATTCTATCAAACATTTAGAGAAGAGCTAACACCTATCCTTCTCAAACTCTTCCAAAATATAGCAGAGGGAGGAACACTCCCAAACTCATTCTATGAGGCCACCATCACCCTGATACCAATACCAGACAAAGATGTCATGAAGAAAGAAAACTACAGGCCAGTATCGCTGATCAACACAGATGCAAAAATCCTCGACAAAATACTAGCAAACAGAATCCAACAGCACATTAAAAGGATCATACACCATGATCAAGTGGGGTTTATCCCAGGAAAGCAAGGATATTTCAGTATATACAGATCAATCAATGTGATAAACCATAATAACAAACTGATGGAGAAAAACCATATGATCATCTCAATCAATGCAGAAAAAGCTTTTGACAAAATTCAACACCCATTTATAATAAAAACCCTGCAGAAAGTAGGCATAGAGGGAACTTATCTCAACGTAATAAAGGCCATATATGACAAAACCTCAAGCAACGTCAATCTCGATTGTGAAAAACTGAAACCATTTCCAATAAGATCAGGAAAAAGAAAAGGTTGTCCAGGGCTTCCCTGGTGGTGCAGTGGTTGAGAGTCCACCTGTCGATGCAGGGGACACGGGTTTGTGCCCCGGTTCGGGAAGATCCCACATGCCGCGGAGCGGCTGGGCCCATGATCCATGGCCACTGAGCCTGCACGTCAGGAGCCTGTGCTCCGCAACAGGAGAGGCCACAACAGTGAGAGGCCCTCATACCGCAAAAAAAGAAAAACAGAAAAGGTTGCCCACTTTCACCTGCATTATTCAACATTGTTTTGGAAGTTTCAGCCACAGCAATCAGAGAAGAAAAAGAAATAAAAGGAATCCAAATCAGAAAAGAAGAAGTAAAGCTGTCATTGTTTGCAGATGACATGATACTATACTTAGAGAATCCTAAAGATGCTACCAGAAAACTACTAGAGCTAATCAATGAATTTGGTAAAGTAGCAGAATACAAATTTAATACACAGAAATCTCTTGCATTCCTATACACTAATCATGAAAAATCTGAAAGTAAAATTAAGGAAACACTCCCATTTACCTTTGCAACAAAAAGAAAAAAATACCTAGGATTAAGCCTACCTAAGGGGACAAAAGACCTGTATGCAGAAAACTATAAGACACTGATGAAAGAAATTAATGATACAAACAGATGGAGAGATATGCCATGTTCTTGGATTGGAAGAATCAACATTGTGAAAATGAATATACTATCCAAAGCAATCTACAGATTCAATGCAATCCCTATCAAGCTACCAATGGCATTTTTCAAAGAACTAGAACAAAAAATTGCACAATTTGCATGGAAACACAAAAGACCCCAAATAGCCAAAGCAATCACTTGAGAAAGAAAAACAGAGCTGGAGGAATCAGGCTCCCTGACTTCAGACTATACTACAAAGCTACAGTAATCAAGACAGTATGGTACTGGCACAAAAACAGAAATATAGATCAATGGAACACGATAGAAAGCCCAGAGATAAACCCATGCACATACGGTCACCTTATTTTTGATAAATGAGGCAAGAATATACAATGGAGAGAAGACAGCCTCTTCAATAAGTGGTGCTGGAAAACTGGACAGGTACATGTAAAAGAATGAAATCAGAACACTCCCTAATACCATAGAGAAAAATAAACTCAAACTGATTAAAGACCTAAATGTAAGGCCAGGCACTATAAAATTCTTAGAGGAAAACATAGGTAGAACACTCTATGACCTAAATCTCAGCAAGATCCTTTTTGACCCACCTCGTAGAGAAATGGAAATGAAAAAATAAAAGTGGGACTTAATGAAACTTAAAAGCTTTTGCACAGCAAAGGAAACCGCAAACAAGATGAAAAGGCAACCTTCAGAATGGGAGAAAATATTTGCAAAGGAAGCAACTGACGAAGGATTAATCTCCAAAATTTACAAGCAGCTCATGCAGCTCAATGTCAAAAAAACAAACAACCCAATCCAAAAATAGGCAGAAGACCTAAACAGACATTTCTCCAAAGAAGATATACAGATTGCCAACAAACACATGAAAGAATGCTCAACATCACTAATCATTAGAGAAATGCAAATCAAAACTACAATGAGGTATCACCTCACACCAGTCAGAATGGCCATCATCAAAAAATCTACAAACAATAAACGCTGGAGAGGGTGTGGGGAAAAGGGAACCCTGTTGCACTGTTGGTGGGAATGTAAATTAATACAGCCACTCTGGAGAACAGTATGGAGGTTCCTTAAAAAACTAAAAATAGGACTTCCCTGATGGCACAGTGGTTAAGAATATCCACCTGCCAATGCAGGGGACATGGGTTTGAGCCCTGGTCCAGGAAGATCCCACATGCCGCAGAGCACCTAAGCCCATGTGCCACAACTACTGAGCCCATGTGCCAGAACTACTGAGCCCATTCTCCACAACAAGAGAAGCCACCACAATGACAAGCCTGCGCACCCCAATGAAGAGTAGCCCCCTCTCGAGCAACTAGAGAAAGCTCACGCAGCAACGAAGACCCAATGCAGCCAAAAATAAATAAATAAATAAATTTATAAAAGCTAAACATAGAACTACCATATGTCCCAGCAATCCCACTACTGAGCATATACCCTGAGAAAACCATAATTCAAAAAGGGTCATGTACCACAATGTTCATTGCAGCTGTACTTACAATAGCCAGGACATGGAAGCAACCTCAGTGTCCATCAAGAGATGAATGGATAAAGAAGATGTGGCACATATATACAATGGAATATTACTCAGCCATAAAATGGAACGAAACTGGGTCATTTGTAGAGATGTGGATGGACCTAAAGTGTGTCATACAGAGTGAAGTAAGCCAGAAAGAGAAAAACAAATATTGTATATTAATGCATATACGTGGAATCTAGGAAAAAATGGTACAGATGAACATATTTGTAGGGCAGGAACAGAGACACAGATGTAGAGAACGGACATGTGGAAACGGGGGGGAAGGGAAGGGTGGGATGAATTGGGAGATTAGGTTTGACATTAATACACTACTATGTGTAAAATAGATAGTGGGAACCTGCTACATAGCACAGGGAGCTCAGCTCAGTGTTCTGTGACGACCTAGATGGGTGGAATGGGGGGGGTGGGAGGCAGGTCCAAGACGGAGGGGATATAGGTATACATATAGCTGATTCAATTCACTGTATAGCAGAACCTAACACAACATTGTAAAGCAATTTTACCCCAATAAAAAAAAGATATTGATACATGCACCCCTATGTTCACTGCAGCACTATTTACAATAACCAAGACATGCAAGCAACCTAAAATTTCACTGACAGAGGAATGGATAAAAAAGATGTGGTACATATACACAATGGAATATTACTCAGCCATAAAAAAGAATGAAATAATGCCATTTGCAGCACCATGGATGGACCTAGAGATGATCACACTAAGTGAAGTAAGTCAGACAGAGAAAGACAAATATCATATGATATCACTCACATGTGGAATCTAAAATATGACATAAATTAACTTATCCACGAAACAGAAACAGACTCACAGACACAGAGAACAGACTTGTGGTTGCCAAGGGGCAGGGGGAGTAGGGGAGGGGTGAATTGCGAGTTTGGGACTAGTAGATGCAAAATAGTAAATATAGGTTGGATAAACAATAAGGTCTACTGTATAGCATAGCACAGGGAACTATATTCAATATCCTGTAATAAACCATAATGGAAAAGCATATAAAAAAAAAAAAAAAGAAGGGCTTCCTGGAAAAGGTGATGATGAATCTGGGAAAATATGTAGATGTTAACCAGATGGAAAAATGAGAGAAGGGCGTCCAAAGCAGAAGGCATATCATGATCAATAGCATGAAGGCAAAAAATAACCAGCTGGGCTCTGCAGGAACCCACAGCAGCACAGGGACTGGTGCAGGTAGAGGAGCTGGAAAGTCGGGAAATGGTCGCGTCACAGAAGGCCTTAGGAGCCAGGCTGTGGGGAATCCTGTCAGCCCCTCCTACTGCCCTCAGCACCCGCTGTTCCACATATAGCTTCTCCCTGCACGTACCTGTGCTCTCTGCCCGCAGGCACCCTTGGACCAGTGGAGCCTGCTGGGTGCTGTGTGGGGCAGGCCACAGCGGCAGGTAATTACCACCCCTGGGAGTGCACTCAGCTAATGACCAATGGGATTTTGGAGAGAAAACCTGGGTTTATAACCCCTTAAGTAACAATTCTGGGGCACGTGCTACAGTCTCCCAGGCACCCTGCAGGTGATCTGCTCACAGGCACATCCTTCCCTGTCTCAAGTCCCTACCCCATCTTGTGTTCCCTTCATCCCCCAAATAAACTGCTGGTGTTTGGTTCTTTGTCTTAGGGTTTGCTCTGACGCACCCCAACAGGACTTAGGCTGATGCAGCCTCCTATGGGCAAGAGAAAACCCCCAAAAGCCTCTGACAGAAGCGACACAGTCAGACCTACATTCTAGAAGGACACTCCGGTGGCTGGTTTGGAGACTGGATAGGAGGTGACTGGAGGAGTCTGTCTAGAGATGAGGAGGATCCCAGCGGGATGACCACAGGAGGGGAGAAAAGTAAGGGTCAGGTTCAGAAACACAGAGAAGACAGGGCTCCGACTGATGAGGTGAAACCCCTTCCTTAAGGAGTCAACAGACTCCCATAATATGTGTGATGGAAACGAAGAAAAGGTGGGATTCGGCACCAAGGGGCCTCAGAGCGAGACAGCTGCCTCACCTAGGCAGGGGACCAGGAAGGAGGTGGCCAAGGCATCCCCGAGATGGTAGCACCCAGATGAGCGGTGAAGAATGAGTCAGAGCCTAGCAAAAAAGTGGGGGGAAACGGGGGCAGGGTGAGGAGTGACTGCTCAGGAACCACCAGTAATCAAGACAGCTGGGGTGCAGAACAAATGGCGGGGAGCCCCAGGTGAGGGCAAGAGGCACACGCCACAGGACCCCCTGCTGTTCTTGCTCTGAGTCCAAGCCTGCACTGGGCTCCACCAGGACACGGGCCCTATCCTGAGGGTCAGGTGCCAGGAATCCACAGACCAGACCCCCAGAGACGTCTGAGACTCCCCCAGCCCTGTATGGGGACATGTGTGCACAGCTAGGGTGCTGACTTCTCGCCACAATTTTGCCAGTGGAGAGAGCTCCATCCCTCGTTTTGCTGGGACAAGGATGTCAGCAGATGTCAGGGAAGTTCACACAGCTCGAGATGGAGGTGAGGAAGAAACTCCAAAAAGGCAGCCCACACAGTCCCAGATGCTCAGGCAAACATGGAAAAGCCCTGCCCACCGAAACTTCCTCTGGCTAAAATAGAGCAACTATGATTTATTGATTTTGCTCAGCATCTGTAGAGGTGGCATAATAGACTAAAAAGATGGCCAGAAAAAGGGAAAGCAAAGAGAAGGCTGGGTGTAGACGAGTCGAGTACAGAAATCACCCCTGAAGGAAGCTCTGCGAGGAGCACAGCTGGCTCATCTTCTCTCCCGACTGGTGCTCTACCAAATGGCTCTTCACTCTGACCAGCACCAGAAGACTTGCTTCTGAGAAGCAAGGAATTCTGAGGAAGGAAGGAATTAGCACCTGTTGACAGCTTTCTGCACTTAACAACTGCCAACTCTGCGAAGTGGGGGTTATGATTCCCATTTTACAGATGAAGAAACAGCATCACAGAGGCCCAGGAACTGATCTTAGGCCATTCAACTTGTCAGCTGCAGTCAGAACTCACACTGGCAGCAATGATTCTGTATTGTTTTTTTACCTAGAAGAATTAATTTGACTTGCCCTGGGTTTGGAACATTCTTAACTATCCTTCCTACCCTGTTTAAAATTGCTTGTGTAAACCAGCTTATGGTTTAGTAGATATTTACAAATTTTATAAAGTCTTTTGTTTTTAAAAATAAACTTTTAAGAAATACTTCAAGGAGTATTCTCTACTTTAAAAAGACAGAAAAGCGATACAGAAGATATATTTTGGTATATAAACATATCTCCTAATGTCCTCCAAGAGGAGAAATCCTCAAGGAATTTATTCTAAACCCCTCAATCTCCTCCCTATAGTATTTTAGGAAAAGTGGGCTTTTGGAGTCAGACTTGGTTAAGATATTGGCTCTGCCACTTCATAACTGTGTGGGACACAGGACAGTCACTTACCCACTCATGTAAATCTAGTACTTCATAGGTTTTGTTATAAGGATTGAATTTGATGACATAAGTACGATGCCTGGCACATAGATGACAATCCATTAATCCCTTCCCAGTCTCCCCGCCTTTCCCCCACACAACTTTCCCCTCCCTGGATGATGTTATCACCTCCACAAACCAGCAACCTCAAAGATGACACAGCTCTTCGTTGGCTTATCCATGAATCCCCTGTTCCACTCTGTACCTAAATGTGTCTAGAGGGTGTTCCCTTAAATTCTGTTTGAATGACCTAATCTTGGTGGTGTGGGCAGAAAAGAAGCAGATGTCAGCCTTTGCGGAGGGTAATGGATTCCCTGTTGCAGAGAATGTCGTGCATCCCTAGTGGACCACACTAAAGTACAGGGATAAGACAATAAGCAGGATTTGGCATAAAATAGAAAATGAATCATATAATTTTGTACCACACAGTAAAATCTAATAAAGAAAGTTTTAAGTCATTGGTCAAATCATGCTTGATTAAGTAATGTAAATAAGCTGGGTCCAAGGAAATTAAGTTCTCCATAAAGGTGTACTGGCCTTGGGAGGACAGTGGGGATACTGGTCTTGCTTGCTGAAATGGAGGGTCAGGAACACACTGGATGAGGGCTGAGCCCCTGGCAGGGGTGGAGCTCTGCTGGGCACAGCAAACTTGTGCAAAAAAAGGCCTGGAGGCCCAGCTGAACCCAGACAACAGCCCCAAAAGTTGGCCAAAACTTAGGAATCTAGCAGCTTACAGGTCACATTGCAAAAGGGTCACTCTGCAGCTCTCAATACTGCAAGTCAGCATCACCTGGAGACTCGTTCAAGCTCTGATGCCTCAGCCACACCCCAGGCCAATTAAGTCTGACTTCCTAGAGGTGAGACCATGCATTACGATTTTCAAACACCTCAGGTGATTAAAGATGCTGGTTTCGTGCAGCCAAAGCTGTGAACCACTGCCCTAGAAGCCAAAAGAATAATAAAGAAAGGGAGCAAGTAAATGTGAAGGCAACAGGGCAGTAACACTGACCATGAGCCACCTTGCCCTTTGGCTGCCCTGGGCCCTAGGATTTTCTCTCAAGCAAATGCTTCTCCTGCTTAAGAGTCGAAGTTTAAAAACAGCTTCTGATCTAAAGGAATAAGAATATGATGCTACAACACACTACCAAGTCAAAATATATGACATTCCTAATGAGATATTTAAGCTAGGGGAAAATGGTAACCTGTTGAAAATAACACAATTCTAAATACTGTCTGTTTAAAAATTTATAATAGTTTTGTATTAAATTGCAAGGAATGGGATTCCCTGGTGGCGCAGTGGTTGAGAGTCCGCCTGCCGATGCAGGGGACACGGGTTCGTGCCCCGGTCCGGTAAGATTCCACGTGCCGCAGAGCGGCTGGGCCCGTGAGCCATGGCCGCTGAGCCTGCGCGTCTGGAGCCTGTGCTCTGCAACAGGAGAGGCCACAACAGTGAGAGGCCCACGTACCGCAGGAAAAAAAAAAAATTGCAAGGAAAGCCCTTAATTCTCCTTTTTACAGAAAGAATCAAAGGAACAGTTTCTTTTTTTTTGCGGTACGCAGGCCTCTCACTGTTGTGGCCTCTCCCGTGGCGGCGCACAGGCTCCAGATGCGCAGGCTCAGTGGCCATGGCTCACGGGCCCAGCCGCTCCGCGGCACGCGGGATCCTCCTGGCCCGGGGCACGAACCCATGTCCCCTGCATCTGCAGGCGGACTCTCAACCACTGCGCCACCAGGGAAGCCCAGGAATAGTTTCTTATATTAAGTAAAATTAAAGTTCAGTGCTTTATTTCTCAAGGAAAAAAGGGTCACTCTGCCACCTCACATGCGCTCTGGTAGGGTCGCTAGCCATCCCACTTTATCAAACTTTGGCAACACCCAAAACTAGTCAAGACTGGGAGATCATGAAGAGCAGAGGTTGGATGTACTTCCATCTCTCACTTTTCATCAGCAATACCTAAATAAACAGGCCTTTTTCTCTTCTCAGCCTAAGTCTGGGGGACCATGCCAGCAGGCTGAGAGCAGGGGACACATCTGAGGCTGTCTGCAAATGAAGCAAACTTCAAGGCTGTGCCTATCACCTCCTGCCCCAGCTAAGCTCCGGCATGCACATCCCTCAAAATATTTTCTACATCATTTCAAACCGAACCTTAGGAAAAGTCAACGTCGGAGAGGTGGGAAAACAGCACGTTGGGAACCAGAGAGACCTTAGTTCAAATCTCAGCCCTGGAACTTTCAGGCTTGTAACCTGACGTAATCATATAGCCTTCGGGTAACCAACTGTCCCTGTTTGCCCAGGACCAAAGGGGCTCCCAGGATGCAGGACTGTGAGCACTAAAACCAAAAAAGTCCTAGGAAAACCAGGATGAGCTCATCCCCCTACTTAAACTCAGAGGTCCCATCTGCCCGTCTGTAAACATGTAACGAGGTGACCTAACATGCATGGAGACATGGAGATGGTGAAGACAAGAGGACTCACTGGTGCCAGAAACATTCTAAATCCTGACTACTCCATCCTAGAGATGCTGCCTTGCTTTTTCAAAGAATCAAAAATAATGAGAGAAAGGAAAACTAAGCAGGAAAGCAACAGAGCTGGTGAAAGAAATGAGGAACAATGAGAAAAAGGGAAAAGCAGAGGCAGCAACCACAGCCAGCAGCCCATTATCGTGGGGCCCTTCTGAATCCTGCAAGAATCCCGCATGGGCATAGTGAGAGGCATGGGGCAGAGTGACAGAATAAAAACGGCTCCTTCTCGGGGCACTCAGCTCAGAAATCATCACAAACGATGCTCAGGGCACCGTCTGCTCTGAGACCTTCTTTTGTCTCTTTCTTTTTTTTTTTAACATCTTTATTGGAGTATAATTGCCTTACAATGGTGTGTTAGTTTCTACTGTATAACAAAGTGAATCAGCTATACATATACATATATCGCCACATCTCCTCCCTCTTGCATCTCCCTCTCACCCTCCCTACCCCACCGCTCTAGGTGGTAACAAAGCACCGAGCTGATCTCCCTGTGCTATGTGGCTGCTTCCCACTAGCTATCTATTTTACATTTAGTAGTGTATATATGTCCATGCCACTGTCTCACTTTGTCCCAGCTTACCCTTCCCCCTCCCCGTGTCCTCAAGTCCATTCTCTACCTCTGCGTCTTTATAAGGAAAACAGAAATGGTTATGAAGAACCTAGGGTCAGGACAGGAGACCTTCTTTTCATCTTTCTCCCTAAATACTAGCACAGCCCCCACCCCCACCAGCGTCTGCTCCTGAGCCGGCAGGAAGGGGGCTGCGTCCTGTCCCGGTTGCCAAGCCTCCTGGAGCCAGGACCACGGCACTGACAACATGTGTGTCCAGGTGTTCTTCCAGGTGACATCTACACTGCGTGTTCTCACTCTCTGCCCATGCCTGGCAGCCATAAGCTTCGGCTACAACTGCTTAGTCTCCAGGCACTGTCAAGTGGAGGTTTCAGCTGCTTCCTTTTGAAAGAGACTCAACTGTTGTCGCTACCTGAGTGTCAAGTGCATGTCGCTATGCTGAAAAGCTACTGGGGACACGGCACTTGTTCAAATAGGAAACAGGTTCCAGGTAAATGAGAGGCCTCAGCAGGGTCTCAGCAATCAGGAAGGCAGCTGTTAGCATTACTCCAAGGAGCAAAGAGGTCCCCTGCCTTGGTCCTCTCAAAGCCAAGAATTTCAGGGCACTGCTAGCAGGGATCTGGGAAAGAACACTGGGCCAGCAGTCAAGAGATCCAAATTCTGGTCCTGACTCTGTCCCTACATGGTCATGTGACCTTGGGTGAGTCCTTGAAATTCCCTATGAAGGTTCCTCACCTATAAAATGAAGATAAAATAAAGATAAGGCTAACAAATTCCCATCCAGTCGACTGTGCAGGTTTCTTGTGGGGAAAGGGGTATTCAATCAGTTTATAGACACTAAGACAGTTTTGATAATATTAAGGTAGCCAAAAATTGGAAGCAATTCAATAAGAGTGGAATGCATATATAATTGTGGTACATTCATAAAATGAAATACTATGCAGAAATTTTAAAATAACAAACTACTGCAGAATTTACCAACAAAATAAAGGATCAAAGAAGCCAGATATAAAAAACTACAGATTGCATGATTTCATATATATGAAGTTCAAGAACAGGAAAACTAATTTATGGGGATAGAAATCAAAATAGTGTTTACTTACAGTAGGGACAAGGATTGACTGGGAAGAAGCACAAGGGAACCTTCTGGGATGTTGGAAATGTTCCATATCTTGACCTCGGTAGTGGGTACATGGGCATTCACATATGTAAAAATATGTACAGTTTTATACTTAATATCTGGGCACTTTGGTGTATGTCTGTAATACTTCAATTTAAAAGTCTCTTCAATAAATGGTGTTAGAAAACTGGACAGCCACATTCAAAAGAATGACACTGGACCACTATCTTACACAATAGGCGAAATTAACTCAAAATGGATTAAAGACTTGAACACAGACCTGAAACCATAAAGCCTAGAAGAAAACATAAGCAATAAGCTGCTTGACATAGGTCTTGGTGGTAATTTTTTTAATCTGACACCAAAAGTAAAAGCAACAAAAACAAAAATACACAAGTAGGACTACATCAAATTTAAAAGCTTCTGCACAGCAAAGGAAACCATCAACAAAATGAAAAGGCAACCTACTGAGAGGGAGAAAATATTTATAAATCATATCTCTAATAAGGGGTTAATACCCAAAATACATAAAGAACCCACACAACTCAATAGCAAAAAATGAGCAATCCAATTTTTAAATGGGCAGAAAATCTGAATAGACATTTTTCCAAAGAAGACATACAGATGGCTAAAAGGTACATGAAAACATGCTCTACATCATTAATCATCAGGGAAATGCAAGTCAAAACAATGAGATATCTCATACCTATTAGAATGGTTATTATATAAAAAGACAAGAAATAACAAGTGTTGGCAAGGATGTGGAGAAAAGAGAACCACTGTGTATTGTTGATAGGAATGTAAACTGGTACAACCACTATGGAAAATAGTATGGAGGTTCCTCAAAAAATTAAAAATAGAACTACCATATGATCAAGCAATTCCACTTCTGGGTATTTTTCCAAAGAAAATGAAAACACTAATTCAAAAAGATATCTGCACCCCTGTGTTCATTGCAGCGCTGTTTACAATGGCCAAGATATGGAAACAATCTAAGTTTGTACCAATGGATGAATGGACAGAGAAATTGTGGCATATATATATATATATATATATATATATACACACACATATATATATACACACATATATATATATATAAAACGGAATATCATGCAGCCATAAAAAAAAGAATGCAATCTTGCCATTTGCCACAGCATGGATGGACCTCAAGGGCATTGTGCTAAATGAAATAAGTTAGACAAAGAAAGACAAATACCGTATGATCTCTCTTACACATAGAATCTCAAATATGAAAAAAAAAAGTTCATAGATACAGAGAACATTGGTGGTTGCCAGAGGTGGGAAGGGGGTAAGAAATGGGTGAACTGTTTCATTTTTCTTTTAAATAAATTGAACAAAAATAAATAAATAAAAGTATAAAAGCCTAGCCAGATACCTGAATCACTATGCTGGGTAGATTCACAGTTAGGAACTTTGTTCTATGCTGATTTGTCCTTGTCTGTGACCTCAGTAAAGCTTGAAAATTAAAGTGCAAACTATACAGCATTTCAAAATGAGAGGCAGTGCCATCTACTATTTAAAAGCAAAAGGCAAAAAAAAAAAAAAAAAGCAAAAGGCACACGTGTATTCACACACAAATACAAAAGATGCTGCCAGTTCTTGGCTACTAATAAAGATGAAAATTTCTAAATGATCGGCTGCCAGGCTTGATCTCGCTGATTTGTTTCTGATCCAAGCGGAAGGAAAGCAGAGACTCTGCAGTAAGATGGGAAGTACAGCTCGGTTTGACAGAGGGAAATATGATTAGAATGCACCCAGGTGGAAATAATGACTTGCCTCCGCCCCCAGGACCAGCCTGCCCTCCCGCCTGTACACACAACAAGCCTTGCATTGCTAACGACAGGATGCTGGGAGGCTGGTGGCATCTCAAATCCATCCTGACTCATCATGTAATCAGGTAATACACAACCTGAAAAGCCCAGACATTTCCAGAAGAATGGTGCACACAAGCACATAGCACAAACACCTCCATGCTCCAGGAACTAAAAGAAATTCTCTCATTAGATCGGTTCCCCAGATGAGCCTGGGAGAGAGATTCGGAGTGGGGTGGTTTATTGAGAGGGTGCTCTTGAAAGTAACCCACGGGGAGTGAGGAGAGGAGAGCGTTCAGGAGAAGGGAGGAGGGTGTCTGTGGTCTCAGCCTGACATAAGCTCCAGCTTGTGGAAAGCTCTGGAGCATGAATTACATCACAGTTGGTCAGTCATTCACTGCAAACCGTTCTCTGGTGGGGCAGGGATGGGTGGGTTCTTTTACCTACCAGGTGAGGTGGCCACAGCAGCAGAGGGCAGCTCTCCAGAAGAGAGGGCAGCTATGGGCCATTAGCAGCCAATGTTCACAGCAACTAGGGAGTGTGGATCTCGGGATCTGGGATCCCCAGTCAAGGGGATCTGGATGGGGCACCAACAGACCTGAAATACCACCTGCATGCTGACAACCCCAGGTTCCTGTCTCTAGCCACATCTCTCCCCTGAACTCCAGACTCATAAAACCAATGGCCTGCCCAACGTCTCCAGGTCACGTCTGATTGGCCTCTGAAACTGCATTTGTCCCACACTGAACTCCTGATCATCATTTCAAAACCTCTGCATCTTCCCTCGTCCATTAATGGTTGATGCTGCTCAACCTTGATCTCTCTTTCACTCACTCTCCAGTCCATCAGCAAATCCTTTTGGATCTACCTTCAAAACAGAAGGCAGAAATGGACTACTTCTCACTCTTCCATCACCACCGTCCTGATCCAAGCCACGACTGCATCTTGCCTGGAATATTGCAGTGGCTTCCTAACGGGTCTCCTTGATTTAATCTTTGTCCCCCTAAGATCTATCCTCAACACAGTTGCCAGAGGGGTCCTGTTCAGTAAGTGGAACAGTACCACTCCTCTGCTCCAATGGCCCCCATCTCATGCAGAGGGAAACCTTAGAAACCATAAGGCCCTGAGTGATCTGGTGGCTTACCCCTCCACCTCCTCCCTTACTGCTCTCCACGTCAGCCACACCACCCTCCTTGCTGTTCTTCAAACACTCACGGGGGCCTGGTCCCCCCTCAAGGCCTTTGCACTTGCCATCTCCCCTGCCTGGAAAGCTGTTTCACCAGACAGCCTCATGGCTACTCCTTTAGTTCCTTCCCATCTCAGCTTAAAAATCACCTTCTCAGTGACAATTTCCCTCATCATCCCAAACCCTCCCACCCCCACATTTCATATCCCCCTTTCCTGATTTAATTGTTTTAAAATTTTATTTTACTGAAGTATAGTTGATTTACAATGTTGTGTTAGTTTCCGTTGTACAGCAAAGTAATGTTATACATATGTATATTATTTTTCATATTGTTTTCCATTATGGTTTATTACAGGATATTGAATATATTTCCCTGTGCTAGAGTGGGACCTTGTTGTTTATTTATTCTATGTATAATCGTTTGCATTCTGCTAATCCCAAACTCCCAGTCCATCCCTCCCCCACCCCCTGATTTAACTTTTTTATCCTTAGTATTTGTCACCATCTAAAATATTTTCCTTATATTCTTGCATATGATCTGTTTCTCCCAATAGAATATAGGCTCCATGAGGGAGGGGATCTCTGGGGGTCTTCCCCTCCATTACTGTAACTCTGGTGCCTAAAACAGTGCCTGGCACAGAGAAGGCATGCAGTAGATGTTGGCCAAGTGAATGCATGAATGAATAAATGTATGAAATATATAAATATATTTATACATACATATATAGAATATTTAGAGGAACTATACCAATAGAACTGTGAATAATTTTTTAATCTTCTTAGTTTAACTCTCTTTTAGGATTGTTCTAAATTTTCCGCATTCAACTTTATCAATACATATATAATTTTAATGTTTGTTCACAGGATTTTTAAAAATAATCCCATCTCAGAAAGACTCACATTCTATTGCTTCCACTGGCTAACCAGAAATCCTCATCCCAAGAACAGTCGCCCCTGTGACCTGCCAAATATCAGATTAGCCTGTTTTGCCCTCAGCTCTTGGGAATCCAGAGTGATCGGCATGAAGCCAATGGGTGGGAGATGGCAGAGGAGATGGCATTGGGGCAGGGGGAGTAATTCCTCTCCCAGGTGCTTGCAGGAACCCATCACATAAGACCACTGTTCTCATCATTGGCCTCACCTAAAAACATGTTAGAAAAGCAAATTCTTGGTCCCCATCCGAGACCTATGGAATCAAGCTCTGGGGAAGGACCCCAGAAGCCAGGGTTGAATAAAACCTACTGTCGATTCTGATGCAAACTCAGCACTGAGATCACCACACCTAAGCCATTCATAACGGGACTGCAGGCAGGAGCAGGGGGTGGAAAACAATGTGGGGTCAATATGGGTGGGGGAGGATGGGAGAGGAAGTAAGTGTCTTCCTTGGTTCCGTCAGGGAAAATATGGCGACTGCCAGAAATGTGATAGATTTGTCAAAAGTATGTGAAAACGCCTCAAGAATCGGTCTGAGTCTGTGTTTGCTCACACAGTGTACCCTGTGCCTGGCACAGGGCCTGGAGCCTATTAAATATTTGTGACTGAATTAAAAGTGAATGTATGAATAAATTAGCTCTATAAATTATGTAACATGACATGGTTTCGTTTGTGCTATGATGGTAAAAACTGAAAAATTTTCTTCAAAGTTGGAAATGACAACCCAGAAACCCTCTGAGCACCTTCTTGCCAAGGTGCCCAGCCCTGGGACATCAAAACCCTCGGGGCCTCCTCCATCTCTTTAATCCTGAGATGCCTAAATACTAGGTTGCCAGATAAAAAGCAGGGTACCCAGTTAAATTTGAATTTCAGATAAACAATGAATCATTTCTTAGCATAAGCAAATCTTGACTATTGCATAGGCTATACTTATTCTAAAAAAAATTGTTGTTCATCTGAAATTCAAATTTACCCAGGCATCCTGTATTTTTATTTGTTAAACCTGGCAACGCTACCATGGACTCAACTCTCTCCTTGGAGCAAGCCAAGAAAAGCTTCTCCGCACCCTATTACTTAAGGGAACGATGCAAGAGTACAGGGTCCTGTTGCTCCTTTCTTCACCCCTGGAAATGCATAGGGTATCTCCCTCCCAAGGCTCAAGGCTTTGCTCACTTGGATAACGTGCTCATGTTCTCCCAGGCCTGTGACTTTATTCTCTTTGCTTTGACTCTTTATACCATCCCTACCTCCAGCCTCCCATCATCCTTTTAACTCCCTCTTGCCCTTTGAGCCTCATTACCTCTCGGTGGAAACCTTCCCTGGAAAACACACAGACACATGCAGAGAGTCTGAGCTAAACTCTGCCCTCTGTGAGTACAAGCGCCCATCCTGGCAGTTTACTGCCCCCCCCGGATGGGAAGCACATGCAGATGCCCCTGTCTCCTCCTCTGGCCACCTGATCCTTGCAGCGGGACTGTGTTTGTTTACTTCTCCACTCCCCACACTCTTCCCACCACCTGGCTTTCAAAAGGTGTTTGATAAATAAGTGAATAAGTGAATGTACCCCATCCGGGAAAAAGCATCCGGGTCTTTGGAAAGCAATCAAGAACTAGTGAGGAAATGGACTTGGGGACATGGGGAGGGGGAAGGGTGAGCTGGGACGAAGTGAGAGAGTGGCATGGACATATATACACTACCAAATGTAAAATAGCTAGCTAGTGGGAAGCAGCCGCATAGCACAGGGAGATCAGCTCGGTGCTTTGTGACCACCTAGAGGGGTGGAATAGGGAGGGTGGGAGGGAGACACAAGAGGGAGGAGATATGGGGACATATGTATATGTATAGCTGATTCACTTTGTTATAAAGCAGGAACTAACACACCATTGTAAAGCAATTATACTCCAATAAAGATGTTAAAGAAAGAACTAGTGGGAAGGGAGGACTCCTCACAGGTGTCTGGCCTTGGAAATCTCTCTCCCTCAGGACAGGTTAGTGGTCTCCAAGCCAGGGACACCGACTCACCAGGAGAACACACAGGCCCCTGCACCGCAGCCCAGGGTCTAGCCAAGCACTTGGCAGACAAATATGCCTGCAGCGATTCTCCCTGCCCAGTCAGACGGTGGGCCTGAGACATGGCAACCAACCTTGGCCATACCCATTAGCCAGCAGCTTTGCCAGGGCCCTCTCAGAACTGGTCTTGAACCACCTGGGGTTTTCCCCACCATTTCGTCGGTCCTGCTCTTCACTCTACGTTTGGTCTAACTTAGTGCCCATTAAACAGGGAGTCAAATTCTGCTCTTCACTCAGCCTCCTCTGAACTCCCGGCCCAGGAGAGCATCTCTTTGTTGGCTGATAACCTGGGTTTCCCTCCTACTTGCTGTGTGGGTCCTGATCACCTGTGCTTTACGCCATTCCATGAAGCATTCCCAGTTAAAGCCTGGAAGAATAATTCTCCACCTGCAAATGGAGAATTATTCATTCCACAGCAGTAGCAATACTAGGTCACAGGATGGGTCATTAAATCACTGAACATGTACATCCAGTGCCAAAAAAAAAAAGACACACGCTTCTGAAACATTTATGGCTGAGATTTAAAACTGCTGGAATTGAGACATTCAGAGGTAAATGTCCCAGGACTGCCTTCAGCCTGGCTCTGAGGCCTCAGCTCAGAAGCAGGGAAGGCAGCTTTCATCACTCTCCAGGTGATACCCAGGAAAGAAATTGGTCTCCAGAGGTGATAGAGCAATCTGTGTGGCTTCAACATGAGGCTAGAGAATGCAGAAAAATTTTGCTTCCTCTTCTAAGCTTTGAATGTTAATTCTCATCTATAGAGAAGAAGAAAGGCCTAGTTATCAGTAAACAAAGTCGGGCTCACCCTCTTTTGTGTCTCTACCGTGGTTTGGTGGTGGTGGTGGTGGTGGGTTTTTTTGGCTGCGTTGGGTCTTCATTGCTGCGCGCGGGCTTTCTCTAGTTGTGGCGAGCGGGGGCTACTCTTTGTTGCAGTGCACAGGCTTCTCATTGTGGTGGCTTCTCTTGTTGCGGAGTACAGGCTCTAGGCACGTGGGCTTCAGTAGTTGTGGCACATGGTCTCAGTAGTTGTGGTGCATGGGCTTAGTTGCTCGGTGGCATGTGGGATCTTCCCAGGCCAGGGCTCGAACCCATGTCCCCTGCATTGGCAGGCAGATTCTTAACCACTGCGCCACCAGGGAAGCCCTCTACCAAGTTTAGAATATGGTGTCAGTGAGATGGTCTTGCTGCTGAGGGTGGCTCCCATTGGAACTGAGGAACTACTCTGCACTCTTTTTAGATAAGTTGGCCCCAAGATTAAGCAACACGACAGCCACTTCCTGGTCGCCATTTCTTTATCACTAGAACCACCTGCTGGTGGTCCACCATCTCCTTTTCCTTGGCATCATCCACCTTTATCTTTTCACTGGTTGACATATGCAAACCATGTAAGTCCAAAATTCACTTGCTCTAAGATCAAGACCAGAAAAGATGAATCCAAGCAATACCACTGATGGCAAGATGTCTAGCAAAGCCCTCCAGGGCTAGAGTTGCCAAAGACAGATGAACTCAGGTAGGGGGACCAAAGGGACCCAGACCTCTGGCTGCAAGTCCAAAGACTGTGCCTCTCACAGTCATCCTATAGATTCCCATGGTAGAACAGGACCTAAAATTAGTAGGGAACTGATGGAGGAAACATCAGAGATGGGTCCTTTTCTTTCTTCTCTGAGTCTTGTTCAGAACGTGGTGGGGGCCTCGGGGAGCAGCACATGCCCTGCTCTCTGCGTGTATCAGTCACCAGGACACCCAGAAAGTTCCTGAGGATCTTTTAGTTGTACGTCCTTCCTTTTCTCTTCTCCGTACAACTTTAAGACCTTAAAACGTCACAGCTGCTAAAGACGGGTGCAGGTATCATTCATCCTAATGAGGTGGGTCCGGGGAAAGAAATCTCTCAGGCCATGTCCTGCTCCAAAGGTGGAAATCTCCTGCCACCCTAGAGTCCAAGCCAGACACAGGCCACGTGCCTTCTCACAGAAGCCTCCTCCTCCAGCGAGAGCCAGATGGAAGTTTGGAGTCACTTGCTGAGACATGAAAACCTCCACAAATGACTCAACCCCCCAAATGACAATTCAGGTAGAGGCACTTTTTTCACCCCTAATTAAGTATAAAATTGCTTCAAATCTCCGTTTACTTAGGAATATGCATTCCTCCTGCTCCAGATTTTGGGGAGGGAGTGTCAGTTTTCTCACAAAACTAGGCTGTGCTTTTCGGATGTCAGAGCTTCCAGAGAAGAGAAATGCCCACTGATCCCTCATCCCCAGAAAACCCCCTGCATCCCTACTCCAACTTCCTCATGCTCAGCAGAGGACAAGACACGTGGTTTACCCTCCAGTCCACCAGGAAGATATTCTTCGGCTCCTTCAGAAGGTGGGAGAGGGACTTCCTTGGTGGTCCAGTGGTTAAGACTCCATGCTTCCAATGCAGGGGGTACAGGTTCAATCCCTGGTCAGGGAACCAGGATCCCACATGCTTCACAGCCAAAGAAAAAAAAAGGTGAGAAGGGAGGTAATATTCATGGGGCACTGGCAATATGCCAAGCACTGTGCTGGTACCATCATTCCCCTACCTCACTAAATGCCACACAACGCCAAGAAATAGGACTTACTGTCCCATTTTACAGATGAGGAAACCGAGACAGAGAGGCCCAGCACCCCCAGCTCACAGTGGTAGAGCCAGATACTGATCTGAGGCTGGGACATGAAGAGACCCTTTCCTGGATGGCTCACAACTTGTTTTGTGATTTTCAAAACCTCACTTAAACTCCCTGTGGGAGCTATTAATATTATCAACTCTCCTAAATTGGAATAATCTTGTCTGTTCATCCTCTCCCTGTTCCCCATTTCCTGGTCCTGCAGTGCTGCTGAATTAGATAACGTCTACAAAGCTCTCTGAGTTCCTTGAAGGGACGTTTCGATAAACACAAGTTATTAACCTTCAAAGCACCCAGAGTTTTGAATGAAGAAGTTATAAAAATTATGATAAAGTCCTGCTGGGGCTGGATAATGAAAGGAAGCTTTATTGAATTTTCAAACACTTCCTTTTCTGCCAGAGAGTAAAGGTGAACCCCTCCAGCTAGAATGGGCACTAATTCCAATGCTCATCCCTGGCTCCAGCTCTTCTCATGTAAGGGAAGGTCAAGTGCCTCTTTCCAGAGCCTTCCACAGTGGCTACATGGCAATTCGGAGCAGCAGGTGCCTCAGGCTTCTGAACAACACAGCTCCATCATTCTCCGGCTCTGCCTCCCAAGGTGCAGCCGAAATGATGCTTCAACAAGACTTGACAGGAGAGAAGATGCCACCGCTGGTAAGTCAAGGCCCAGAAACTCAGTATTCAGAAGGTATCCACTCCTCAGCATCCCACTCTCCTCGTGCCGACAGTGTGATTGTCGCGGGTCAGAAAAAGGACCTAGCGTTGTCCATCCGAGCCCCACAAGCGAGTGGGAACCAAGCTGTGCCTCTCCTCTGAGCTTGTGTTGTGAGGGGAAGAGGGAGGAGAGACGGAGGAGGGAGGACGGATGACGGAGACTCCTCTGGGGGTCCAGACGGTACGTTTGGTCCGGATCATGCAAACGCTTGCCCAGGGGCAAGAATGCAGGGGAGGGAAGGGGCGCTCAGTGGCCAGGCTGTCATCTCACTGTCAGTGACCCCCTACTACATCCCTTACCTTAGCCTCCACCTTGGCCCTGGGTTCATGATGCAACCATGTGGAGAGTGGCTACTGGACACCTCCAAGCACAGCCCAGCACTCAGAAGGCCCTAGTTACCTCCCCTCCCTTCAAGGTCCCATCAAGCCTGCTGAGATAATCCTCCTGAGGTGAGGGTGTAAAAGAAGGCACCTAATCATCACACAAGACTTGACAGGTCTGACCCACCTGCAGGAGCTACCAAAAGCCTTATTTTCATAAAACCTATCTGCCCTCCTACGAAGAATGGCAAAGGGCAATTCTGGGGGATCGGTGTGTGAACTCCAGGATGAAGACTCTTGAGAAAATAGAAAGAACAGAGACATCTCCTGTCTTCGGGAGAAATATAAACAGGAGAAGGGACTTGTCCAGAGGGAGGGGAGAACTGAATTAAGCGGTCTGGGCTCTCTCCTGAAACAGTGGTTTAAGTTTGGCAGAGATGACCATTTCTGAGGACAGTATTTGGACCACGTTTCCTTGAGAGAGAGGAAGCTATAAGAAAGTCTAAGGGTCCAAGGCTTTCCCTTTAGAAGCCAAAACACTTAAGAGGAACAAATCCTTTGCCATAGTCCAACTAGACCTTCTACGGTCCCCACCAAATGGGATCCCCAGGCCCCTGACACAGAGATCTGCACCCACAGTAGCTACAGGAAAGCTTCCTGGTCTCCAATAAAAGTGCAGGTGCTCTAGAGACAGAAGGGACTGGGGCCTAAATCTGTCTACCTGGGAAATGATTCTACCTCAGAGTCAGAGATCATTGTTGCTAAACCTT
Organism: Orcinus orca; assembly: GCF_937001465.1. Classification (NCBI taxonomy): domain Eukaryota; kingdom Metazoa; phylum Chordata; class Mammalia; order Artiodactyla; family Delphinidae; genus Orcinus; species Orcinus orca. Next base: position 50,663,397 of record NC_064568.1, read on the forward strand.
CTGTCACGCAAACATGACTGTGCCCATGTGGCTTCTAAAGCAACTAACTTATTTTCATTACCATTATGATTATTATCCGTCCTTGACCGCGCACGTTAAAACCTAAGGACTGTAACATCACACGTTTGTGGATCCGGATGTTTCTGTGCCCTTGAGCAAGGTGCTGAGCCTCAGTTCTCCTTGTGGATAAAAAGGGGGTAACAATGGCACCTCCTTCAGGGTAACACTGTGAGCTTTGACTTTGTTAACTGCATGTGAACCACCCAGCCCAGGGCCCCCAGCACAGGAAGTGCACCCAATAAAGGAGAGGCGCTCTAATTAGTGACAAAACAGCAAGCAAGACAGTACTAACAGTGTGAGAGGAATCTGGAGGAAGGAGAAGGATGGTGGCTGAAAAGGATCCCCTTTCTCAGGTGAGGGCAGCTTTTTAAGGTAAGAAGAAAAGGATGACCAAAAGCCAGAAAATAAGGTCACCTGGCTACGTGGAAGATGAGCCAGACCAGAAAAAAAAGGATTAAGAGACCAGAGAAATGAGGCTGCCTTATAAAAAGGACCTTGAACTCAGGCAGAAGGGTTGGGCCAACTACGGTGGGCCATGCGAGGCCCCTGCTGAGGTCCAGGCTCTGGGCCACCTGTATTCACCAGTACACATCCTAGGTGGAAGGGCCCACCTCTGTGGAAGGACCCCATCCTCTGTCCTCTCTTCAGCCCTCCTGGCAGTGGGTAGTGCCCACAGCACATCGTGCTACCCAAGCTCTGACTCATCTGGGGACAGGAAGATCCCCTAGGAGGTTGTGCAGGTCCAAGGCCAGAGCTCCCAGCGGGAGTCTCAGAGATCTCAAAACCCTGCGGTCATTGCTTGACCCAACTACCTTTTCTACAGCACCAGCCCAGGGAGTGAGCCCCGGCTCTTCTCCACTAGCTACGCAGCTCACCTTGAAAGCCCACTCCTGGAGAAGGAGCCAGTTTTTCTCCACCTCCAATAAAGAAAGCCTCGGTCTATTAAGAGAAATGTCCTGCAGACCAGGGTGCTCGGGAGGGGCTGCCGTGATTAAAGCAGGGTGTTCTGTCAACACCCTGAATATGCTCTCTCGCTTTGGGGCTGTTAGTGCAGTGCAGAGGCAGCAGGCAACATGAATTGCCTTTGATCTAACTGGAAAACGCCCACCAAGTTTAGAAGTACTCATTTAGACAGGGAAATCAATAAAGGAAATGGGGAGCGGATGGCCGTGGATGTGTTTGGAAATGAGCTGGTCCTCTCCACATCTGCTTAATAAAGATTAACTCATCCTGGTTGTAGCACAAACCCGGGCTACCCTCTTGGCTCCAGACGCCAGCAAGTTCCATTTGTTTTCCACAAGCAGACACTTCTCAGGAGCAATGGGCAAGAGACCCTTTCCCTTGCCTTCTCTTTATCTGAATTCAAGAGCTCTGGTGGGAGGGAGGGCAGAGGCAGAAAGAAGGGCCTTAGGAATTGGACTAGGATTTTTCTAGCATCTTCCCAAAATGGTATTCCCTTAACCCAAACTCAAGTGGAATAAAACAAAAAAGCAGAGATCCACAGGAAAAGGATAAGAAAGGAGAGATAAGTGAGGAGAGATATCAGGCCCTCTTGCCATTTCACATCATTTTACTGTGTATAAATCCCACTGCACAATAATGAATACTTTCTGAGCTTCTGTGTTAAGAACTCCTCAGCTGAAACCCTCTTTTCCTCCTCTCTCTCTTAGTCATCATTGAGTTAGGAGTTCTAAAATGTCTTCCTTATTCCCACGTTGCCACCCTTGTGACCTTTTATCCACCGTTGTCCCTGCTGTCACCACCCCCACCCCTGCCTTCCCCATCCCCATGCTATACGTAGGAGGCTGAAACTGTGGAGCCCACCTCTTATTTCAAACACAAGCTTTTGTTCCAGGCCACAGCATTGAAGCTGAGTTCCTTCAAAGAGAAAAATGCTCTGTGGCTGAAGGTCCAGAAATAGAAGTGTGTGTGTGTGTGTGTGTGTGTGTGTGTGTGTGTGTGTGTGTGTGTGTGTGTGTGTGTGTGTACATGCACACGCACTTGTACATGTGCTGGGCTGCAGGTATTTCACTTACCCTGGGGAAATTGTGAGAAAGCTGAGAACCCTGCTTTTGATTTATGTGTCCCCCCCTTTGACCCCTGTAGAAGTTCCTCCCTGGGCAAGGGCTGCGGGAGGGAACCTGCTGGCTCTCGGCTTTAATAAAGGCCTTTTATCTTGCACAGTCCTTGCACAGGCTCTCATACTTGGGCCATGGGTCGGTTGCCATGGAAATGACTGCAGAGTCACAAATAAGGCGGTATTATGTTCTCTCAGCAGGACCAGATGAGAGCTAGAAGCTAGAGAGAGAAAGAGGGAGAGGGAGACAGAGCTAGAGAGAGACAGAATAAAAATACCTCCTATCGGTAGTGAGCCAGAAGGAAAACACAAACAAAGCAACGGGGAGCTGCCTGGGAGAAAGCAGGTTTCAGACAGGGTAGGAGAAATGGCATTGTTTCCTTTGAGGGAGGGCTCTCATTTCTAGAGGGAGAGAGGAAACCCTGTTCCAAAGGCTCCCATGCACCTCCATCTCTTCTACTGGCTTCTTTCTCTCCCTCTTCACTGGGTAATGTTGCAAAACACCTAGAAAGAAAGGACTGGGGTGATACAGAATGAGGCAGGAGTTGAAAGGGGGTAGCAGGAGATGAGTCAAATCATTTCTCTTTTCCCCTCTGCTCCATGATGCAGAAAGTCCCTGCTCTGATTCTCAACAGAAAACTAAAAGCCTCTTGGTCTGTGACACTCTTAACAAGTTTCATGCCAAACGTCCACCTTCCTAAAAAGCCGTACGCCCTCCTGGATCTCAGCACCCTTACTAAGATTTTTCTCCTGAGCCGAGTGCCTCTGGAGAGAGAGTGATCACATTGTCCTCCCAAGGTCACTTGTTCATTCAAAACTTCATTGGTTTCCTCACTGTGGACAGAAGTTTGAGAATCAAGACCTAGATTCAGACTCAACAAGCTAATAAAAAGCACCGAGCTTATTCCAGCTAAACCATGAGACTTTCTATAAGGCAAGGAACTTTCAAATTCTCCCTTTGCCACACTTGTGTTTTTAAGGGATATGTAGGTATAGATTTCAATAAGCAACAATGCTTTCAACAAAACATGAAACGTTTCCTATGATCTCTTGATCCATTATCAAAATAACCAGATTTTCAAAATTACTACAATCTTACATGCTTTCTCTGAGCCTCACTCTTTTCGTGGTGGCCACTACAGCTAGTTCTGCCTCGGTCTGGAGTCTAGATAAGCTGAGCAGCTTCCTCTGTAATATGGTTTGAGTAGCACTAAAAGTCTTGCCAACCTAAAATTTTCTCCCCTATCAACTAATATCAGTGCCTAAAACCCCACATTCATGTTACCCCTTTCTGTCTTCAAAAGATCTGTCTATTCGAAAACACAGATGTTAGGACAATCTTCCCTAACTTTTCACTGTGAATGTGTTTTCAGATTAGCTGAGGAAATGGGACATGGATGAATAAATTCTGATGCATACAAGGGGGGACAGATAGGAGTATTTCTGTCCCCCGCTGTATGCATCCAAATTTATTCATCAGAATCCTCACATCTGTCCACTTGATAGTCAAGGAAATGACACTATTTGTCCCTAAGGTATAAAGCTGCTCCTGGGCCTTCCCAGGACGGGACCAGGAGACGCCTCAGTCAACATGGAAGCATCAAGAGTTTCCAAACAGCTGAAAGAGCAGGAAACTTTCTTCTCTCTCTAAAGATTCCCTGGCTTGGCACAGTGACTCCAGACTCCTCGGGATCCCTACCCCCATCTACGTATTTCCCTCCACAGTGGAGTGGGAGATGGGGGGTAAGCCTTGAGCTAACTCAAAAGGTCAACTGCAGAGTCGGGTGGGGGGATCCCAGGCAGGTAGCCAGCAGCCAGCTTAACTAAGATCTCCCTAGGTTCCTGAGCAAAGGAAGAGTAGAGAAATTATTTTTCTGATTGGGACTGGTAATAATTTGGTCAATCAAAAACTTAGCTAAGACAGGGAATCATAAAAAAAAAAAAAGTGATGCATAACACTCTACACAGTTTATTGTAACTTAAAATATAAGCATTCATTTTTCTGCTAACTTTTTATACAGGGCGAAGGTGTGTTCTTTGAATATTAGAACATTGATAAAAAGTTCTCCGTCATCGTTCTTCAAAAGCCACATTCATGACTCACATTTCCATCTTCTATTTTCCATTTCTTTCAAGCAAAGTAAAATTTTAAGGACAATTAGGAGGTAATCTAGCACAAAATCCTTCCAAATTTTTCTGTATTTCTGCAGTCATTTATAGTTGTCTCACCCACACCTAATTCAATAGCAGGGGGTTTTTAAAAAATATTTATTTATTTTTATTTTGGGCTGCGTTGGGTCTCTGTTGCCGTGCACAGGCTTTCTCTAGTTGCGGTGAGTGGGGACTACTCTTCGTTGTGGTGCACGGGCTTCTCTTGTTACGAGCACGGGCTCTAGGCACACGGGCTTCAGTAGTTGTGGTGCACGGGCTTAGTTGCTCCGTGGCATGTGAGATCTTCCCGGACCAGGTCTCGAACCCACGTCCCCTGCGTTGGCAGGCAGATTCTTAACCACTGCACCACCAGGGAAGCCCAATAGCAGTTTTTTTTAGCAACTCACATTTACTGAGTATTTTCAAAGCATGCAATTTTGTTTTCATAGAAACAGCTCTCTTTTCATACTCAATGTTCAGTGGTTTACATAATATTTAATTAAATTGTATGTTAATGTAATGAATTGGTTTAGTACAGATTGGTTAAGAGACTGCTATTTTTTCTCTGAAAGCAAACTCACATCCTAAGAAGTTTGCCTGGAATTGGCCTTTAAGGCAAAATGCATTTTAAATATCAGAGGTCAATTATAGATTGAGAATTCTTTGTGTAACAAATAAGAAAATAGTTTCTCGGATACAAAAATAATTGAGGTAAGGTGGACATCTGGGGTGAGAGAAGGAGGTCACCAAAGCCTCTCCCTGAAAGCAACTAAAATAAAGGATATTACCAAAACAGCTATTTCAAGACCCTGGAAAGCAACCAAAAGCATACAGCAAACTGAGAAGATTTATTCATCAAAAACCACTGGAATTTCTATAAACAATAAATGCTGGAGAGGGTGTGGTGAAAAGGGAACCCTCTTGCACTGTTGGTGGGAATGTAAACTGATACAGCCACTATGGAGAACAGTATGGAGGTTCCTTAAAAAACTAAACATATAACTACCATATGACCCAGCAATCCCACTACTGGGCATATACCTTTAGAAAACCACAATTCAAAAATAGCCATGTACCACAGTGTTCAATGAAGCACTATTTACAATAGCCAGGACATGCAAGCAACCTAAATTTCCATCAACAGATGAATAGATAAAGAAGATGTGGCACATATATACAGTGGAATATTACTCAGCCATAAAAAGAAATGAAATTGAGCTATCTGTAATGAGGTGGATAGACCTAGAGTCTGTCATACAGAGTGAAGTAAGTCAGAAAGAGAAAGACAAATACCGTATGCTAACACATATATATGGAATCTAAAAAAAAAAGAAATGGTTCCGAAGAACCTAGGGGCAGGACAGGAATAGAGACGCAGACGTAGAGAAAGGACTTGAGGACACAGGGAGGGGCAAGGGTAAGCTGGGATGAAGTGAGAGAGTGTCATGGACTTATATACACTACCAAATGTAAAAGAGAGAGCTAGTGGGAAGCAGCCACATAGCACAGAGAAATCAGCTCGGTGCTTTATGACCACCTATAGGGGTTGGGATAGGGAGGGTGGGAGGGAGATGCAAGAGGGAGGGGATATGGGGATATATGTATACGTATAGCTGATTCACTTTGTTATACAGCAGAAACTAACACACCATTGTAAAGCAATTATACTCCAATAAAGATGTTTAAAAAATCTAAATTAATACTTATCTTAAAAAGTTGTTTCAAAATAACGGCTCATATTTGAAAACAAACAAAAAACCCACTGATTTTGGAGAAGAACAGTTGGAATCTACAGCACATTTGCCCAGGGCTGATCCCATCAAGCTCCCTTACTCTGTCAGATCAGTTAGCATAGTAGTTCTAACAGGTAGAACAGACTGTATGACCAACAGCTTCAGTGCCAGAAAGGGATGACTTAATTTGGAGCTGGAGGTGAAAATCTGGTTCTCAGTGAATAATTAGCAGCAATCTCAGTGATGACCAAACAAGGAAGGTCGGTCATTACAACGGTCTGAGGTGGTGGTCCTATTTGGAGCAAACATCAGCCTAGAGGACTAGTCAGAAATTTAACAGGGAAATGCAAGAAATGAGCACTCATAGAGGCACCTGATAATCTTTCCACCTATCTCTGGCAGACCTGGAGTTGGCATACACGTGCAGGGGGGACCAGAGGGAGCAAGAGGGAGCTTTATAAAGAGTAAACGCCAGGGCGACTTTAAACTGCCTGAAGTTCGGATGCATCCTCAAAACAACACACAGATCCATCAGCACTGAGTAGAAGCCTGCTGGCTAAAAGTATATAAACACAATCTCTGAAGAATCACTGGCTGGCCCCTAAGCTATGCTGACACAAGGACAAGACCTAGGAAATCAGGCTTAAAAATAATATATTAATTTATTATTATACTTATATATGTTTTTTAAGTGAGCAAAGACATAAGCAGCCACATACCACAAGGGAGATAGATTTCACAGGAAAGTTACTAAACAAACAAAAACCCTGAGGGGGAAAATTCAGAATCAAGATTTGCCACTATATAGTACCTAAAATTTCAAGGTTTCAACAAAAAATTATGAGACATAAAAAGAAATAGAAAAGTGTGACCCACATGCAGGGAAAAAGCAGACAAAGAGAAGTCGTCTTTAATTTATAAATTTATATATACATATAATTAATAAATTTACAGTAATTTATTAAATCATGGATTATGGATGAGCAAGTGTCACCAAATAACAAAATATAAACTTTTACTTGAAATTTAATTTTCAGCTTCATGTGAAATAAAATGGTGTGGATTCCTATGGTCGTATATGTAACACGGAGAATACATTGAGCTAGATATTTGGAACTCTATAAACTTTGCAAGAAAATTAAAATGAAGCCAACACTTTCTTTCCTTGTGAGTTTGTTATCCTGGTTTTTTTCAAGTATTTTTATTCCTGTACTTTCAAACTCTAGACCTAGATTTTTTTTATAACCTGACTGCAAGTCAAAGATATACACATACTCCTACAATGAGCCTCCCTTGGAATATGCAAGAAGATTAAACAGCTTGTGAAATAAAAATCTCATGTGTGCCAAACATGTGGGTGTATTCACTTCTTAATTCGGCATAACCGACATGATTTTGTCTAAGGCATAATTTCAGTGTGGGGAAAATACCAATGAGAACTTCAAAGATACTCAGTAAATTCTCATCAGTTTACTAATAGTATTTCTTATGCTTTCCGTTGCCTGGAATAGGAAGACTTCAACTTTCTTTGTAGGTTGTGTTGGCAAAGAAGAGAATATATTCTAATCACATCCATCAAAAGCTTTGAGACCGAGAGTGGGCGTCCAGATAGTGCTTCCAGGTCCAGCGCAAAGCTCAAGCCCACCCACCCTGAGACTGCCCCAAGAGCCACAGTGGCTGGCCGCAGTCTCCAGTCAGCTTCTCTTTACCAACAGCCCCTGACGGTGCCCTACGGGCCTGGCCCCACCCTGTCCACTTCCACGGCATCCCTGCAGAGAACGACTCCCTACTCCTGCCAGAGACCTGCATATGCACACAGGTCCCCAGGCTGACTTCCTCACAAGCCTACCAGTTGTAGCATCCACCTACAGCTGCTGATAACTATGGTAGAGAAAAAGTTTCTCTTCTGTGATTTATGATGATTGATGAAGACTGTTCTAAAACACAAAATTGCCAGGCAAATGGTTAAGAACACATTCATCTGTAAGCAGATTAAGAACATCCATTTGAATTCAAAAAGTCAATGTACTCACATCAAATAAGTCCCATGGATTCATTAAAGGAAGCCCGGCAGCTCTCTATCAGCTATCACGAATGCCTGCAAGTTGGAAAATTCAACTTTTTTAACAGGTGTCTCGTGGTTCAGAGTGTTGACCCAGGTGGGCCCTTCCCACAGCCGTCTGAACTAGCTACTCAAGTCACTGCACAGCCCCCAAGACTGGGTGAGTCTAGGGCTAATAAATTAACTAGTCTGGTGGGTGAGAGCCTTCCTCAGTCCCCCCACACATGCGTTACCCAGTCTTATGCTTGCCAACCTCATGGACCACTTATATCCAGGAAGCTCTCAGAAGTCCCTTCAGACCTCAGGCAAGCTGCCAGCTCCCAAAAATAAAGCTTGCCTATGCAATCTAGACCCATATTTTATTTAAATCCCAGTGTTCTGCTCAGAGGCCTCCTGGTTCCCCTGGGCCCACTAGGGCATTGTTGCTCTGGGGCACTTCATCCAAGTTTCTACCTCTGTCACAGCTTCCACAAACCTTTGCGGTAAGGTGAATTTACATGGGCATTTCAAAAAGCAAAATTTTCATACTTTCCAGAGGTCTTTACAATTCTCATTTCAAATATTCTCTGAGAAGATTAATCACATTCATTTGCAGATGGAAACTGTAAAAAGCTTTAACCCTTTAAGCTTACAGGACTCCCAGGAAGGAAGAGGCGAGGCGGGCCTGGGAGACAAACCAGGCAGGGCTGTCTGCCCACCCCCGGCCTCCTCTGCTTCTGTCACAAGACCTCTGGCCTCTCCACACAGGCCCACATCTCCCACAGGCCTCTCCCCAACTTTTCTTGGAATTAAACTGGAGTTGAATAGTTTTCTGATGTATAAAAGTATGCATGGACATTGTGCAAAACTGAAGAAAGAAAAGCCATAAATATGCCTACCATTAGCAATAACCATTATTGATATTAATGTTAATAATGATTCATTTAACAAATAAAATTAATATATTTACTATTTCATTCCAAACGCATACATGCATTTTATATACTCCATTATGTAGGAAACCTACCGTATTTTACATCCTACTTTGCTTTTCGTCAGTATTATTTTCTAAGCATTACACATCTTATCAAACATTCTTCAGAATCACAGATTTTAGTAGCCACAAAAAATCTCATCCTATGGACATACTGTAATAATTAACTATATTTAATTACACAAGCAATATATGAAGTACAGATTTAAAAAAAAAAAATAATAAGAATCACCCACTCTGCCAAGTTCACATATTGGTGATTGCCTCTCTAGATTTTTCTCTTTTTTTTTTCGCTATACGCGGGCCTCTCACTGCTGTGGCCTCTCCCGTTGCGGAGCACAGGCTCCGGACACGCGGGCTCAGCGGCCATGGCTCACGGGCCCAGCCGCTCCTCGGCATGTGGGATCTTCCCGGACCGGGGCACGAACCCGTATCCCCTGCATCGGCAGGCGGACTCTCAACCACTGCGCCACCAGGGAAGCCCCTCCTCTCTAGATTTTTTAAGAGCATATAAGTACAAATAAAGATAAATGTGGATTCTACTATATTTCTTACTTTGTCATCTGATTTTTAGTTAATAATATGTACTAAACATTTTCCATTTCTAAGTTATTTTTGTTATTATTTTAATTAATTATCATATTTCACTGCATGGATAGACCATGATTTCCTTTTTTAAATATTTAACTGACTTCAACTACTAGCCGTTATTAACAATGCTTCTTCATCTTTATACATAAGTCTTCTTTTTAATAAATTTATTTATTTGTTTTTTGGCTGCACTGGGTCTTCATTGCTGTGCACGGGCTTTCTCCAGTTGCAGTGAGCGGAGGCTACTCTTCACCATGGTGCACGGGCTTCTCATTGCAGTGGCTTCCCTTGTGGAGCACAGGCTCTAGGCATGTGGGCTTCAGTGGCACATGGTCTCACTACTTGTGGCTTGCGGGCTCTAGAGCGCAGGCTCAGTAGTTGTGGTGCATGGGCTTAGTTGCTCCACAGCATGTGGGATCTTCCTGGACCAGGGCTCGAACCCATGCATTGGCAGGTGGATTCTTAACCAGTGCACCACCAAGGAAGCCCTATATATAGATTTTTACATGCATACCTAATTCATTTATTAATAAAAATTCCTAGAAGTAACAGTGCCAAAGAATACTTTTCATTTGTTCAGGTTTCTCGGTCATATTGCCCAATCATCCTCCCAAAAATTGACCCTCAACAGTGTTTGAGTGTTCATTTTCCCACATCTTAAACAACCCTTAACATTATAATTGTTTAAAAATTTTTTTCACTCTGATAGCCAAAATAAGGTCTTTCATCATTTCAATTTGCATGTGTTTACCATAAAGATTGAGTTTTTTCAAACCTTTCTTATTATTAAAATCATCTAATTTGTGGTTAGGTTGCTTGTCATTTTCTTGTTGGATTATAGGTCTCTTTATAAATTAAAGATATTAACATTCTATCATATATATTATACTTTCTCTAATTTGTCTGCTAATTTTTTACTTTTTTTTTTTTTAGTATTTCCATAATAAAAAATAAATTTCAGGACTTGTGGGTTCTGGAAACATGGTAGACTGAGCCATTTTCCCAGCTCCATTCAATACAACCACATAGAAATTATAGATCAAAAGAAAAAAAATTAAATATACAGCTTAGGTTAAAAGAAAGGAGAAATTCCTTGGTGCCAAAAGCAAAGAAGCAGGATAAAACCATGTGCCAATGTCATGACACTCGAGAGGCATGTCAAACTGAACACAGGCCCTAAGGATCTTGTGCTTTAATAGTTCCATAGGAATAGGAGGTATGGCTTTAAATCCACAGAAAGTAGAGAGCAAAAGCAGAAATCATTCCCTAACATCAGACCATGGAAAAGCTATTATCTTCATAAAAGAAAAGACTGGCTCTTAAATCAAATGAAAACCCACTCTGTAGCAACTCTTTTCACAATCCAGCATCCGTGAAACTGCTACAGGAAGAAAGAAAGAAAATGTAAGAAGAGCTCTGCTGAAAATGAGCTTACAATCCAAAATTACAAGCCACACTCACTAGCCACTGTGACAGTGACCCAGTATACATAAAAAATGGGCACAATAGAATTTGTGATAAAGAACAATCTTAAAAGACTCTTGGATGATTATCTTTTAAATGATTAAAAAGATAAAAGAAGAAATACAATCATATGAAAGCAGAAAAATATGAAAAAATAATTGGCAAATGAACTTTCAGAAATTAAAATTTCACTGCCCAAGATCAACATAAGATTAAACATGACTGAAAAGTTAATTAACTGGAGTAGACAGAGGAAGAAATTAATGAGACAAAGAGGTAGAAAATGTCAAATAGAACTTTTTAAAACAAGAGTAGAAAAGCAAAGTAATATTCTAAGAGATAATGGATGAGACTCTTCTCAGATTAATGAAAGACATGAATCTTCAGTTAAAGTATAATGAGCTCTACAAATGATACATTTTTAAAACCCTACCCCATAGGCTCATATTGTGAAAATTGAACATCAAAGTCAAAATGCAACACCATAAAAGGGACTGGAGGAAAAAAAATGTATTACCTATAAGAACAACAATTAAACTGACAGCAGAGTTCTCACCAGTGACAACAAAAGCCAGAACACAATAGACTAAAACCTTTAAATGACTAAGGGAAAAGAAATTTCATCCCAGAATTCCATATGCAGCGAATACATGACTCAAGGAGGAGGGGGAAATAGTCACTTTCAGATAAAGGCTGAGACTTACATGTCATAACAGAAATATCTATTAAAGGAAATAATACAGGAAAAAGAAAATTGAACCCTAAGACACAAGTGAGAGGCAAGAAGCAAGGGGAAGCAAGGAAATTGGTAAATAAATAGGTAAAGTTATGTAAGCACTGAATGAAAAAATAAAATTAGTAAAAACAGTAAGGACTTATTTGGAGGACTTAAAACAAGTAGAACTAAAATTCTATAAAAAAGAAACATGGGCGTGGGAAAAGGGAAGATCAGAATTAAAATGTTCTAAAGTGCTTGAATTATTCAGGATAAGGTTATTGTTGTAGTTGTTTTAATTAACTATGCACGTTAAAAATTTAAATGTAACCAATAAAAGAAAAGAAATAGAATAAATTTCAAAAACAGTTGACTCTAAAAAGGGCAATAAAGAATACTTTATTAACCTAAAAGAAAGTAGGGAAGAAAAAAAGCAGAGAAAAAGCATGGTAAATAGAAAACAGAAAATAAAATGTTAAGTATAATTTAAAATATAGTCATAATCTTATAAATTAGTGGGATTTAATGCGTTAAACAGAAATCCTCTGATTGAATATTTATAAATTTGGCCACATGTTATTTACCAAAGATTCATCTGAAACATAATGAAATATAAATGTTAGAAGTATCAATATATGTATGGGAAGAGATATCTGGGTATACTGAACTAAAGAAAAAAGAAAAAGCTGGTATTAACAGCATGAGTATCATAAAAGGAAGACTAAATAAAACAATACAGATATAGACATTTACCTATGTAGATACAGTTGTAATCATTACATAAGGATAAAAGAGGCAATTCACCAGTAAGAATAATAACTCACACTTACGGAACACTTACTATGTACCAAACACTGTTTTAAGTGCTTTTTATATGTATTAATTTATTTAATCTTCACAATGATCCTCAAGGCATAGCCCATTTTACAGATGAGAATACTGAATTACAGGAAAGGCCCAGAGCTAGTCAATGGCATAGGTGTGATTCAAACCCAGCCAGTCTGGCTCCAGTGTCTAAACCCTGCACTTTTTGCTAACAGCACAGCTTCAAAATATATGAAGCACCCATTTACAGAACTGCAAAGAAAAATTAGCAAATTCACATCACAATAGAAAATTTAATATGCATATCTCAGTACCTAATTAAGCTAATAAAAAATTAGTGAAGATACAGAACACAATTAAAATACTTGATCTAATGGCTCTATATAAAACACCATTCCCAACAATTAGAAAATACATATTCTTTTCAAGCAGCATAAAACATTTATAAAAACAGATCACATAAAATGTTGCAAAGCAGTTCGCTATATAAATCCCAGAGAATGAAAAGCACAGAGGCCATGATCTCTGACTACAGTGTAATTAAATTAGAAATCAATAACAAAAAGATAACCCAAATAACCCATATATTTGGAAATTCTGAAACACACTTTTAAGTATATTAATGGTCAAAGGACAAATCGTAATGTACATAATGAAATCTTTAGAAAAAATGATGCCAAAAATACTGCATATCAAAGTTACAGAAGGTAGTTAAAGTACTAAGTAAATGGTAATTTTATATTCTTAAAAGTGTATATTAGAAATGAAGGAAGATTAAAAATTAATGCGCTTCATTGTGCAACTAAAGATAGAAAAAACTCAAGAAGATATAAAGAAGGGAGAATTGATAAAGTAAGAGTAACTAATATAATACACAAAAAACCTCTTATAAGTTGTTTCTAGAAGGTTTTATAAAATTAGTCCTGAGGAAGAATAGTACAAGCCACCTCAAACAGGAAGTTGGGACATCAGGGTCTCCCTCCATTCACCACTGTGTGACCCGTAGGTGGGTTTCTTAATCTCTCTGGGCAGCAGTTTGTACATCTATAAAATTAGGCAGTTAGATCAACTCAGAAACTTTATTCTTCCAAGACTCACAGAGACCATTTACTAAGAAGAATACATATGGAATTATAAAGCAAACGGTAGCTATAGGAGAAATGTCTTTGGTCCTGATGCAAACAACTTTACAATATATCCAGGAGGTGAGGAGACACCATCTACGGGCAGCTCCTCCCTTGGTGCCACCTGAGACTGGGCTAGGAAAATGCTAGCAAATTCCCAACTGAGCAAGGAAACAACTTTATTCAAAATCCTGCTCCTGGGGAATTCATAACTACCAGCTGTAGAGGTTCTAAGATTATTGGATCCATGTGAGTCTGAAGTCCCAAATGTATGGCAAGTTCAGGACGTGCACAGTAAACACTCAAAAATATTTTTGAATAAATGAACTAAGATGAAAATGCAAGATGATGCATGAAAGGAAGTACTGATCTAGATTTTAGGATAAAGCCAGTTTAATTAATCACTCAGTTCACTTATTTAAAAAAAAAAAAGTTGGACTAAACGCCTAAGAGCCTGTCTTTAAATTAGACTAAATCGTGGCTGACAATGATGGATACATATCCTGACTAACTAGAAAAATGGACTTCAGCCTTTCTCATGTGCCTGTGGATATTAGGGCAGGAAGGGGCCACAGAAATCACAGGTGGTGTGAATGCAGCCCAAAAGTTTCTTACGACTTCTCTACCTAGAGAATGACAGATTGAATGCAGTCCACAATTTGACAAAAAGATGCTCACCATGTGGACAGGTTCCTTGATAAGTGGAAGTGTGCTCTCTTTTTTTTTTTTTTCCAGAGTTGCAAGGATCTTTTTTTAATTTTATTGGAGTATAGTTGATTTACAATGTTGTGTTAGTTTCAGGCGTACAGCAAAGTGAATCAGTTATACATGTACATATATCCACTCTTTTTTTAGATTCTTTTCCCATATAGGCCATTACAGAGTATTGAGTAGAGTTCCCTGCTCTATAGAGTAGGTCCTTATTATGAGTACACCATAGCATCTAATTTGATCTGCCTGTGTTAAATCAGGTTTGTGATGAGTCTTGTTTTTAAAGGGATGAGGGGGTTAAAGTGTGCTAATAGCACTGAAGGTAACCAATGCCCTGTTACACAGATTGGTGCAAATCTTAAACTCATAGAGTAATAATAATAAGCATCAAAAATGTAGGAACCGGGCTTCCCTGGTGGCGCAGTGGTTGAGAGTCCGCCTGCCGATGCAGGAGACATGGGTTCGTGCCCCGGTCTGGGAAGATCCCACATGCCGCGGAGCGGCTGGGCCCGTGAGCCATGGCCGCTGAGGCTGCGCGTCCGGAGCCTGTGCTCCGCAATCGGAGAGGCCACAACAGTGAGAGGCCCGCGTACCGCAAAAAAAAAAAAAAAAAAAAATGTAGGAACCTATACAGATTCAAAACAGGACTTCCTGCCCTTTTCAAAAACATGAGGAAGCCCAAGTCAACCCAAAACACTTCAGCTAATGGGGCTCTTCCCCTGCACAACTTAAATATGTGTGTCCTCCCAGAGCAGGCCACTCCCCAGCGGTCAATATTAACCACGGAGGGGAGAGAAGCCCAGTTCCTTGTACCCTTAATGCCACTTTCCCCGTGTCAGTGCTCCCCTCATTACAGGTGAACTAACATTAGAATGGAACATTTAGGGTAGATCGAGAAGAATAAATTTGACAGTTTTCAGTTTCCTGTCTCAGACCAGAACTGGAAAGTCAGAAAACATCTCTCTGGGGAATGTAATTGTTTTGGAGATGGTGTGGCAGCCTCCCGAAGACCTAACTGTTTGAAAGATCATCTCCTATCACTTATATGTGGAATCTAAAATATGACACAAATGAACCTATCTATGAAACAGAAACAGAATCACAGACATAGAGAACAGACATGTGGTTGCCAACACAAGTTGGGGGGGGTGGGCAGGAGGGATGGAGTGGGAGTTTGGGATTAGCAGAGGCAAACTATTGTATATAGAATGGATAAAGAACAAGGCCCTACTGTATAGCACAGGGAACTATAGTCAATATCCTGTAATAAACAATAATGAAAAAGATTGTATATACGTATAACTGAGTCACTTTGCTGTACAGCAGAAATTAATACAACATTGTAAATCAACTATACTTCAATAAAATTTTTTAAATAAATGAAAGAACATCTCTAACATGCCTTGGCTGTGCTGAGCTCTCCTGAGCACTCACTCTACAAATGGGTCGGTTTGTTTTGAGCATCAAGCAGGGGCCAAAACCTTGGGCGTGCCACCCACTGACCCTTCCAGGAGCCTGAGGACCAGCTGCTTCTTGGTGACATGGGTCTTGGCTGAGAAACGGGTCCCTCTTTTCCTTTATAAGACTGTCTCCCTCTTGCTTCCTGCCAGCTTTGTCCAGCTCCCCAAGAGGAGGGCTCCTTCTGCCCAGTGGTAAACCATCTCCTCTGAAATTCGGCCAAGCCAGCCAGAAAAAAACAAGATCCAGGATCTCCTCATTCAAGGGAGACAGAAGACAAGAACTTTCAAATTTTCTTCTTCAATAAAAGCCCATAATGGGACTTCCCTGGTGGTCCATGCTTAAGAATCTGCCTTGCAATGCAGGGGACGTGGGTTCAATCCCTGGTCAGGGAACTAAGATTCCACATGCTTTGGGGCAACTGAGCCCACGTGCCTCAACTACTGAGCCCATGCGCCTCAACTAGAGAGCCCACGAACTCTGAAGCCCACACGCCACAACTAGAGAGAAGTGTGTGCATCAAAATGAAGAGCCCGCACGCCACAACAAAAGATCCCGCGTGCAGCAACTAATACCTGACGAAGCCAAAAATAAATAAATATATATATTTTTAAGCCCATAAGTTACTATTTGTCCTCAATTCTCTACACATCCCTTCAAAATGCTGGAAACTAACGTGAATTCATCTTCACAAGGCTCGTGATCTTACGCTAAGAAAAAATTTAAATGTGAAAACACAAAAGAAGGATGCTTTTGTCTCTGTTCCCTTCCTTGAGGCTCTTATTCTGCCTTTTCTCTCCCCGCCCCTTTGACTTCCAGATATGCATTGGGCAGTCAGCACAGCTCCAAATTCCCCAGAGTCATGTATTTTTTAAATGTCGGTCTTTAAAGGGCACCACTGCCAATGGTTCAGTCGCATTGCAGGGATTTAATTACCTAAATGAAGTACACTCAAAGAAATGCATGTTGGGCTTCTTTTCTTTCCACAACTCCACTTCAATTTCTATTTTCCCCCCTCTAATTGAACTTAATTTCCCTTGCTGTTTTGTGTTACAAAACACCTGGATGGGGTTATTATTCTGGAAAGGTAATTACAAAATCAGAAGGCTAACCACGATGCGGATTTCCTAAATCGCAGGTGGCAATGGTAGCAAGTGCCGATGAAAGGGAAAATATTCACAAATGCAGGCTAAATTCTCTTGCAAAGAAACCCCCACAGGCCTAGCAATGCCCCAAATCAGGTGATGCCTGAAGGCTTCCATTGTGACACACTGTCCAGATCCCCCTGTAGGACTAATGAACCTGCACCTGCACCTGCATTGAGAGCTCCCGGCAGACCACCTCATCTCTCAGCACCCCCTGTGGTGACTGACTAGTCCAAGGTCACATATACTTCTGCGAGCAACTGGCTCCATTGACTGATCCTCCCGGACCTTCTCATCCCAACTTGGGACAACTCTGAAGGGCCATCCCAGCTTCAGAGCTCCCTGAGGATTTCATTGACACTGACACTTCACTGAAGCTGGACATCACAGCCCAGCTTCGCCCTCTGCCCTGTCCTGCTCCCGCCCTTCCAAGGTGTAGATCCCAAGAGCACTTCCTAGAAAGCCCCCTGCACACTCAGTCAGCATCAGGGCAGGCTTCCTGGGGAACCCAACCTGCAAAGAGGGGAGACAGAGTTGGAAAAAAAAAAAAAAAACTGACCTGACATTCACTGTATCTTCCAATCAAGTCAATCAACACTAATCCATTTATTTCATGGCTAAGAGTGTTTTAAGACTCATTAGTACCAGCCCACTAATGGCTGCTCACATTAGTCCCAGCCTAAAGTCCAAGAAAAACCAGATGACAGCCCTGAGAAGTCATCAGGAAAAGGAAAGCTAATTGGCAGCATATACGAACAGCCTCAAAAACATTCACATGCTTTGACCCAATAAATGACATTTCTATGGGATATGCTTGTATCCCATCTGGTTCCCAAAATTACTGGAGGTGGCTTACAAAAGTGCTTATTATTCAGCAAACCAAACTAAATCAACAATGTGAGGCAAAATAAAGACAACATAAAGGCAGGGGTGAGGTGAGTTTGCAAGAGTGGCTGTAAGAACAGGCCAGGTAAAGGCCTTTGGAGGCCCCCATCCCCATACAGGCAACTCAAAGGCAATACCAGACCAAACACAAAACATACATCTTACATCGAAATGAAAATAGCTCTTTTTCTAGACGTCCTGCTATCAAGTTCTCCATGGGTATACGGAAAATGAAAAAGTATAGCAATAAGTGTTTGAGGCACCTCATCGTGTGTTTGAACCACCTGGTGGCAACCCAGCCTGCTGAGGTTTTATACCATTGCTGAGGATGATTTACATTTGGCTTTGGGAAGAACTCTGGCTGGTTAAGCAATACCATGTTGTATATAATCAATGAAAACAAGACGGTGGCTGAGGAGCGGTGAAGGTGCTGCTGGGACTGTGGCCTGAGGAGGCGGAGGAGACTCGGTCCCGCCATTTAGTTCCTAGAGCATCTCTCCCCAAGGGGGCTGAGAGCAACACTCCAAACACAACTCAGAAATAGTCATTTTAAAGAGAGCAGAACATAAACCACAAGGTCCTACTGTATAGCACAGGGAACTGTATTCAATGTCCTGTGATAAACCATAATGGAAAAAATATTAGATAAAGAATGTCTACATGTGTGTGAGTCACTTTGCTGTACAGCAGAGATTGGCACCACATTGTAAATCAACTATACTTCAATAAAATTTTTTTGAAAAAAATAAAGAGGGGGCTTCCCTGGTGGCGCAGTGGTTGAGAGTCCGCCTGCAGATGCAGGGGACACGGGTTCGTGCCCCGGTCTGGGAAGATCCCATATGCCGCAGAGCGGCTGGGCCCGTGAGCCATGGCCTCTGAGCCTGCGCGTCTGGAGCCTGTGCTCCGCAACGGGAGAGGCCACAACAGTGAGAGGCCCGCTTACCGCAAAAAAAAATAAAAATAAAAAATAAAAAATAAAATAAAGAGGCCAGAACATGTTGTTCTACGTTGTGGTGGTCCCGCTCGATCCAAGGATAAAATGGAGAAGGTCTAACGGAGTGGAAGGCCTGAATCCTTGTCTTAGCCAGCTCAGGCTGCTCTGAAAAAATACCATAGACCAGGTGCTTAAACAACAAACATTTATTTCTCACAGTTCTGGAGGCTGGAAAGTCTGAGATTTTGTTCTTGGTGAGGGTCCGTTTCCTGGCTTGTACTGTAACCTCACATGGAAGATTAACAGTGGGCTCTAGTCTCACTTCCTCTTCTCATATGGGCACCAAACCCATCATGGGGGCTCCACTCCCATGACCTCATGTATACATAACCACCTCCCAAAGGTCTCACCTGCAAACACCATCACATTGGGAGCTAGAGCTTCAACACATGAATTTTGGAGGGACACAGACATTGAGTCCACGATAATATCCTTTGAACAGTCCTCTAAAGGTTATTTTCCACACCAGATCTTTGACAAAATTTGGGCAGCCGAGTTTTTAGTTACATTCTCTGCCAAACAGCTGGAGAGCAGATGCCTTCTGTCTGGGCAGAGCCCTGGGCACTGACATCAGTTGACACACAGGAGGGCTTGGAGATTCCAAGCAGAAGAGCACCTGGCCAAGAAAGGGTTCTCCCTTTTTCCAATTTTCCCAATAGAAGAATGAACGGGCGATCAAGGTCTTGACATACTCGGTCATGGAGTTGTATGTTACAGTGATTCTTAGTCTAAAAAAAATCTTTTTAAGCAGGGATTACAAATTGTTAAACATAGACTTTAATGTTATTTATTAATGTTATTGATGTATCCTCTAAGAAACCCTCCTAATGCTATTTAATGTTATTAAGAACTTTAACGTTACTGATGTTAAACACCAGTAAAGCACCTATAACTCATAGAATATTGAATTTTTAGCTCTAGGAATATATCCTTTAAAAATCATCCTAAATGTCATAAAATAGTGTACACAAAGACATTCATTACAGGTTATAATAATGATAACCTGGAAACAACTTGAATAACCTTCAGTAGAGGAACACTTAAGTAAGTAAAGTAGTAGGAATCAAGCACAGTCAATAACAAATATTAATTACTAATTATGTTACACTGTTTAGTAAAAAGCTTACAATGAAAATTGCATTTGCTGTGGAGATATAACTCTTTTAAAAGCTAACAAAACCCATGCACATAAAAATGACTAGAAGGATATATATAAAAATGATGATAATGTTTGGTAACAATAACTGTATAATTGTATTTATTTATTTTTTTAATTTTACACTATCTTTCTTAAACTTTTATTGCAATTAATATTTATATAATAAATTTGCAAGAAAAAAAAAAGATGTGGAGAATATTCAAAGACCTGACAGATTCATAGAATTTCCAAAATGGCATCCAGAATGGAGCACAAGGTAGAGTTCCGGAAGATGCACTGATTGATTAGGGCCAGCCCCCGTGCCTCCACAGGACCCCACCACAGTGAAAGAACCCACACTCAAGTGAGAGCTGACATCCTGACCAAGTGAGGGACCTTCCTTCCCAAAGAAACAACCCCAGGATTTGATTCAAACTCAGCTGTTTCCTGAGTCTCCATTTATTTCCTAAGCCAATGTTTGAACTGAACCATGCTGCATTTCAATCTCACCAAAGCCTGTCTTCAGCAAAAAAAAAAAAAAAAAATGCAGTCACTATAGAATAAAAAATAATAAATGAAAAGGGCAAGTCTCACTTTCCCTGCGTGAAATCTCACAGCAATTTCTGGAATGGAAGTGGTACTGCCTCTAATTTCCCCTGGGGAGCCTGAAACAGGGACAAAGTCCTTGTCCCTACAAAACACTAACTGCCTCCCAGCTATGGAGATATATTTTCAAAACTAAACTTCAGAACCTATGCTTTTGACCGTCGGGACGGAATATTTGAAGTTGGAGCTGTTCTGAACAACCAGGACTTCCTGGTTCACAGTAAATGGCCCTTCCTCAGCTGGTGACCCAGGCGCTGCCCCCATGGTACTACCTATAAGAAATCCAGTAGCTGTATTTTTCAAAACCCTTTACAACATAAATGGACAAAATCATTTTTAAATTACTTCTAGGTATGAGACAATGAACAGTAGGATTTAGATGCCAAAATGGTAGAGTTTCTAAAATATTTTAATGGTTTGCGTGGATGAGGCAGCAGGATGTTTGAAAGGAGAGCTGTTTAAGGAAATCCTAGCTGAGGAGCTGTGTTGGTCACGGCTATCACTGTGGTACCATGTTTGTGAAGGGAGCAGGGAACTCAGGAGATACTTGAAATGCCTCCTTAGGGCTGAATTTCTGAGGCAATAAGTACATTGTGAACAACATTTATCCCACAGGCCTCCACATTTTACATCCAGGGTTCTCCTCCAAACAAGCTATTCCCTCCAAAATCCTCTCTTAACCACTGAGAAGCCAGTCTTGGTGACTGGATCTTTCTTGTGATGTAAATCCCATGGATAGGGTACTAGCTTAAGCTGTCACTAGCCCCTTCTGCATAAGTTCCAGAAGTTTCCTGATTCAAGTTTTGTGAGACGAAAAGAGGAGGTACAATGAGGACACTGATTGCCTGAGAGGCTTGTGGACAGAGAATCACTGAGGAGACACAAAGGGCCCCACGGTGGGCAGGCCCAGGGCACTAGGCTGAGCCTCACCCATCCTGCTGCTGGGATCCAGCTTCCCTACCGCCCTCATCACCAGCAGGGAAAGGACCACTGGGCCTGCATTCATCACCCATCTCCACCAAGACTCCGTGCGGCTGCCCTGAAACCCAGAAACATCTGAGGCAAAGTATATAAAGGACAACTAAGGGACTTCCCAGACAGTCCAGTGGTTAAGACTCCATGCTTCCACTGCAGGGGTCCCAGGTTCAATCCCTGGACGGGCAACTAAGCTCCCACAAGCCGCACAGCGCGGCCAGGGCAACTAAGAACAACTCCAAGGATTCCGGAGCGGGTCAGGGAAGGAGATGAGGACCACCTCCCCAAAAGATGGAGCTGGGGAGGACTAGATGGTGGGACCACAGCCTTTCCTGGAGTCCTATGGTCACAGGCCCACCTTCTCTCAGTCACATATGAGGACACAGTGGACATAAACTCAGTGGACATAAACTAAACCGTAATATCCGTGAGAGCAGGCATCACGCCTATTCACTCACCACTGTACCCGCAGCTCAGGGTCCGCTACGGAGCAGAGTCTCTAATGAGTTGCTGCATGAAAGGATAAGCCCTCTTGGCCTTCAGGGTCAATTACGGCTTCCCTGTCATCCCTGTGGTCTCTGCACACCCTCCAGAAGCTGCTGGTGTTGCAGAAAATAGATGATCTTTACAGAACACCAGTCTGCTTTGTTTCCCCCCAAGGAGAGACAGAGTCTTCTTTGGGGGATCACAGAAACCCAAGAGCCATGATGTGGAGTTACAGGGACAGGCAGATGGTCCAGACCCTGCCCAAGCCTAACACAGGACCTGCAGCCTTCAGAAGATAGAGGTGGTCCCGCCACAGCTCACCTTTAGGTTGCCCTAAAAATGTCCCCTAGGCTCTGATCTCCCGTTGTCTCAAGGGTTGTCCCTGCAGCCATCATCCGGCACCCTACCTATGCTCTACAAAGTTCACTTAGCAAGACTTTGCCTCTTCTGTGTTCTCCCGATTTTTTATAATAGGCCTGCACTGATTTTATAATGGGAAAACCCACTCTATTTTAAATTGTTTAAAATAAATTCAAGTTTTCTAAGGTGAAAGAGAAATTTT
Source organism: Orcinus orca (assembly GCF_937001465.1). NCBI lineage: Eukaryota > Metazoa > Chordata > Mammalia > Artiodactyla > Delphinidae > Orcinus > Orcinus orca. Next base: position 50,686,132 of record NC_064568.1, read on the forward strand.
GCTCCAGTTACTGCTCATGGCTGTGAATCCAGGGAGTTTATTTTGGTACCATCAACACCCACTCCAAAGTCCCATATGGCCTGTGCATAAGTAAATACATTCTACTTTTTTAAAGGGCTGTACACAGTTTCACTCTGCATTTCAAATAGAAATATAAACTTCTCAGTTGTTATGAGAAAAAAAAAAACCTACCCAGGATCCGTGGAACTAACCCTTCCTTTCTTCCATGTTTCATCCCAAAGACATGGAGATCATTTTTCAAGGATTTAGCCATCGATTTATCTGAGCTACTTCCCTCTGCCCCTTACAGAGCCATCCACAAATTCGTGAAATACCCAAGATTTGCTCTCAGTGCTCCCCTTCCGCACCTGTCCCCCGTATGATGCCCCTTCATTCTTACATTCATGAAACAAATGATCCAGTGCCAGCTATTTGCCAGCCTCTGGGCTAGGCTCTGGGGATACAGCAAGGAACAAACAAATCAAAATATTCCCCGCCCTGAAGAAGCCTGTGTCAAAAACAAAGGGAACTGCCCAGGGATAAATCCTCAGGGATATTCAAACAGGACAGCAGGCAGCTGGGCAAGACCCAGGTCTGTCCAAGGGGGTTGGGGTGTTGGGAGGAACCCTTACCCAAAAAGCTGAGTCTGCAAGGGAGGAATTCCAGGGCCAGCATCTCCCACCAGGGCCAGCAGTGAGGACAGAGGGCCTTGCCCACAGCACCAGACTGCCCTCCAGGCCAGCCAAGCCCAGACCTAAGGCTCCCACAAAGCAGGGGCACCAAAACTTCATTTCTGAAAACATTCACAGTTTCTATTTTAAAAGAAGCATCAAAGCGTCATGGTAAAAATGAGAACTTTGCTCGACTTCTTAACACTAATTTTTTTTCTTTTTATTCAACTACATAGGGGTAGAGGAAGAACCATAAACATTTTAGTTCTTAGGGCCTCCAAAATTACTCCTGATGTGGCCTTGGCTTCATATTACCCTGGCTGTGTGTCACCCTCCACTCTTAAGTGTAAAATCAACGTCCCCACCCACTGACCCCAAAAACAACACTCCTCGGTCTGCCCGACCAGACCCCCTCCCAGCTGAAGCTTTGCCCTTAGCCTGGCCTGGGCAGCTGCCTGTCTACCAGCCTGAAATGAGGACTGTAAACTCTTCTCCCTCTCAAAGTCCCTCCTCTAAGGAGCTTACATCCTGGCTGTTTTCATTTGCATGCAAATCTTAAATAAACAGCTTTCGTAGAATAAACTTGGCCTTTAAAACACAGATACTCATACTTTTTCTCAGTCTCTCTGCCTCACCCCTCTTCCTCTTCCAAATACCTCTGTCTCCTTCTTGTCCTCCCCACACGCATGCCTCCCTGCCCCTGAGCCATTTCCCTGGGAGAACCATCCCCCTGACGGCCTTGCCGCCCTGCCCCTGCTCACGCACAGTGACTCGCCAGTTTCTCTCTGTCCTTCTGCAGTTGAACTTCTCCAGCCCATGCGCTGCCTTTCTGGAGTTGCCACCAACTCACCCCTTACCTCCTGCACACTGGCCGCCCCACCTCTACCACAGCCATGAAAGCAAGGCCACCGCTGTCTCTCTAAAATCACCAATGGCCTCTTCATCATTGAATCCAGCACCTTTACTCAATCCCGAATCTCTCTCTGATAATTCTGACACCACCTCTAATCATGACAATAACTACTGTTTACTGAGCTCTTAAGATGTCTAGATGGCATGCTAAGCCTTTCGTGTTCATTATATTATTTCATCTTCACCAGTTAAAGAGGACCACAGAAGAGGGACACTCCACTGAGAGTGGGGGGGTCTGTCTCCTTGCCCTGACTCTAGACCTACTTTGGCCAATAAAACACAATGGAAGCCCAGCTGTGCCAGCTGCCAGGCCTTGACCTTAACAGGCCAGCAGCCTCTGCTTTCTATCTCCTAGAACACTCGCTCTTGGACCTCCGAGCTGCCATGATGGAGAGAGTACACAGAGCAGACCTCATGCAGAGGGATGCCCTGCCAGCCCCAGCCCCTCGAGCCATCCCAACACAGGTCCCAGACCTTCTGGAACAGAGACATGTTGTCCCCACCTGGCCCTGCCCAAAATGCAGATTCACAAATACAACAAGTTGTAAGACATTAAGTTGTGAGTAGTATATGCTATAATAGATACAGAACATAGAGCTTACTATTACTATCACTTTTATTTTTTATTATTGTACTATTTTTTATCGCTACTATTACTAATTTTAGGCTGAGGAAATGGAGCCTCAGAGATGTTCAGTTCACTGCCCAAGGTCCCACAGCTAGTCCTCTCAACACCTCAACCCTGTCTCGGCACAAGGATGCTGCACTTTGAAGCTTTCCCTCCCTTCAGTCTTCTTTCTTTGCTGGTGTGCTGCCCTGTAGGATGAGGATAAAGCTAGATAGTTCATGCAAAGTGTTCAGCACCGGGTACCACATAATAGGCAATGAACAAAAGGTCTGCTAATAAACGCTGTCTTTACCCCCTGGACATTTGATTCTAGGGAGAGACGATCTAGATGCCAGTCTGCCTGATCCTGCTGACCAGTCAGGGAGCTCCATCCAGTCCCACTCTCAGCTCCATCCCTACCCTCTACTGCCAACTGCCCACTGAACAGATCCCCTGAGGGTGGTCAGGTCTCAGTGCACAGACAAGAAACTCCAAATTGAAGGCATCAGCCCCCATCCTACTCAGACTGGAGCCCGCCCCTCTGGCCCGTTTCTCTCAATGGCAATGCCGATCTTCCCATTTCCATGTATAAAAAGAAGGCAAGTTGATCCTTATTAGTTATCTATTTTATAAGGACCTACTGTATAGCACAGGCAACTCTACTCAGTACTCTGTAATGACCTATATGGGAAAAGAATCTTTAAAAAGTGGGTATATGTATATGTGTAACTGATTCACTTTGCTGTACAGCAGAAACTAATGCAACATTGTAAATCAGCTATACCAGCCGTCCCCAACCTTTTTGGCACCAGGGACTGTTTTTGTGGAAGACAATTTTTCCACAGGCGGGGGTGTGGGGGATGGTTCGGGCGGTAATGTGAGCAATAAGGAGCGATGGGGAGCGGCAGATGAAGCTTTGCTTGCTCGCCCACCACTCATCTCCTGCTATGCGGCCTGGTTCCTAACAGGCTGCAGACTGCTAGCAGTCCGCAGCCTGGGGGTTCAGGACCCCTGAGCTATGCTCCAATAAAAAGTTAAAAAAAAAAGGAAGAAGAAGAAGGCAAGTTCAGCTCTTGTATCTTATTCAGCCCTGACATCCAGCCACCAGGTTCCTTTTGTAGCTTCCTTTGCAAAGTCCATCCTTCCCCATCTCTCCATTTCATAGATACCATGCTGCCCAGGCCATCTTCACCCCACCTGCAGAACCAAAGTCTCCATCCCCCTCTCTCTGCCCCGCCTGAATCTAGTCCCTTCACACTGTCACACAACTAGTCTCACTAAAATATTGGGTTGTCCAGAAAGTTCATTTGGGTTTTTCAAAACATCTTACGGAAAAACCCGAATGAACTTTTTAGCCAACCCAATATAAGACTCTTAGCTTGCAGCTGTCCTCTAAAATCCCTAAGGCCATGCCCACAGGTTCAAGTACAAAGTCCTCAGCTTGGTGCTGAAGTGACTCCACTATGTGCGCCCACCTTACCTCCCCTGCCCACCTTGGCCATCACTACAGCTCAGCAGGCACCCTCTGCCCCTCTGGAAGTCCCTCATTTTTTGTCATGATGCCCTCTCCCACCAAGACAAGGTTATGGTGGAGAGAAGGTAAGAATGGGGTGGAGCCCAACATCCAAGAGGCCTGTCTACCTCATTCATGAGGCCTGCCACCCCTCCACAGCTCCCTGATCAACCTGCCCTTGAACCTAGGGAATGTGGAGTGCCTAAGAGAACTTGTTTTGCCATTTGGTTTTCACCTTCTTGCACTGTTAATTAGCTGGGCCACAGTATCTTGGACAACAGAACTAGGTAGACAGCAGGTTGTCAATATCAAATGAACTGAGAATTGAAATAGTCCATCCTAGTCTTGCCCTCACCTCTATTCTTTCTCATTTGGGAATGTGAAGTAAGCAAATGGATGCATATGCACCCAGCTGAGACTTAGATAACTGAGTAAGAATGAAGGATTCTCGAGGAGGACCTTCAAGATGGCAGAGGAGTAAGACGTGGAGATCACCTTCCTCCCCATAAATACAACAAAAATACATCTACATAGGGAACAACTCCTACAGAACACCTACTGAACACTGGCAGAAGACCTCAGACTTTGCAAAAGGTAAGAAACACCCCACGTACCTGGCCGTGTGGTTGACAGGGTCTTGGTACTCCGGCTGGGTGTCAGGCCTGAGCCTCTGAGGTGGGAGAGCCAAGTTTAGGACATTGGACAACCAGAGACCTCCAGGCCCCATGTAATATCAATCACCGAGAGCTCTCCCAGAGATCTCTGTCTCAACGCTAAGACCAAGCTCCACTCACTGACCAGCAAGCTCCAGTCCTGGACACCCCATGCCAAACAACTAGCAAGACAGGAACACAACTGCACCCATTAGCACACAGGCTGCCTAAAATCATAGTAAGTTCACAGACACCCAAAACACACCACCGGAAGCAGTCCTGCCCACCAGAAAGACAAGATTCAGCTACCAGAACACAGGCACCAGCCTCCTCCACCAGGAAGCCTACACAACCCACTGAACCAACGTTACGCACAGGGGGCAGACACCAAAAACAACGGGAAATACGAACCTGCAGCCTGCAAAAGGGAGACGCCAAACAGAGTAAGTTAAGCAAACTGAGAAGAAAGAGAAATATGCAGCAGATGAAGGAGCAAAGTAAAACCCCACCAGACCAAACAAGTGAAGAGGAAATAGGCAGTCTACCTGAAAAAGAATTCAGAGTAATGATAGTAAAGATGATCCAAAATCTTGGAAATAGAATGGAGAAAATACAAGAAATATTTAACAAGGACCTAGAAAAACTAAAGAGCAAACAAACAATGATGAACAGCACAATAAATGAAATGAAAAATTCTCTAGGAGGAATCAATAGCAGAATAAATGAGGCAGAAGAACAAATAAATGACCTGGAAGATAAAATACTGGAAATAATTACTGCGGAGCAGAATAAAGAAAAAAGAATGAAAAGAATTGAGGACCATGTCAGAAACATCTGGGACAACATTAAATTAAACAGAATTCGAATTATAGGGGTCAGAGAAGAAGAAGAGAAAAACAAAGGGACTGAGAAAATATTTGGAGAGATTACAGTTGAAAACTTCCCTAATATGGGAAAGGAAATAATCAATCAAGTCCAGGAAGTGCAGAAAGTCCCAGACAGGATAAAACCAAGGAGAAACACGCCAAGACACATAGTATTCAAACTATCAAAAATTAAATACAAAGAAAAAATATTAAAAGCAGCAAGGGAAAAGAACAAATAACATACAAGGTAATCCCCATAAGGTTAACAGCTGATCTTTCAGCAGAAACTCTGCAAACCAGAAGGGAATGGCAGGGCATATTTAAAGTGATGAAAGGGAAAAACCTACAACCAATATTACTCTAACCAGCAAGGATATCATTCAGATTCGACAGAGAAACAAACCCTTTACAGACAAGCAAAAGCTAACAGAATTCAGCACCACCAAACCAGCTTTACAACAGATGCTAAATTCTCTAGTCAGGAAACACAAGAGAAGGAAAAGACCTGCAATAACAAACCAAAAACAATTAAGAAAATGGTAATAGAAACATACATATCGATAATTACCTTAAATGTAAAAGGATAAAATGCTCCAACCAAAAGACAGAGACTGGCTGAATGGATGGGTACAAAAACAAGACCCGTATATATGCTGTCTACAAGTGACCCACTTCAGACCTAGGGACACATATAGACTGAAAGTGAGGGGATGGAAAAAGATATTCCATGCAAATGGAAATCAAAAGAAAGCTGGAGTAGCAATTCTCATATCAGACAAAATAGACTTTCAAATAAAGACTATTACAAGAGACAAAGAAGGACACTACATAATGATCAAGGGATCAATCCAAGAAGAACATGTAACAATTGTAAATATTTATGCACCCAACATCGGAGCATCTAAATACATAAGGCAAATGCTAACAGCCATAAAAGGGGAAATCGACAGTAACACATTCATAGTAGGGGACTGTTAACACCCCACTTTCACCAATGGACAGATCATCCAAAATGAAAATAAATAAGGAAACACAAGCTTTAAATGACACGTTAAACAAGATGGATTTAACTGATATTTACAAGACATTCCATCCAAAACAACAGAATACACTTTCTTCTCAAGTGCTCATGGAATATTCTCCAGTATAGATCATATCTTGGGTCACAAAACAAGCCTTTGCAAATTTAAGAAAATTGAAATCATATCAGTATCTTTTCCAACCACAGTGCTATGAGACTGGATATCAATTACAGGAAAAAACTAAAAAACACAACCACATGGAGGCTAAACAATACGTAACTAAATAACCAAAAGATCACTGAAAAAATTAAAGAGGAGATCAAAAAATACCTAGGGGGCTTCCCTGGTGGCACAGTGGTTAAGAATCCGCTTGCTAATGCAGGGGACACGGGTTCGAGCCCTGGTCCGGGAGGACCCCACATGCTATGGAGCAACTAAGCCCGTGCACCACAACTACTGAGGCTGTGCTCCAGAGCCTGCGAGCCACAACTCCTGAAGCCTGGGCGAAAAGAGCCTATGCTCTGCAACAGGAGATGCCACCGAAATGAGAAGCCCAAACACCGCAACAAGAGTAGCCCCCACTCACTGCAATTAGAGAAAGCCAGCGCACAGCAACAAAGGCACAACACAGTCAAAAATAAATAAATTTTTTAAAAAATACCTAGAAATAAATGACAATGAAAACGTGACAACCGAAAACCTACGGGATGCAGCAAAAGCAGTTTTAAGAGGGAAGTTTATACCAATACAGTCCTACCTCAAAAAACAAGAGGGGCTTCCCTGGTGGCGCAGTGGTTGAGAGGCCGCCTGCCGATGCAGGGGACGCGGGTTCGTGCCCCAGTCCGGGAAGATCCCACATGCCACGGAGTGGCTGGGCCCGTGAGCCATGGCCGCTGAGCCTGTGCGTATGGAGCCTGTGCTCCGCAACGGGAGAGGCCACACAGTGAGAGGCCCGCGTACCGCCAAAAAAAAAAAAAAAAAAAAAACAAGAAAAATCTCAAATAAACAACCTAACCTTACACCTAAAGCAATTAGAGAAAGAAGAACAAAAAGAAAGCAAAGTTAGCAGATGGAAAGAAATCATAAAGATCAGATCAGAAATAAATGAAAAACAAATGAAGGAAACAATAGCAAAGATCAATAAAACTAAAAGCTGGTTCTTTGAGAAGATAAACAAAATTAATAAACCATTAGCCAGACTCATCAAGAGAAAAAGGGAGAAGACTCAATTGAACAGAATTAGAAATGAAAAAGAAGTAACAATTGATACTGCAGAAATACAAAGGATCAAGAGAGATTAGTACAAGCAACTCTATGCCAATAAAATGGACAACCTGGAAGAAAGGGACAAATTCTTAGAAAAGCACAAACTTCTGAGACTGAACAAGGAAAAAAAAGAAAATATAAACAGACCAATCACAAGCATGGAAATTGAAACTATGATTAAGAATCTTCCAACAAACAAAGCCCAGGACCAGATGGCTTCACGGACGAATTCTATCAAACATTTAGAGAACAGCTAATGCCTATCCTCAAATTCTTCCAAAATATGGCAGAGGGAGGAACCCTCCCAAACTCATTCTACGAGGCCACCATCACCCTGATACCAAAACCAGACAAAGATGTCACAAAAGAAAGAAAACTACAGACCAATATCACTGATGAATATAGATGCAAAAATCCTAAACAAAATATTAGCAAACAGAATCCAACAGGGCCTTAAAATGATCATATACCATGATCAAGAGGGGTTTATCCTAGGAATGCAAGGATTCTTCAATATATGCAAATCAATCACTGTGACACACCATATTAACAGGTCGAAGGTTAAAAACAATATGATCAGCTCAGTAGATGCAGAAGAAGCTACTGACATAATTCAACACCCATTTATGATAAAAATCCTCCAGAAAATAGGCATAGAGGGAACTTACCTCAACATATTAAAGGCCATATATGACAAACTCACAGCCAACATCATTCTCAATGGTGAAAAACTGAAACCATTTCCACTAAGATCAGGAAAAAGACAAGGTTGCCCACTCTCACTGCTATTATTCAACACAGAACATAGATTTGGAAGTTTTAGCCTCAGCAATCAGAGAAGGAAAAGAAATAAAAGGAATCCTAATTGCAAAGAAGAAGTAAAACTATCACTGTTTGCAGATGATATGATACTATACTTAGAGAATCCTAAAGATGCTACCAGAAAACTAATCAATGCTACCAGAAGCTAATCAATGAATTTGGTAAAGTAGCAGGATACAAAATTAATGCACAGAAATCTCTTATATTCCTATACACTAATGATGAAAAATCTGAAAGAGAAATTAAGGAAACACTCCCATTTACCACTGCAACAAAAAGAATAAAATACCTAGGCATAAACTGATGTAAGGAGACAAAAGACCTGTATGCAGAAAACTATAAGACACTGATGAAAGAAACTAAAGATTATACAAACAGATGGAGAGATATACCATGTTCTTTGGAAGAATCAACACTGAAAATGACTATACTACCCAAAGCAATCTACAGATACAATGCAATCCCTATCAAACTACCAATGGCATTTTTCACAGAACTAGAACAAAAAATTTCACAATTTGCATGGAAACACAAACGACCCAAAATAACCAAAGCAATCTTGAGAAAGAAAAACGGAGCTGGAGGAATCAGGCTCCCTGACTCCAGACTATACTACAAAGCTACAGTAATCAAGACAGTATTGTACTGGCACAAAAACAGAAAGACAGATCAATGGAACGGGATAGAAAGCCCAGAGATAAACCCACACACATATGGTCACCTTATCTTTGATAAAGGAGGCAGGAATGTACAGTGGAGAAAGGACAGCCTCTTCAATAAGTGGTGCTGGGAAAACTGGACAGGTACATGTAAAAGTATGAGATTAGTTCACTCCCTAACACCATACACAAAAATAAGCTCAAAATGGATTAAAGATCTAAATGTAAGGCCAGAAACTATCAAACTCTTAGAGGAAAACATAGGTAGAACACTCTATGACATAAATCACAGCAAGATCCTTTTTGACCCACCTCCTAGAGAAATAGAAATATAAACAAATATAAACAAGTGAGACCTAATGAAACTTAAAAGCTTTTGTACAGCAAAGGAAACCATAAACAAGAAGAAAAGACAACCCTCAGGATGGGAGAAAATATTTGCAAATGAAGCAACTGACAAAGGATTAATCTGCAAAATATACAAGCAGCTTATACAGCTCAGTATCAAAAAAAAAAAAAAACTCAATCCAAAAATGGGCAGAAGACCTAAATAGACATTTCTCCAAAGAAGATATACAGATTGCCAACAAACACCTGAAAGGATGCTCAACATCACTAATCATTAGAGAAATACAAATCAAAACTACAATGAAGTATCACCTCACACTGGTCAGAATGGTCATCATCAAAAAATCTAGAAACAATAAATGCTAGAGAGTGGAGAAAAGGGAACCTGTTGCACTGTTCATGGGAAAGTAAATTGATACAGCCTCTATGGAGAACAGTACGGAGGCTCCTTAAAAAACTAAAAATAGAACTACCATGCGACCCAGCAATCCCACTACTGGGCATATACCCTGAGAAAACCATAATTCAAAAAGAATCATGTACCAAAATGTTCATTACAGTTCTATTTACAATAGCCCAGAGATGGAATCAACCTAAGTGTCCATCATTGGATGAATGGATAAAGAAGATGTGGCACATATATACTCAGCCATAAAAAGAAATGAAATTGAGCTATTTGTAATGAGGTGGATAGACCTAGAGTCTGTCATACAGAGTGAAGTAAGTAAGAAAGAGAAAGACAAATACCGTATGCTAACACATATATATGGAATTTAAGGGAAATAAATGTCATGAAGAACCTAGGGGTAAGACAGGAATAAAGACACAGACCTACTAGAGAATGGACTTGAAAATACTGGGAGGGGGATGGGTAAGCTTTGACAAAGCGAGAGAGAGGCATGGACATATATACACTACCAAACGTAAGGTAGATAGCTAGTAGGAAGCAGCCACATAGCATAGGGAGATCAGCTCGCTGCTTTGTGACCACCTGGAGGGGTGGGATAGGGAGGGTGGGAGGGAGGAAGACACAAGAGGGAAGAGATATGGGAACATATGTATATGTATAACTGATTCACTTTGTTATAAAGCAGAAACTAACACACCATTTTAAAGCAATTATACTCCAGTAAAGATGTAAAAAAAAAAAAAACAGTCATGTACCACAATGTTCACTGCAGCACTATTTACAATACCTAGGACATGGAAGCAACCCAAGGGTCCACTGACAGATGAATGGATAAAGAAGATGTGGCACATATATACAATGGAATATTACTCAGCCATAAAAAGAAACAAAATTGAGTTATTTGTAGTGAGGTAGATGGATCTAGAGTCTGTCATACAGAGTGAAGTAAGTCAGAAAGAAAAACAAATATCATTTGTTAACAGATATATATGGATCTAAAAAAAAAAAAAAGGTTCTGAAGAACCTAGTGGCAGGACAGGAATAAAGATGCAGTCGTAGAGAATGGACTTGAGGACACATGGAGGGGGAAGGGTAAGCTGGGACAAAGTGAGAGAGTGGCACTGACATACATACACTACCAAATATAAAATAGATAGCTAGTGGAAAGCAGCCACATAGCATAGAGAGGTCAGCTCGGTGCTTTGTGACCGCCTAGAGGGGTGGGATAGGGAGGGTAGGAGGGAGACGCAAGAGGGAGGGGATATGGGGATATATGTATACATATAGCTGATTCATTTTGTTATACAGCAGAAACGAACACACCATTGTAAAGCAATTATACTCCAATAAAGATGTTAAAAAAATAATAAAATGAATGAAGGATGCTCTCTCTTACAGGGAAGAGGGAGTGAATAATTAAGAACACTGATCGCAGACCCAATATGCTTAAATTTGCTGTGTTGTACTCTGAGCATATGATTTCTACCCCATTTTCCAATATAGCTGCACTATATCCAGCCAGCACATCTGCATCCCAACCAGCAAAAATGAGGTAAGGAAAAAAAGAGCCTGCCCCTTCCCTTTCTCTTACATCTCAATGTCCAGAACTCAGTCATATACATATATGTGATAGGGGCCAGAAAATGTATTCTTTATTGCAGCAATCCATATGTCAAAATAAAAATTAAGGGTCTTAGAACTAAGAAAGAAGGTGAGAGCAGATATTGTGGAAAAACTAACACCTCTGCTACAGAATCCATTCCTCTCCTACAGAAATCACATGGTTTGTGAGGGAAATGACCATCCTTCTAGCTGTGCCACTAGAAAGACCTCCAATGCTGGAAACCAAATTAATCACACTGTACTCACAAATTTAATAAACATTTAATAATAGACACCTATTATGTTTAAGAAGCTCATAATAACTAGAGAATCAGACATGAATCTTTCACTCAAGAAGCTCACTTTCTTGTGATTCTATCTGTATCAGCTAGCTATCACTGCATAACAAACCATCCCAAACTTAGTCATTTAAAACAATGAGTATTTACTATTGGTCATGAATCTGTAAGTTAGATGGGTGGTTGTGCAGATCTGAGCCAGGCTTATCTGACCTCAGCTACACTCACTCATATATCTGTAGTCAGCTGCCGAGGAAAGCTTAGCTGATCTTTGGTGGCCTTGTCTGAGATGTCCAGATTGACTTGGTTCTGGTCCACATTCTCTTTCAGCCTCCAGCAAGGTAGCCTGGGCTTGATCACATGAGTGGAAGACGGAATCCCAAGAGAGGTAGCGGAGAGCACAAGAACTCTCAAGGCCTACATTCAAAACTGGCAACCGTCATCTCTAGCAAATCATACAGGCAAAGCAAGTCACAAGGCCAGCCCAGATTCAGAGACAGGGAAATGGACTTCATCTCTTGACGAGAGGAGTTGCAAAGTCACTTTACAAAGGACATAGACACAGAGAGGTGGGTAATAGAGAGCATTTTTGCAATCTACTCCAGGACTGTATTTCTTCATTGTAAAGGCCCTCCACCATAATAATGGAATAGAATCAAATAGCTTGTCTCTCCCTCTAGGAACCAACCCAAGAGCTGTTTTTGTTTTTGTTTTAATCTGTTCTGTCCTGTACATAAGAGTTCCTAGAATTCTCAGGGGACTGTAAAACAACAACAATAAAAAATTAAGCATCATTGTTGTATCGAGTGTGAACTCCTATACAGGAACAAAGTACACTGGAGTGGAACTAACAATTTCTTCTGGAAGTCACTTAGATATTTCAACCAAGACACTAATGTTCCACCAGGGAACAGTTTTTAAGTTCATATATTTTATGCATACTTATTAAACATATTTTGTTCATGTACATATATATATATAAGTAACCATATTCAGTACAACAGTACAAATATACAATCAATATAAAGGCCAAAGGAATAAACAGAAAATCATGGGCTTCCCTGGTGGCGCAGTTGTTAAGAATCTGCCTGACAATGCAAGGGACACAGGTTCGAGCCCTGGCCGGGGAAGATCCCACATGCCACGGAGCAACTAAGCCCGTGTGCCACAACTACTGAGCCTGAGCTCTAGAGCCCGCAAGCCACAACTACTGAAGCCCAGGCACCTAGAGCCCATGTTCCGCAACAAGAGAAGCCACGACAGTGAGAAGCCCACGCACCGCAATGAAGAAGAGCCCCCGCTCACCGCAACTAGAGAAAGCCCACGCACAACAAAGACCCAACACATCTAAAAATAAATAAATAAATTTATTTTTAAAAAAAAAAAAACAGAAAATCAATCTTGTGTGCGAAATCTTGGTCCAAATAAGTATTGATAAGATTCTGGAATAAAGAGGAATGAATGCCTGGCTTCAAGATCTGCTTTGTTGCTGTACAAATACCACTGAAGTTGGCATCCATAATAAAACATTTATTCCAGTTTCAAGGCTGTTTCAAGTTTCCCCATTATCCATTCCAGTTTTCAAGGGATAATCACTTTTCCAAAGAAACGATGCCTAAACACTAAGATTAGCAGGCCCAGCACAACGCCCATATAAGCATTCCAGGGAAAATTCTTTACCCTGCTTCATCCTGAGTCCCACTGTCCTCATTTTTGATACTCTACTAACTGTAAAAGAAAAAGATAATATATAAATTTTAAACCTGGAAAGGATGAAGTCTGCTTAGAGAAGCGAGTGGCTTCTGAACACAAGAAGTATTTGGAGAATGAATTCTAGGGGGAAAAACTCAGCCCAGAGGAAATAGAAGGGACAGTAGTATTTGCAGGCTGACCTCCAAAACGAGGCCCAACATGCCCCAAATCAAGAGTCCGCTAAACCACAGAGGAGTGGAAGTTTGGGGAAAGACTCTGAAGTCACCTATGTTAACCAGAACTCGGCACTTGCTTGGATCCTTTCTTGCCGCCTTCCTGATGAGAGTGGAGTAGTCCAGCCATTAAAAAGAATCAAATAATGCCATTGGCAGCAACATGGATGGGCCCAGATATGATCATACGAAGCAACGTAAGTCAGATAGAGAAAGACAAATACCATATGATATCACTTATATGTGGAATCTAAAATATGACACAAATGAACTTATCTACAAAACAGAAACAGACTCACAGACATAGAGGACAGACTTGTGGTTGCCAAGGGGAGAGGGGGGTGGGGAAGGGATGGATTGGGAGTTTGGGATTAGCAGCTGCAAACTATTATATAGAGAACAGATAAACAAGAAGGTCCTAGGGAGCTCCCTGGTGGTTTAGTGGTTAGGATTCGGCACCTTCACTGCTGAGGCCTGGGTTCGATCCCTGGCTGGGCAATGGAGTAAGATCCTTCAAGCCGCATAGCGCACCAAAAAAAAAACAAGGTCCTACTGTATAGTACAGGGAACTATATTCAATATCTGGTGATAAACCATAATGGAAAAGAATAGATATATGTATAACTGAATCATCTTGCTATATAGCAGAAATCAACACAACATTGTAAATCAACCATATTTCAATAAATTTTTTTAATTACAAAAACTTAAATTATCTTATTTGTTTCCATACTTAGGGTCTGTCTCTCCCCACTAGAATGCAAGTTCTGTGAAGGCAGAGATCTTCGTGCCTTTCTCATAGCTATTTCCCAGCACCTAGAATACAGTGGGCTCATAGTAGGCACTCAATGTGTAAATGCTGAATGAATGACTATTGATTAATATAAACACGGATCCAGTAAGAGCTCTGGAAATTTACAGTCTGCGGGCAGCTTTGTGTGTGTTATCTCAAAAGAACTTAATATGACCCCGTTTTACTTAATGAATGTGTATTGCATGAATGAATGAACGACTGACTGAATTTGCACGTCCACACCTAAAGGGAAAGTGTCAAAGACTGTAAATGCCAAAGTCCAAATGGCTTTTGGTGCCACATGCTCAGTTTCATCCTCATGGTAATAAAGGACCAAAGAATTTCTGACCAGGAAACCAACCCAGTGGTGGTCCAATCAGTGGCCTTGGCAAAGAGTACTAGTGAGAACCAGAGAGCTTGGCCACCAGCTGCTTTGAAACCTCAGGCAAGTTGCATCTCTCTGTGAGTCCCGTTCCTCCCCCCAAAACTAGCGCATTTGAACTCGATTATTTCTGAAATTCTTTCCACCACTAGAAGGAAATTTTGTGATTTCAACCACTCACAAAATCCCACTCTTTGGAAGCTGCTCACTGTTCCTGAAGGACCCTCAGCCTCAGCCACCTGCTCCTCCCACAGTTGGAGCCTTGGAGTCCCAGCCTCCCTGCCTGCCATTGCAGCAGGGGTGCCCCAGATGTGCAGAGCCCTCCTGACTCAAGCACAGCTCCGGCTACCTGAGCCCCATCACCTCCAAGTTAATTCACGCGTTTGTTTGGCTTTGTATCTCCTCTGTGTGACTCTAAAGAGCACTTAAAAGGAAAGAGTCAAACTCATGTCAAAGTTTTCTTGCTCTCCAGTGCAGGAAGGCTGGCTCCTTGTTTTTCAGCTGACCCAGAACTGCTAATCTTGCTGATTTCCTACTGTAACTGCTTCCTCACTTACCACACAGTGGAGATCTGATTCCTTCCTACTGAGACAAGTAGTTGTGGCTGCTCCTTTGGGTTTTTAGTATTCTTCCAAATTATTTTGATTGATATAGACCTCTATCCATGCTAATTATGCACAGCTTCTCTTATAAAGTGTGGTTTCCATGGCAACAGCAAAGGGAGAACAGGTGTGCGGAAAGCTGTGATGTATTAAATGACAGTTACCCTCTGCCTCTCCAAGGCAGATTGCTTTTCTCTACGTTTATATATAGCAGACAGTAATTAATCTGTGTGCATCTCATTGCTGGGGGGTGGGGGTGGGCAAAGGGATACAGAACGATTAACGAGAGTCCTAATTATCCTCATACCTTTGAATCTGAGAATTTTGTCACCATCGGATAATTCCAAAGTAGAACTGTTGAACTCCCACTCGCACAGAGATGCTGTTGCCTAAACTCGAGGTGATCATTTGGAAAAGGAAGCATTCTTCCAGCTGCCATAGTTCTGAGGTGGGCACCTATATCATGGCATTTTGCAGAGGGCTCCAAAAGTGGACCCCTGGGCTCTCTCAAATGACCTGTCAAGGTAGAAAATTAGAGCAGCTCAGCGACCCATACTCCAGGGACAGCCTGGCCTCACACATTCTGCAGCAGAAATACTACCACAAAACAGAGAGGCAAAGCAGGGCAGCATCATGCAAGGCTGACGGCATGCAGGACCCAGGGTGCTGCTGGGGAAAGTGTCCAAGGAGTCAGCGAACCTGGGCTCCAGTCATGTGCCAAGACTGACTCTGTATGACTTAGGCCATTTCCCTTGTCTGAGTCTCAGTTTCTCTATCTGTAAAACGATGGTGTTAAATCAGAGAATCTCCCAGAAATAGAAATCTACATCTCCAATTGAGCTAAGGTTTGCTGCAGTAACAGACCCAAAATGTTAAGGGCTGAAAATAAAGCTTTTTTTCTCACTCCCACTTCATGGCCATCATGGGTCACTTGGGGGCTTCTCTGTGTTGTGATCTCACTCAAGGACCAAAGTTGATGGAAGAGCCATGGAGAGAATGCTCTGAGGGGTCAGCAATGAATTGATCATCGGCCAGTTCTGGTCATACGTCCTCACTTAACTGCAGGGAGCTGGGAAGTACAATCCCACTGGGAAGGCAGAGAGCCGGAAAAATGTGGTGAGCAACATTAATTGCTAGGATGCAGCCCTTGCTAAGAAACTCTGTGCTCTGGGTGGACCACTGGGATAACAATAACAACTTTGTAAACCTCACCTAAAAATACGAACAGGGAAACTTATGAGAGACTACACCAAAGGGACTCGAACAGTGTGCTGGGGTGGTAGATTTGTGAGGTTTTTTTCCTTTCTTCTATTTTTCAAAACTTACAACAATGCAGTCTGACTGTACCTGTGATTTAAAAGATTAATTTCTCTGAACTCAACATATATGTATCGAAGACCTATTTAACCTGAGCACAGTGCTAGTTGCTGTGGGAAATGCAAATGTGATTAAGTCAGCCTCACCAAGGACTATTTTCAACATGTGAGTGGGTGGAGCTGGCAGACAGGTGGAAAAAAGTTAGGATGCTGGAAGAAACAGTCCAGGGTGAGGGCTTAGACAGTGGGACAAGAACGGTAGAAATGCTAGAGGTGGACCCAGAGGCAAAAACATTAAAAAGAACCATTGAAGGGGGAAATAACAGGAAGAGAAAGCAATTTGGGGAGAAAGATGACAATCCTGGTTCGAGTCCTATTGATTGATACACCAAAGCCAGAGCGAAATTCGGCCTGGAGTACACGTTACAGCTGGACGTGCAGATGTTCACAAATGGTAGATGCATGAGGCTCCCAAAGGGAGGAGGAGGGTGGAGGATGCCCATGGGCAGGACTCAGGCAGGGATGGGAAGAGGAGTCAATTACGTGGCCAGGAGAGGTGGAGCCAGGAGTGTTCCCCACCACTGAAGAGGGTAGATGGTACAAGTGCCATGGCATGGTTTTATTTGCTTAGTCTTGATTCTATAAAACCCTCTATTTCTATGGCTTCTTTAATTTGGCTCCAGAAATGTAAGTAAAGTTTACATATACCCTCTCTGAGATTATAAAGATTCTTGCCTTTGAATTCTCCAAATCTTTTGGGGCTCATTTCTAAATGCTCTCCATATATTCTCTCTCGTTTTAAAATAATACACATGTAGTTATCAATTAATTATATGAATTGATTGACTGCATTTACTTTTCCAGGGCTGCCTAAAAACAACTGAAGCAGCTTCAGGAGAGTAGAGAGAGGGGGGATCAGATGGCAAAAGACTGAAGCACGAGTGGGTGCTGCGGACGTGGAAACAGTGAATATAGCCAACTCCTTCCAGAAGTTCAGGACTCAAGGGAAGGCAGTGTCAGAAAAAGGAAAAGATGTATTTAGGATATGCAGGGGAAACCCTTGGTTTGTAAAAGCAGAAAGGAAGGAACCCAGGAGAGGAACAGATTGAAAATGCTCACGGGAATAGAAAAATATACATTTGAAATGCTGGTATTCAAGCAATTTTAACTTATGAAAACAGCAATTTCGTATGATTCAATCTAATAAAAAAGCAATGAAAGCTAACTATTCACTTGGAAAAGAGCACATTATCCAGGTTTGTCTGGCACTGGAAATGTGCCAAACGTATATCAGAGATCTTCCAGCCAGACTCAGGAGATGCTAGATTTACAGTATCCAGTCCAAGTCCTAGAGAAGTTTAGGAACCAGACATGAGACGAATCATTTGGATTTGCCATGGTAAACGCCCCGTGGGTGTCACTTTCGACAGAGAATAAGGACTTCTGGGGAACCAGGAAAAACCTAGAAGAATGTCGAGAGAATGCCCAGGCAGGGCATCTGGTCAGTCTGGAGGGACAGAGAACATCGCCAGGTGAAGGATGGGGAAGGAGGCCAGCATCCCAGGCAGCAGGAGAGCATGGAGAACTCAGAAAATACACGCTTTTTGACATTGCTGAAGTTAAAAGTCTAAGGGGAGATTGTTAAGAAATTAACATGGAGATCAGACAGGAGCAGACTCGAGGTCCCACTGAGTAACAGGAAGAAACTGCTACAGTATACTTGCTCCAATAGCATATTCTCAGGGACCCTCCGAAGATTCTGCTCTCAAAGCTTCTGCAGCATTCGTGACCCACGTCTACAGCTCTGACTCAAGCCACTGAAAGGGGCTTAGACTAGTGGCAGAAATATGAGCCAGTGGGCAGTGTTTTAATCCCTGTGATCCTAGTGGTCAGACACAGATGGCCATACGTGTTTGTGGACACAGCACAACACGATATTTAAGAGGAAGACTCTCGAGGCTAGCTGATTCACTTCAAATCACATCTCTACTACTGACCAGCTGGGTAAAGAAGACAAAAGAAGCCCAGTGCCTCAATTTCCACATTAGCCAAATGAGGACAATAATGTTACCTACAGTAAAGGGATGTTTTCAGTATTAAGTGAGATGATAAATGTAGATGTACCTTGCCTGCCCCCTAGCAAGTGCTTAACAAATGGTGGTTAACGGTAATAGGCATGGTTAGAGTTGTATCAGCAGAAAGGGCAAGAGCGTGGGACGTTATGTCTCCTGGACTTTGGGGCACAAGTTCTACTCTCCATCCAGGATAGTAACCCATGGACAGGCCAAGACATCCCAACAGGGTAAGGAGGGTGTGAGGTCCAATCACAAAGAGCATTCCTGCCCACAAACATCTTTTGGAATTCGCCCAGAAAGTGTGCTAATGGTGTTCCTCCCTCTCTAGACAAATAAAAGACACTATAATTAATTGCCTGATTCCCCTGTTCCATACCTCATAGATGCCACTTGTCACTCATGTTTTGGGCTGGGGCCCAAAAAAAGTAGACTGAGTAGTGGAAATGAGTTGTCTCACCCCAAAACTCCCAGGGAGCATCCCTAAATGACAGGTGATGCTACTTGTGCCATCAATATGCACGTCAGAGAATTTGGACCCAAAGAAAAATGAATCTGGGCTTCCCTGGTGGCGCAGTGGTTCAGAGTCCGCCTGCCAATGCAGGGGACACGGGTTCGAACCCTGGCTGGGGAAGATCGCACATGCCGCAGAGCAACTAAGCCCGTGCACCACAACTACTGAGCCTGTGCTCTAGAGCCCGCGAGCCACAATTACTGAGCCCACGTGCCACAACTACTGAAGCCCGTGCGCCTAGAGCCCGTGCTCTGCACCAAGAGAAGCCACCACAATGAGAAGCCCGTGCACCGCAACGGAGAGTAGCCCCTGCTCGCCACAACTAGAGAAAGCCCGCGCACAGCAACGAAGACCCAACACAGCCAAAAATAAAATAAATAAATTTATTTTAAAAAGAAAAGAAAAATGAATCTACTACTATAGCCAACAAACACATTCAGACCCACATAGAGCTTTGACTTTTGTTCTCTCCCCCTCCCCCAACCCCTGCACCCTGGATCTCCTGCTTGTTCTGTAAGACCCATCAGACTCATCCTTTGTTAGATAAGTGAGGATCTGGCAAGACCTCAACAGTTCCCAATCCAGGATCTCAGTACCTAGAGTTCATCCAAGGAGGAGGTGGGCTTCATGGAGTGGAGAAGACATGTATGACTTTCAACATTATCAAAATCTCTATATCAATGGTATTTATTTATGGTAATACCCCACAGAACCCTTAATAATTCTTAACCTAAGATCCATGAAGTGAGAGATTCTTTTTAGGTCTGAAATGGAAACATTTTACAGGTAACTTCAGGAAGCAGCTTCCTCTTTAAGGTAAAGGGAGCAAGAGAGGTGAAGCAGGTTTTCCAAGGTCACCCAGCACCTTAGTTGTAGAACTGGGCCTTGCGTCCAAATGCTTTCATGCTCCTTCCAAAAATGTTCCACTCCTTTGCATTGCTTCCTTTGACGGTGAAGTTGGAGGTCCTGTGATATGATACGAGCACTATTTGCAATTCCTCTGTTACTCTCAAGCTTTTGGGAGTCAATGCAATAGAGCTGATAAAGTTTTGATGAACCAGTAATCAAATAACATCAAGTAAAAAAAACACACTAGCATCCTGTTCCAGCCACAAGAGTAATTCTCATGGGGAGACAACGTTCAGATTGTCTGAATCTCTGACTCCGGTGGTTTTATTCCCACACCTTTTTTATTTCTAAAGTGACTTGGGAAAAAGTAATAAAGAACACTATAGCAATAAAAACAAAAGGAAAAAATAAGGACCTGATACAGACACCTGACTAAAAAGGAAACTTGACTTTAAAGTTAGCCTGCTTTGTGCTTTTAAAAAAAAAAGAAAGAAAGAAAGAAAAAGAGAGAATAAAATTTATGTATAGTTTCAGCACAGAGTTTTAGCACAGAATGGGGTAACACTGAAAATACATAGATCATTCTCAGAGGATTTCCCAAGCACCACAAGAAACATCAAAAAATTATTAAATTCCCAATTACTGCCATCCATATAGATGTTTTTCACAGCTGGAAAACAAAGTTGAAAATCAACCAGGACAAGTGAGCAGAATATATATGCGCTTGCAGTCTTTACCAACCCATGGCCCCCAAAGGGGTCAAGAAATTCAAAAGCTGAGTTAAAGGGAGATTTCCCACAGGGAAGTGGCTGCCTGCCTCGGTGCAGGGAACATTGTTTGCCTGCCGGTCCTCAGCTCCTTCAGGGAAACAAGGGTCCAGGCTCAAAGCTGCCCTGGACAGCATGCGAGCAAACCAGACAACGCTTAACTGATGGAAGTGGCTGGTACTAGGGTCCCTCCCTCGCCAATCACTGATACACGCAACTGCAGAAACTCACAAGGGTCACCTCGTTTTTTTTCATCTGTGACTCTAGCGCCCAGAATAGAACAGACATAATAAAGTTTCTGGGGAACCTTGGGATAAAAAACTGAAGTTCTGACAAGGTAAGTATTTCGTCCAAGGTCATACAGCGAGCAAGTTGTGATTCCTTGTGCAGTATTCTCTCTGCTGTTTGCACCTGTCTCTCCTCTTGGCTAAAGTCATAACACAGGCAGATCACACACCCAAATGACCACGTTATTAATCACTTATCTTCCTTAAAGATCCCAGAATGAAAACTAACCCAGTGTAGACTGCTTGTGATAATTCTCCTCTCTCTTTTCTTATGTCTTCACAATGTTATTTCACAGCTCCTGGCATTGGGCCGGCCTTGTAATTTGCTTTCACCAATAGAAAGTGACAGAAGAGTAATTAAGACCTGGCTGCTTCTACTCACTGTCATGGAACCCTATGCCTGCCATGTGAACAAGCCCAGTTTAGCCTGAATGCCTACCACTTCCACCAAACTCAGAATTGGTGACTCAATTTCCAGAATCAGAGAGGTTAAGTGACTTGCCCAAAGGCACACAGCTTTAAATAAAAGCAGCACTCAGTATAGGAAGCTTTTCTTGACTCCCTTCTAGTGCTTCTTCCACTGCGACCTATAAAACATGCCAGTTAATGAGGTTAAACGAAGAGCACTGGATTTAAAAAATGAAGCTGCAAACAGGAGACTCTCACAATTAAATCTCTACTCTGCACTTGTCATGCAAGTTCCAGGTCTACACTTCCAGTTCAGTAGAATATCACTACTCAAATTACCCTACATTCCTCAAATCCAAGTCAAATCAATATATCCAAAAATCAAGCACCTTTGTTTGTATTTTGTTATTGTTGTTGTTGTGTTGTTGTTTTTCATTTTCCTTTTATTTCCCGGAATGTATGCTGCCAGGAAGACATGGGTTCAAATCCCAGCTCAGTCACTTAAGGGGCTGTTGTAACATTCCTAAGCCAAGGGCAGAATTTTCTGCCAAGAAATACAAATCTCTGTGACCTTAACTTCCCTACCATTAATTTACTGCCTAAAAATAGTTTCCTCTAAGAAATAAAAAAAAAAAAAAAAAAGAAGAGGGTGTTAGCCTAACCTACATCTCTGGAGAAACAGCCGGTGCAACTTCATGGATTCAGTTCCTAAAAATGTATCTGCAAGTTACAGGATGTGGCTTTTTCAGATGTGACATGACATAGGAAAAGCACCGAGAGCTGTTGTGTTTCTGCAACTTATAATACTGTTTAATTAGAATTTGTCTGTCAAAGAAGCAGCTTAAGCAGCAGTTATTAAAAGGGCGTAAATATCTCAGTATCAACCCTTCTGCCCCAGAATTTAAATAGAGCTAAAAAAAAGGCAAGGAAAATGCCAGGGTGCGGTGGTTACCTTATCATATGAGCTGGTGGGGTAGGGTCAGCAGCTGGGCTCAAGGACCAACCCAGGATACAGGCATGTTGACAGATGTCTGTCTGAGGAGATTCACCCCCCTACCACCGGGGCAATTATTTTAATGTTTTACTCTATTGGCCCCTACTTTTCCTTAAAATTCATTATCTGATATATTCAAATTTACCATAATTCCTCTGGCCAAGAAAATCCACAGGTGACAATAACAGATGATCTTTTGCCTACAGTGACAACTTTTTTTTTTTTGCGGTACGCGGGCCTCTCACTGTTGTGGCCTCTCCCGTTGCAGAGCACAGGCTCCGGACACGCAGGCTCAGCGGCCATGGCTCAAGGGCCCAGCTGCTCTGCGGCATGTGGGATCTTCCCAGACCAGGGCACGAACCCGTGTCCCCTGCATCAGCAGGTGGACTCTCAACCACTGCGCCACCAGGGAAGCCCCAGTGACAACTTTTTACATTTAGTAGCTATAGCAACAATAAAACAACAGAGCCACGTATGTTGTACTGTCATGGCTGCTCCTTCAACAGGAAAGTGGATCTTCTTTGCTCCACAGTGCATCACTGAAAGGGCTGTCTAACAACATTCTGTGGGGGTTTTTGTCTTTTTTTAATATTTTAATTTTATTGGAGTATAGCTGATATACAATGTTGTGTTAGTTTCAGATGTACAGCAACATGATTCAGTTATATATGTACATATACTCATTCTTTTTTATATTCTTTTCTTATATAGTTTATCACAGAATACTGAGTAGAGTTCCCTGTGCTATACAGTAGGTCCTTGTTGGTTATCTATTTTATATATAGTAGTGTGTATATGTTCATCCCAAGCCCCTGATTTATCCCTTCCCACCACATTTCCCCCTTGGCAACCATAAATTTGTTTTTGATATCTGTAAGTAAATCTGTTTCTGTTTTGTAAATAAGTTCATTTGTATCTTTAGAGTCTACATGTGAGTGATATCACATGATACTTGTCTTAATCTGTCTTACTTCACTTAGTATGATCATCTCTAGGTCCATCCATGTTGCTGCAAATGGCATTATTTCATTCTTTTTTATGGCTGAGTAATATTCCATTGTACATATGTACCACATCTTCTTTATCCATTCATCTGTTGATGACATTTAGGTTGCTTCCATGTCCTTGCTGTTGTAAATAGTGCTGCAATGAACACTGGGGTGCATGTATCCTTTAACATTGTGGTTTTCTCCAGATATATGCCCAGGAATGGGATTGCAAGATCATATGGTAGTTCTATTTTAAGTTTTTTAAGGAACCTCCATAGTGTCTATAACAATTTACATTCCCACCAACAGTGTAGGAAGGTTCCCTTTTCTCCCCATCCTCTCCAGCATTTATTGTTTGTAGATTAACAACATCTTATTTTTTGAGTAACTTAGCAAAAGCTGCCACCTTACTGGGTTTGCAGAGCTGGATCCTAAAGACCAAGTTTAAATAAGCCTGGGGCATTCTAGGTAGGAAGCAATCAAGACCCCAACCCCTGATGCTCCAGATTCAAAGACAGGACAATTCATTAGGATATCTTCAGGGGCTCCAACCAAAACCCACAGCAGGGTAAGTCAATAGACCTGAGAGAAAATTTTGTCTGGGAAGGGAGAGGTCAGTGTAACACAAGAGCCAGAGCGTGACTGGGGACACACTGGTCCCAGCACAGTTAGATCCAATCCTGGACATCCCTCCCAACAAAGAGCCATGCCCATTCATGTGCTTGTTGTCTGTGGATGCTTTTGCTCTGCAAAGACCAAACTGGATAGTTGCAACAGAGACATCATGACCTGCAAAGCCTAAAATATTTACTACCTGACCATTCCAGGAAAAATGTGTTGACCTGTTCTTTAGGAGATGGTGGCTGAGCCTCTGATATGATGGGAAAGCTGTAACTCTAGGGTACCATTAGGCACATACTGGTATCTGAACTACCAAGGACATCACTGCAAAGTGTCCAAATCATACAGCTGGTGAGTGGTAGAGCTGGGGCTCAAGCCCATGTCCTCGTGATTCCAAGTCTGTAAACCAAATGGATATAAACTCCCTTTCAGCAGAGAAGGACAAGGGAGTCATTCTCTCTAAAGGATTTGCTTTGAAGGAACCCTTTGTTAAACTTTCCATCTTTGCAGCCCATGAAGCCTCTTTGGGGATGGTTGTGAAAGTCAAATATTTTCAATGATTTTACAAGATAAACCAGAACCCGGATGGTGGGCCAGTTATTGATTTACTGCTTCTCAGCTCCAAATTTACCCTTCAATACCTGCCCTGTGATAACAAGCATTTCTCCTTCACGGTGAGCACAATATTAGGTTTGTCAGTAGAGGGCGCTGGCGGGACATCGCAGGAGGCGGAGACTTCTCTTCTGGATTCATCTTGCTCTGTTTTGCTTTTCCTAGCTCCACCTGCACGTTCTGTCAGCCGTGCAAGTGGGTGGGCCAACCAAAGGCACTCTGCCCCGGATGCACGCCCAAAGTAAACCGTCCCCCAGCGACCTCGCATTCCCCACCAAGGCCCAGAGACCACCTTGCTGTAGCCCTCTGGGTGCAGACACTGAAAGCTCCCAGCTGCCACCCCACAGCGACACCTCCCCAACTCCCTCTGCAGCCCTGGTGGGCTCAGCTCACCCACACCCCATAGGGTTGTTGCCATTTGCCCAGTTACTATGAACTAGGTCTCCTATAACCCAGCAAACTCTCCCATCGTCCCGGGTGCTGCAACCAGGCCTCCTCCAGTGAGGACTGGACACCCCCTTCCACATCTGTCATTCCATGGGTACTTTTAGAGTTCTTTTCCCATCTTTACACATACTATCTTATCATAGCTTTAAAATTCTTTACACTAAATTTCCCCAGTGTTAAAATCACTGAATACAGTGATTGAATGTAGACTAATTCAGAGAGGAAAGTCAGCCAGTAGCAAGGATGTGCCCCTGCTCTCATGAAATCACCCTGAGAGACCACATGTTTTACTGCTTTGAATATCCCTCAGAATGTGGACACATATGCTACCAAAAGCTACTTACTGATGAATGGATGAATGAATGAATGAATGACAAAACTATCTCAACTATGACTGAGAAATAAAATACAATGGGGATTAAATGGGTAACCTAGCAAACAGAGGCCAGTCTGACACAGAAACTCAGGAAATTTTATTGATACCATAAAACACTCTCCACAACATGTCGAGCCTGTTTCTAAAACACAGTATTTTTTTTTCTAAGTGTGTATAAGCTATGCCTGTCCATATTAGAATATCCACTTCAGTCCTCTTCTAATTCAGCACCCTCATGTCTCCATAGCAACCCACAGCCCAGATAATAAACAATCTGCTTTTATTAAGAGAATTATAAAAAGGAAGCTTTTGATGTTTTTCTCTAATACTCTTATTTTTCCATTATGAAAATCTGGTATTTTATAAGGTACACCGCCACGAATGAGGCTATATGAGCTCTACATGTAGCCAGTATTTTGGTGCTGGAATATACAACTTCAATTCAATTTCACCCTCTGCCAACATCCAGCAACTACACATCAAAAGTGTCGATCACATGAACACTACACAGCAAATAAGGGCAAGTGAGGAATGCATCTTGCCCTCACCACACACTAATTACAATCCCCAGAGGCCGTCATCGTAAGAACCTTCTTCCTGGTTTTAGATAAGGAAGCGTAATGGCCAGGGAGAGTAAATGCCTCTGCCAGGCGCAGAGCTGTCACCAGTGACACAGCCACGTTGCCCACATGCACCCATATCCACATTGGTAACAAGTATTTTATTTTCTTCCCTTGAGATGAAGAAAACTGCTATTTGTTGGGGTCTTACTAGATCATAGGCACAGCGCTTGGTATTTTACATGAGTACTTCTCATCTGCCCAATCATTCTTCAGAATAGGTACTGTTATTTCCATCTTACAGATGGGAAAACAGAGATTCAGAGAGATTCAAGGACTCTCCCGATGAGAGACATGTGAACAGCCCTGAGGCTCATTTTCCCCCCCATTCCTGGTGACTTAGAAATAACAGGTCAACAGGACCGAGTTATTTCAATGGAAGAACAGGTCACTACCGGCCCAATTCCTGAGCTCCCCAGCCTCCCCCTTCCTGGAAACACCAAGGAGCTTATTGCCATAGAGATGCCTTTGAACTCCTGGGCAGTTTCTGATAAAACTGAAGATATGCCTACCCTATGACGCCACAATCCCATTTCTAAGTACTGACTCAAGAGAAATGAAAACTTAAATCTACAAAACGATGTGTACCAGAATAGATAATAGCCACTATTTACACTTGCCAAGACACGGAAACAACCTAAATGTCCATAAACAGATGATTGGTTTAAGAAGACATGGTACATATACACAATGGAATATTACTCGGCCATAAAAAAAATGAAATATTGCCATTTGCAGCAACATGGATGGACCTAGAGATTCTCATACTAAGCAAAGCAAGTCAGACAGAGAAAGATAAATATTACTTGATCTTACTTATATGTGGAATCTAAAAAATAATACAAATGAATCTATGTGCAAAACAGAAACAGACTGAGAGACATAGAAAACAAACTATGGCTACCAAAGGGAAGAGGGAGGGAGGGAGGGAGGGACAAACTAGGAGTATGGGATTAACAAATACAACTTACTATACATAAAATAGATAAGCACCAAGGTTTACTGTATAACACAGGGAAAAATATTCAACATCTTGTGATAACCTATAATGGAAAAGAATCTGAAAAAATATATATATACACATATAAAACTGAATCACTTTGCTGTATACCTGAAACTAATACAATATTATAAATCAACTTAATTTAAAAATAATTAAATTTTTCAATTATAAATTTAAATTTTAAAAAAGAGAGTAGCTATAGCAACTGTACTCATAATAGCCAAAGTTTGGAAACAGCCCAGATGTCCGTGAACAGGAGAATGGATAAACAAATTGTGGCATATCCATACAATGGAACACTACTCAGTAATGAAAAAGAAAAAATTACTGATAACATGACACCATGGATAAACCTCACAGGCATTTTGCTGAGCAAAAGAGCCAGACACTAAAGTGTACATGTCATTTGATTCCTTTTATGTGAAATTCTAGAACAGACACAACTAATTCATGGGGTCAGAAGTCAGCATAGGGGTCACTGATTGGGAAGGGGCACAAGGGGGCCTTCTGAGGTGGGGAAAACGTTCCATGTCTTGATCTGACTGATGCTCACTTGGAGGATATATCTGTAAAATTTCATCAAGCTGGACACTCAAGATAATCCATTTTACTGCATAAATAAATGTGTCAGCACCATTTACAGGAAGGGCTCTGACGAACAGGTGAAAAGACAGAGCCCACAGCCAGGGCTAGAGACAAGATAGGAGCCCAGGTCTCCTGGACCACGTTCATTCTCTCCACACCAACAGAAAGCAGGGCTTTCTCATCACACAGAACAAGGCAACAGCAGAGCAAGCTTGTTTCCCTACTGTTGTCCACAGTAGGGACAACAGCAGCGGACTGTTGTCCGCTCAGCAGGCCGTGTGGAATTTGGGGTGTTCGTTTGGAGAGTGAATCAGAGCTCGGGGGCTGAGAGTCCTCCTGCAGCTCCAGATTTAAATAACGATGTGTCAACATCTGCCTCCAATGACTCATTTAATCTTAACAGTGACCTTGTAAGCTTGTAGGATCATTAGAGCCAGCAGACACAAAAAAATATTAAAGTTGTTTGTCAAAAACCTCTCTGCTTCTGTCAAGAAAAACTTCCAGAACAGAAGAACACACATGCTCAAAACAGAAGGAAAACAGGAGGAATAAGATGCTATTTAAGCCTATTTTTGCCAAGAACCATCAACTGGAAGGAGTAAACTTCTGGTGTTTGCAGCTTTAAAAGAATTCAATATTTTTCATGTTGTTCAAAGAGTCACTGCATTGCAGTGCTTTAAGATTAAAATGATATGCCTCTTGAATACTCTTGTTATCTTCCCCACCTTGTGCTGAGGTCAAAAATTCTAAGTGATTGCCTCAAATCACATTGGACTTGGTGTCCAGGAACCTGATTTCTTACTCTAGCTCCATCTCTGCTAGCATAGGTCCTTAGGTAAGCCACACCAGTTCTCTGAGCCTCAGTTTCCCCATCTGTAAAATGGAGATAAGGATTAAGGGAATAACACAGAGGTTACAGAGAGGTTTGGCACACGTAGTAGGTACTAAGGAGCCACGAGCTGCATTTGAAGCCTCCACACTACGCCATCTTTCCCCTCCCCATCCTGAAAGCCAGCCCCAGAATACATCAACCTCCAGTACTCCTGGGAGCTAACCCCACCAGGGCTGCAGGATTGACCAGCAGGTGTCCCACAGAGCCTCAGAAGGTTCCTTGATTCCCAACTAATGCCTGGCAGGCAATAAGGGCCAGACACACTGCAAGCCACTTGCAACTGAATGGGATCATTGCAGTCTCACCAAAACTCTGGGAGGCCCTGTATTAGGTCAAAAAGCTGAAGTTCAAAGCGTTACATGAACACACAGCTAATAGGCGGCTGAGTCAAGATTCACACAGCAGACCACCTTGGCTGGAAAAGCCTCTGCTTTTCTCAGTTCAACACAATTAGCAAGGCTTTGGAGAAAAGACACACAAACCTGGAAGAGGAACAAAGGACTGTTTCATTTTCTACTGCTGGGTCACCAACTACCCCCAACACTGCATATCTTAACACAACTACTATTTTTTTCACAATTCAGTGGATTGGCAATTCAGGAATTGAGTTGGGAATTGAGGAGACTGGGCTGGAAAAATCCATCTCCAAGCTGGCTTCTTCACAGGATGACTAGTATACCCTTCTGCTCTTGGCCTTTCTTTCTCTCCAGGGGGAACATCGCCTGGCAGTCTCAGGACAGTCACACCTCTTACCTGGCAGCTGGCTCCAAGGGGCAAGGGCAGACTTCGCAGGCTGGCTACACCCAGCACTGACACAGTGTCACTCTGCCATATTCCATTGGCCAAAGCAGCCAATGGGGTCATGGGGTCAACCCAGATCAAGGGGATGGAGAAATAGGCCACACTTCTTGAGAGGGCAGTGGTAAGGCCACATGTGAGGTGGGAGGGGTATTGTGCCTTCTTTGGAGGACATAATCTGCTATAACCCTCCTAAGCGCCCTATACATGCAGAATGTGAGAATCAAGGACATCATTACAACAACAACCAACAGCAGCCATCATTCCGGTGGCCTAATGATTATAAAATACTTTTTATGAGGCATGTATCATTAGATGCTCATAAAACCCTGTGAGATCAGCACTGTTTACAGAGGAACAGAGGAGAAGAGGCTTGTCTAAAGAGCTCACAGCCAGAAGGGCCTTTGGGGCTCCCAGTGGCTCTGTCTGCTGCGCTGGGGCAGTGGCATGGGGTCCTAGAGGCCTTTCCTTTGTTACTACAGGACATTGGGAAGAGCTGCACGTATCACCTCCTGCATGTACAGGTTCAATCACTATAACAAAGACACGGAAGAATAAGTGATGTCTGTGGCTCTTCCTACCTTATTTCAGACATAAAACGTCAGAACCTCATCCTAGCAGGAGTAGGTCTCAGGTTTCAAGGCACGGACTTGGGAATATGACAAGACCACTAAAAGCAATGAGAGCAGGAGTCCCAACTGTGGCTACAATTCGCTGTCCCCAGCTGGCCTTTGGTTTTCCAACAACACAACTCTGAAGAGCCCCTCTTACAGGGCACGTTAAATCTGCCCCCACCCTCCACCACTGACCCCTTGGGTCTCCTTGGTGACAAGGAAAAGCAGCCAACAAGGGTGCAAGACCTTAACTTGAGATCTGTGTTGCCCAAGGAAGCCGCCCCCTCTTGTGAATGAATGAAGAAGCAAACATACACAATTGTTACACACACAATTATTCTATCGCATAAATGTACATTTCCACAGTTCAAGGTGGAACATATCCATGAAACTTGAACCAATGAGGAAAGATACCTGTGTTCACTGGACCACTAAGCATCCTCCAAACTAGGTCACTATATTTTTATTTTATGAACTTCGTTGTTTGACATCTCTCCCCACCCAGATTATAAACTGCACAGAGGCATGGGCCATATCTCTCTTTTTCAACCCTGTAGGCCCAATGCCTAGCACAGAGACTATCAAATATCAGGCACTGCAGGAATGTTTATTGAACATATAAATGAATGAGGAACTTCTCAGCTCCCACCATATCGACCCTGGGCAGATACGGACCATATCTGTCTTGTTTACCTGTGTATCCCAGCTGCTGCATAGTAGATGCTCAATAAATGTTTGAGGAATAAATGAGGAAGGGTGGGGAGGGAGAAACCAAGGACCTTGGACTAAGAAGAAAGAATTGCACTCACACGTGCAGCAATAATGTTTTGCTGAAGTTCACACTCTTAAATTTCCTCAGTTTTGAGAAGCCCAACAGTCACCAGCACTCTGAGCGAGCTGCCTATTTGATACCTTTAGGGTCAAGATGATCGCAGCAACTGAGAAACAGCATTACTGGAGAATTTAGTCTCTTCTGCAAAATTTCTCAGCAAGGACAAATATAACCAAGGAAACAATCAGTTTCAAATAAAATATGGTTTTAAGAAAAAGCCACAAAGCTATTTGCATGTTATTTCTACTTTAATAACTGCATCTCTGCCTCTGGGCTCCTCCCAGGGCCTCATCTTGCTCCCCCCTCTCCTCTGCCCCCCTCCACCCCACCCCAACAAGTCACGTGAAATCTGGATTTTCTTCTCTTCTGATTTATCTTGGAGCTGCCTCTCCTCGCCATTTCTGTAGCATCACTGCTGCCCATACGTGTCACTCACCTCCCACCTTTGCTAACTGCCTCCTGGGCAAAGATGCAATGATGCAGCTAAAGCTTCCTCCAACACCGAGCCTAGAAGGAGCTTCAAGATGGTGGAGGAGTAAGACGCGGAGATCACCTTCCTTCCCACAAATACATCAGAAATGCATCTACACGTGGAACAACTCCTACAGAACACCTACTGAATGCTAGCAGAAGACCTCAGACCTCCCAAAAGGCAAGAAACTCCCCACGTACCTAGGTAGGGCAAAAAAAAAAAAGAATAAACAGAGAAAAAAGAATAGGGACGGGACGTGCACCAGTGGGAAGAAGCTGTGAAGGAGGAACGGTTTCCACACACTAGAAGCCCCTTCGCGGGCGGACACTGCGGGTGGCGGGGGGGAAGCTTCAAAGACACAGAGGAGAGCGCAGCCACAGGGGCGCGGAGGGCAAAGCGGAGAGATTCCCGCACAGAGGATTGGTGCCGACCAGCACTCGCCAGCCTGAGAGGCTTGTCTGCTCACCGGCCAGGGCGGTCGGGGGCTGAGAGCTGAGGCTTGCGCTTCAGAGGTCGGATCCCAGGGAGAGGACGGGGATTGGCAGCGTGAATACAGCCTGAAGGAGACTAGTGCGCCACAGCTAGCCGGGAGGGACTCCGGAAAAGACTGGAACTGCCGAAGAGACAAGAGACTTTTTCTTACCTCTTTGTTTCCTGGTGCGCAAGGAGAGGGGATTAAGAGCACCGCTTAAAGGGCCTCCAGAGATGGCCGCGAGCGGCGGCTATCAGCGCAGACCCCAGAGACAGGCATGAGACGCTAAAGCCGCTGCTGCCGCCACCAAGAAGCCTGTGGACGAGCACAGGTCACTCTCCACACCGCCCCTCCTGGGAGGCTGTGCGGCCCGCCATGCCAGAGTCCCAGGATCCAGGGACGACTTCCCCGGGAGAATGCACGGTGCGCCTCAGGCTGGTGCAACGTCATGCCGGCCTCTGCCGCCGCAGGCTCGCCCCGCATTTCATACCCCTCCCTGCCCCCGGCCTGAGTGAGCCAGAGCGCCCGAATCAGCTGCTTCCTTAACCCCGTCCTCTCTGAGCGATGAACAGACGCCCTCACGCGACCTACACATAGAGGCGGGGCCAAATCCAAAGCTGAACCCCGGAAGCTGTGCGAACAAAGAAGAGAAAGGGAAATTTCTCCCAGCAGCCTCAGATGCAGCGGATTAAATCTCCACAATCACCCTGATGTACCCTGCATCTCTGGAATACCTGAATAGACAATGAATCATCCCAAATTGAGGAGGTAGACTTTGGGAGCAACGATAGATATATTTTTTTCCCTTTTTCTCTTTCTGTGAGTATGTATGTGTATGCTTCTGTGTGTGATTTTGTCTGTATAGCTTCGTTTTACCATTTTTCCTAGGATTCTGTCCGTTGGTTTTTTACTTTAAAATTTTTTTCTTAATAATTATTTATTTTATTTTATTTTATTTATTTATTTTTTTTTTTTGCGGTATGCAGGCCTCTCACTGTTGTGGCCTCTCCCATTGTGGAGCACAGGCTCCGGACGTGCAGGCTCAGCAGCCATGGCTAACGGGCCTAGCCGCTCCGTGGCATGTGGGATCTTCCCAGACCAGGGCACAAACCCATGTCCCCTGCAACGGTAGGTGGACTCTCAACCACGGTGCCACCAGGGAAGCCCATATATTTTATTTTTTATTTTGATAACTTTATTTTATTTTACTTTATTTTATTTTATTTTAACTTCTTTTTTTCTTTTTTTTCTCCCTTTTATTCTGAGCCGTATGGAGAACAGGCTGTAGGTGCTCCAGCCAGGCATCAGGGCTGTGCCACTGAGGTGGGAGAGCCAAGTTCAGTACACTGGTGCACAAGACACCTCCCAGCTCCACATAATATCAAATGGCGAAAACCTCCCAGAGATCTCCATTTCAATGCCAAGACCCAGCTCCACTCAAAACCAGCAAGCTACAGTGCAGGACACCCTATGCCAAACAACTAGCAAGACAGGAAACAACCCCATCCATTAGCACAGAGGCTGCTTAAAATCATAATAAGGTCACAGACACCCCAAAACACACCACCAGACGTGGACCTGCCCCCCAGAAAGACAAGATCCAGCCTCATCCACTAGAACACAGGCACTCGTCCCATACACCAGGAAGCCTACACAACCCACTGAACCAACCTTAGCCACAGGGGACAAACACCAAAAACAATGGGAACTACGAACCTGCAGCCTGCGAAAAGGAGACCCCAAACACAGTAAGTTAAGCAAAATGAGAAGACAGAAAAACACACAGCAGATGAAGGAGCAAGGCAAAACCCACCAGACCTAATAAATGAAGAGGAAATAGGCAGTCTACCTGAAAAAGAATTCAGAATAATGATAGTAAAGATGATCCAAAATCTTGGAAACAGAATGGACAAAATACAAGAAATGTTCAACAAGGACCTAGAAGAACTAAAGAGCAAACAAACAGTGATGAACAACACAATAAATGAAATTAAAAATACTCTAGAAGGGATCAGTAGCAGAATAAGTGAGGCAGAAAAACGGATAAGTGACCTGGAAGATAAAACAATGGAAATAAATACTGCACAGCAGAATAAAGAAAAAAAATGAAAAGAATTAAGGACACTCTCAGAGACCTCTGGGACAACATTAAACTCACCAACATTCGAATTATAAGGGTTCCAGAAGAAGAAGAGAAAAAGAAAGGGACTGAGAAAATATTTGAACAGATTATACTTGAAAACTTCCCTAATATGGTAAAGGAAATAGTCAGTCAAGTCCAGGAAGTGCAGAGTCCCATACAGGATAAATCCAAGGAGAAACACACCAAAACACATATTAATCAAACTGTCAAAAATT
Organism: Orcinus orca; assembly: GCF_937001465.1. Classification (NCBI taxonomy): domain Eukaryota; kingdom Metazoa; phylum Chordata; class Mammalia; order Artiodactyla; family Delphinidae; genus Orcinus; species Orcinus orca. Next base: position 50,720,381 of record NC_064568.1, read on the forward strand.
AAACACAAAGAACAAATATTAAAAGCACCAAGGGAAAAATAACACATAAGGGAATCCCCATAAGGTTAACAGCTGATCTTTCAGCAGAAACTCTGCAATCCAGAAGGGAGTGGCAGGACATATTTAAAGTGATGAAGGAGAAAAATCTACAACCAAGATTACTCTACCCAGCAAGGATCTCATTCAGATTTGATGGAGAAATTAAAACCTTTACAGACAAGCAAAAGCTAAGAGAATTCAGCACCACCAAACCAGCTTAACAACAAATGCTAAAGGAATTTCTCTAGGCAGGAAACACAAGAGAAGGAAAACACCTACAACAATAAACCCAAAACAATTAAGAAAACAGTAATAGGAACATACATATCAATAATTACCTTAAATGTAAATGGATTACATGCAACAACCAAAAGACACAGACTGGCTGAATGGATACAAAAACAAGACCCATATATATGCTGTCTACAAGAAACCCACTTCAGACCTAGGGACACATATAGACTGAAAGTGAGGGGATGGAAATAGATATTCCATGCATTTGGAAATCAAAAGAAAGCTGGAGTAGCAATTCTCATATCAGACAAAATAGACTTTAAAACAAAGACTATTACAAGAGACAAAGAAGAACACTACATAATGATCAAGGGATCTTTCCAAGAAGAAGATATAATAATTGTAAATATTTATGCACCCAACATAGAAGCACCTCAATACAATACAGAAGGCAAATACAGCCATAAAAGGGGAAATCGACAGTAACACAATCATAGTAGGGGACTTTAACACCCCACTTTCACCAATGGACAGATCATCCAAAATGAAAATAAATAAGGAAACACAAGCTTTAAATGATACATTAAACAAGATGGACTTAATTGATATTTATAGGACATTCCATCCAAAAACAACAGAATACACATTCTTCTCAAGTGCTCATGGAACATTCTCCAGGATAGATGATATCTTGGTTCACAAATCAAGCCTTGGTAAATTTACGAAAATTGAAATTGTATCAAGTATCTTTTCCGACCACAATGCTATGAGACTAGATATCAATTACAGGAAAAAAATCCATAAGAAATACAAACATGTGGAGGCTAAACAACACACTATTTAATAACCAAGAGATCACTGAAGAAATAAAAGAGGAAATCAAAAAATACCTAGAAACAAATGACAGTGAAAACAGGACAACCCAAAACCTATGGGATGCAGCAAAAGCAGTTCTAACAGGGAAGTTTTTAGCAATACAACCCTACCTTGAGAAACAAGAAACATCTCAAATAAACAACCTAACCTTACACCTAAAGCAATTAGAGAAAGAAGAACAAAACCCCCAAAGAGAGCAGAAGGAAAGAAATCATAAAGATCAGATCAGAAATAAATGAAAAAGAAATGAAGGAAATGATAGCAAAGATAAATAAAACTAAAAGCTGGTTCTTTGAGAAAATAAACAAAATTGATAAACGATTAGCCAGAGTTAACAAGAAAAAAAGGGAGAAGACTCAAATCAATAGAATTAGAAATGAAAAGGGAGAAGTAACAACAGACACTGCAGAAATACAAAGGATCATGAGACATTACTACAAACAACTATATACCAATAAAATGGACAACCTGGCAGAAATGGACAAGTTCTTAGAAATGCACAACCTTCCAAGACTGAACCAGGAAGAAATAGAAAATATGAACAGACCAATCACAAGCACTGAAATTGAAACTGTGATTAAAAATCTTCCAACAAACAAAAGCCCAGGACCAAATGGCTTCACAGGCGAATTCTATGAAACATTTAGAGAAGAGCTAACACCTATCCTTCTCAAACTCTTCCAAACTATAGCAGAGGGAGGAACACTCCCAAAGTCATTCTACGAGGCCACCATCACCCTGATACCAAAACCAGACAAGGATGTCACAAAGAAATAAAACTACAGGCCAATATCACTGATGAACATAGATGCAAAAATCCTCAACATAATGCCAGGAAACAGAATCCAACAGCACATTAAAAGGATCATACACCACGAGCAAGTGGGGTTTATCCCAAGAATGCAAGGATTCTTCAAAATATGCAAATCAATAAACGTGATACAGCATATTAACAAACTGAAGGAGAACAACCATATGATCATCTCAATAGATGCAGAAAAAGCTACTGACAAAATTCAACACTCATTTATGATAAAAACCCTCTAGAAAATAGGCATAGAGGGAAATTTCCTCAACATAATAAAGGCCATATATGACAAACCCACAGCCAACATCATCCTCATGGTGAAAAACTGGAAGTATTTCCACTAAGATCAGGAACAAGACAAGGTTGCCCGCTCTCACCACTCTTATTCAACCTAGTTTTGGAAGTTTTAGCCACAGCAATCAGAAAAGAAAAAGAAATAAAAGGAATCCAAATCAGAAAAGAAGAAGTAAAGCTGTCACTGTTTGCAGGTGACATGATACTATACATAGAGAATCCTAAAGATGCTACCAGAAAACTACTAGAGCTAATCAATGAATTTGGTAAGGTAGCAGGATACAAAATTAATGCACAGAGATCTCTTGCATTCCTATACACTAATGATGAAAAATATGAAAGTGAACTTAAGGAAACACTCCCATTTACCATTGCAACAAAAAGAATAAAATATCTAGGAATAAACCTACCTAAGGAGACAAAAGACCTGTATGCAGAAAATTATAAGACACTGATGAAAGAAATTAAAGATGATACAAATAGATGGAGAGATATACCATGTTCTTGGGTTGGAAGAATCAACATTGTGAAAATAGCTCTACTACCCAAAGCAATCTACAGATTCAATGAAATCCCTATCAAACTACCAATGGCATTCTTCACAGAACTACAACAAAAAATTTCACAATTTGTATGGAAACACAAAAGACCCCAAATAGACAAAGCAATCTTGAGAAAGAAAACCGGAACTGGACGAATCAGGCTCCCTGACTTCAGACTATACTACAAAGCTACAGTAATCAAGACAGTATGGTATTGGCACAAAAACAGAAATATAGGTCAATGGAACAGGATAGAAAACCCAGAGATAAACCCATGCACATATGGTCACCTTATCTTTGATAAAGGAGGCAGGAATGTACAGTGGAGAAAGGACAGCCTCTTCAATAAGTGGTGCTGGGAAAACTGGACAGGTACATGTAAAAGTATGAGATTAGAACACTCCCTAACACCATACACAAAAATAAGCTCAAAATGGATTAAAGATCTAAATGTAAGGCCAGAAACTATCAAACGCTTAGAGGAAAACATAGGCAGAGCACTCTATGACATAAATCACAGCGAGATCCTTTTTGACCCACCTCCTAGAGAAATGGAAATAAAAACACAAATAAACAAATGGGACCTAATGAAACTTCAAAGCTTTTCCACAGCAAAGGAAACCATAAACAAGATGAAAAGACAACCCCCAGAATGGGAGAAAATATTTGCAAATGAAGCAACTGACAAAGGATTAATCTCCAAAATTTACAAGCAGCTCATGCAGCTCAATATCAAAAAAACAAACAACCCAATCCAAAAATGGACAGAAGACCTAAATAGACATTTCTCCGAAGAAGATATACAGATTGCCAATGAACACATGAAAGAATGTTCAACATCACTAATCATTAGAGAAATGCAAGTCAAAACTACAATGAGATATCACCTCACGCCGGTCAGAATGGCCATCATCAAAAAAATCTACAAACAAGATATGCTGGAGAGGTTGTGGAGAAAAGGGAACCCTCTTGCACTGTTGGTGGGAATGTAAATTGATACAGCCACTATGGAGAACAGTATGGAGGTTCCTTAAAAAACTCAAAGTAGAACTACCATACGACCCAGGAATCCCACTACTGGGCATATACCCTGAGAAAACCATAATTCCAAAAGAGTCGTGATTCATTTTGTTATAAAGCAGAAACTAACACACTATTGTAAAGCAATTACACTCCAATAAAGAAGTTAAAAGAAAAGAAAAAAAAAAGAGTCATGTACCAGAATGTTCATTGCAGCTCTATTTACAATAGCCAGGACATGGAAGCAACCTAAGTGTCCATCAACAGATGAATGGATAAAGAAGATGTAGCACATATATACAATGGAATATTATTCAGCCATAAAAAAGAACGAAACTGGGTTATTTGTAGTGAGGTGGATGGACCTAGAGACTGTCATACAGAGTGAAGTAAGTCAGAAAGAGAAAAATAAATACCGTATGCTAACACATATATATGGAATCAAAAAAAAAAAAGTCATGAAGAACCTAGGGGCAAGACGGGAATAAAGATGCAGACCTACTACAGAATGGACTTGAGGATACGGGGAAGGGCAAGGGTAAGCTGTGACAAAGTGAGAGAGTGGCATGGACACATATACACTACCAAACGTAAAACAGATTGCTAGTGGGAAGCAGCCGCATAGCACAGGGAGATCAGCTCGGTGCTTTGTGACCACCTACAGGGGTGGGATAGGGAGGGTGGGAGGGCGGGAGACGCAAGAGGGAAGAGATATGGGGACATATGTATATGTATATGTATAACTGATTCAATTTGTTATAAAGTAGAAACTAACACACCATTGTAAAGCAATTATACTCCAATGAAGACGTTAACAAAAGTAATCATAAAATAAAATAAAATAAAAATACTCTGTAATGGCCTATATGGGAAAAGAATCTAAAAAAACAAAAAGAGTGGATATTCGTATACGTATAACTGATTCACTTTGCTGTACACCTGAAACTAACACAACATTGAAAATCAACTATACTCCAATAAGAATGTAAAAAAAAAAAAATACTGAGCCTGGCCAAGATGCAATGATCCAGCTAAAGCTTCCTGCGATACTAAGCATGGGGAAAGGACATCCAGCGCAATGAAGCCTGTTCTCAGTGAGTCACCGCTCCTCCGAGACCCTCGCCCATACCCGAGGCAGCTGACCAGGTCTGAGCAGCGAGTCCATCTACCTCCCTGCACAGAGCTCCAGCCATGGGCCGGCACACAGTGGGTGTCCACTGCCTGGGTGCTGAGTGGAGATCAGGGTGGAGAAGCCCCTGTGAAGCCGCCCAGTCAGCGATGCTACTCAAAACCTGGGGGTATTCAGTAGGCTCGTAATTCTAGATACTAAACTCTGTGTCCCGGTGAGTACCATTCACATCGACTCAGATCATTCCCCAGGTTTCAGGGAGAAAAGGGAGCCAGATAGAGAAGCTATGCAGCTCCACTAACTTAGGCCAGAAGCCATTAGAGCTCCTATTCCTAGTGCCCAGGCTGGGGTCTCCCCGAGAGGCTGGGAGATCTCCCCTGGGTGAGGGGGGTGCCCCGTGTAATCACGCTCAGGGTCCCTTGGACAATAGATGGTGTACCTGTCAAAGCCCGGCAAGCCCACCTCCACCCCACTCTGGTGTCTTGCTCTCCTCCCTCTGCGATCCTCAGCTTGGATGAGCCCCGCTGGGGGTGCAGGTTGTGCTGATGGACCCTCCCATTTCCTTTCTGATGACACACACGGACATCATAAATCCACCAGAAACGAGAGATACAGACACATCTCTGGGTCTCCTCTGTGACTGCTCGGTAAGGACATTGGAACTTTCTTCTTTTAATATCTTGACCTCAAAGAACAAAAACTCATACTCATTTCAGAAGACCCAACTCCTTTCGTTCATTCATTCAGAAGATGTTTGCAGGGTGCCTCTTCTGGATTCCTGCTTTGCACTCCTGAGTGGCCCCTTATGATCAACGTACACAATTCTCTATGGGTTTTCACCTGAAGTCACACCTTTCCTTGGCTCCCTCGCCCTTCCCCATCCCACTCTCCCTCACTGCCTTGCACCCAACTTAAGACAGAGCGTCCCTGAAGAGCCCCAAGAGAAAGAGTCAGAAAGAACGCCAGCCAGTCCACACCTGAACCAGCTGTCAACTGAAATAAAAATGCACAACGCAAGAGCTGTGAGTTTCAGTTTCATCTGGGGACTTACTGAGGACTGTAGCCTGGGAGACAGCCTCTCAGCTGCTCTGAGGACCTGCTCCCAAGGGGTGGGCAGGCAGGCCAGTATATATGTGATTTTGGCAAAGGGATACGTGCACTCAAGCACACATCTGGGTAGAAGTTGCTGCTAGTCACAAGGAACAGATGCCTCAGTTAATGATTTTAGTGGTTTTCTAAGTATAGAAAGATGAATCCAGGTTCATATAAAATTTCTCCTTAAATATTTCTAACTCTCTAAAGGGCCTGTTTTGCCTGTTTTTCCAGAGTACAGACTGCCTCAATTTGACCTTCGCCTTGAATTCCTCTCAGGGTGTGTTGTAGGTCAGTAACTGCAGTGGCCTAATCACTTGATTCTTATAGAACCGGATAGTGGGCAACATTCTTTATTTTTTCACAGCCAAGTAAGATGCTCCTGTACCCCTTACCTCTTCTACCTCCTCTACACCCCAGACCTGTAGGAACTGTGATTAACGAGTTGGGGTAGGGTAAGTAGTTGCTGAAGCCACGGGAATCAAGAATTGCAAAGCCACAGCTGACCTCCAGCTTTCTTGTTTTCAGCAGCCCTTAGCTGGCAGAATGGAAAATGCAAAGCGGAAAAGACATCGCATTAAACCAAGTTCAAAGTTTTGACTCCTACATAGGAAATAGACATTGAATTGCTAACCAAAGGACTTTGTGCTACCCAAGAATGACCAGAGGAGTCAGGAAGCTTACCATGGAAGCCCTATTTTAGTTCATGGCACTTTCCTTTCCACCCTCAACACCAATCCTATTAACACACTTCCCCAGAATAGGACTCCACGTTAGCTAACCCCCAGCTTCCCCACCTCCCAGCTGCTGGAGGCACACCACAATCTGGGTTTCATTCACCTTTCCAGACGTCTCTCCCATAGCCCCTCCTCCAGCCACACCCCACTGCACTCCAACATCCCTTTAGCTCCTATGCTTTGAGCTTTTTGTTCTTGCCATTCCCCACCTCCTTCTCCTGTCCCAGTCACATGGATCCCTTCCCCCCAGGAGTCACAGAACACGCAGCTTCATTGACAGCTGAAGAGCCTCGACTCAGTCCCTCTGGACATGAAAAAATGGACAGCAGGCAAGGTGAGGAGCATGTGGGGCAAGGCCAGCCCAGGGAGCGGGTAACTTCATGTCTTCTCCAAGCTCCCACTATTCTGCTGCTCTTTGCTTATGTGTCCAGTTGTTTTCAAACTTCACTGAGCATCAGAACATCCTGGGAACTGCTTAAAAAGGCAGATGTCCTGACCCCCAGAGATTTATAAAGTCTAGGGCTGAGGCACTCTGTGCCAGATGGATGGCATTAGCAGCCCCAATTCTTTACCCCTTCTGGTATCCTGCCCTTTGCTGTGTGACTTTGCAGTGCCCCCACCAAAGAAGAAAAGTCTGTATCCTGCCAGCCCCTCTAAATCTGGGCTCAGCCATGTGACGTTCTTTGGTCAATAGAATAGACAGAAGTGAGCATGAGCCACTTCTGCACCCAGGCCCCAGGATGCCGTGCAGATTTCTCTCTCATTCTTGCATCTCTGCAGTGTCCTAATGACACCACCAGGCAAGCCACCTGGAGGACGAGAGACAGCGGGCTGAGCTAAGTCCCTCCAGCCTGTCCCTTCCAAGGACAGCCTACGTTGTTCAGGAGCAGCTCACCCCAGACATGAGCACACACCCAGCCGGGGCCGAGGAACTACCCAGCCGAGCCAGGTCTGGATCACCAACCTGCAGCCTCTTCAAATATATGCCATTATTTTAAGCCACCAAGTTTTGGCTTGGTTTGTTACATGGCATTATCATGGCAGTAAATAACTGATACACAGAGGAACCTGCATTTGGATCCCCGTTTATTATATGGCTCATCAAGAACCCCACAGCCTTGCGCTCGCCAAGCCTGTCACACCCTGCCTTGAACAGTGGTTGCTTGTGGTGGGCAAGGGGCTGGTCTCTACTCTTCCTGCACACATAGGAGCCCCTGGAGGGTGGAGACCCACCTGGGGTGTTTCCTTGTGTATCCTCCAGAGCTTTGTCAGGTAAGCCCAGAGACACTGTTTGCCAACTTATGGAGACTAGAATGAGTACAGAGAGAAAACAGAAGGTGCTAACTTGTAGTGACCCCTGAGCAGTGAGCAACTCTGAACAATAAACGCACTAGAGAAAGAGGAGGGGGGGGTCACAGAGAGAAATTAAAATGGAATTTTTTAAGGGAATTTTCCCCCTTTATTGGCAGCACGGTTAGCCAGAAGAGCCCCAACTGATGCTGTTATGACTACTCTGATAGGAAACTGAAATCGATTGGAGGAGACGCAGATGGAAAACAATAACACTTGGCATTTATATGACGTTTTACAGGCAGCATCTTTTGTTCCTTTTGTTCCTCAGAAGCATGAACGAATTAATTGCCATAGCACCCCAGAGTAGATGGTAGGATTTCCTGCCTGTATCTTACAAGGAATAAACACCAGCGCTTCCTAAGCAAGGCAGAAGCCAGTGCCAGCACCAGGTACCCATTTTGTGTCTTTGCATCTTGCGACAACCCTCAGGGCTCACACTTTTTTATGTCTTTCGATCCAGAGTTCTGGAGATTCCTATTTATAGACTTAAAATATTAGTATATTTGAACTAGAAGGGACATTAAGGAAGCGCTGATCCAAATCTCTTATCTTATACATGCTGAAAAGAGGCTTATTTCACCCAAGGACTGTCTGAGGTCACAAAACAATTCAGGAAAGAAGCAAGATCAGATCTATTTTTCTCACCCTAGGTCAACCCTCCACATCCTCCAAATTCCAGAAGATACAGTTATTAATGTCAGACCCACAAATGACTTTCACCCAACCTGTGTTCACAAATGATTTGATGTGTACAAGTCATTCAGTCATCAAACCTTTATGGAGCATGTGCCCTGGGATTCCTGGAGCACGAGGGATTCAGGAATGAATCCAGCTTGTGTGGAGCTGGGCGTGGTGGGCAGTTAGTCCTGGCAATGAACAGAGCTCAGAGAAGCTCTGACCCAGTGGAGCCACAGAAGTCCACGAGCTAGGGCACCATGGTATTTCTCAGCCATACATATTGTTCTGAGCATATAGTACTTGCTCAGTAAATATACAGTGACTAGTCAAAGTGGGTATATTCCAGAGCCAGCTCAGAAGAGCCGAAAGCAGGAGCTGGGGAAACTTCCCTGCCCAAGAGAAAACTCACCAGCCGGTGCTTTGACTCCTGCAATCCCATCACTGGGTGTTTTAATTCATTGGTCATCCCTACTCCCAGAAATCACAATTACGATTACGATTGAGAAACATCACACTTGCGTCTCATTGTGCCTTCACCCTTCATATGGCTGATCTTCTTAAGGCCTTTATGGCAGGGTCTCCTCAGCCACATCCCTGACCGCAAGCCAAGTCCCGACACCCTGACTTCACTCTCTAGCATATCAAAATGCTCAGACAGCCCTGAACCTGATGTTGTTTAGACCTCCCAGCCTTTGTAAAGACTGTTCCCTCTGCTAGAAAGCCTTTGCCCGACCTGTTTGCCTGTCAAACTCACCAGACTCTCCTGACTAACCCTGGAGAGCACGTTCCTCCTTTATATCTGGTGTCACATGCCCACATCTGCTCTTAAGGGGTCTGTCTCCTTTATAAAACTGTGATCCCTGAGTCTCCAGCAATCAGCCAGGGACCTTGCACATACAGGTGCTTCACACATCTGAACTTCATTTTTTTTTTTTTTTTCCGGTAGGCGGGCCTCTCACTGCTGTGGCCTCTCCATTGCGGAGCACAGGCTCCGGACGCGCAGGCTCAGCGGCCATGGCTCATGGGCCAAGCCGCTCAGTGGCATGTGGGCTCTTCCCAGACTGGGGCATGAACCCGTGTCCCCTGCATCAGCAGGCAGACTCTCAACCACTGCGCCACCAGGGAAGCCCCTGAACTTCATTTTAAAACTGAATCCTACTGTAGGAATAATCTTTAAGATGGAGGGATTGAAGCACAGGGCACTATATTCAGTAGCTTGTAATAACCTATAATGGAAAAGAATCTGAATAAGAATATATATATATATGTATGTATGTGTGTGTGTATATATCTATATATATGTATGTATGTATGTGTGTGTGTGTGTGTGTGTGTATATATATATATATGAATCACTTTGCTATACACTTGAAACATTATAAATCAACTCTACTTCAAAAAAAAAAAAAGATGAAGGGATTGAGTGTAGACAGAAGACCCCTACGGGCATTGACAAAGAAGGAAGAACACAGGGGAGTCCAGAAGCCCCTGCAGGACTCATTTTAGCTCCTCCCTACTTACCCTGAGTGTCCCTTATATAAGATGAATGACACGTGGTCCCTCAGATTCCCCAGACCCTCGTTTGGCTGTTTACTGGGCGTACTCATTCATTTACCACCTTGCAGCTGCAGAGCCCTAAGAGGCAGCCAGGAGAAGTTTATGCAGGTCCCCAAGTTGCTTGTCTTACAGACAAGAGGGGATGTTCACCTGGGGAGGCTGTGACTCAACCATCACTCACCACAGGAAGTGATCACAGCGTGTTCCCAAAAGGCCGATGCATGCTGGGTCTTGCCGGCTTCTCCATGGCTCAGAGCCTCGTGGGGAGGGGGAGCAGTTGCCAATAAACACTGAAACCTCTCAAGTATCACCCATTCCCCAGCCTTCCGAGACACTGCCACTTCTCTCCTTTTTCTCCACTGACCTCTCTTTCAGTCTCTAACTCCCAAAGTCATCCTCCCAACATCGAATGCTTGCAAATGGCATTTCAAGGAAATTAAACAGTCAGGTTCTCCCAGTACCTGCTCAGTTCACACAAAGAGTACTGATTTCCTGCTGATGGAAATACTCAGCCTTAAGATCTCGTTTCTCTCTCTCTCCAAGAGGGGCAGAGCAAAACTGTCTTGCACTGAGCCATTTGGGAGGTAGGCAATAAACAAATTATTGCCATATAATTTGTTTTAAATAATTTTTTAAAGGCATATAACACCAAAAAAAGGTTGGGGAGGGCAGTGCTGAAGTCTCTCCCTTCTGCTGATGATTGCCTGATTTTCACATGGGGCTCATCGAAGTCTCCTAAGGTCATTCTTTAGTCAATGATCTTGACCTGAGTCCATGGAGTGAGCACAGACAAGGAGAGTCACTGAGGCAGGGGACCCAGGACACCGGGGAATGTTGCACTTATCTCCTCCGCGCCAAGGACGGTGCCAGCCTCTGGGGCTGAGAGGGACAATAGGTGGGCAAGGCCAGTTTCCTGCCTCAAGGAGCAGGTGGGGGAGACAGGCAAGTAAAGAGTCAATGACAATGGTATACATAGAGAAAAGACTCATGGTTGCCAAGGGGGGCGGGGAGGGAGAGGGATGGACTGGGAGTTTGGGGTTGGTAGATGCAAACTATTACATTTATTGATAGAATGGATAAACAACAAGGTCCTACTGTATAGCACAGAGAACTATATTCAATATCCTGGGATAAACCATAATGGAGAAGAATATTAAAAAGAACGTATATATGTGTATAACTAAGTCACTGTGCTGTACAGCAGAAATAAGCACAACATTGTAAATCAACTATACTTCAATTTTTTTAAATGCGTATAAAAAAAAAGTCAATGACAATGGGATGGCAGTGAGACGGCCAAAGGACTAAAGGGAGGGAGTGGCCAACTCAGGCTGGATGGCCCAGAAAGCCTTCACACAAGAAGGAAAGGTGGGGTTGGCCTGAGGGACATCCCCTCCAGGGACAGGAGCCCTCATGGATATGCTGGTGCTTCACCCAGATCCTTTTCTGGATGCACCCATGCCCCTGCTGCTGTGAATACTGGCTGCTAACTGCTCACAGCCACCCCTCCTCCAGAGACTTGCTCAGGGTGAAAGGATCTGCCCTGTCTGGGGGTTTACAGCCTTAGCTCCCCACAGAGACAACCTACAGCCAATGGCTGACTGACCGAGGGGTACAAAATGCTGCCTCAAGAACCGTTCAGAACACAATGACACATTCCTTCCCATCACCTCCTCCTGGCTTGGCACCTCCAAGGACGTTTTCCTCTGCCTGCCTATGAAGATTATTGATATTTGGTTCAGAGAGGAAGGAGGAGAAGAGAATGTAGGAGTCCTCTGTCTGCTTGCTTCTGGTGCTGGTTCCGTGACATCCCGACACAAAGACGACCCTAGAGCTACATCCTTCAAAATCCCGTCAGGGACAAAGCATGCACACTTTCTGCTGAGGCGCCAGTAGAGGAGGTGGATGCCTGGGTCCAGATACACTCTGTGTCTGTCATCATGTGACTGTCAAGAGATCAACTCAGCTTCCTTGCAACCGCTGACCTCACCGGTTTCCAGCAAAAGCTGCAGCTTGAGCCAGAAATGCCAGGACTGGGTCCCTGTTTGTTTCCCCACCCTATGGGGGCCCTTTCAGATACACTTTATCTGTAGACTTCAAAGGATGGGAACAAGGCTGTCAACTCACTGTTATTAAAAATCAGAATGTGGAGTCACAAGACATTTGGTTCAGTAACATGCCCAGTAAATCTGAGACAAAAGACTGGATCTTCGAAGGGATCTAACGTTATTAAATAAATCTCTAATGGGTCCAGTTGGGAAAGTTCAAAAATAATCATTCTGGAGTTCCAAGAGTCAATGTGGTCTCTGGTGTTTCTCCTGTCATTTTTTCCCTGAGTTACTAAGAGTTACTGAGCTCTTCTAAGAAATTCTTGGCCCTTTATAAAAGGAGCCAAGGCCATTATGGGAACCATCTTTCATCTGAGAGCAGTTAGCAAATAAATGTAAGACCCTTCCTATTGTGCAGCCAAACACAGATTAATTAGAAAATAGTTTTATATAATGAATCTGAATTATTATATATGCCACAAAACAAAAAATTGAATTCAAAAATCAAACAAAACAACGAGCTAAGTAGGAGAATATCCCATGGAATATCACGGACTCTAGGTGAAAGCGGTGGAAACGCCTTGCTGAACAAATGACATATAAGCTGAGATTAAAAGGAATAGAAGGAGCTAGCCCAGCAGTGAAGGGTGAGGAAGAGCTTCCAAAGTAGAATGAGTGGTCTGTTCAAGAGACTACAAGACCAGTACAGCTAGATTGAGGCAAGAAGGGTGAGGGCCATGTGCAATAATAAGGCTGATGAAGATGGCAGGAGCCAGAGCAGGCAGGGCCTCGTGGGTCATCAGAAGGGGTTCTGGATTTTATTATAGATAGGGACAGAAGCAGTGGAAGGATTTAAAGCAGGACGAACATGATCTACCCTGTATTTTTTTAGAAGCACAGTCTGAATGTTGGGTGAGGGACAGCAAGAAAGGAAGCAGGGCCAGCTGGGAGGCTTTTGCAATCACACAGGCAAGAAATGTTCATGATATGTGTCAAGAAGATGGCATTCATTGATGGACATTTAGGTTGCTTCCATGTCTTGGCTATTGTAAATAGTGCTGCTATGAACATTGGGGTGCATGTATATTTAAAGAAGATGTAGTGTGTGTGTATATATATACACAAAGGTACATTACTCAGCCTTAAAAAAATAATGAAATAATGCCATTTGCAGCAACATGGATGGAGCTAGAGATTATCATACTAAGTAAAATAAGAAAGAGAAAGACAAATATCATAGATGATATCACTTATATGTGGAATCTTAAAAAGTGATACAAATGAACTTATTTACAAAACAGAAATCGACTCACAGACATAGAAAACAAACTTCTGGTTACCAAAGGGGAAAGGCAGGGGGAGGGATAAATTAGGAGTTTGGGATTAACATATACACACTACTATATATAAAAGAGATCATCTACAAAGACTTACTGTATAGGACAGGGAACTATGCTCAATATTTTGTAATAACCTATAATGGAAAGAATCTGAAAAAGAATGAATATATGTATATGTATAACTGAATCACTTTGCTGTACACCGGAAATTAGCACAGCATTGTAAATCAACTATACTTCAATTTTTTAAAAAGATACTTTTTTTTAAAAAAAGAAGATGGTATTGGACAAGCGGAGAAGACTAGACCCCATTTATATTTTGCAGATGAAACCTATAAAACTGCCTAATGGATTAGAAACAGGGAGTGAGGAAAGAGGGGAATCAGGAGTGACACTTCACTTTCTGGCTTGAGTAGCTGGGTAAACAGACAGACAGGTGAAGAAAGGGGGTGGGACCGGTCAAGTCTTCCACTTTGGAAAGGTTAGATCTGACACATCTGAGAAAGATTCAACTGGAGATGTCAGGTGAGCAGTTGGAGGTGTGAATCTGGAACACAGAGAGAAGGCTGGGCTGGAAATATAAATTTGGGGCAACGCCAGAATAAAATGACAGGTAGACCTATGGGAAAGGATAACATCAAGGAAAAGAATATACAGAGTGGGGAAGAAAGCCCAGACTAAGCTGAGAAGAACCCCAACATCTTGTGGTCTGGATGATAAAGGAGACAAAGAGAAAGAGAAAGAGGAACAAGCAGGAAGGGAATCTGCCAGGAGCTGACGTGATTTGTACCACCACCACCCCACTGAAAATGACCTGCCAAGGCCACCTAGGGCCTCCCTGCAGCCAAAGCCTAGGACAACCTTCACTGTCCATCATTTACAGACTCAATCACTCCTCGCTTCTTGAAACACTCTCCTCTCTTGGCCTGCATTAGGTTTTCAGCTGCAATTAACAACCATATCAAACAAAACAAAGAAAATTATTATCTCACATAACAGGAAGCATCTCCAGAAGTAAATCAGTCTTCAGGGCTGGTTGATTCATCAGTTTAACAGTGTCTTCAGGGACATAGGCTCATCTGTCTCTCCACTTTGCTGTTTATAGTACAGGAACCTCTGAAAGGAAGGGATAAAAGAAAGAAGAAAAGCAAATGAATTTTCTATTCAAAAAACTGTTAGACTCCTCAGATCTCTCCCCAGTTTTATCTGACCATTCTCTAGAGGAACGACTCTCAAATGCTTATTAGTCTTGGGACAACTATACAGTCTTCAAAATTATTGAGAACCTCAAAAAGATTTTGTGAGGATTACATATATTGATATTTATCATGTGAGAAATTAAAACTGGCATTTTTAAATATTTATTTATTTTAAATAAAGGTAATAAACAGTAACTATACATTAACCCAAATAACATATTTTATAAAAAAAAATACCTGTATTTTCTAAATAAAAGAAAATACTGAGAAGAGTGGCATTGTTTCACATTTTTCAAATCCCTTTTATAGCTGGCTTAATATAAGATAGTTTGTGTTCTGGGCTTCCCTGGTGGCGCAGTGGTTGAGAGTCCACCTGCCAATGCGGGGGACACGGGTTTGTGTCCCGGTCCGGGAAGATCCCACGTGCCACGGAGCAGCTGGGCCCGTGAGCCATGGCCGGTGAGCCTGCGCGCCCGGAGCCTGTGCTCCGCAACAGGAGAGGCCACAACAGTAAGAGGCCCACGTACCGCAAAAAAAAAAAAAAAAAGATAGTTGGTCTTCTATGTGCTTCTGCATTCACCCTCTTGCAATATCACATGTCATGTAGCCTCTGGAAAACTTCACTGTACACTCATTAAAAAATGAGAGTGAAAAAGGCAAATAAAGTCTTTGTATTATTATGAAAACAGTTTTAATCTTGCTGATCCCCTGAAAGGGTCTTAGTGACCCCTAAAGGTCCACAGACCATACTTTGAGAACCAATGCTTTAAAGAGGGTAAAACTGGGCCCCCTGGATTGGGGTACACCAGGGAAAATTGAGAGACAACTTACTGTACCAAAAATATGAGTTTTTACTAAAAGATCCACACTGACTCTTAAAACTCCACCTTCCTTCCTTGTCAAGCTACTTCAACTCCCAGGACACTGTCAGTTGGGATAAATCCTCCAACCAGGAGACTAAAACACCTCTGAGAAATCTAGCCGGCCTAATAGAAAAGATCTAAAGATACTGATATCAGCAGTTCCCTAGTGAAACAGTCCGGTCTTTACCCTACAGTGAAAACCATGAAGGGCAAGACAGAGCTTCAAATGAGCTTTCTGGTGTCCTTTTAATGACCAACAGACAACCAAAGATAACAAGATATTTGAGGAAATCTAAAATGAGCAATAACATATAAAAACAAACATATTGGGTGGGGGGAGATTAGAGAAGCAGAGAGTATGCAGAAGATAAAAACTTCTAATGATTTTTAAACAATCACTAATATCTCAGAGAAAATACTGTATCTAGAAAACAAGACCAGGATGCATTTTAAAATATTCGGAGACCCCCCAAAAAGGGCCTTTTAGAAAATAAAAATAGGACAACAGATATTTAAAACCCACTAGAAGTGCTGTCAGATAAAGTTGAGGAAATCTCCCAGGAAGTAAAGCAAAAAGACAAAGAGATGGAAAAGATAAGAGGTTCAACTCCAAACAGCAGGCATTCCAGAGAGAGAATATGGATAGAAAGAAATTATCAATAAGATAATTTAAGAAAATGTCCCAGCACTGAAAGAGCTGTGTTTCCAAATTGAAAGGCTCAAAAAGTTCTCAGTGCAAGAGATAAAAATAGACCCACACTGAGATTCATCATTTTTAAATTTCAGAACTGGGAACAAAGAGAGGATGCTAAAGTTCCTGAGCAGAAAATATACATATAATATACACAAACACACACACAATCAAAGTATCAAAAATCAGAATAGTACTGACCTTCTCAACAGCAGCAGTGGAAGCTAGAATTCAATAAGCAATGCCATCAGAATTGTGAGGGAAATGATTTCCAACCAAGAATTCCATATCCAAACTTTTTTTTTTTTTTTTGGCCATGCCACACAGCTTGTGGAACCTCTGTTCCCCACCAGGGATTGAACCTGGGCCACAGCAGTGAAAGCCTGGAATCCAAACTGCTAGGCCACCTTGGAATTACTCAAACTTTTGATTAAATGTGAAGGTACTACTCTTGGGCATATATCTAGAGAAAACCATAATTTGAAGAGATACATGCATCCCAATGTTCACTGTAGCACTATTTACAATAGCCAAGACACAGACGCATCCTAAATGTCCATCAACAGATGAATGAATAAAGAAGATGTGGTACATATACATATACACAATGGAATATTACCTAGCCATAAAAAGAATGAAATAATGCTATCTGCAGCAACATGGATAGACCTAGAGATTATCATGCTAAGTGAAGTACATCAGAAAGAGAAAGACAAATATCATATGATATCATTAAAGGTGGCATCTTAAAAAAAAAAAGTGACACAAATGAACTTATATACAAAACAGAAATAGACCCACAGACATAGAAAACAAACTTATGGTTACCAAAGGGGAAAGGGGCACGGGATAAATTAGGAGTTTGGGATTAACATATACACACTACTATATATAAAATAAATAAACAACATGGATTTACTGTAGAGCACAGGTAACTATACTCAATATTTTGTAATAACCTATAAGGAAAAATAATCTGAAAAAGAATATATATATGTATGTATATATATATATATATATACACACACACACACATATATATATGTCTGAATCATTTTGCTATACACCTAAAACTAACACAACATTGTAAATCAATTATACTTAAATAAAAAAAAATTTTTAATGTGAAGGTACTATAAGGTCTGTCCATTTTCAGACATGGAATACTCACAGTAAAATTTCTATCATTTCTCAGAAAGCTACTGGAGGATGTGCTCCACAAAAACAAGAGAGTATGTGGAGAAAGAGTAAGAGATAAAAACCCAGAAAGCAAGAAAGAAGGAAAGGAAATCCCCAGGATGATGGTGAAGGGAGATCTCAGATGACTGATGCATAGCATCCCTGGAGAACTAGTTCAGTTTGGAGCAGGACAAAAATTTAAGATATTTCTTTAGGAAGAGAAAACTGATAGAATTGCTAATGTTTCTGAGCATTCTAAGAATAAAGTCACACACTGTAGGAGAAGTTTAAGTTGAACTGGTGGTAAATACATAGAAAACTATGCACTGCTAATGAGAGTGAACAGAGGTATATAATTTGGGATATCAAACTAGCAGTATTTAGTGAAACTAAACAATGCTTACATTTTATGAGCTAACATTCCCACTTTTGGGAACACATCCAAGAGAATCTCTCACTGGAAAGCACATGTACAGTGTTGTTTATTTTGTGGTAAATAACCTGAGCCAACTTAGGTAGCCACCAATAGAGATATGGATAATTGAAAGGTGTAGATACATATGATGGAATATTATGCAGCAAGCAAATGAAATTAACTAGATATATAGCAATAGGGAGAGACCTCAAAAACTTAAGTTGAATGAAAAATTTAAAAAACAGAGCAACCATCTGATCCAGCAATCCAACTCATGGGCATATACCAAGTCAAAACTATAATTTGAAAAGATATATGCACCCCAATGTTCATAACAGCACTATTTACAATAGCCAAGACATGGAAACAACCTAAACGTCCATCAACAGATGAATGGATAAAGAAGATGTGGTATATAAATACAATGGAATATTACTAAGCCATCAAAAAGAATGAAATAATGCCATTTGCAGCAACATGGATGGACCCAGAGATTATCATACTAAGTGAAGTAAGCCAGACAGAGAAAGACAAATACCATACGATATCACTTACATGTGGAATCAAAATATGGTACAAATCAACATATCTATGAAACAAAAACAGAGTCACAGATATACAGCACATACTTGTGGTTGCCAAGGGGGAGGTGGGTAAGGGAGGGAAGGAATGGGAGTTTGAGATTAGCAGAGGCAAACTATATAGACAGGATGGATAAACAAGGTCCTACTGTTTAGCACAGGGAACTATATTCAATATTCTGTGACAAACCATAATGGAAAAGGATATGAAAAAGAATGTATATATAAATACATTTCGTATACATATACAAAACAGAAACAGACTCACAGACATAGAAAACAAACTTATGTTTACCAAAGTTAAAAGGGAGGGAGGGATAAATTAGGAGTTTGGAATTAACAGATACAAACTACTATACATAAAATAAACAACAAGGATTTACTGTATAGCACAGGG
Source organism: Orcinus orca (assembly GCF_937001465.1). NCBI lineage: Eukaryota > Metazoa > Chordata > Mammalia > Artiodactyla > Delphinidae > Orcinus > Orcinus orca. The sequence goes on from NC_064568.1 coordinate 50,739,453, forward strand.
AACTATATTCAGTATCTTGTAATAACCTATAATGGAAAAGAAGCTGAAAAAGAATATATATATATAACTGAATCACTTTGCTGTATACCTGAAACTAACACATTATTGTAAATCAACTATACTTCAATTTTAAAAAACTAAAGAACAGAGCAAGATCTATTGGACAATGCCATTAATTAAAATACTTTAAAATATAACAAAACATGAACATGTATGTAAATAGATGTGTGGAAAGTACAATGGAAGAATATATACAAAAGATAAATACACAAAAATGGAAAGTATATAAGAGGTAGGGGAATTGGATTGGAAGTTAAAGATATATTAATTAAGATATATTAATATATTTTAAAATGTAAAAGAGAGCAGCCACAAACCGGCAAGGATAGGGTATAATAAACTGAGGAGAATGATCAATTCAATTTTGTGCACATAAGATACAAATAATCAAATCAACAAAGGCACACACATCTACCTCACAAATTTATCTCGTCCAGTGCCACCCTCTTCACTCACTGCTCCAGCCACTTATGCCAACTTTCTATTCCTTGAACATCCCATGCTCATTACCACTCCAAAGCCCTTTTGGACTTCTGGTTTCTTCTTCCTGAATCGTTCCTCCCCTGGCTTTTTGCATAATCCACCCCTTTTCATCTTTAAAGTCTCAACTCAGCATTTCACCATCTCAGACAGGACGTCCTGCTCCCTTCTATGCAAACTCATTCCTTCAACCCTATTGTTCCCTATCCACAATATCCTGTTTATTCCTTTAATAGCAACTGCCAAAATGAGATTTTCTTGTTTGCTTATTACTGGCACCTCTCCACCCTTATAATGTAAATTCCATGAGGGCAGAGATTATGTCTACCCCATTACTCTTGTAGCCTTTGGATCTAGAATAGTGCCTGGCAAGTCATCAGTGTTCCATCACTTATCGGGAAAATTAAAAGGTCAATGAAGATGAGATCAGGACCTGAGAGGCCATGGTGTTGGATGACTCATCAATATGGATGTTAAAGACGCTGAGCTCAAATAAGGACAGTGTTGAGGAGAGGAATAAGAGGCTCAGCCAGGTACTGAATTCTCCCACGAATGAGGGAGAAAGATGGAGCAGTCAGTGGACGATGCATCAAGAAGTAAGAAAGAAGAGCATTACCAGATGGAATGAGTTTCAAAGGATCAGATTTTTGTGGGCAGGATAGAAAATGCCTGTTTCAGTGCAGCAATGGGAAGCAAGGAGGATGACTACTTCACCTCCTGGCCTTTGGGTAGGTAAGATGTAGGAGAAGAAACAGTCCCCCTTTGAGACAACCAAGGGATAAGCAAGTTTCACCTGATGACATTTCCAGAGGGCACAATGGGAGGTGTAGGTTAGATAAGAGTAGCAGTTCTCAACCAAGTGCAATTTTGCCTGCTAGGAACATTTGGAAATGTCTACAGACATTTTTGGTTGTCATACTGAGGGGGTATCACCGATATCCAGTGGGTAGAGGCCAGGGATGCTGCTAACATGCACAAAACTGCCCTCCATAACAAAGAGCTATCCAACCCAAAATGTCAATAGTGCCAGAAACGCTGGGTTGCAAAACCCAGGAATAGAGGATAATCAGAACCAGAAGGGATGAAAGTCCAGTTGAGAGAATGCCAGGGAACTCAGGCATTTAGCAGTTACTGAGGCAAACCAGGTTGGGTGTCATGATGAGACGAGTCCTGATAGGTTGTGGGATGGGAATGGTAAACCACACCATTTGCTGAAGTTGAATCCACATATCTAATGTGATGGCAGCTCCCCAAGGAATCTCCATACAGCATGATGGAGATTCTGGGCAGAAGCTCCCCAAGACCAGCTCAGTGTAACTGAAGGCACAGGTGGCATCTCATGGACATTCACCTTGACCAAGTTCCCAAGATGCTTGGGCTCTAAATGCTTGAGTGTTGTCTTCTCAGGAACTGAGAAATCCTTGGAAATCATTAACATTCAGGATGCCTTGTGCCCTCTTATTTGCTGTATTGTCTACTGTAATTTTCTTCAATTTCTTCTCTTAACAAAATGGCAGGATGGGGAGGTCATGGCAAGCTCCATTTTAAAGTGACTTCTTAAAATTCCTGATTCAATTAATCAGGAACTAGATAATGAAGAGTGAAACAAGGGAAACAATTAATATTTATGGAACCCTTAGGTACGAGGTATTGTTCCAGGTACATAAGAGCCCTATGAGGAAGGGATTTGGAAACCTTAACAGCTGAGCAACATGAGGCTGCCAAGATTGAGTTCTGTAGATTACACACCAGCATAAATTTGTAGCTAGGATTCTAACTCAGTCCAGTGTGGCATTAAAGCTTGTGGGATTTCTACTCTGATATGCAGCTCTCAGAATCATGCCTTGAACATGTAGGCACATTAAACACTGGATGGATGGATGGATGGATGGATGGATGGATGGATGGATGGATGGATGGGTGGATGGGTGGATGGGTGGATGGGTGGATGGGTGGGTGGGTGGGTGGGTGGGTGGGTGGATGGGTGGATGGGTGGGTGGGTGGGTGGGTGGGTGGATGGATGGATGGATGGGTGGATGGGTGGATGGGTGGATGGGTGGGTGGGTGGGTGGGTGGATGGGTGGATGGATGGATGGATGGGTGGATGGGTGGATGGGTGGATGGGTGGATGGGTGGATGGGTGGATGGGTGGATGGGTGGATGCGTGGATGGGTGGATGCGTGGATGGATGGGTGGATGGGTGGATAAAGAGACTGATGATGGACAAAGCACCTATATGGTTCATTCACTTTTTTTCCCTCCTACCTTGTCCCCTAGTTGTGGGTTTTTTGTTTACTTTGTTCTGTTTTGGCTTGGTTTTTTTGGAAATATGATCAATTTCTGATTACCCATGGTAATAGAAGAAATAGATAATAGAAATGATGAAAACAGAAACGATCCAGAAATAATTTCTATTTAGTCTGGGGATTTTGTTCATGCCCTTTTAAACAGCAGATTTACCAACCTAATTATATTTTACCTTGGCAAATATTAAAATTATTTTTCATTCCTTAAACACACACCAACCGGTGATGGGTAAGGTAAAGTGAGACACAGCCGGATGGCAGAAAAAGGCAAGAGGGGACATAAGTCTTCAGAGCAGAAAATTTACAAGCTTTATTACCTTCAAGCGAGTGATGAAGAATTTATTTATAACCCCAGAAAGAGTCCTGTAACAGTAATAAGAAATAATGAGTCATTTCTCTCTGGATGTTTTTCTATAGTATCATCTGTAAAAAGATACTATTCAGAATCTCTTTAGAGAGATTTTGACTTGCCGGGTTCCTTCATAATAGGTCCCATCTCCATCTTTGGGGGAGCACATGGAATTATGAAAGAAGCCAAGTTGGTGCAAGCTGTCTTCATGGGTCCTCTGGTCCTCCTGATTTCTGGGCATCAAGCCAGTCCCCCTGGTAACACTTTCTACTCCCTCTCCCATCAAAGTGGAAATCAAAAGCCACCCAGCTTTCCTAATCGATGGGCCAGTAGAATGTAGTTAGATCCTGGAGACAAAGGCTGGAAGAGCTTCCTCTTAGTGGACAGGCTCTCGATGGCCACACAGGGGCCCTCAGGAAACATGAAGCAATGCTGTCAGTGAGGTGCAGTGTGGAATGGAGATGCTGGAACACAGACAAAGTAAGCACTGAGGGTGGAGGATTCGTGGTTCCCTGGGAAAGCAGTGAGGCATTCCTTCTAGAGAAAGGCAACAGAGCATCGTCTGCATTCTGAAGGCTGGCGTGCGGTCCAGCGGGCAGCGTGGTCATTGCTCCATTGCCCACACTGCCCTAGGGAACTCTCCCCACTCCTTTCCCAGCACCTCTGCTCAGGACACTGACAGTTCACATCACATCACCACCACCAGGCCATGCAGCCGTGACCTAGCCTCAGAACCAGGGAGGGAAGAAACTGGTCCCCTTTGGAGCTGCTTGGGTCCAGGCACAGGGCCTGAGTATTGATGTCATCCTTTTATTCCCCCATGGCACCTGCCCAGTCCAAGAGCCTGACCAGGGTACGGGTTCAGTGAAAATTTGCCAAATGTGTGTTACAAATATGGGTCTTGGCCCTGCAGAGTTAATTTCATCTTTTGGGGTGGTTGCTCTGAATGTGTGGCTCAGCCAGAGTGAGCTAGCTGGACAGAGCAGGTATGAGACGATTCCTCTCTCCTCCTGCTCCTTGGAGACAAGATGTGGTCTGAGACACACACTAACTCACTTGCTTTCCTGCTCGCGGGAGAGGAGGAGACTTGCCAGGGCCAAGGCAGGTAGCGATGAACACTCCAGTAGAGCAAGGCTCCTGGGGTCCAAAGAGGCCATCTGTAGGAGGTTGGGGACTCCAAGGAGGCAAAGAGACAAGAGAGAGAGCGTGCCAGAGGATGTTCTGTCTGAATGGCATACACACTATTCCTGAGCACATTCTTATTCTGTTGATCAAACTTTGGGTGCACGCCACTGTAGGGGCTGCTCCTGCTTGAGCTCCAGACCTCTAGGGGCAGCAGCTGCCTCCTGCCAAGCCCCTCACCTCTAAGTGCTGTTGATGGCGGAACAGCAGCCTCTGTCACTCAGACAAGCAGCCATGCATTAGAGAGATGCTCCAGTGAAGAAAAGATGAAGGACAAAGATGCGGCCAACCCAGCCTGGGAACGGAGCCAGGGAGTGGGACTGGGCGTGGCCTTGTCCGTTTTTGCAACTGTGCAGCGAGTCCCCCGTGTTACTAAATTGCTCGTCTTCTCTCACGGTGGGAGAAGGGTACACAACCCCTCTACTCTCCTGCTTTGTCTGCTTCCTTCTTTCTTTAAGTTTACGTCTTCTTTACTTGGCTCCTAAGCATCCCCTTTCCTCACGGCCCAACCTCACTAAACAGAGCACATCCCAGATGTGACTGCACTATATAAAGAACAGTAGAGTGAGAGCCCTGAGCGCAACTCTGTGGGGAAATGTGCATGAGGCAGGCGTGGGAGTGGAAAGAACCTGGAGTTTGGAGTCAGAAAACCTGCCTCCAAGCCTCCCCTTGACTGACTGTGTGACCCTAGAAAACCCCTGTCCCCACTTCTTAGGCCTGGTTGCCTCATTTATAAACTGGAGATAATAATACCCATGAGTAGGTGACATCCTGCAGGCATCTGAAAGGCTGGGCTAAATTATAAAACCAATAAATAATGTATGAGGTCAGTTGCAAATGGCACCTCAGAGACAAAATGTTTCCTGTGCCAGCTGCAAAGAGAGAAACAAATTAGCTTCATTTGTATCCATGGTCTTAATTCAGAACACAAACAATCACATCAACAAAAAGAAGTGTCTGAAGGCAGGGGGCAGGAGGCACTCCACTTGGAATTCAGAAAAGGGAGTTTCAGAGAGACAACAGTTGATAGCCCATATCCCAAGACCGGGAGACCCTGGCCTAAGAGTCCACCAACCCAGTGGCTGCTCAGCTATTAGTCCAATGCCATTAAACACCGGAATTGGCGTCCATTCTCAGCAGGGAAACTTACGGTGAATTGATTACCACATGGTTTCCTCTTAGGGAGAGAAGGGGCTAGTTGGGTGATAGGTCTGTAGAGTCTTCTTCAATTTCACTCTAGAGAGTCATTATAAGGAATGAATAAGACCCCAGGAGGAAGCACTTTATATACTTCCCAGTGCTGGGTACTGCACAGACATCCTCAAATGCTGAGTGTCGTGGGGCCAGCGTAAGGCCAGGTGTATCCATCAGCCAGGACGTCTGGATGCATCTGACTTGTTCCTACAGGAGCCCAAACACCTCAATGAATCCTGAAAGTGGAGAACTACAAAAAGGAGTTGCTGAGTCAAGGTCTGCTGGACGCAGGAAGAGCCATCTCTCTGTCCCCAGACCCTGCTTGCCCACGCCCCTTTAATCCATTCTGCCACAGACACACCACCAGTTTATCTCCGGTTCAGCTAATCATGTGCCTGCTAGCTTTAATCCCATTCTTCTTTAAGAAAAGGAAGTATGATTAAAAGCCCTACCAACAATTAGCTGCTAATTCCACCTTCCAAATTCTGCTCTAATATTCCTCTTGAATTTGCGGCATTCTCTCCTAAACTCCATAGTCTCTGATCCTGGGTTGCAGTGTTCTAATTTCCTGAATATCCTTTGGAAGTTCTCAGTAGTAATGAAGGCTGCTTTGTGCCGCATGAGAACAATTTACAAAACCCCATCTCCTCTCTTGGACCCTGCACCTGAAATTCAGAGCTCTCCTCAATAATTAAATATAATTCAGCTTTATCTAACCACGTGGTAATTTATTTATTATTCAGACTGGATCAAGGACTAGGACCAGAGTTTGGACAAAAGCAGTTACAGTGTGACCCAGATCTAGATGCACTCATTCATTCATTTAACTGTTACTCAGTACCTACCAGGCTCCTCTGGTAGGAGGAAAGCCTGTGCTGAGCTCTAAGAATGGAGAAACGAGGAAGCTGGTACCTGTCCCAAGGCTTAGGAGCCGGACGACCAGGGCTCGAACCCTGCCCTTGCCACTTGCTAGTTACTTACCCCTTCTGTGCCTCTAGCAACTTAAACTTTCTGAGCCTCAGAATGAAGATGAAAACATTGTCAACTCAAAAGAATCATTTGTGAGGATCGTATGGGAAAGGTCTTAGCAGAATGCCTGCTGCATAGTACATATTCCATAAATGTTAACCATAAATACCACGTGTGGTCAGCAGCTTCTGACACGGCCCCCAGTGATCCCCACCTCCTGGTGTTCATGACCTTGTGTAACCCTCTCTCCTACGGGGTACGCCGATCCTAGTGACTTGCTTCTAACCAACAGAAACAGGAAAACGTGATGGGATTACATTACCAAAGACTATGACTTGCATGCTGGTGATATTCTCTCACTTGCTCTCAGTCTCTTTGATGAAAGGCCCACTTGGCAACAAATGGAAGGTGATCTCAGGCCAACAGCCAACAAAGAGCCAAGTCCAAGAGGAAACGAATCCTGACAATGACCAAATGAATGAGCCTGGAAGCAGATCCTGGTCCAGCTGAACCTTGAGGTGATCGTACTCCCAGCCAATACCTTGACTGCAGCCTCGTGAGAGGACAGACCCAGCTAAGCCACACCCAGATTCCTGACCTACAGAAACCATGGAATAACACCTGAAGCTTTGGTGTAACTCCCTACACAGCAAGAGATAAATATGACACTGTTGCTCTGAAAGTTTGTGGTAGATTTGAGGGACAATAAGGAAACCCTGTACAGCAAGGAGCAACAAGAAGAGATGTGGAAAGGAGACAGATTTGCAGCTAGATCATCAGAAGCTGAGGATCCCACGCTATTCGGGGATTCTCATGGGGACAATGAGAAGTCATAAAATGTTCTTTAAGAAAACTAAGGGGGCTTCCCTGGTGGCGCAGGGGTTAAGAACCTGCCTGCCAGTGCAGGGGACATGGGTTCGAGCCCAAGTCTGGGAAAATCCCACAGGCTGCAGAGCAACTAAAGCCCATGTGTCACAACTACTGAGCCTGCGCTCTAGAGCCCACAAGCCACAACTACTGAGCCCGCATGCCACAACTACTGAAGCCCGTGTGCCCAGAGCCTGTGCTCTGCAACAAGAGAAGCCACCACAATGAGAAGCCTGTGCACTGCAACGAAGAGTAGCTCCCGCTCGCCGCAACTAGAGAAAGCCTGTGCACAGCAACTAAGACCCAACGCAGCCAAAAATAAATAAATAACAAATAAATTTAAAAAAAAAAAAGAAAACTAAGGACTCGATTTCTCATTAAATAATAAGACAGATATGAAATCATAATGAAAATATCTTTCAAGAGAAAGAGCCAGAATGACTTTTTTTTTAAACATCTTTATTGGAGTATAATTGCTTTACATTGCTGTGTTAGTTTCTGCAGTATAACAAAATGAATCAGCTATATGTATACAAATATCACGTATATCCCCTCCCTCTTGTGTCTCCCTCCCACCCTCCCTATCCCACCCCTCTAGGTGGTCACAGAGCATCGAGCTGATCTCCCTGTGCTATGTGGCTGCTTCACACTTGCTACCTATTTTACGTTTGGTAGTGTATATATGCACATGCCACTCTCTCACTTCGTCCCAGCTTACCCTTCCACTCCCCGTGTCCTCAGGTCTATTCTCTACATCTGCGTATTTATTCTAGTCCTGCCCCTAGGTTCTTTAGAACCATTACTATTATTATTTTTAGATTCCATATCTATGTGTTAGCATACGGTATTTATTTTTCTCTTTCTGACTTACTTCACTCTGTATGGCAGACTCTAGGTCCATCCACCTCACTACACATAACTCAGTTTCATTTCTTTTTATGGCTGATTAATATTCCATTGTATATATGTGTCACATCTTCTTCATTCATCCATCGATGGACACTTAGGTTGCTTCCATGTCCTGGCTATTGTAAACAGAGCTGCAATGAACATTGCAGTACATGGCACTTTTGGAATTATGGTTTTCTCGGGGTATATGCCCAGTAGTGGGATTGCTGGGTCATATAGTAGTTCTATTTTTAGTTTCTAAAGGAATCTCCATACTGTTCTCCATAGTGGCTGTATCTATTTACATTCCCACCAACAGTGCAAGAAGGTTCCCTTTTCTCCACACCCTCTCCAGCATTTATTGTTTGTAGAATTTTTGATGGTGGCCATTCTGAATGGTATGAGGCAATACCTCATTATAGCTTTGATTTGCATTTCTCTAATGATTAGTGATGTTCAGCATCCTTTCATGTGTTTCTTGGCAATCTGTATATCTTATTTGGAGAAATGTCTAGTTAGATCTTCTGACCATTTTTGGATTGGATTCTTTGTTTTTTCAATACTGAGCTGCATGAGCTGCTTGTATATTTTGGAGATTAATCCTTTGTCAGGTGCTTCATTTGCAAATATTTTCCCGCATTCTGAGGGTTGTCTTTTCATCTTGTTTATGGTTTCCTTTGCTGTGCAAAAGCTTTGAAGTTTCATTAGGTCCCACTTGTTTATTTTTGTTTTTATTTCCATGTCTCTAGGAGGTGGGTCAAAACAGATCTTGCTGTGATTTATGTCATAGAGTGTTCTGCCTATGTTTTCCTCTAAGAGTTTTATAGTGTCTGGCCTTACATTTAGGTCTTCAATTCATTTTGAGTTTTTCTGAGTTTATTGTATGGTGTTAGGGAGTGTTCTGATTTCATTCTTTTACATGTAGCTGTCCAGTTTTCCCAGCACCACTTATTGAACATGCTCTCTTTTCTCCATTGTATATTCTTGCCTCTTTTATCAAAGATAAGGTGACCATATGTGCGTGGGTTTATCTCTGGGCTTTCTACCTGTTCCATTGATCTATGTTTCTGTTTCTGTGTCAGTACTATACTGTCTTGATTATTGAGGCTTTATAGTATACTTTGAAGACAGGGAGGCTGATTCGTCCAGCTCTGTTTTTTTTTCCTCAAGATTTCTTTGGCTATTCGGGTCTTTTGTTTTTCCATACAAATTGTGAAGTTTTTTGTTCTAGTTCTGTAAAAAAATGCCATTGGTAGTCTGATAGGGATTGCACTGAATCTGTAGATTGCTTTGGGTAGCATAGTCATTTTCACAATGTTGATTCTTCCAGTCCAAGAACATGGTATATCTCTGCAGCATACAGGTCTTTTCTCTCCTTATGTAGGTTTATTCCTAGGTATTTTATTCTTTTTGCTGCAATGGTAAATGGGAGTGTTTCCTTAATTTCTCTTTCAGATTTTTCATCATTAGTGTATAGGAATGCAAGAGATTTCTGTGCATTAATTTTGTATCCTGCTACTTTACCATATTAATTGATTAGCTCTAGTAGTTTTCTGGTAGCATCTTTAGGATTCTCTATGTATAGTATCATGTCATCTGCAAACAGTGACAGCTTTACTTCTTCTTTTCCGATTTGGATTCCTTTTATTTCTTTTTCTTCTATGATTGCTGTGGCTAAAACTTCCAAAACTATGTTGAATAACAGTGGTGAGAGTGGGCAACCTTGTCTTGTTGCTGACCTTAGAGGACATGGTTTCAATTTTTCACTATTGAGCATGATGTTGGCTATGGGTTTTTCATATATGGCCTTTATTATGTTGAGGTAAATTCCCCCCATGCCTACTTTCAGGAGAGTGTTGAAAATGAATGGCTGTTGAATTTTGTCAAAAGCTTTTTCTGTATATATTGAGATGATCATATAATTTTTATTCTTCAATTTGTTAATATGGTGTATCACATTGATTGATTTGCATATACTGAAGAATCCTTGCATTCCTTGGATAAACCCCACTGATCACGGTTTATGATCCTTTTAATGTGCTGCTGGATTCTGTTTGCTAGTATTTTGTTGAGGACTTTTACATCTATGTTCATCAGTGACATTGGCCTGTAGTTATCTTTTTTTGTGACATCTTTGGTTTTGGTATCAGAGTGATGGTGGCCTCATAACATGTCAGTTTGGGAGTGTTCCTCCCTCTTATATTTTGGAAGAGTTTGAGAAGGATAGGTGTTAGCTCTTCTCTAAATGTTTGACAAAATTCACCTGTGAAGCCATGTGGTCCTGGGCTTTTGTTTGTTGGAAGATTTCTAATCACAGTTTCAATTTCAGTGCTTCTGATTGGTCTGTTTACTTTTTGTATTTCTTCCCGGTTCAGCCTCAGAAGGTGGTGCTTTTCTAAGAATTTGTCCATTTCTTCCAGGTTGTCCATTTCATTGGCATATACTTGCTTGTAGTAATCTCTCATGATCCTTTGTACTTCTGCAGTGTCAGTTGTTACTTCCCCTTTTTCATTTCTAATACTGTTGATTTGAGTCTTCTCCCTTCTTTTCTTAATGAGTCTGGTTAATGGTTTATCAATTTTGTTTATCTTCTCAAAGAACCAGCTTTTAGTTTTATTGATCTTTGTTATTATTTCCTTCATTTCTTTTTCATTTATTTCTGATCTGATCTTTATGATTTCTTTCCTCTGCTAACTTCAGGAGTTTTTTCTTCTTTTTCTCTAATTGCTTGAGGTGTAAGGTTAGGTTGTTTATTTGAGATGTTTCTTTTTTCTTGAGGTAGGATTGTATTGCTGTAAACTTTCCTCTTAGAACTACTTTTGCTGCATCCCACTGGTTCTGGGCCATTGTGTTTTCATTGTCATTTGTTTCTAGGTATATTTTGATTTCCACTTTGATTTCTTCAGTGCTCTCTTCGTTATTTAGTAGTGTATTGTTTAGCCTCCAAGTGTTTTTTTTTTTTTTTAACAGATATTTTCCTGTAATTGATATCCAGTGTCATGGCATTGTGGTTGGAAAACATACTTGATACGATCTCAATATTCTTAAATTTACCAAGGCTTGATTTGTGATCCAAGACATGATCTCTCCTGGAGAATGTTCCATGAGCACTTCAGAAGAATGTGTATTCTGTTGTTTTTGGATGGAATGTCCTATAAACATCAATTAAATCCATCTTAAGTTTAATGTATCATTTAAAGCTTGTGTTTCCTTATTTATATTCAATTTGGCTGATCTGTCCATTGGTGGAAGTGGGGTGCTTAACGTCCCCTACTATGATTGTGTTACTGTCGATTTCCCCTTTTATGGCTGTTAGCATTTGCCTTATGTATTGAGATGCTCCTATGTTGGGTGCATAAATATTTACAATTGTTATATCTTCTTATTGGATTGATCCCTTGATCATTATGTAGTGTCCTTCTTTGTTTCTTGTAATAGTCTTTATTTTAAAGTCTATTTTGTCTGATATGAGAATTGCTACTCCAGCTTTCTTTTGGTTTCTATTTGCATGGAATATCTATTTCCATCCCCTCACTTTCAGCCTATATGTGTCCCTAAGTCTGAAGTGGGTCTCTTGTAGACAGCATATATATGGGTCTTGTTTTTGTATCCATTCAGCCAGTCTGTGTCTTTTGGTTGTTGCATGTAGTCCATTTACATTTAAGGTAATTATCGATATATATGTTCCTATTACCATTTTCTTAATTGTTTTGCGTTTGTTATTGTAGGTCTCTTCCTTCTCTTGTGTTTCTTGCCTGGAGAAGTTCCTTTAGCATTTGTTGTAAAGCCGGTTTTGTGGTGCTGAATTCTCTTAGCTTTTGCTTGTCTGTAAAGGTTTTAATTTATCCGTCAAATCTGAATAAGATCCTTGCTGGGTAGAGTAATCATGGTTGTAGGTTTTTCCCTTTCATCACTTTAAATATGTCCTGGCACTCCCTTCTGGCTTGCAGAGTTTCTGCTGAAAGATCAGCTGCTAACCTTATGGGGGTTCCGTTGTATGTTATTTGTTGCTTTTCCCTTGCTGCTTTTAATATTTTTTCTTTGTATTTAATTTCTGGTAGTTTGATTAATATGTGTCTTGGTGTATTTCTCCTTGGATTTATCCTGTATGGGACTCTCTGCTCTTCCTGGACTTGACTGTCTATTTCCTTTCCCATATCAGGGAAGTTTTCAACTATAATCTCTCCAAATATTTTCTCAGTCAGTTTCTTTTTCTCCTCTTCTTCTGCAACCCCTATAATTCGAATGTTGCTGTGTTTAATGTTGTCCCAGAGGTCTCTGAGACTGTCCTCAAGTCTTTTCATTCTTTTTTTTTTATTCTTCTATGTGGTAGTTATTTCCACTATTTTATCTTCCCCGTCACTTATCCATTCTTCTGCCTCAGTTATTCTGCTATTGATTCCTTCTAGAGAATTTTTAACTTCATTTATTGTGTTGTTTATCATTGTTTGTTTGTCTTTAGTTCTTCTAGGTCCTTGTTAAACGTTTCTTGTATTTTCTCCATTCTATTTCCAACACTTTGGACCATCTTTACTATGATTACTCTAAATTCCTTTTCAGGTGGACTGCCTATTTCCCCTTCATTTGTCTGGTCTGGTGGGTTTTTACCTTGCTCCTTCATGTGCTGCGTATTTCTCTGTCTTCTCATTTTGCCTAACTTACTGTGTTTGGGGTCTCCCTTTCGCAGGCTGGAGGTTTGTAGTTCCCGTTGTTTTTGGTGTCTGCCCCCAGTGGGTAACGTTGGTTCAGTGGGTATGTAGGCTTCCTGGTGGAGGTGCCTGTGTTGTGGTGGATGAGGCTGGATCTTGTCTTTCTGGTGGGCAGGAAAGCATCCAGTGGTGTGTTTTGGGGTGTCTATGAACTTATTATGATTTTATGCAGCCTCTCTGCTAATGGGTGGGGTTGTGTTCCTGTCTTGCTAGTTGTTTGGCATGGGGTGTCCAGCACTGGAACTTGCTGGTCATTGAGTGGAGCTGGGTCTTAGCATTGAGATGGAGAGCTCTTGCCAATTGATTTTACATGGGGCCAGGAGGTCTCTGGTGGTCTAATGTCCTGAATTTGGCTCTCCCCACCTCAGAGGCTCAGGCCTGACACCTGGCCAGAGCACCAAGACCCCGTCAGCCACACAGCTCAGAAGAAAGGGGAGGAATAAAAGAAAGAAAGAAAAGGGAAATAAAATAAAGTTAATAAAATGAGAAAAAAATGTTTAATATTATTAAAATAAAAAATTTAAAAAGTAATTTAAAAGAAGAGAGCAACCAAATCAGTAAACAAATCCTCCAATGATAACAAGCGCTAAAACCTAAACTCAGATAAACATATAAATCAGAAACTAGTCAGTCGCATACAGTTGCTCCCAAAGTCCACCTCCTCAATTTGGGATGATTGGTTGTCTATTCAGGTATTCCACAGATGCAGGGTACATTAAGTTGACTGTGGAGATTTAATACGCTGCATCTGAGGCTGCTGGGAGAGATTTCCCTTTCTCTTCTTTGTTCGCACAGCTCCCGGGGTTCAGCTTTGGATTTGGCCCCACCTCTGCGTGTAGGTCACCCTCTGGCATCTGTTCTTCACCCAGACAGGAAGGGATTAAAGGAGAGGCTGATTAGGGGATTCTGGCTCACTCAGGAGGGAGGGTGGGGGTGGGGGGGTAAGGAATGCAGGGCAAGCCTGCAGCGGCCGAGGCCAACATGACGTTGCAACAGCCTGAGGTGCGCCATGTGTTCTCCCAGGGATGTTGTCCCTGGATCACGGGACCTTGGCAGTGGCGGCCTGCACAGACTCCTGGGAGGGGAGGTATGGATAGTGACCTGTGCTTGCACACAGGATTTTTGGTGGCTACAGCAACAGCGTTAGCATTTCCTGCCCATCTCTGGTATCTGCACTGATAGCCACGGCTCGTGCCCATCTCTGGAGCTCGTTTAGGCAGTGCTCTGCCTTCTGTGGGCAGACAGGGAAGGAATCCCCTCTCCTCACGCACCCCAAAACAATGGTCTCTTGACTCTTAGGCAGTTCCAGACTTTTTCCCGGACTCCTTCCCGGCTAGCTGTGGCGCACGACCCTTCAGGCTGTGTTCACGCAGCCAACCCCAGTCCTCTCCCTGGGATCTGACCTCCGAAGCCTGAGCCTCAGCTCCCAGCCCCCACCCACCCTGGCGGGTGAGCAGACAAGCCTCTCAGGCTGCTGAGTGCTGGTCGGTACCAATCCTCTGTGCGGGAATCTCTCCGCTTTGCTCTCTGCACCCCTGTTGCTGCACTCTCCTCCGTGGCTCCGAAGCTTCCCCTCCACCACCCCTCGTCTCCACCAGTGAAGGGGCTTCCTAGTGTGTGGAAACTTTTCCTCCTTCACAGCTCCCTCTCACAGGTGCGGGTCCCGTCCCTATTCTTTTGTCTCTGTTTTTTCTTTTGCCCTACCCAGGTACGTGGGGAGTTTCTTGCCTTTTGAGAGGTCTGAGGTCTTCTGCCAGCGTTCAGTAGGTGTTCTGTAGGAGCTGTTCCAACATGTAGATGTATTTCTGATGTATTTGTGGGGAGGAAGGTGATCTCCACGTCTTACTCCTCCTCCATCTTGAAGGTCCCTCCCTAAATGACTTCTTGAACTCGTATATTGCCCAGGATATAAAACTGGAAAACTTCCAGAGAACTGTGAACTCTTATTTTTTAGTCGCTTCTGCTGTTAGGCAAATCAGTTTGGGATTTATATCATTAAGTTTAATGGTGAAGAAAAGAAACAAAACTGAAGTTACTAAAAAATAAACAATTTCATTAACTTCAAAATCAGTGAGTTCAAAATCAATTAAATTTTTAATATCCTTATTTAGAACACAAGCAGTGAATTAATAACAGTGAAAATTAGTTTTTAGGAATATAAAGGGAGTGAGAGTTTTACAAATAACTTTTGACATTGCAGTTTCCTAAATCAATAAAGATGTATAATTTTTTACTTGCACATTTCTTTTTAAATCCTGAATCAAGATTTTACATACACCTGCACTTGGACCAGTCCCATAAATCAGTCTGAAAGTGACCTAGTTTTTTCACATGAGCCTTAATATCCATGTATCTAGGCCTTGTCATTATAAGATAATGGAACCGAGATAAGAATGTGGTCCATAAAATAAATAAAATGAAAATATCTCTGAGATATTTACAGAAAGAGGTTCAAAAGAGAGGGCATAGGGGATGAGGAATTTGATGTGGAAGAATTGTTGCTAACTTGGTATCCACAAGACAAATCTTAGACCTTACTACTGAAAGAGCTGGTAACATCTCATAGAACTTCACACATTCATTTCTTTGACTAGTCTTTATTGAGCACCTGCTATGTGATGGGCACCATGCTAGGCCTCACCTCTGACAACCTCCTACTCAATATTAGCATTGGAAATCTCTAGAACTTTGATTTGTTGTGTTTTGTTTTTTCCTGGGACGCATAAATAGACCTATTACAGGAGAAAACTCTCAATTAAAAGTGGCCAGTCTGAGTTTAACTATTAATTTGCTAAATTATTGTTCATTTCACCTCTCTAGGGTTCATGAGAAAAATGAAGGAGTTGTGCTCCTTCTATCTATAGTATCTATAAAATTGCCTCTGATTCTAAAAGACTCAAAAATCTATAGCACCTTCAGAAGACCTAGATAGACATTTCTCTGAAGGAGAAATACAGATGGCCAATACACACATGAAAAGATGCTCAACATCACTAATTCTTAGAGAAATGCAAATCAAAACTACAATGAAGTATCACCTCACACTGATCAGAATGGCCATCATAAAAAAGTCTACAAATAGTAATTGCTGGAGAGGGTGCGAAGAAAAGGGAACCCTCCTACACTGTTGGTGGAAATGTAAATTGATATAACCACTATGGAAAACAGTATGGAGGTTCCTTAAAAAAATAAAAATACAGCTAACGTATGATCCAGCAAACCCACTCCTGGGCATATATCTGGAGAAAACCGTAATTCAAAAAGATACATGCACCCCAATATTTGCTGCAGCACTATTTACAATAGCCAAGACATGGAAGCAACCTGAATGTCCTTCGACAGATGAATGGATAAAGAAGATGTGGTACATATACACAATGGAGTATTACTGGGCCATAAAAAAGAATGAAATAATGTCATTTGCAGCAACATGGATAGACCTAGAGATTATCATACTAAGTGAAGTAAGTCAGACAAAGATAAATATGATATCACTTATACGAGGAATCTAAAAAAAATGATACAAATAAATTTACTTATAAAACAGAGAGAGACTCACAGACATAGAAAACAAACTTACAATTACCAAAGGGGAAAGGGAGTTGGGGAGGGATAAATTAGGAGTTTGGGATTAGCAGATACAAGCTTCTATATATAAAACAAATAAACAACAAGGTTCTAGTGTATAGCACAGGGAACTACATTCAATATCTTATAATAAACCATAATGGAAAAGAATATGAAAAAGAATATATATTTTTTATATATATATTATATATATATCACTGAATCACTTTCCTGTACACCAGAAACTAACACAACATTGTAAATCAACTATACTTCAATTTAAAAATGTTTTTAATTCAATAGCCCCTCCTCGAGTGCCCAAATTTGGCTCATTCTCAAACTACAGATTTCCTGACCGAACAGCAGGCTCTATCTCACCATCTTGACAGCCCCCTTCAGGAAACAAGAGTCCGCAGCACCACCAGGACCACGCTAAGTGTGTTCTCTCACCAAAGTTTGGCACTGCCCAAGTAATCCCATAGGATTCTTGCTCAGGATTGCTGCTGATGGAAGAAACATTTGGAAACAGAGGACCTACAGTCAGAAAAGCAGTCACCTCCTCTTCATTCTAGAGATAAGTCAAGTGTGGTCCAGAGAGTGTCTCTGAGCTGCACCAGCCATCCTTCAGCCTCTCTAGGGTTAGCATCAGCTATAGCCTGTGTGAGAAGAGAACTTTCTTACACAGGGGAACAGGGACTTGGTTATTGAGAAACCATTTTTCACGGCATTCCCTGGAGTTGTTTATCCATGATGGGAACTGTTCCTGCCTCAGAAATTACTGAAGGGGGAGAGACTGCTGAGCGACCTCAGGAGGAACCCTTGGACTAGAGATATGGTGGTTCTAACGTGTCTGTCAATCCCTTGACACTACTCCTTTAAGAAGGTGAAAGCTAATTCTCCTCCACTTGAAAGCAGGTCACAGCTGGAGGTTCACTTCTAAGGAACAGCATGAGGAGGAAGTGATGCTATGTGACTTCTGAGGGTAAAAAAGATAACTTCCACTGGCTCTCACTGCCTTGCCTTTCTTGCTCTGGGAGAAACCAGCTGCCATACCATGAGGACCCTGTACAAGGCCCTCCTGGGGAGGACGTGGCCTCCCCTGCAACAGTCGGCACCAACTTGCCAGCCCTGTGACGAGCCGCCTTGGAAGGGGATCCTCCAGCCCTAGTCAAGCCTTTAGGTGACCCCAGATGACATCTTGATGTTGCCTCATGAGAGATCCTGATCCAGAACTGCCCAGTTTGGCCACTCGTCCATTCCTGACCCATAGAAATCATGAAAGATAAGAAATATTTCTTATTGTTTTAAGCCACAATGTTTGAGAAGAATTTGTTACACAGAACTAGCTAACTAATACAGTAGTGACCCTGACTCACTCTCACCTTGGAAAGATCCTATGCCTGAGAGGTGTAGAGGATGAGAAGAGGTTGGATATAGACTATGAAATAGAATGGAGGACAGGGAGAGGAAAAGGAGGGAGGGAAGGAGTGTAAGAGGGAGAAAAACAGCCCCCTCCATCTCCTCCGACCTTCACTTATCTCTTCCTTCTCTGAATTTCTATCCCTCCCTTTATCTCCCCATTTGAACAGCTGTCTTCTGAAGACAGGAACAGAGCTCCTATTTCTTCTATATTGCTCATAATACCTGGCAGTGTCCTGCACAAAGGGAACCAAGACCAATGGGTAAAACTGGGAGGCCAATGATGAGTCAGTATCAGAAGGAACATTCCAAGAGACTTTGACAAGGAAGTTGTGGTGGAGCTTGAGGCTTCAGATGGGGCTGAGCTGTGGACAGTGTTTTGTGGACAGTGGTTGCAGAGCAGGTTCTTAGAGATGGCAGTAGACTGTTACTGTTGCTACCACTTTGGTGGCCCCCAAAGAACCACACCTCCCAGTATTTATGTCTTCGGGTAGCCCCCTACCACATTACCTCTGAATTTGGCCACATGACTACCTTTGACCAATGGGGCAAGCATGATGCCTGTGGAGGCCTGATAGCTGCATGCCCACGTTTCCCTGCCCTCTAGTGCCCCTACCAGGACAAGACTCCATCAACTCATCTGCTTCCTTACAAGGAAACTGCAACTCCAGATCAAGCGATATTTGAAGTTCATTTGCAAATTGAGAAAATGTGAGCCATCCTGGACCCTCCCCCCTTTCCAGAAAAAATAATCATGTCCATATTCCATGACCCCAGAATACTAGTAAACAGAACTCTCCTTTCACTCAAAAGATAGAAGATATTTTGTGACCTAACAATAATGGGAAAGGAGGAGGGAGAGATGCAACTAATAACAGATATATTCACAACAATCTATATTACAAATATACATGTATATTTATATCTCAGCAGGTCCTGCAGAGTTACAGATGAGATAATTAAAATGCTTATGCTTTTAGCAATGATGCTTACTGAAATCATTTTATAACCATCCAAACTGAGGTTTGTTTTCAGCTATAATGCAATGCTACCTGGAGAATTCTGACCTAAGTTATTTATGTGCCTAAAAATAGATTGCCTTCCCCCATTACTGACTTTGTGGATGTATCTCAGGATGTGGAAATTTTTGGTGAGCTCAAGTGGCTCCTAAGGCTTTCTCTGCATCTTCTGTGCCTATGACAGGGACTGGGCATTCTGTAGGAATCCTGTGAAGGGCCAAGAGGTTGAAATAAACCGCTGGGAAAGGCTGGGCCTTGTTAGATGCTCCTGAGTACAGAAGGACTATCAGTAACACAACTGGGATGCAAATGGATAACTGTTCTGTCTGGGTTCAGTTTCCCACCCTTCTAGCTCCATCAGGCATGGAGGGGGAGGGTGTGACTACAAAAGAACAGCACAAGGAGGTTTTTGTGAGGGGTGATGAAACTGTTCTGAATCCTGAGTGTGGTGCTAGTTACATGAATCTATAGGTGCTAAAATTCCTAGACCTGGACACCCCACAAAAGTCAACTTTATTGTATGCTAATTTGAAAATTTTTAATTAAAAGGAAAAGATAAATAACACTTGGTAGGTTCCATAAATGATCATTCTACCCGCAAATTTTATCTTGAACTGGTCCTCTTCCGTCCGTCTCCATTACAAGCAGCATCTCTCTCTCCTGGACTTCTACATAGTATCCCTCCTTCCATGTTTGCTCCTACTGCCCATTCTCCCTGCTGCAACTAGAGATTTCAGGTCACTTCTAGGCTTGAAGCTTTCAAAGATTTCCCAGTGTGCTTTGGTTTAAACCCAAGACCCTCCCCTGCCTGCGGGGACTGGCATGATCTGGCCTCCACTTCCCTCTGCAATCTCATCCACCCACAAATCACACTGGACTCACTATGCTCCTTTAAATAGCCAAGCTCGTTCTGGTCACAGGGCCTTCACACCTGCTGTTTCCTCCTCCTGGGATGCTCTTCCTGCTTCCTCTTCCTCCCCTCATTACCTGAGTAACTCCTCTTCAACTTTTGGGTCTTAGCTTAACTGTCACATCTTCCCTGACCAGCCAGCTGAATTAACCTCACCAACATCACTTTTGCATGACGTCCTGTTCTTTGCCTTTATAGCACTTGCTTTAGCCTGGAATCGGGTGACTATGTGTTTGAGGACTGACTCTGCCCCGCCCACCCACTCCCCCACCGCAAGGCTGCATGTCACTTGTGTGCTGGTGTCAACTCACAAGAGCTCACTGTAGAGCATTCTGGGAGGTCACTTGAAATCAGCCACGGTGGGAGTATTTACACCACAGAAATTGGCAAATGCTACAAATCAGGGCTTTTCTTTTTGGAAAGCTGGCTTACCAGCCTCTCTGTTGGTTTCTAGTACTTGCCATGGAGCTGAGAACTTTGGCAATTCTTAGTAAGTATTTGTTAAATAAATGATGGTTACTGTTATTGATGTTGGTTTCTTAGAGCAACCCTGTGATGAGTCAAGGAGGGACGATTTCAGTCATCATGTTACAGGTAATGAATTTGAAGCCCCAGGAAAGTTATCCAACTTGCCCACAGCCATGCAGCTAGTTAGAGAGATATAATGCTCTAACTGAGTTTCTCTGACTCCCAGGTTAGTGCTCTTTGAATTTCACCCCATGAAAATAAATCATGACTATGTTGGGAATGTGTAAAGTGAGTAGACCTGGGCTTGGCGAAGCAAATTTTGAGAAGGAAGCAGAATCCTAGACCCCAGCTCGTAAAGACAGAGATTAGTTAATTATCCTGTTCTCCATTCCTCCATAGAAAGGACTCTCCAAGCTATACCTAAAAGCCAGAGTGCAATGTAAGAAAGAGAAATGACTCTAGCTTTCTAAAACTAAAAGATATTTAGAGAATAATATGAAATTTCCTTTAAAAACTAAAAATAGAGCTACCGTATGATCCTGCAATCCCACTCCTGGCCATATATTCCAAGAAAACCATAATGCAAAAAGATACATGTACCCCAATGTTCGTTGCAGCACTATTTACAATAGCCAAGACATGGAAGCAACCAAAATATCCATACGCAGATGAATGGATAAAGAAGATGTGGTACATATAGACAATGGAATATTACTCAGCCATAAAAAAAGAATGAAACAATGCCATTTGCAGCAACATGGATGGACCTAGAGATTATCATACTAAGCGTAGTAAGTCAGACAGAGAAAGACAAATATCATATGGTATCACCTATAGATGGAATCTTTAAAAAGTGATACAAATGAACTGATAGACAAAACAGAAATAGACCTACAGACATAGAATATAAACTTATGGTTACCAAAGGGGAGGGATAAATTAGGAGTTTGTGATTAACATATACACACTACTATATATAAAACAGATAACCAACAAGGACCTACTGTATAGCACATGGAACTCTACTCAATATTTTGTAATAACCTATAAGGGAGAAGGATCTGAAAAAGGATATATATATATATCCATATGTGTGTGTGTGTGTGTGCGTGTGTGTGTGTAGATATAAATATAGATATATAACCGAATCACTGTGCTGTACACCTGAAACTAACACAACACTGTAAATCAACTATATTGAAATATAAATAAATTAAAATAAAAGGTATTTAATATATTAAGTATTGGGTGCTTACCAAATATCAGAAGTTCTGGGGAAACAGAAGATGCAAGCCTGCTGAGTTCAGTGACACACCACTGAAGTGCAACCCAGGGGTCAGGAAGCTGCTACCCTCACTGCTCCTGCCATAACAGCCTGAGGGACCCAGGAAGCTGAGGACTAGATACGGGACCACTGAGTTCAGCTGCCACAGTCCCTCTAGACATGCGCAATTTATGACCTCACTTGCCAGGAGCAACACCAGTAGGAAAATGGACTTTGAATCACTTCCACCTTCTAGTTTTGCGTGAGTGCACCTAATCAGCAGAACCTAATTGGTTCACAGAACACAGGCCGCAAAAGAGTCTTAGGAAGGGGGGGGGGGGTATGACCTTTCCAACCTCTACATCTGGGAAGAAAGTAAAACGGTGGTTGAGAGAACCAATCCACCCTACCGACCATAGTCCATATCTTCAGCACTCATCATCCAAATACACCCGACACATACGTAAGCTTCCAACAGCAACAATGTCCAATACAAGCAACTACCTCTCATACAAATAGAAGCATCTCACCTCCCCCCAAAAGGAGGGAGCCAAAGTCCTGTCTGTCACTGAGTGATCTTCAACCATCCTTCTAGTTCTGTCACATTCCCACCTTGGATTAAACTGTAATCTAAGGTTTAAATTGTGCCGTTCACCACCAACAAGACATCTTAAAATAGTAAAGGAAAGAAAATGGTTAAAAAGTAAACACATATAAATATATATACAAAACAGAGCAAGAAAGAAAATTGGAGAAGCTACTATAATCCTTGTTTCTGCCACTGGTCATGAAGCCAGAGAGGGACTTTTAACTTATTTCCTACACCACCTATTCCATGTTCCCTTACTCTCCTCCAGCACCAGTTGTGGGTGAGATTGCTCTACTGCAAAATATATACTTATATATATGTAACATATATATATTACATGTAATATATATGTAATATATGTATACATATAATAGTATGTATATTTATATTCATACATCTTTTCCTTTCTCTGTTGTGTACATGTCTTAGTTTATTGCTTAAACTCTGGACCAAAGTACCCCAAGGCCCCCAAAGGATCCTCTAGTTTACAGACCTACTCTGCCCTGGTCCATCCTGTAACTATTTTCTCTGGACAAACTGGGTCAATCACCCAGCCAACCCATCTGCCCAATCACTGAAAGGCTGAGGGAAGGACAGAAAAAAACCCACCCCCTCCAGGCTCAGTATGTGAGGGTGAAGGTACACGTTGAGGGCACCTTGGAAACAGGTCCTTTGCCTCAAAATACTTCCCCTACAACCCTTGCCAATACCTGAAATTCCACCATGAGGAAACAGCTGCTTTTTCAATGTCTGTCTTTGTTCATAAACTTCCTCACAGAAACAGCTTCTAAAAAGGAGCTGTTTTGTTGCCACAGGATTCTTTCACCCCAAAAGTTCAAACTGCAAAATGGGCAGGACAGAAACTCAGGAATGGCTATACACAGTTAAACAGAAGAGTAGGGGGCAGCTGCGTGCCCCTTGGGGCCGAACCCCATGAGTGGAATAACAGTGAGAGCAGAAGAGAAATCCATCCCTTTATTTCCTTGCAGACAGCTGCTCAGAAGCCTGGAATTAAAGGTGACAAGCCCAGATGTCAGATGGCAGATTATCTTTGTTCAAGGGATCCAGCAGGACTAAGGGATTTACGCAGAGTGACAGTGCACGGGCAGTGGCTGGTACCAAATGCCATCTAGAGCTCTTGCTATCTTAAAAGCACACTCCAGGGACAAGCCTACAGCAGGAAGCCTGAACATCAATAACGACTACAATAAAAGGTTATAGTAGGCTGGGTCCTCTGTGAGCTCCTTGTTTTTGAAACGCTTAGCATTCATCCAGGATGTGATCAGAAACTCCAATTCCATTGGCCTAAGACATTTCTCAAACTAGTCCTGATAATCCTGGAAGTTTACTTCCTGATTAAGATTTTGTTTGGCAGATGCAATTCCCTGACATCTCTCAGTATGGGAAAGGTGACAGTCCTGGTCAAGTGATCCATACAGCAGAAATAGGGAACCTGCACCAGAGCTTAACTTTTTCCCCTGGTCCCTTGCCCAACTGTTCTACTGCCAAGGGAAACCCAGTCTGTTCTGATAAGGGAAACCTCACAACTCCTACAAAACCTTCCTATTTAGTAAACCCCAGTCGGCCCAGATTCTGCTCAACTCCCTGCCCTAAATCACACCTGTAATTTTAGATTTGCAAACCCCCCTCGCTGGATTATAATGTAAAAAGTGCAGAGCAGAGGCTACCTGATTCTCTACAAGGGCCCAGCTACCTCCACATTTCCGTAATTGTTTTATTGAAGTATCAATAAAACAGAATTATGGAGCACTCCCTATGCTCCTCCCCCTCAAAGTATATTCAACTCTTCTCTCTTCTAGAAATGCAAATCTGACCCTTTAAGGAACATGACATAGGAGAAGACCCATACCCAGATCTGGTTTGCTTCTTACCTTTGGCAAAGTTAATCTGAGAAACAGTCCAACGCAACAAATTAGGCCACTACTCAATGGCCTGGAATTCCAATTAAAGGAAGGAGCTTTATGAGGCGGCTTGACAGTGGGAAGGAGTGTCTGACCTAATCTTGGATCCCAGAAAGGCCACCTTAAGAGGGAGAGCAATTGCCCATCAGATTTGCCGTGGGTGAAAGGAAGCCATAAACTACAGGGAGACTGGGCTCGTTAAAATGGTAATGCTCCTGTCTCCACCATGATAGTGCTCCCTAGATACCTCCAGAAATGAAATTTGGAACAATCAAAGAACCTAGCATTTCCTCCCCTCATCCAATCTCATTACTGCCATTTTATGTACTGATGTGCAACAAGGCCATTAAATTCAGACTCATCACTCCTGAGTGCGTGCAACACTTCGCGGACAACTGCAGGCAAACAAAACACCTGGAATCTCAACTCTAGGTGATTAGACAGGGATGTCAGGGAGTAGTCAACAGATGTCATCCTCACTGACACCGCCTCATAATTCATTTGAAATGTCCTGAAACACTAACCTCCAGGAAACCATACAACATGTACTTGGAGGATAGGGAACAGGGCATTGAATCAGGCCCAAGAAGAAAGCACAGGATGAGGCAATAAATGAAAATCAGACAACCTGCAATATCTAAAGTCATCCTATTTCCCCCAGTGATCCATCATCTGATCAATATTCAAAGCCAGAATCATGGTCATCATACTTGATTTTGTCAAATCCATCATTCATTCATTCACTCAAGTATTTAGGCATCACCTACCACGTGCCAGGGACGGTGCTGAGCGCTGCGAGTGCAGCGGTGAACACGCCCACTGGTTCTGTCCACAGGTCCCATTGATATCTGCCTTAGATTGGGCCCTGTAGAATCAGATTCTTAGACAAGGAATTGCATGCAGACATTCCACTGGGGAGAACTCTCAGGAGATACACCTAAAAGGAGGGAAGATGACAGGATTGGGCAGAGAGAGAGAGGCTGACGCCCAATCAAGTTGAAGTGAGGCCTCAGCTGATCCTACTCAGGGCTCTGGAGCTCGGATGGCCCTTCAATGTTGTCCTAAATTGAAGACTTTGTATCCCCACATCTGCCTAGCCATGAGTGGATGCCTAGGAAGGGGTGTCACCTTGGGCAAAGCAGTTCTCTGTCACTGAGGGTAATTCCCAGAGGACATAGCAGTAGCCATGGACACCAGAGGATCCTAGCATCTGTGTCGGCCTAAAGGGGGACCCAGGTGGAGCACCATAGTAGCCCCTGCAATAACACCATCCATTCATTGCCAACCTGAGCACAGTCCCTGTTGGCCTTTAGGGTGCCTTGTCTCAGACTCCTCGCTCTTCTCTGCCTTCCATCTGGGCCCCTCCCCTGGTGACCTCCCAGTCTTGTCACTTGAAGCATCCTAAATACCTAAATCATCTTTGGAAGAACATTTGAGTTCCCAGCTGGAGACTGTGGAGGTCTTCAGACATATTAAGGAAGGACTTCAAAATCTCTGTAAGAATAGTTTTCCTCTTTTCATTTCACTGATATCTAAAATTTTTAATATAATTATATACTGGATCATCTGGATTTCCACTTGAAAACCAAGTACTACCTTGAAATTTTAGTGCCCACATTTGCATTTGTTAACAACTATATGGGTTCCAGGTAGTAGGATTTTAATTTTCCCAGGCTAATGAGGGAAAGTCCAGAAACAAACGGTGAATAAATGATGCCTCGGGGCCAAATGAAGTTTGAAGTACTTCACATCCCTACCCAAATTAAGCTTCTGCAGTGTTTAAGTAGAGAAAAACGGTGAGCACTTGAGTCATTTCTAACAATCAGTACAAGTAGGTCAAATTCAAAACACTCTACCTGATGGCAGCATCATTGTCACATTAAGGGTGGAAATTTTGCTTCCCCTGAAACAACTTGATGTGACACACTGAATTCATTTTTTATTTTCCTTTCTGATTAGTTTGCAGTTTTATTTGAATACAATTTACAAATTTGCTTTGGTTTCATAGTTGTGTAAGAGTTATAAATATGACTCTAAGCCTGGTTTTAGGGTTGTATGTATTTAGGTAAAATTACAGTGAAATCATTTAAGTCAACACTAAGAGATTCTGAGAATTTTTTACCCAAAAGATAAAGTCAGGGGGTATCATAAATTATTCAGATAGAAAACAGAGATCTAAACCCCTTCACATGGTCCTCATGGTCTGGTCCCAGCTCACCTATCCAAACTCCTCATCACACTGCTTCCAGCTGAGAGAAGGGTAAGGAAATTGTCCTATGATGTCTAAACTGACTGGAGCCACTTTTGCCTTCCAGTGGGAAAGGGAGCTGGATTTGTTGTAAAATAAGGAATTAAGCATTTGTTCTATTCCACGTCACTTACAAAAGCCAAGGCTGGATGAAAATGGAAAGATAAATTTCAAAGCCCCACCTGTGTGAACTGGGTACTTCCAAGGAGTACTATGTGGGTACTCCTTGGAAGTACCCAGTTCTGTACTTCTACCAGTAGAAGCTCTGAGGATACAGACCATTGGGTTGAGCACAGTAAGTGGGGTTTCCATAAGGAAAAATATATATTCCAAAAGACAAAAAAAACTGTAAAAAATAATTCATGATAGTAAGTGTATTATCAACATGCAGGAAAACTCTCAATAGAAGCAATATTGCTACATGGATATAACCAGATTCAACATGCATGCAGAAAGCAACTTTCTTCTTTCTTCCTTGCCTCCCTTTAGAGTCACTCAAAAGTGAGTTGTTCCTCTAGTGGGGAGGGAAGGGTGCCAAGTGGCTGAGTAATGTTCAGAAATGACTCTCACATGGGGTTCTTCTATGGGTTTCAAGGAGGTTTCCCCACTAGGACATTTGATTGCACCTCCCTTAGTGCAAGCAATACCCCTTCTACTCCTAGTTGCTTGTGACTCCTTCCTCCACCCCTGGGCATCAGGCAGTCTGTCCACACCCTGCCCAAGCTTCCACAGCCCATCCATGAACCTATTCATCCTCCTGAGTGAAATCCAAAATTCCACTCCCATATCAAGGCACCTTTAATTACCATTGACTTTAATTACCATTTGTGGAAAGGTTGCTATTTCCCAATACCACCACCTTTCCGTCCTCCAATGCCAAGCAGGCTGTTCCACCTAGCTCACTTTTGTTGCCCTTTCAGGCATGAGTCAGCCACCAGTCCACTGGGGCCCCTAAACTCCAAAGAACACATATCAAGATTCCAAGGGGTCTCCTTCAATTACCTCTCACTACACATAAGCATCTTCTCCCTTCCCCCCATGGAGACATAGTGGGGAAATGCCAGAGCACTCCATCACCTTTCTTCAAAGATATTCTCTCACTTAGCCTTTTCAAGCTCAATTGTATTTTATCCTCAAGTTGGAGGTTGATTAAGGATCACAACAGTGGTTCCCAGTTACCTCCTTCACAACCCTACCTAGGTGATCTAGCACCTCATTTTAGAAAGTAGGTGTAGCGTCTATTATTTGTATGATTAGATTTTTGCCACCTCTACTGAAACTAAGAAAGAAAGAGTCCTATTTTAACACCCTGTTAACAGAAGTGTAAATTCTACAAAGCCTGGTACAAACTGAGTAACAGAAGGCTGTCCTCTATAATTAAATAGAAGATGATTTCAGAAGGCTTAAGATTCCTTTCTTTAACTCAAGATGAGAATTCTGTTTCTATGAAGACTTGAGACCCTGCCATGAACAGTCAGCATAAGGACCCCATCAGATCATCTGGAAAGAGAAAATTATACTAAAATGATGGTGGGATAAGGGAAGGAAAGGAGATCATTTGAGCAGAAGGTAATTTCCTGCTGGGCTGAGAAGGAGGCAACAAGTATGGCACATAAGCAACAAGAATTCAACACACAAGCAGCACTTCTACACACAAAGTGACTTATAATGATGCACAAAACAGAGTAGAAAGAGATTGAAGGCTGAATCTGGGAAGACAGAAAGCAAAATAGGCTTGGAGAAGTATGTTCACAACAGCCCTAAAGAAATGAGTCTGAACAACAGATGTTCCTCTGCACAAAAAAATAAAATAAGAAATTGAACTTTACACAATCTCAAACACACAACTACACCCATTAGGATAAATGAGACCCTTAACTTCCCTGAACTATTCATCTGAGCTGCAAATATGTTCATCAGTTAAATTTCTTCACAGTTCCTGGGGACCATTAAGGTTTTGGTTTTTTGAGAGGACAAATTTCTATGTGGTCAGGGTCTACATGTCAGAGTTTTACAGCAGAAGTAAAGGACATTTAACTTTATTTTTCCTATTTCTGATAGATTTCTTGTCCATTGATGTTACAAAGAACTATTTGTTTTCTGTAGAAGATGCTTCTGTGCACCCATTTCTTTGGGTTTCCAAGAAGAGACAAAAGTCTTACTAAATTTTAATGTGGGCCCGTCTTCAAAGAATCAGATAAGCTAGAAGGAATCTGAAAGTAGCAGACCAATTCCCATCATTTTGTAATCACATTATCATATCATTTCATAAGTCTCAGGGCAAGTGACTTATCCAGGAACATAACCATATTTGCTTGCAAACTATTTTTTGAAAAGAGAGACATGCTTCAAACAGAGATTTCGTCATATGTTTCCATGATGACAGCATCAAGAGAAAGGAAGACGGAGAGCCATACGCTGGCTCTGAAAATGTGTGCCCAGAAGTGACACATGTCCCCTCACATTTCATTGGCCAAAACAAGTCACATGGCTATGTCAACTTCAAAGGGAGTGGGAAAGTCCAGTTGTACCATGTGCCCTTCTTTGAGGGTCCTCTACAATGAAAGGGATGCTGAATTTCACCTTACTACTCCCAAGTGTGGTAGTAAATGCTCCTGGCAGAAGGGGTCAAAGTCTTCTCCAGCCTTCAGCCACTGGTCTCTCCTTAACCTCCATTCATTCTCCTAAGCCCAATTTAAATCCACTCACCAATACGTCTTCCTTACTATATTCAACCCAAAGTGGTTTCTGAAGCGGCTAAACTCTTACCCAGTGTATATGCTCTGCACGCTTTCATCAGGTTGTTTCTGCAGACTACTTTATTTGGGTGTGTATGTCCACTGCCCAATTAGACAGCAGGCTCCTTGAGGGCAAGATGCCTTCTTATGCTTAAGGCAGCCATCCAGTGAACAGAGACAGTGAGTCAAAGAGGCATGTCCATGAGAGACTCCTTGGAAGTACCCAGTTCACAATTAATGCAGACAACCATAGGTATTAGACCAAGGTTTCATTCAAGTATATTATGCACTAAATTAACAGTCATCAAGACCAGAGAGGTTGCAGTTGTCCTCAAGCACACATTTAAACTGTATTTTAGGACAGTGTGGAATTAACTACAACCCCTTCACTCTGAGAACAAATCACTCCCTGCAAGGTCACTGAATCAGCTTGAGATGGACCTGGTGAAGTTGGGTTTCCTAAAAACAAAGACCGAGATAGGGATTTGTGTCCAAGTGATTTATGCAGGAAGTGCTCTCAGAAGAAACATACAAGGGAGTAAGAGGATAAAGATGAGGCAGAAACTAAGCAAAAATGAGGGTTTCAGATGAAGTCTATCCTTAACTCCATCCCACAGGGAGCTCTGGAACACAAATTCTACCTTGGAATCTGCCCTACGTTGAGACAAGAGAGAGGGGTTTTGTAAACTCCCACCCACCCAACCCCAATGGTCAGTCCTTACTATGTGCTGCCCCAAAGTAAGGGAGGGGGAATAATTCCAAGGCATCTCCAGGTGAGGTGGCTCTACTCATCCAAGAGCAATCCTCAGGTCAGCAGCTGGAGATGGGCAAACCAAACTGATAAAAATGGAACCCAGGGAATCTGGAGAGGACAGCATCACTGTCTGCTGTGTCCTAAAAATCAGACTACACATAGAGAGGCTTGACCATTATCCATCACCTCCAGAAGTACACGAGGATGAGTAAGGGACCCAGCCGTAGGCTATGTGCAACAGCATCACTCTCCTATAAAAAGATCCTCAGTAAGTTTGTTCTTTATTAAGAGAGTCATTAATTTGAAATCACTGTGTCAGACTGACTCTCCTCTCTGCTCTCTTCATCTCCAGATAACCACAGCTGGCTAAGGTCATTCTGACCCTGATATTCCATCCCAATCACTAAGATGAGAGCAGAGGGTTTTCTATGGGAAATTTGGTGAAAACTGGGATGAATTTGCCTTTGGGCAGTCACAGAGGATTAGCTTCCATCGCAGGGCTGTGCTGAGGGATGAAATTTTGAGAGAATGCCTTGAATTGATACCTCAAAAGGCTTCTTTCGAAGGGATGATTTATATATCACAAGACAAAGAGGATTTGTATTCAAGAAAATGGATTCTTTTTCTGAACTGTTTTAAAGAAGATGGATAGCTTCTGGTACACTGCAGTTCGGTTTCTGTGAGCTGAGTGTTTCCTAGAAAATTACTAAGGTAATATTGCCTCTGGGACCCATACAGCGTCTCTGCCACCACCCATCCTGTGTGTGCGTGTGTGTATGTGTGTGTGTACGCACGCATATGTAAAAGCGGCCACACAAACAGTTACCTAACCAGGCTGCCCTCTACTAGACAGCCCTCCAGAGAAAAAAATAATATTATCCAAACTACATATGCATATATAAGTTGATGATAATAATGATGAAGGAAATGTTTAGCTTAGTAGTTTTATTGTTATTGTTTACATATTTGCTCATCAAATTCTTCCTGCAAAAGCACTGTCCTTGTCAACTAAAAACTTCATTATAAGGGTCATTCTCCATACCTTAAATAGCTCTGATGGATTCCCACATGATCTTGATACCAGCTTTCATGTACATGCGATGAAGAAAATCCCACAGAGTCTAAGAGTTGTCCAAATTCGAGTAAAGAAAAGGCTTATCATTGCTATTTGGGCCTCAGATCCCTGACCACTGGGGTGGCTGGAAGGAATAGAGAAGAGACAAATGAGGTCATAGATAGTGAAAAGGTTTCCCTGAGAAGTGAGAACAACTTCCATTGAGAAATCTAGAAAGCTGCCTGAGGGGTTCTGGAAGCCACGGCACCAGCCTTGAGAAATCAGCTAAAGCCCCTTTCATTGAGGAACCAGCTACTGGGTCCTCAATTTCGTTCAATCCTTAGGATGACTCTCATCCAGTGTGATGCTGGTAAGCCAGGTCAGGAGAGGCGGGGAAAGCTCTGATTTGTAGTATTTGCTGACTTCCATGGTGTAAATACTCTCATTGTGGCAAATTAGAAGCTACCAGTGTGATGTCACCAAACAAGGAGTTGAGAAGAAATGCACACAATCAGCTCTCACCAGCCGGAATAAGCTGGCTCTACACGACCACAAGGAGAGGCACAAAAAGATGGAAGGTTGGACTGTGCAAAAGCGTCTGTTCCTGTCTTTGCATTTTCCAGCTGCAGACATAGAGATCACCAAAGAAAACACTTTCAAGTCACTTGCCCCTGGTGCAGAAAAGTTGTATCACTGCAGGTGTGAAGCTTTGTAAGACACAAGGAATACACTAAGCCCATCTTTGTCCAACATAGGAGAAAGCTCCTTGGACTGTGTGTTATCCGATCCCATGTAACTCACATGCCTAGCACAGTGCTTTGCCCACACTGATTACTCATCAATGGTTACTGAGGGAATGGATTGGTGACCCTTTTTTATGAATGTCTCATGAAGTCTGATAACCCAAATCCAGCCTTCCCAGACCTGACAGCTTTTTTCCAAAATTATATGAAAAGTTAAAGATCCTGAAATTTGGAAGGGACAATAAACCCCTAAACTCCATTGAACACAGCCCTCTGTCCAATAAACAGTCTTTTCTTCAGTCCTTCTAATAAGCGGTTACCAGTATCTAATTGAATATACCCAATAACAAGAAATTCACCAGCCAAAGTCATGGCAACTCACTGGTCATAGTTGACCACTGTGTTCAGTGCTATGAACTGCAATGTGCCAAGAGCTCAAACAATGACGATTTGATCATTAATGAGACCTACAAGGACAAACATCTCTCAATATACTTTTGTAGGCTCATTCCTCCCATCATTCCTAACAATATCCCTGCTGCTCCTATTGAGAGGTGAACTTTTATGCTGATAGGGGATGAGGAGAGGGGAGGATGAGCTGAAATAAGATGGTGAGATGCCCTGGGTCAAAGTGTGTTCCCTAAGACACAAAAATCAGTTGTGTTTCTGTATACACATAATAAGCAACCAAAACAGGAAATTTAAAACACAGTTTCATTTATAATAGCATCAAAACTAATGAATACTTATAATAAATTTAACCAAGGAGGCAAAAGACTTGTACCCCGGAAAACACAAAACTGCCAAAAGAAATTAAATGCATAAATAAATGGAAAAATACCCCATGTTTATGAATTAGAAGACTAAACATTGTTAAGATGTCAATACTACCCAAAGCGATCTACAAGTTCAATGCAATCCTTATCAAAATCCCAATGGCATTTTTTGCAGAAACAGAAAAACCCATCGTAAAATTCATATGGAATCTCAAGGGAACCTCAGAGCCAAAACAATCTTGAAGAAGAATAGCAATGAGATGAATAAACTCTAACTATCTGCTGTACAACATTATACCTCTAGTCAACGGTAATATATTGAACAGTTAAAATTTTGTTAAGAGGATAGATGTCATGTTAAATGTTCTTTCCACGATAAGAAAGAAGGAAGAGAATGAGAAAAACAACAACAACAGCAAAGTTGGAGGTCTCACACTTCCTAATTTCAAAACTTACCACAACGCTGTAGAACAGTGTGGTCCTGGCATAAAGACAGACATATGGAATAGAACTGAGAGGCCAGAAATAAACACTCACATATATGTTCAAATGATATTTGACAAGGATGCCAAGATTTCAATGGAGAAAGGACAGTCTTTTCAACAAATGGTGTGAGGAAAACTGGATACCCACATGCAAAAGCATGAAATTGGACTCTTAGCTTACACCATATATAAAAATTAACTCAAAATGGATCAAAGACTTAAAAGTAAGAGCTAAAACTATGAAATTCTTAGGAAAAAACATAGGGGAAAATCTTCATGACATTGGACTTGGCAATTATTTCCTGGGTAAGACACTGGAAACAGCACAGACAGCAAAGAAACATTAGATAAGTTAGACTTCATCAAAATTTTCAGCTTTTATGGATTTAAACAGGGGTCCCCAACCCCTGGGCCATGGACCGGTACTGGTCTGTGGCCTGTTAGGAACCGGGCCACACAGCAGGAGGTGAGCGGAGGGTGAGTAAGCGAAGTTTCATCTGTATTTACAGCCACTCCCCATCACTCGCATTACCACTTGAGCTCTGCCTGCTGTCAGATCAGTGGCGGCATTAGATTCTCATAGGATCATGAACCCTACTGTGAAGTGTGCATGCAAGGGATGCGAACCCTACTGTGAACTGCGGATTTGAGGGATCTAGGTTACACGCTCCTTATGAGAATCTAATGCCTGATGATCAGAGGTGGAGCCGTGGCGGTGAAGCTAGCACTGGGGAGTGGCTGCAAATACAGATTATCATTAGCAGAGAGGTTTGCCTGCACAGAGACCATAATAAATCAATTGTTTGCAGACTTATATCAAAACCTTATCAGTGAGTGGCAAGTAAAACAAGCTCAGGGCTCCCACTGATTCTGCATTATGGCGAATTTTATAATTATTTCATTATATATTACAATGTAATAATAATAGAAGTGCACAATAAATGTAATGCACTTGAATCATCCCAAAACCATCCCCCCCATCCCTGGTCCGTGGAAAAACTGTCTTCCACAAAACTGGTCCCTGGTGCCAAAAAGGTTAGGGACCACTGCATTAAAAAGCACTAACAACAGAGTGAAAAAGCAATTCACAGAAAGGGAGAAAATATTTGCAAATTATATATCCAGTAAGGGATTATTATCCACAATATATAAAGAATTCCTACAACTAACAACAACAAAGTCTTTTAACAGATAAAGGACTTGAATAGACATTTTTTCAAAAAAGATATACAAATGGTCGATAAGCACAGGAAAAGATGTTCAACATCATTAATCATGAGGGAAATGCAAACCAAAACCATAATAAGATACTACTTATATCCATTAGGATGGCTAGTATTAAAAATAATAACAATTTTAAAACTAAAAAAAAACAAAAAATAATAAGTGTTGGTGAAGACGTAGAGAAATTGAAACACTTGTGCATTGCTGGTACAGCCACTGTGGAAAACATGGCAGCTCTCAAAAAATTAAACACAGAATTACCATATGATCCAGCAATTCCACTTACAAATATACACCAAAAGATTTGAAAGCCGGGACTCAAACAGATATTTGTACACCAATGTTCATAACAGCATTATTCACAATATCCAACAGATGGAAATAACCTAAATGTCCATCACTGAATGAACAGATAAACAAAGTGGGGCATATATACACTAGAAGATATTATTTAGCCTTAATAAAAGGAAATTCTGACACATTCTACAACATGGATGAACCCTGAGAACATTATTCTAACTGAAATAAACCAGTCACAAAAAGACAAATACTGTATGATTCCATTTATATGAGGTGTGTAAAGAAGTCAATCCATAGAGACAGAAAATAAAATAGTGGTTGCCAGGGTTGGGGAGGGGGTGGGGCAGGAGGTATGAGGAGTTACTGTTTCATGGATATAGAGTTTCAGTTTTGCAAATAAAAAAAAGTTCTGGAGATGGGCTGCACAGCAATGTAAATGTACTTAACACTGCTGAACTGTGCACTCAAAATAGTGAAGATAGTACATTTTGTGTTACGCATATTTTACCACAATTTTTAAAAAAAGAAAAGGAATGAAATTCTGGCACATGCTACAACATGGATGAACCCTGAAAACATTATGCTAAGTAAAATAAGACAAAAGGGCAAACACTGTAGAATTGCACTACTATGAGATACATAGAATAGTCATAGATATAAAGTACAATAGTGGTTACCAGAGGCTGGGAAGGGAGGGGGTGGGGAGTTATTGTTTAATGGTTACACAGTTTCAGTTTGGGATGATGAAAAAGTTCTGGAAATGGATAGTGGTGATGGCTGCACAATGATGTGAATGTACTTAATGCCAATGAATTGTATATTTAAAATGTTTAAAATGGTAAGTTTTACATATGGATACTTTACCACAATAAAATGATAACAATAAAAAGTGTGTTTCTTGGAATTGGGTTTGAGGCCTCTCAAGTCTTCTGCCATGACAGCCAAACATCATAAGGTTAACAAGCTTCCCTAAGATTCTATAAGCAGCAATCACATATTAAATACTCAACAAAGATTATTTTCCTCCCTCAATGTGATGCACTCTCCATTCTGATTTGTGATAGAGAACAGGAAAGATTGTTTTACATTTAACTCATTTATGACTGTCACTCCTACTTACATAAGTATTCAGCAATATTCTATGAAAACTGCTTTTGAAAACTCATCAGTCACCATTTTGTTTCAAAACTGCAGTCTAAGTTCTAAATGTGCCATCAAAGACCTCTATGAATCTCCTTCTGTGGGTTTCCTAGTAAGACTAATAGAAACTTTGAGTGTTTCCCAAGAAAGGGGAACAAGATATACATTATCATATCATCACAGGAGCAAAGTTAAAAGATAAAGGTGTCTTACATAAGACATCTTTTAAGCAGGAAACAATCCATTTGAGGTCAAACCAAAAAGGGAATACTTTGTTTTTAGTTTGCAATAATCCCAAGCGGCAGGGGGGAGGGATTGGCTTGACCTTTAATATCATGATGCTCTATGATATCCAAAATATATTAGAATAGCCACCTGCAAGCACACTTACAGAAATTCCAGCAAAATCTAGTCGAACTCAAGTAACTTTTTAACTTTTTATTGGAGTATAGTTGATTTACAATGTTGTGTTAGTTTCAGCTGTACAGAAAAGTGAATCAGTTATAAATATACACATATCCACTCTTTTTTAGCTTCTTTTCCCATATAGGCCATTACAGAGTACTGAGTAGAGTTCCCAGTGCTATACAGCAGGTTTTAATTAGTTATCTATTTTATATATAGTAGTGTGTATATGTCAATCCCAATCTCCCAATTTATCCCTCCCCCCCATCCCCTGGTAACCATAAATTTTTGTGTGTTTGGTTGGTTGGTTGGTTTGGTTTTTGTTTTTTGTCTGCGTTATGTCTTCATTGCTGCATGTGGGCTTTCTCTAGTTGAGGCGAGCAGGGGCTACTCTTCAGTGCGGTGCACGGGCTTCTCACTGCAGTGGCTTCTCTTGTTGTGGAGCATGGGCTCTAGGCACGTGGGCTTCAGTAGTTGTGGCACGCCGGCTCTAGAGCACAGGCTCAGTAGTTGTGGCGCAGGGGCTTAGTCGCTCTGCGGCATGTGGGATCTTCCCAGACCAGGGATCGAACCCATGTCCCCTGCATTGGCAGGCGGATTGTTAACCACTGCACCACCAGGGAAGTTCCCATAAGTTTGTTTTCTAGGAACTTTTTAAAAGAAAAATCCATCCCAACTTAGTGTCAGATACTTTGCTGAAATGTTCTATTCAATGAATCTGGCTTTTCTCTTCCTCTCTCTCATGTGTTACCAAAAATTCAAATATATTAAATTCATTTTCCCTTTACCCACTAATTTCATAATTCTATCAGTGAGAGGCTATGAGGTTTTGCGGCCATGATTCTTTGTTTACAGCTCTCAACTGCTTGTTGCTGATGATTTCATTATCCTCCATATAACTACAGATTTCATTTCTCCTGGTATTTGCTCCATTCTTTTACAAGGAAATTAAAATCTATTCCAATAGATATTCACTTTCAGTTTTCAGCATCTCTGCCATTTTTCAAAATTTGTCATTACATCTTCTTCACTTCATAACTGCTTCACCATGATTGCAGGAGTTGATGAGCTAGACCCAGAAAAACTCAATGTCCCAGTCCCATACCTTCTTGGCTGTACCCACAGAACTTTAGCAACAGTGTTTTTTTAGTTTTCGTTGTCGCTGTTCTTTTGTTTTATTGGTTTTTGTTGTTGTTCTTAGGGAAAGGAGTATTCCATAGATGGTTCAAATTCCCTTTTCATCTTTTTCCATACAACATGAATCCTCACTGCTCGGACATTCTAATATACCCATTTATTTCATTTCCTCCATTTTAATATATTTATTTATTTTAATTTTTCCCTTGAGGAGGAAGAGGGAAAATTTTACCAGAATTCTGTATTTCATGAGCTTTGGAATTAGACAAACCTGGGTTCAGATCTCAGCTTTACCACCTACCAGATAAATAATCTTTGGTAGGTTACTGACCTCTAAAAGCACTGATCTCACCTATAACACAGGGGTGGCACCATCATCCCTTCAGCATCATTTGAGATTACATGAGCCAGGAGAGGGGGAAGATGGCGGAAGAGTAAAACGCGAAGATCACCTTCCTCCCCAAAGATACACCAGAAATACATCTACATGTGGAACAACACCTACAGAACGCTGGCAGAAGACCTCAGACCTCCCAAAAGGCAAGAAAGTCCCCACGTACCTGGGTAGGGCAAAAGAAAAAAGAATAAACAGAGACAAAAGAATAGGGACGGGACCTGCTGTGAAGGAGGAAAGGTTTCCACACACTGGGAAGCCCCTTCGCGGGCAGAGACTGCGGGTGGCAGAGGGGGAAAGCTTCGGAGCCGCGGAGGAGAGCACAGCAACAGGGGTGCGGAGGGCAAAGCGGGGAGATTCCCGCACACAGGATAGGTGCCAACCGGCACTCACCAGCCCGAGAGGCTTGTCTGCTCACCCGCCGGGGCGGGCGGGGCTGGGAGCTGAGGCTTGGGCTTCGGTCAGAGCACAGGGAGAGGACTGGGGTTAGCGGCGTGAACACAGCCTGCAGGGGGTTAGGGCACCACGGCTAGCCGGGAGGGAGTCTGCGGAAAAGTCTGGACCTGCCGAAGAGGCAAGAGACTTTTTCTTCCCTCTTCATTTCCTGGTGCGCGAGGAGAGGGGATTAAGAGCGCTGCTAAAAGGAGCTCCAGAGACGGGCGCGAGCCGCAGCTAAAAGCGCGGACCCCAGAGATGGGCAGGAGACACTAAGGATGCTGCTGCCGCCACCAAGAAGCCTGTGTACGAGCACAGGTCACTATCCACATCACCCTTCAGGGGAGCCTGTGCAGCCCGCCACTGCCAGGTCCCAGGATCCAGGGACAACTTCCCCGGATGAACGCATGGCGCGCCTCAGGCTGGTACAACGTCACGCCGGCCTCTGCCACCGCAGGCTCACCCGGCATCCGTACCCCTCCCTCCGCCCCCGGCCTGAGTGAGCCAGAGCCTCCGAATCAGCTGCTCTTTTAACCCTGTCCTGTCTGACGAAACACAGACGCCCTCCGGCGACCTACACGCAGAGGCAGGGCCCAATCCAAAGCTGAGCCCCGGGAGCTGTGCGAACAAAGAAGAGAAAGGGAAATCTCCTCCAGCAGCCTCAGAAGCAGCGGATTAAAGCTCCACAATCAACTTGATGTACCCTGCATCTGTGGAATACCTGAATAGACAAAGAAACATCCCAAATTGAGGAGGGGGACTTTGAGAGCAAGATTTATTATTTTTTCTCCTTTTCCTCTTTTTGTGAGTGTGTATGTGTATGCTTCTGTGTGAGATTTTGTCTATATAACTTTGCTTTCAACATTTGTCCTAGGGTTCTATCCGTCCGTTTTTTTTTTTTTCTTTTTAAAAAATTTTGTTCTTAATAATTATTTTTTAATAACTTTATTTTATCTTACTTTATGTTATTATATTTTATCCTCTTTCTTCCTTTCTTTCTACTTTTTCTCCCTTTTAATTCTGAGCCGTGTGGATAAAAGGCTCTTGGTGCTGCAGCCAGGAGTCAGTGCTGTGGCTCTGAGGTGGGAGACCCAACTTCAGGACACTGGCCCACAAGAGACCTCCCAGCTCCACGTAATATCAAACGGCGAAAATCTCCCAGAGATCTCCATCTCAACACCAGCACCCAGCTTCACTCAACGACCAGCAAGCTACAGTGCTGGACACCCTATGCCAAACAACTAGCAAGACAGGAACACAACCCCACCCATTAGCAGAGATGCTGCCTAAAATCATAAGGCCACAGACACCCCAAAACACACCACCACACGTGGACCTGCCCACCAGAAAGACAAGATCCAGCCTCATCCACCAGAACACGGGCACTAGTTCCCTCCACCAGTAAGCCTACACAACCCACTGAACAACTTTAGCCACTGGGGACAGACACCAAAAACGACAGGAACTATGAACCTACAGCCTGCAAAAAGGAGATCCCAAACACAGTAAGATAAGCAAAATGAGAAGACAGAAAAACACACAGCAGATGAAGGAGCAAGGTAAAAACCCACCAGGCCTAACAAATGAAGAGGAAATAGGCAGCCTACCTGGAAAAGAATTCAGAATAATGATAGTAAAGATGATCCAAAATCTTGGAAAGAGAATAGAGAAAATGCAGGAAACATTTAACAAGGACCTACAAGAACTAAAGAGGAAACAAGCAACGATGAACAACACAGTAAATGAAATTAAAAATACTCTAGATGGGATCAATAGCAGAATAACTGAGGCAGAAGAACGGATAAGTGACCTGGAAGATAAAATAGTGGGAATAACTACTGCAGAGCAGAATAAAGAGAAAAGAACTGAGGACAGTCTCAGAGACTTCTGGGACAACATTAAACGCACCAACATTCGAATTATAGGGGTTCCAGAAGAAGAAGAGAAAAAGAAAGGGACTGAAAATATTTGAAGAGATTAGAGTCGAAAACTTCCCTAATATGAGAAAGGAAATAGTTAATCAAGTCCAGGAAGCACAGAGAGTCCCATACAGGATAAATCCAAGGAGAAACACACCAAGACACATATTAATCAAACTGTCAAAAATTAAATACAAAGAACAACTATTAAAAACAGCAAGGGAAAAACAACAAATACCACACAAGGGAATCCCCATAAGGTTAACAGCTGATCTCTCAGCAGAAACTCTGCAAGCCAGAAGGGAGTGGCAAGACATACTTAAAGTGATGAAGGAGAAAAACCTATAACCAAGATTACTCTACCCAGCAAGGATCTCATTCAGATTTGATGGAGAAATTAAAACCTTTACAGACAAGCAAAAGCTGAGAGAGTTCAGCACCACCAAACCAGCTTTACAACATATGCTAAAGGAACTTCTCCAGGCAAGAAACACAAGACAAGGAAAAGACCACAATAACAAACCCAAAATATTTAAGAAAATGGGACTAGGAACATACAAATCGATAATTACCTTAAATGTAAATGGATTCAATGCTCCCACTAAAAGACACAGACTGGCTGAGTGGACACAAAAACAAGACCCATATATATGCTGTCTACAAGAGACCCACTTCAGACCTAGAGACACATACAGACTGAAAGTAAGGGGATGGAAAAAGATATTCCACGCAAATGGAAACCAAAAGAAAGCTGGAGAGGCAATTCTCATATCAGACAAAATAGACTTTAAAATAAAGACTATTAGAAGAGACAAAGAAGGACACTACATAATGATCAAGGGATCGATCCAAGAAGAAGATATAACAATTGTAAATATTTATGCACCCAACATAGGAGCACCTCAATACATAAGGCAAATACTAACAGCCATAAAAGGGGAAATCGACAGTAACACATTCATAGTAGGGGACTTTAACACCCCACTTTCACCAATGGACAGATTATCCAAAATGAAAATAAATAAGGAAACACAAGCTTTAAATGATACATTAAACGAGGTGGACTTAATTGATATTTATAGCACATTCCACCCAAGAACAACAGAATACACATTTTTCTCAGGTGCTCATGGAACATTCTCAGGGAGAGATCATATCTTGAGTCACAAATCAAGCCTTGGTAAATTTAAGAAAATTGAAATTGTATCAAGTATCTTTTCCGACCACAACACTATGACACTAGATATCAATTACAGGAAAAGATCTATAAAAAATACAAACACATGGAGGCTAAACAATACAATACTTAATAACGAAGTGATCACTGACAAAATCAAAGAGGAAATCAAACAATACCTAGAAACAAATGACAATGGAGACACGACGACCCAAAACCTATGGGGTGCAGCAAAAGCAGTTCTAAGAGGGAAGTTTATAGCAATACATTCCTACCTTAAGAAACAGGAAACATCTCAAATAAACAACCTAACCTTGCACCTAAAGCAATTAGAGAAAGAAGAACAAAAAGACCCCAAAGTTAGCAGAAGGAAAGAAATCATAAAAATCAGATCAGAAATAAATGAAAAAGAAATGAACGATAGCAAAGATTAGTAAAACTAAAAGGTGCTTCTTTGAGAAGATAAACAAAATTGATAAACCATTAGCCAGACTCATCAAGAAAAAAAGGGAGAAGACACCAACCAATAGAATTAGAAATGAAAAAGGAGAAGTAACAACTGACACTGCAGAAATACAAAAGATCACGAGAGATTACTACAAGCAAGTCTATGCCAATAAAATGGAAAACCTGGAAGAAATGGACAAATTCTTAGAAAAGCACAACCTGCCAAGACTGAATCAGGAAGAAATAGAAAATATGAACAGACCAATCACAAGCACTGGAACTGAAACTGTGATTAAAAGTCTTCCAACAAACAAAAGCCCAGGACCAGATGGCTTCACAGACGAATTCTGTGAAACATTTAGAGCAGAGCTAACACCTATCCGTCTCATACTCTTCCAAAATACAGCAGAGGGTGGAACACTCCCAACTCATTCTACGAGGCCACCATCACCCTGATACCAAAACCAGACAAGGATGTCACAAAGAAATCACAAAGAAAGAAAACTACAGGCCAATATCACTGATGAACACAAATGAAAAAATCCTCAACAAAATACTAGGAAACAGAATCCAACAGCACATTATAAGGATCATACACCATGATCAAGTGGGGTTTATCCCAGGAATGCAAGGATTCTTCAATATATGCAAATCAATCAACGTGATACACCATATTAACAAACTGAAGGGGAAAAACCATATGATCATCTCA
Organism: Orcinus orca; assembly: GCF_937001465.1. Taxonomy (NCBI): domain Eukaryota; kingdom Metazoa; phylum Chordata; class Mammalia; order Artiodactyla; family Delphinidae; genus Orcinus; species Orcinus orca. The sequence goes on from NC_064568.1 coordinate 50,781,703, forward strand.
ACAGATGCAGGAAAAGCTTTTGACAAAATTCAACACCCATTTCTGATAAAAACCCTGCAGAAAGTAGGCATAGAGGGAACTTTCCTCCACATAATAAAGGCCATATATGACAAACCCACAGCCAACATCGTCCTCAATGGTGAAAAACTGAAAGCATTTCCACTAAGATCAGGAACAAGACAAGGTTGCCCACTCTCATCACTCTTATTCAACATAGTTTTGGAAGTTTTAGCCACAGCAATCAGGGAAGAAAAGGAAATAAAAGGAATCCAAATTGGAAAAGAAGAAGTAAAGTTGTCACTGTTTTCAGATGACATGATACTATACATAGAGAATCCCAAAGATGCTACCAGAAAACTACTAGAGCTAATCAATGAATTTGGTAAAGTAGCAGGATACAAAATTAATGCACAGAAATCTCTTGCATTCCTATACACTAATGATAAAAAATCTGAAAATGAAATTTAAAAAACACTCCCATTTACCACTGCCACAAAAAGAATGAAATATCTAGGAATAAACCTACCTAAGGAGACAAAAGACCTGTATGCAGAAAATTATAAGACACTGACGAAAGAAATTAAACATGATACAAATAGATGGAGAGATATACCATGTTCTTGGATTGGAAGAATCAACATTGTGAAAATGACTCTACTACCCAAAGCAATCTACAGATTCAATGCAATCTCTATCAAACTACCACTGGCATTTTTCACAGGACTAGAACAAAAAATTTCACAAGTTGTATGGAAACACAAAAGACCCTGAATAGCCAAAGCAATCTTGAGAACGAAAAACGGAGCCTGAGGAATCAGGCTCCTGACCTCAGAGTATACGACAGAGCTACAGTAATCAAGGCAGTATGGTACTGGCACAAAAACAGAAATATAGATTAATGGAACAGGATAGAAAGCCCAGAGATAAACCCACGCACATATGGTCACCTTATCTTTGATAAAGGAGGCAAGAATATACAATGGAGAAAAGAGAGCGTGTTCAATAATTGGTGCTGGGAAAACTGGACAGCTACATGTAAAAGAATGAAAGTAGAACACTCCCTAACACCATACACAAAAATAAACTCAAAATGGATTAAAGACCTAAATGTAAGGCCAGAAACTATCAAACTCTTAGAGGAAAACATAGGCAGAACACTCTAGGACATAAATCACAGCAAGATCCTTTTTGACCCACCTCCTAGAGAAATGGAAATAAAAACAAAAATAAACAAATGGGACCTAATGAAACTTCAAAGCTTCTGCACAGCAAAGGAAACCATAAACAAGACCAAAAGACAACCCTCAGAATGGGAGAAAATATTTGCAAATGAAGCAACTGACAATGGATTAATCTCCAAAATTTATAAGCAGCTCATGCAGCTCAATAACAAAAAAACTAACAACCCAATCCAAAAATGGGCAGAAGACCTAAATAGACATTTCTCCAAAGAGGATATACAGATTGCCAACAAACACATGAAAGAATGCTCAACATCATTAATCATTAGAGAAATGCAAATCAAAACTACAATGAGATATCATCTCACACCGGTCAGAATGGCCATCATCAAAAAATCTACAAACAATAAATGCTGGAGAGGGTGTGGAGAAAAGGGAACACTCTTGCACTGCTGGTGGGAATGTGAATTGCTACAGCCACTATGGAGAACAGTAGGGAGGTTCCTTAAAAAACTACAAATAGAACTACCATATGACCCAGCAATCCCACTACTGGGCATATACCCTGAGAAAACCAAAATTCAAAAAGAGTCATGTACCAAAATGTTCATTGCAGCTCTGTTTACAATAGCCAGGAGGTGGAAACAACCTAAGTGCCCATCATCGGATGAATGGATAAAGAAGATGTGGCACATATATACAATGGAATATTACTCAGCCATAAAAAGAAACGAAATTGAGCTATTTGTAATGAGGTGGATAGACCTAGAGTCCGTCATACAGAGTGAAGTAAGTCAGAAAGAAAAAGACAAATATCGTATGCTAACACATATATATGGAATTTAAGAAGAAAAACAAAATGTCATGAAGAACCTAGGGGTAAGACAGGAATAAAGACACAGACCTACTGGAGAACGGACTTGAGGATATGGGGAGGGGGAAGGGTGAGCTGTGACAGGTCGTGAGAGAGTCATGGACATATACACACTAACAAACGTAAGGTAGATAGCTAGTGGAAAGCAGCCGCATGGCACAGGGATATCGGCTCGGTGCTTTGTGACCGCCTGGAGGGGTGGGATAGGGAGGGTGGGAGGGAGGGAGACGCAAGAGGGAAGAGATATGGGAACATATATATATGTATAACTGATTCACTTTGTTATAAAGCAAAAACTAACACACCATTGTAAAGCAATTATACCCCAATAAAGATGTTAAAAAAAAAAACAAAAACTAAAAGTAGAACTACCATATGACCCAGCAATCCCACTACTGGGCATATACCCTGAGAAAACCATAATTCAAAAAGAGTCATGTACCAAAATGTTCATTGCAGCTCTGTTCACAATAGCCAGGAGATGGAAACAACCTAAGTGCCCATCATCGGATGAATGGATAAAGAAGATGTGGCACATATATACAATGGAATATTACTCAGCCATAAAAAGAAACGAAATCGAGTTATTTGTAGTGAGGTGGATGGACCTTGAGTCTGTCCTACAGAGCGAAGTAAGTCAACAAGTGAAAGACAAATACTGTATGCTAACACATATATATGGAATCTATAAAAAAAAAGGTCATGAAGAACCTAGGGGTAAGACAGGAATAAAGACACAGACTTACTAGAGAATGGACTTAAGGATATTGGGAGGGGGAAGGGTGAGCTGTGACAAAGTGAGAGAGTGGCATGGACATAAATACAGTACCAAACGTAAAATAGATAGCTAGTGGGAAGCAGCCGCATAGCACAGGGAGATCAGCTCTGTGCTTTGTGACCACCTAGAGGAGTGGGATAGGGAGGGTGGGAGGGAGGGAGACGCAAGAGGGAGGAGATATGGGGACATATGTATATGTATAACTGATTCACTTTGTTATAAAGCAGAAACTAACACACCATTGTAAAGCAATTATTCTCCAATAAAGATTAAAAAAAAATGATAACATGAGCCAGCCTATGTGAAAACCCTTAAAACCCTAACCCTAATCCTATCTTACCCTCTCTTAATTCTATTTCATCTTCTGTTCCCTCAGTTGCACACAGCTCCACCTCATCCCCAAATCCCCACTACAAGGCATCAAAGAATCCTTCTAGAAACCTCCAGAAAACCTTAAACACCTTGAAAACCTCCAGTCTGTCTGCCACCCAAACAACACCTCAATGATACCTGAAGCCCACCAAATGCCAGAAATTTCTCAGTGACTTCATCAACTGCAGAACATGGCTGCAACCTAGGGTTGTGTAAAAAAGATGGTCCAAGGATTTTCCTAAGACACCTTGTTCTGTCCTCTCAATTCTTTAGTTCCCTAATCAGTTTGTTTGGCCCTTTAGTCATCATTGTCAAATCACCCTGCACGAGGGAATTCTGTTTGTTTCTCTTTTGTTTTGTTTTTTCAAGAAAATTCAGAGCCTTGATTCTTTGTTGAAAAAAATAGTTTTGCTTCCTTCTCGATCCCACTCGCCATCATTGAGCAAATACAACCAGGAATCCATTTTTACCATAATTAATTCCAATAGTTCTGTCCAAAAGTGACAGTAGCTTTTTTAAAGCTCCATGAATATTTCCACATTTCCGATTTACCCTTTATCTTTTTGCTGTAAAGTTCAGATGACTTCCCCTAGGACTGATACTTCTGACTTCTGGAATGGACACTTGCTGTTTTTAGTGCTTATTATTTATAATCTTCTTCTGCTTCCCTAGTTGATGAGCAACAAAATTACTACAGAAGGTCTTCTGGCCATGAAATATCTTAAAAGGGGACCTGAGAATTATGATTTGAAGGAGACATCACGATAGTTACAGTGAGGAGCTAACTGAGGAGGGCAGCTTAATTTACTAAATTAGGCAAATGTCACCAGACTCATCCCAGCTTGGAAATAAATATATCACCATCCTCTATCAAATGCTACTCACTATGTCTGGGCAGCCTGCTTTGTATTTTACATGCACTACCTCATTCTATCTTTACAGAAACTTTATGATTGAACTATTACTATTACATCAAGTTTACAGATAAGGAAACTAACACTCTGAAAGGCAAACTAACTTGGCCGGTGTCACACAGCTAGTAGCAATGGACCCAGGATTCAAATTCAGACCAGTCTGACTCTAAATCTCAAGCCTTCAAGCCCAGTGCTCTTATGTATCCCCAAACAACCCAGACCTTTTCATAATGATATTCAGGAATCTTATGGAAATCGATTTGACATTGTATACCAACAACTGACTTGTAGAGAAAATGAATAATTTCACTTTAGTTTATTAGGTGCAAGAGTCTACAAAGCAATGTTAGGAGCTCAGAAATGAATTACAGACTGCCCTCAGAAGAGAGAGATTGCATTATGAAAAGTGAGCACTCCATGTGATGTGTTAAAAGTAATGCATACAACTCAATAACAAAAAAACAAACAACCCAATCAAAAAAATGGGCAAAAGACCTAAATAGGCATTTCTCCAAAGAAGACATACAGATGGCCAATACACACATGAAAAAATGCTCATCATTGCTAATTATTAGAGAAATGTAAATCAAAATTACAATGAGGTACCAACTCACACCAGTCAGAATGGCCATCATCAAAAAGTCTACAAATAACAAGTGCTGGAGAGGGTGTGGAGAAAAGGGAACCCTCCTCCTACACTGTTGGTGGAAATGTAAATTGGTGCAGCCATATGGAGAACAGAATGAAGGTTCCTCAGAAAACTAAAAATAGAACTACCATACGACCCAGCAATCCCACTCCTGGGCATATATCCAGACAAAACTATAATTCAAAAAGATACATGCACCCCTATGTTCATAGCAGCACTATTTACAATAGCCGAGACATGGAAACAACCTAAATGTCCGTCAACAGATGAATAGATAAAGAAGATATGGCACATATATACAATGGAATACTACTCAGCCATACAAAAAGGATAAAATTATGCCATTTGCAGCACCATGGATGGACCAACAGATTATCATACTAAGTGAAGTAAGTCAGAAAGAGAAAGACAAATACCATATGATATCACTTATATGTGGAATCTAAAATATGGCACAAATGAACCTATCTATGAAACAGAAACAGACTCACAGACATAGAGAACAGACTTGTGGTTGCCAAGAGGGAGGGGGTGTCGGGGAGGGAAGGACTGGGAGTTTGGGATTAGCAGATACAAACTATTATACATAAAATGGATAAACAAGGTCCTACTGTATAGCACAGGGAACTATATTCAATATCCTGTGATAAACCATAATGAAAAAGAGTGTGTATATATATATATATATATATAACTGAATCACTTTTCTGTACAGCAGAAATTAACACAACATTGTAAATCAACTATACTTCAATAAAATAAATATTTTTTAAAGTAATGCAAAGATCTGCCTTTAATCAAATAGGAATATATCTATGATTTCTACTGGCGATGTCACGCAGGTTCTGCAAACACTACTGTGGTTTGTTTCCAACATTTGAAATATAAGGAAATGCTAAATGTTAGTTAGAGATTAGTGAAAATAAAAGTGTATTTTCCCCCCAAAAAAACAAAAAAAATAAAAAGTAATGCAAAGATCTAACAGAGGACACTGTAGCTGCAGAATCCAGAAAATTCCTTTCATTACTTTTTTAAATGCTCCCTCTCCCTCCCCCCTCCAAAAAGAAAAAGAAAAAAAAAAACTGTTGGTTTGTAATCCAGACCAAATGAAATGCTAAATGACAAATAAGACAAATTTTACTCCGGGCAATGTATAAAGTCCTAAGGCAAAAGAACACGACTTTTTTACTGAATACACAGTATTTTTTATTCATCCAAGGTAAGGCAAGTGTGAGTGAGGTCAGGAGGCAGTGGCAAGACTAGCAGCCATGTCCATTCTCCACCAGGAATTCTTAAGGACAAAAGAAGAGGGTATAGACAGAGCCTCAAACAGCATCAAGATTAAACGTAGGTCACAATCGGCCAGCTGGGAAATCCTTGCATCCAGCTGTCATCAGGGACATGGAAATAAAGGGGAATATCTGCTTCTGACCTATGTTTTTCTGTGTCTCTTCAAACCCAAAGTTATATTGAAAACGGTAGTAAATATAGTAAATACAGGACACATGTCTCATTGCCCATTTCGCAATAAAGTTTCTGGTTTCTAATAAAGTTCCTAAAGTGTTCTTTATAGAAAATGCCCTTTTTCTGTTGCTTTTCTTTTGTCTTCATAATCTCAGTGGTGACAGGTTATGAAAGGGCTGTGTGCACTGCTAATAAAAGCTGTGTGCCGGGGTTTGAGTGACTGTCGTGTCTCCAGGCTGCTGGCAGGTTAACATGGCATGATGCCAACAGTGCCTCAAAAAATAACAATAATATGATTTAGGTCTAGTGTCATTAAACTTGATTAGCTGAGTGAGCTCATGAAAATCCATAATTAACTAGAAAAACAAGAAGACAGATGTTTTTGCCAGGAAATTGAGAGAGCCTGGTCTTCCATTAGACTGTTTTTCTTCCCACCTGAGGACCCAAGCCACTGCACCCCTCTCTTCCTATTCATATGCAACTGAGTATGCCCAAGTATGACTCATCTCTTATCTAATCAACACTACCTTTCATGCGGAGGTGGGAGTAAAAGGAAATGCAATTCTTTCAAAGGTGCTGAAGCTCATCAGACAAATTAGTAAATGCCCTGAAATATATAACCATTGACCAGCCCTCACGCGTACTCTGAAGTGCCCTGGGCCCAGTGGTTCTCATCTGGGGCTGATCCTGTCCCCCAAGGGACATTTGACAACACCTGGAGATAGTTTGGGTTGCTACTACTGGGCAGAGTGCTGCTAGCATCTAGTGGGTAGAGACCAAGGATGCTGCTGAATGTCCTGCAATGCACAGGACAGCCCCCACCGCAGAGAATCTGACCCAAAATGTCAGTAGTTCTGAGGTTGAGAGAACTGTCTGAGCCAAAGGCAAGCCCAAGATGGACCATCCTCTGACCCAGACCAGCTAAGCCCTCTCACTGGGGAGCCGCATCCTCGGATCCCCAGGTCAGCCCTGAGCCATGCATATTGGTGATTCGGATGATTCTGAGAGACAAGACACACAAGTAACAGTATTCGGTAGCCCAGCAGAGGTTCACTCAGTGCCGGAAAGAGTCATCGTTTTAGGACAGCCGGCATCAGTTCAAGAATGCGTGCTTTACCTAAGGACCACTCCTTAAGATGGTATTTGTTATAGAGGCTGTGACCTCTCATATTACACTCCGCTCAACTGCTGGGGAAATGGCTTTTTATCACATTCTTTCTCCAGCTTCTCATTTTCAGCTCAGGCCCTTAAAGAGGAGGGCAAGGTCAAGAAACCACAGACTGAGTAATGAAAGAACGGGTTCCACTCACGGACTTTTATACAACTTGGTACAAGTAACCTTTGAAACCTAGATTTCCCCAGGCATTAAAATAAGGTTGCTTATAATCTTTCTGTCTCACAGGAACAATTCAGAGAAGCGAACAAAGACTTTCCAAAACCTCTTATTAATATATATGGTTGAACCATATGAAATGGTCATTTTCATAGGACAAAATTGGTTGACTATTAGCATTTTCTTTAGGTTCAACTTCATTATGTCAGTCAGGGTTCTCCAGAGAAACAGGTCCCATAGGATGTATATAGATATAAAGAAAGAGATTGATTTTGAGGAACTGGCTCATGCAATTATGGAGGCAACTTCATCTGCAAGTTAAAGGCCCAAGAAAGCTGGCAATGTAATTCCAGTCCAAGCCCACAGGCGTGAGAAACAGGTTAGACAATGGTGTACATCCCAGTCCTAAGCCTGAAGACCTGAGACCCAGGAGTACTGATGTCCAAGGGCAGGAGAAGATGAATGTCCAAGCTCCAGCAGAAAGAGTGAATGTGCCCTTCCTCCACCATTTTGTTCTATTAGAGCCTCCACCAGATTGGATGATGCCCACCCACACTGGTGAAGGTGATCTTCATTACGCTGTTCACTGATTCAAATACTAATCTTATCTGGAAACATGCTCACAGACACGCCCAGAAATAATGCTTTACCAGCTATCTGGGCATCCCTTAGCACAGTCAAGTTGACACATACAATTAACCATCAGACTAATACTACAGGTATTTAGGAAGTACTACAGCTATTTATAGTTCCCCAAACACTCAAGGCTATCCCATCTGAATTTGCAAACACCAGTGAGAGAGATGTTAATTTCAATTAAGGGGGACCTTCAAGATGGCGGAGGAGTAAGATGTGGAGACCACCTTGCTCCCCATAGAAAATTCAAAACTACATCTAAAAAAAAAAAATACATCTACATGGGAACAACTCTGACAGAACACCTACTGAATGCTAGCGGAAGACCTGAGACATCCCAAAAGACAAGAAATTCCCCATGTACTTGGCTGTGTGGCTGACACAGTCTTGGTGCTCCAGCTGGGTGTCACGCCTGAATGTCTGAGGTGGAAAAACAGTTCAGGACATTGCTCCACCAGAGACCTCGCAGCCGCACGTATATCAAATGATGAAGCTCTCCCAGAGATCTCCAACTCAACGCTAAAACCCAGCTCCTCTCAACGACCAGTAAACTACAGCGCTGGGCACCCTATGCCAAACAAGTAGCAAGACAGGAAAACAACCCCACCCAAGAGTAGAGAGGCTGCCTAAAACCATAATAATTTAACAGACACCCCAAAACACACCACCAGATGCAGCCCTGCTCAAGAGAAAGACAAGATCCAGCCTCATCCACCACAACACAGGCACCAGTCCCCTCAATAAGGAAGCCTAAACAACCCACTGAACCAACCTTACCCACTGGGGGCAGACACCAAAAAGGGGAACTACGAACCTGCAGCCTGCAAAAAAGAGATCCCAAACACAGTAAGTGAAGAAAAATGAGAAGACAGAGAAATACACAGAAGACGAAGGAGCAAAGTAAAAACCCAACAGACCAAACAAATGAAGAGGAAATTGGCAGTCTACCTGAAAAAGAATTCAGAGTAATGATAGTAGAGATGATCCAAAATCTTGGAAGTAGAATGGAAAAAATACAAGAAATGTTTAACAAGGATCTAGAAGACCTAAAGAGCAAACAAACAATGATGAACAACGCAATAAATGAAATATAAAATTCTCTAGAAGGAATCAATAGCAGAATAACTGTGGCAGAAGAACAGATAAGTGACCTTGAAGATAAAATAGTGGAAATAACTACCTCAGATCAGAATAAAGAAAAAAGAATGAAAAGACTTGAGGACACTCTCAGAGACCTCTGGGACAACATTAAACACACTAACATTCGAATTTTAGGGGTCCCAGAAGAAGAAGAGGAAAACAAAGGGACTGAGAAAATATTTGAAGAGATTATACTTGAAAACTTCCCTGATATGGGAAAGGAAATAGTTAATCAAGTCCAGGAAGCACAGAGAGTCCCATACAGGATAAATCCAAGGAGAGACAACCAAGACACATATTAATCAAACTGTCAAAAATTAAATACAAAGAAAACATATCAAAAGCAGCAAGGGAAAAACAACAAATAACACACAACGGAATCCCCATAAGGTTAACAGCTGATCATTCAGCAGAAACTCTGCAAGCCAGAAGGGAATGGCAGGATGTATTTAAAGTGATGAAAGAGAAAAACCTACAACCAAGATTACTCTACCCAGCAAGGATCTCATTCATATTCGACGGAGAAAGTAAAAATTTTACAGACAAGCAACAACTAAGAGAATTCAGCACCACAAAACCAGCTTTACAACAAGTGCTAAAGGAACTTCTCTAGGCAGGAAACACAAGAGAAGGAAAAGACCTACGATAACAAACCCAAAACAATTAAGAAAATGGTAATAGGAACACACATATCGTTAACTACCTTAAATGTAAAAGGATAAAATGCTCCAAACAAAAGACACAGACTGGCTGAATGGATACAAAAACAAGACTAGTATATATGCTGTCTACAAGAGCCATACTTCAGACCTAGGGATACATATGGACTGAAAGTGAGGGGATGGAAAAAGATATTCCATGCAAATGGAAACCAAAAGAAAGCTGGAGTAGCAATTCTCATATCAGACAAAACAAACTTTAAAATAAAGACTATTACAAGAGACAAAGAAGGACACTACATAATGATCAAGGGATCAATCCAAGAAGAACATGTAACAATTATAAATAGTTATGCACCCAACATGAGGGCACCTCAATACATAAGGCAAATACTAACAGCCATACAAGGGGAAACCGACAGTAACACAATCATAGTAGGGGACTTTAACACCCCATTTTCACCAATGGACAGATCACTCAAAATGAAAATAAATAAGGAAACACAAGCTTTAAATGATACATTAAACAAGATGGACTTAATTGATATTTATAGGACATTCCATCCAAAATCACCAGAATATAATTTCTTCACAAGTGCTCATGGAACATTCTTCACGACATAGCATATCTTGGATCACAAATCAAGCCTTGGTAAATTTAAGAAAATTGAAATCATATCAAGTATCCTTTCTGACCACAACGCTATAAGACGAAATATCAATTATAAGAAAAAATTGTAAAACACACACACACATGGAGACTAAACAAAACGCTACTAAATAACCAAGAGATCACAGAAGAAATCAAAGAGGAAATCAAAAAATACCTAGAAACATACGACAAGGAAAACACAATAACCCAAAATCTATGGGATGCAGCAAAAGCAGTTCTAACAGAGAAGTTTACAGCAATACAATCCTACCTCAAGAAACAAGAAACATCACAAATAAACAACCTAACCTTACATCTAAGGCAATTAGAGAAAGAAGAACAAAAAAAACCCAAAGTCAAGAGAAGGAAAGAAATCATAAAGATCAGATCAGAAATAAATGAAAAGCAAAGAAGGAAATGATAGTAAAGATCAATAAAACTAAAAGCTATGGGCTTCCCTGGTGGCTTAGTGGTTGAGAGTCCACTTACTGATGCAGGGGACACAGGTTCGTGCCCCGGTCCAGGAAGATCCCACATGCTGAGGAGTGGCTGGGCCCATGAGCCATGGCCGCTGGGCCTGCACGTCCGGAGCCTGTGCTCCGCAACAGGAGAGGCCACAACGGTAAGAGGCCCATGTAACGCAAAAGAAAAAAAAAAAAAAAAAACTAAAAGCTGCTTCTGGGCTTCCCTGGTGGCGCAGTGGTTGAGCGGTCAGCTGCCGACGCAGGGGACACGGGTTCGTGCCCCGGTCCGGGAAGATCCCACATGCCATGGAGCGGCAGGGCCCGTGAGCCATGGCCACAGAACCTGCGCATCCGGAGCCTGTGTTCCACAACGGGAAAGGCCACAACAGTGAGAGGCCTATGTACGGTAAAAAAAATTAAAAAATAAAAATAAAAAATAATAAAAGCTGCTTCTTTGAGAAGATAAACAAAATTGATAAACCATGAGCCAGACTCATCAATAAAGAAAGAGAGAAGACTTAAATCAATAGAATCAGAAATGAAAAACGAAAAGTAACAACTGACACTGCAGAAATACAAAGGATCATGAGAGATTACTACAAGCAACTTTATGCCAATAAAATGGACAACCTGGAAGAAATGGACAAATTCTTAGAAAAGCACAACCTGCCAAGACTGAATCAGGAAGAAACAGAAAATATAAACAGACCAATCACAAGCACTGAAATTGAAACTATGATTAAAAATCTTCCAACAAACAAAAGCCCATGACCGGATAGCTTCACAGGTGAATTCTATGAAACATTTAGAGAAGAGCTAACACCTATCCTTCTCAAACTCTTCCAAAATAGAGCAGAGGGGGTAACACTCCCAAACTCATTCTATGAGAGCACCATCACCCTGATACCAAAACCAAACAAAGATGTCACAAAAAAAGAAAATTACAGGCCAATATCACTGATGAACATAGATGCAAAAATCCTCAACAAAATACTAGCAAACAGAATCCAACAACACATTGAAAGGATCATACACCATGATCAACTGGGGTTTATCCCAGGAAGGCAGAATTCTTCAATATACACAAATCAATCAATGTGACAAACTGTATTAACAAACTGAAGGAGAAAAACCATATGATCATCTCAACAGATGCAGAAAAATCTTTTGACAAAATTCAACACCCATTTATGATAAAAATCCTCCAGAAAGTAGGCATAGAGGGAACTTTCCTCAACATAATAAAGGCCATATATGACAAACCCACAGCCAACATCATTCTCAATGGTGAAAAACTGAAACCATTTTCTGTAAGATCAGGAACAAGACAAGGTTGCCCACTCTCACCACTATGATTCAACATAGTTTTGGAAGTTTTAGCCACAGCAATCAGATAAGAAAAAGAAATAAAAGGAATCCAAATCGGAAAAGAAGTAAAACTGGCACTGTTTTCAGATGACATGATACAATACGTAGAGAATCCTAAAGATGCTACCAGAAAACTACTAGAGCTAATCAACGAATTTGGCAGAGTAGCAGGATACAAAATTAATGCACAGAAATCTCTTGCATTCCTATACACTAATGATGAAAAATCTGAAAGAGAAATTAAGGGAACACTCCCATTTACCACTGCAACAAAAAGAATAAAATATCTAGCAATAAACCTACCTAAGGAGACAAAAGACCTGTATGCAGAAAACTATAAGACACTGATGAAAGAAATTAAAGTTGATACAAACAGATGGAGTGATATACTATGTTCCTGGATTGGAAGAATCAACATTGTGAAAATGACTCTACTACCCAAAGCAATCTACAGATTCAATGCAATCCCTATCAAACTACCAATGGCATTTTTCACAGAACTAGAACAAAAAAGTTCACAATTTGTATGGAAACACAAAAGACCCCAAGTAGCCAAAGCAACCTTGATAAAGAAAAACGGAGCTGGAGGACTCAGGCTGCTTGACTTCAGACTATACTACAAAGCTACAGTAATCAAGACAGTATGGTACTGGCAGAAAAACAGAACTATAGATCAGGGGAATAGGATAGAAAGCCCAGAGATAAACCCACACACATATGGTCACCTTATCTTTGATAAAGGAGGCAAGAATATACAACGGAGAAAAGAGAGCATGTTCAATAAGTGGTGCTTGGAAAACTGGACAGCTACATGTAAAAGAATGAAAGTAGAACACTCCCTAACACCATATACAAAAATAAACTCAAAATGGATTAAAGACCTAAATGTAAGGCCAGACAGTATGAAACTCTCAGAGGAAAACATAGGCAGAACACTCTGACACAAGTCACAGTAAGATCCTTTTTGACCCATCTCCTAGAGAAATGAGAGTTAAAACAAAAATAAACAAATGGGACCTAATGAAACTTCAAAGCTTTTGCACAGCAAAGGAAACCATAAACAAGACAAAAAGGCAACCCTCAGAACAAGAGAAAATATTTGCAAAGAAAGCAACTGACAAAGGATTAATCTCCAAAATTTGCAAGCAGCTCATGCATCTCAATATCAAAAAACCAAACAACCCAATCCAAAAATGGGCAGAAGACCTAAATAGACATTTCTCCAAAGAAGATATACAGATTGCCAAGAAACATATGAAAGGATGTTCAACATCACTAATCATCAGAGAAATGCAAATCAAAACTACAATGAGTCCACTCTCTACATCTGCATCTTTGTTCCTGTCCTGACCCTAGGTTCTTCAGAACCATTTTATTTTTAGATTCCATATATATGTGTTAGCATACAGTATATGTTTGTCTCTTTCTGACTTACTTCACTCTGTATGACAGACTCTAGGTCCATCTACCTCACTACAAATAACTCAATTTCATTTCTTTTTATGGCTGAGTAATAGTCCATTGTATATATGTGCCACATCTTCTTTATCCATTCATCTGTCGATGGAAACGGGGAGGGGGAAGGTAAGTTGGGACGAAGTGAGAGAGTGGCATGGACTTATATATACTACCAAATGTAAAATAGATAGCTAGTGGGAAGCAGCCGCATAGCACTGGGAGACCAGGTCGGTGCTTTGTGACCACCTAGAGAGGTGTGATAGGGAGCGTGGGAGGGAGACGCAAGAGGGAAGGGATATGGGGATATGTGTATACATATAGCTGATTCACTTTGTTATACAGCAGAAACTAACACACCACTGTAAAGCAATTATACCCCAATAAAGATGTTAAAAAAATAAAATAAAATTTCAATTAATATTCCTATTTTATAAATAGAAGGCTGGAAAGGTTCAATTACTAGTCCAAGACAGCACAGTTAAGATGCTGTAGAACTAAGACTCAAACGAGAAGACTTCAGATCATAAATTCTTCCCACCAGCTGCTCAGCCTGAAGCAAGTAAAACACACTCCCATCTATTATTTGATAGGACCATGACCCTCTGCAGAAGAAAAGATTTTACACCGTGCCCAGGATTAAAGTCAAGGTAAGAGTTGGCTTTATTCGCAGCTAAGAACCTTTGCCAAGAGGGAAGACAAGTCCCATTCAGGCTCACACAAGATCTGCATTAATTCAGAAGCAAAGGGAACCCCAGGTTGGTAAGAAAAGACCTCGGCAACAGCATCCTCACTTCCTCAGGCTCCCGGACCTGATGCACTCCTCTCTCCTGCCTCTCAAACCCACAGATGCACAAACATTTTTAATGAGCTTGGTGTCAAACCGCAATCGTCACAGGAGCAGGGCCCAGGTTTCGGATCAATGTGAGCAATATTTAGCCTTCCCCGGGCCCTGCCCGTCACCCTCACCTGTTCAGCAGTTCTGCAGTGCTATTTTTAGTGTGTTAAGTTGATAGAGATCCCTGGAGTGATGTGGAAAGGGGAAAGGCACTGGAAAAGTGCTGCTAAATTTGTAACCTGACAGAGGCCTGCAGCTAGAGTTTCAGTAGGGAGGTGATGCGGGAGTGAGGTGAACAGCCCACAATCAGTTCATGTCTTAACTGATGGATACTGTTTCAGGCTGCCCTGGCCTGGGCAGGGGGAAGAACGACCAGCACAATTCTCCTTCTGCCTCAGTGATAAAGTAAATGAAATAAATGATGTGGGGGAAGGATGGACTGGGAGTTTGGGATTAGCAGAGGCAAACTAATATATAGGATGGATAAACAGCAAGGCCCTACTGTATAGCACAGGAAACTACATTCAATATCCTGTGATAAACCATAATGGAAAAGAATATATATATATAACTGAATCACTTTGACGTACAGCAGAAATTAACACAACATTGTAAATCAACTCTACGTCAATAAAATAATTTTTTAAAAAATAAATTAAGGGAATTCCCTGGCATCCAGCAGTTAGGACTCAGCAATTTCACTGCCAGGGCCTGGGTTCAATCCCTGGTTGGGGAACGAAGATCCCACAAGCCTCGCAGTGCAGCCAAGTAAAAACAAAAACAAACAAGAAAAAGACAGCACTGTTCTATGAGCTTAACCTTTACAAATAAAATAACATAAAACAGATGATGATTCCATATATATGTGTTAGCGTACAGTATTTATTTTTCTCTTTCTGACTTGCTTCACTCTGTATGACAGTTTCTAGTTCCAACCATGTCACTACAAAGCCGCATAGCACAGGGAGATCAGCTCCGTGCTCTGTGACCACCTAGAGGGGTGGGATAGGGAGGTTGGGAGGGAGACGCAAGAGGGGGGGGATATGGGGATATTTGTATACGTATAGCTGATTCACTTTGTTATACAGCAGAAACTAACACACCGTTGTAAAGCAATTATACTCCAATAAAGA
Organism: Orcinus orca; assembly: GCF_937001465.1. Taxonomy (NCBI): domain Eukaryota; kingdom Metazoa; phylum Chordata; class Mammalia; order Artiodactyla; family Delphinidae; genus Orcinus; species Orcinus orca. The sequence continues at coordinate 50,797,613 of NC_064568.1, forward strand.
TGTTTTTAAAAAATAGATGATGAAATGAAATTAAAATAATAGTATTCAGGGAGGAAAACCAGCCCATAAGCTTACATTACATTAAAACATATGTTAGGAAATAAAAACCATTCACTCTTAACCAATGTCAAACCTTTGGTTTCATACTCAAATAACCTCTACCCTAACATTCCCTCTGGAAAGCTGTCAGTGTAATTAGAGCTATAACAAAGGACATACAGACTTACCCAGGAAAGAAAATTATGACAGGCTTGATCAAAATTACCCTATAAATATCACTTTGCTGTTTTAACTACCATGTTTTAGTTCTAGGGCCATGAAAATGAGTCATATGCTACCAAAACCAGGCATGAAATTTGATTAATTTCTTTTATGGCAGCCACAAGTACAGATGTGCCCACTGAGAGGCTCGCCCTGTGATTAATGTATATAAGGTCCCTGGTGGGCAGGTCCATAAATGTGAAAGTTATACTGAAAGGAAGGCTGAGGGAATAAAAATAGAAATCGAGAACTTTTCCTCCACCTTCTGCTGCTAAGCCATGAACATCCCAAGTGAGGTTTCCCTAGAATGGCAAAAGATGGAGTAACTCTTGGCCAAGGGAAGTGCACTGGGCACCACCATCTAACTACTCAACCTTGCACATGGTGCTGATTTTTTTATTCCTTGACAACTTTAGAAGGTGATGGGTTTTCACCAAATTTGGCAAGTACACCAAGAAACACAAGGGCAATTTGGGGGTGAGGCAGAGAAAAAGGAAGAGAAAGAAAAAAGTACAGTTCCACCTGCCTTCTTGGAACAATAGGTTGACTAATGAACATTTCCAAAGGATGATTTTTTTGCCTATCATTTTTGTTGTCGTTTATTGAACTTCACTATGAAGACTGAAGTTACAAAGGAAAATGTCTTATGAAGGGGAGAAAAATGACTTATTCCCATCACAAATGAAGGAAGCATCCCTACCATCTCCTACATTGTTCATACAAACATGAGTCGTTTTACCTTGTTTCTGAATCAGGACATGCTCAGATACCACTTCCTCTAGAAGTGGGAATCAGAGGTTTTGAAACCTGTTCACTGATGCAAGATTTGATTCTGACTGACTTGTCAGAGGAACATGAAATTTTTATCTCTCTGGGTCCATGGGAAAAAAGGCTAGGCTCTCTTTTCATAAAGGCTTTTGTTTAAAATATTAAATGTTAATAACTAAATTGATAAAGAGGATTATTAAAAGAAAGATTTAGAGTTTCCAGACCGCTGGTTCAAGACATGTGGAATATCTGAAAGCTGAATATAGTTTATTTTTACAAATCTTCCAGATTTGTTTTGTTTTTTTTAACATCTTTATTGAAGTATAATTGCTTTACAATTGTGTGTTAGTTTCTGCTATATAACAAAGTGAGTCAGCTATACATATATAAATATCCCCATATATCCCCTCCCTCTTGCATCTCCCTCCCACCCTCCCTATCCCACTCCTCTAGGTGGTCACAAAGCACGGAGCTGATCTCCCTGTGCTATGCGGCTGCTTCCCACTAGCTGTCTATTTTACATTTGGTAGTGTATATATGTACATGCCACTCTCTCACTTCGTCCCAGCTTACCCTTCCCCCTCCCCATGTCCTCAAGTCCATTCTCTACGTCTGCGTCTTTATTCCTGTCCTGCCCCTAGGTTCTTCAGAACCCTTTTTTTTTTCAGATTCCATATATATGTGTTACCATACAGTATTTGTTTTTCTCTTTCTGACTTACTTCACTCTGTATGACAGTCTCTAGGTCCATCCACCTCACTACAAATAACTCAGTTTCTTTTCTTTTTATGCCTGAGTAATATTCCATTGTATATATGTGCCACATCTTCTTTATCCATTCACCTGTCGATGGACACTTAGGTTGCTTCCATGCCCTGGCTATTGTAAATAGTTCTGCAATGAACATTGTGGTACCTGACTCTTTTTGAATTATGGTTTTCTCAGGGTATATGCCCAGCAGTGAGATTGCTGGGTCATATGGTAGTTCTATTTTTAGGTTTTTAAGGAAGCTCCATACTGTTCTCCAGTGGCTGTATCAATTTACATTCCCACCAACAGTGCAAGAGGGTTCCCTTTTCTCCACACCCTCTCCAGCATTTACTGTTTGTAGATTTTTTGATGATGGCCATTCTGACCAGTGTGAGGTGATACCTCATTGTGGTCTTGATTTGCATTTCTCTAATGATTAGTGATGTTGAGCATCCTTTCATGTGTTTCTTGGCAATCTGTATATCTTCTTTGGAGAAATGTTTATTTAGGTCTTCTGCCCATTTTTGGATTGGGTTGTTTGTGTTTTTTGATACTGAGATGCACGAGCTGCTTGTAAATTCTGGAGATTAATCCTTTGTCAGTTGCTTCATTTGCAACTATTTTCTCCCATTCTGAAGGTTGTCTTTTCATCTTGTTTATGGTTTCCTTTGCTGTGCGAAAGCTTTTAAGTTTCATTAGGTCCCACTTGTTTATTTTTGTTTTTATTTCCATTTCTCTAGGAGGTGGGTCAAAAAGGATCTTGCTGTGATTTATGTCATAGAGTGTTCTGCCTATGTTTTCCTCTAAGAGTTTCATACTGTCTGGCCTTACGTTTAAGTCTTTAATCCATTTTGAGTTTATTTTTGTGTATGGTGTTAGGGAGTGCTCTAGTCTCATTCTTTTACATGTAGCTGTCCAGTTTTCCCAACATCACTTATCAAAGGTGATGTCTTTTCTCCATTGTATATTCTTGCCTCCTTTATCAAAGATAAGGTGACCATATGTGTGTGGGTTTATCTTTGGGCTTTCTATCCTGTTCCATTGATCTATAGTTCTGCTTTTGTGCCAGTACCATACTGTCTTGATTACTGTAGCTTTGTAGTATAGTCGTAAGTCCTGGAGCCTGATTCCTCCAGCTCCATTTTTCTTTCTCAAGACTGCTTTGGCTATTCGGGGTCTTTTGTGTTTCCATACAAATTGTGAAATTTTTCATTCTAGTTCTGGAAGAAAGGCCATTGGTAGTTTGATAGGGATTGCACTGAATCTGTAGATTGCTTTGGGTAGTATAGTCATTTTCACAATGTTGATTCTTCCAATCCAAGAACATGGTATATATCTCCATCTGTTTGTATCATCTTTAATTTACAGATTTGTTTTGATTCTACAGAGACCCACTGGCCATCTACTCAGTTCCACTTTGGAAAGCTAGGAGGAGGTGAGAACATGTCCCTGAATGCACCTGTCACGTACATTCAGCTCCATCATCTGAGGTGGGGGGGAGGAGCTGCTCTTCCCATTGGCTGCCCTGAGGAGCCCCAACTGCAGTGGGAGGGAAGGACAAGAGGACTCAAGGTGGGGATGGCATGAGAATATTACCAGTGTTAGGAAGATCATCAAGGCAGGCTGAGGAGGTCTTGCCCAAACCCAGTCAGAAATTACCGAGGGTAGGGTTTTTGACCCACATGTCTTCAGCTGAAACAACCTTCACATTTCGCCTTTATCATCACAGAGCATCCTGCAGTTTTTCAAGCATCATCCAGGACTGCTGTCCATCTGTCCTCCTGAGGAATTGCTAGTCCTGCCACCAGACTGTCTATCTGTTTCCATCAGACATTGGCCTTTTGGTTATAATAGCTAGTGAAAGCCAAGCATTGATTTTCTGAGCCAGTTATTAGCTCTTTCTCACTGAAAGCCATATCGTAAGCCCTATATCTGATGAGCACCGTTTTTTTCAGTGAGCAATTGGAGACTGTCATTATCTCTGAGTACACAGAGGAGCCTCTGCCCCCACTGAAGCCATCCAAAAACCAGAAAAAAGCTGGAGAAGCACCATTCTGGCCGCCATTATCCTAGCATGTTCAGTGGACTAACCTACTCTTCAAATCCACCAGTGGAGATTTCAAACCTGGGTCCCACTCATGTAATGAGAAGGTCCTTTGTAAAAGATGGACTCCCTCTAGCCCTCTCCCACTCAGGCATTGAACCCCTAAACTGGGGAATACAACCTGAACCAGCCAAACTATCATCTGACCTTTGGCATTTTGTCTTCACATTTCTGTCTGAATCTCAAATCTGAGGGTGGGGGGAGAAGCCAGCATTAGATTAATAAGATTCATGAGGAAATAATGATTACCTAATTTAGCAGTGAGAAGAGAGGATGGGAACAACCTTCAAATATCATCATCCGAGGCACTGTTGAAATGCCTCCTTTCTCTGACACAGTTCCGTCAATTAGCTGAGCACAGCAATTACCATTCCTTTCTCTTTTTTATTTGCAAAGAACCAAAACTTTGTAAGGATGATAAATGACTCCCTGGAAAATTCAATGCTGGTTCTGCTAAATTTGCACTTTCCATATTGTAAGGGTTTTGGTGGATTTTTTTTCCAGTTATTTCTCATAATCAATAGGGTGAGCAGCTGGGGGAAAAAAAAAAAAACCACTTTGTGTAGAATTCAGAGATGGGGACCTTACAAGAAATTAGACACACTCAGATCTGTCCAAATGACCAGCAAATGAATACCTATCTCAGTGTAATTAGTACAGTCAAGGACATTGTTAGCCAAATAATGAAGTAAATCTCATTTTAATTGTTCTGAATGCTATTCCCATTCCCCTAAAAAGAAGAAAAGGAAATGTATTCAGATTATGACCTTTGAGAGTTCTGGACTCATTAGCGTTTCATGTAACACAGCACAGAATTAAAGCGGGAGCGAATCCACAGTGTTCCCCTCACTGCAGCGTGTACCTCGTTAATGGCACATAATTAAGGAGGTGTCAGTGTTGGTCCCGGGTCTCAGTTGACAATGTCTCACAAACAGCATCTTCAGTCCAATATAATAGCCAGCTTACAGTGGTTAAACCTGTTCATTAAAAAGAAGACAAAGGAGACCCAATTTTGCTCCAGTGCTAGGACAGGGGACAAAAAGAATAGGGAGGTGGACACTGATACCTCTCCTGAACCGGGTTTCAGAAGTTTCTGTAGCCTCAAGGGCTCACCACAGCAATATAAGAGGAGGGGGCAAGAAGGAAGTGAGGAAAACCAGGCACAGATAGAGACCAGGGAAGGAATGGTGAAGGAGAAAACTCGAGAGAAGAGAGACAGGGAGACAGAGGCCATTCTGTCTGTCATTGCCCCCTCGTGCCAAGACAGACTGCCCTCCACAGGCTACAATTAACGTCACAGTAAAGGAAGAGGTAACAGGAGAAACCGGGCAGGCAGAGCAGCCTAGAGATGTCTGTTTCAGAGACTCTCCACCCAGAAGAGCCCAGCCGCAGCCCAACTCCCCACATCATCTGGCTGAAGAGGTCTTTTCCATTATCCATTGCTGTATCACAAACCACCCAAAACCAGTGGCTTAGAACAATGACGATCTATTCTTCTTCATGATTTTGTTGGGGGGATGAGTTCTGCTCCAGGGGGTGTAGCTGTGGTCACTCCTCTGGCTGTGTTCAGGCAGACTCTTGGCTGGGGCTGGGACTTCCAAGATGGTCACTGAGAAGGAAGGGTGTTGGTCCACGTGGCATCTCATCATCTCATAGGGTGGTCACCTGGAGCCTCTTTACAGCATGGCGGCCAACTGCCAAGAGAGGCTTCCAAGAGGACAAGCCCCCAAAGTGCGAGCACTTATCTAGCCCCTTCCTGCTTTATGTTGACCAATGACCCATTGGCCAGAGCAAGTCACAAGGCCAAGTCCCAGGTTAGTGCGGGAGGGGATGCCCAAGGGTGTGCGTTCCAAGATCCACGGTTCACTGGAGAACACCAGTCTACCACAAGGGCACAAGCCTTCTCAGAATCAAAGGCCTTTCTGAGGCTTCACCTCCTTTCCACTGAGGCTGCTGGAAGGCATGTAACACAGCAATGCTGTAGAAACTGCCATGGATTTGAGGTTTGCTCACACACACGCACACGCACACACACACACACACACACACTTCCAGTGTTTCTTTGCTCTGTAAATGGTACCACGATCCATTCCACTGTGCATACGAGATCCTCCCTTGATATCACCCTCTCCTCCTCACACCCTAACTCAGCCCATTACCAAATCCCCTTCAGGGAAGGACATCAATTTAGGGGGGACACTATTCAACCCAATACAATTTGCACTAAGCATGTGGCAGCACTGAATGAGTAAATGGACAAACGAACAGACAAATGCAGGACTGGATGGTCAACCAGCAACCACTGCACGCCAAGACCACTAGATGGGCCTTTGTGAGTCCCCGCTGGACATTGATCTGTGAAGGGGAAAGCTACCTTGGGCCTCTGGCCTCTTTTTTGGGATGGATGTTCAAAATACAGGGTTTTTAAAACACTGCAGAAAGAGCAAAGACACCTTTCAAAGTGAAAAAGCAACGATGCTCACAGTAGTGAGCCTCCAGGCTTCATGGAGGGGGATCTTCGGAGCACACAATGTGTCTGACAGGCGGCCATCCCCCGGTCTCTCACACACGCGAGCTCAGTTCTCCCAGACTATTGTTTTTCTTAATGAGGCCTGAATTTGGGTTCATCCACCATATGACAAGTGCCCAGAGAGGGCCCATCTTATTTCCATGCTCAGCCCTCATTAGAAGTCTCAGCTAAGAAGCTGCTAAGCCCTGACACTGCACATTTATTTAGAACTGCAAGCACCTGTGCACTAGAAAACCAGGCCAGCAGAAAGTCTGGCCTCCTAGTCACCACTCCCGTCCCCAGCAGTCTCTATTATCAGGGTCAGCCTGTCCTCCCTTGCCCCCATCTCAGCCCAGCCCGAAACGAGAAGTCACAGTGATTCAGGCACTTGATGAAGGCAGAGCACCCCCCCCAGCCCCACACATGAGCACCTAGACAGACAGCCTCATCACTGCAGTCCCCTCCCACGCTAAGGCGCTTCCCACTAAGGCTTAAAGAAATCATTATTGTAGGGCTGGGAGACATAGGAAATAGCATTAGCCTAAGGAGGAAGCAGATTTCCTGAGCCCAGCTGAGAAGTACAATTAAGGTGTAATATTTTGTCAAGGGTTGTCCTCCTCCTGACTGCTTATCAGTATTAAGAGACAATTTATACTTTGCAATTCTCTGGGGTGGTAAGTATTCCTCACAGCAGGCAGGTGAGATTAAACTGTCCATCGTGAGGCGCTGGCCTTCCCGTGTTGCTACACACACACAGCTGGGGAGATGCCAGCCCCTGGCCCTTGGTGGAGCTGCTGACCTGGAGCCCTACCGACCGTGAGCAGGATGCACCATCTCCCCCTTGACCTTAACTATTGCTGGGAAACTGGAATCAGGACCAACAGGAAGATTCAGGACCCTCCTTACACACGGGGCATGGGCGGGGTTCCCCTCTTCAACACACAAGATAAGATGTCTTAGCTTTACTCCCAAGGGTCTCTGATCCCCCAACAAGTTGAAAGTGGGGTCCATTGGGGGCCCCCCTTCCAGCAGGGAACTGCTGTCACTAAGCAGAAGGCACCCTGATTAGCTCACTTCCTCATACAAGTTCACATGATGAACACATTCAAATAAGTTCATGCATCTCCAAGGGGACACATTTAGCCTGTCTTGAAATCCAGTCAGCCTGGATTTCTCTCTCTGTTATAAAGGGTTTCAGCACATTGAATAACTGAAAATCTGTTGACTCTCCTTATCTTCCTAAGTTTTATTCACTTGAAAATGAATGCTCATGTCCACAAAAAGACTTGCACAGGAATGTTCATTGCAGCTTTATTCAAAATAGCCCCAAACTAGAAACAACCCAAGTGTCCGTCAACAGAAGGGATAAACAAGCTATGGTGTATTCATACAATGGAATACTGCTCCTCAATGAAATATGACAAGCTGCTGACATATGCAACAACGTGGATGAACCTCACAGACATTATGTGGAGTGAAAAATTCAGACCCCAAAAAGTACAGACTGTATGATACCATGTCTATGAAGTATAAGATCAGTCAAAACTGATTTGGGGGCTTCCCTGGTGGTGCAGTGGTTGAGAGTCCGCCTGCCGATGCAGGGGACACGCGTTCGTGCCCCGGTCCGGGAGGATCCCACATGACGTGGAGCGGCTGCGCCCGTGAGCCATGGCCGCTGAGCTTGCGCATCTGGAGCCTATGCTCCGCAATGGGAGAGGCCACAACAGTGAGAGGCCCGCGTCCGGGAAAAAAAAAAAAAAAAAAAAAAAACTGATTTTGGTAACATGTCAGGACAGTGGTTATCTCTGAAGGGGGGTATTGACTGGATGGGTATTTTTTGGGGTGATGGAAATGTTCTAGTGGTCACACAGGTGTATACCTTGTAAAAAGTCATCAAGTTGGACACTTAAGATTTGTTCATTTTACTGTATGTAAATTAAACCTCAGTTTTAAAAAACTTCTAAAATTGACTCATGGTGCCATTTAACTTGAATTATATCTTCCCCTCCAACCTACCAGACTGTCCCAACCTTCCAGCCGTTTGCTGAAAATAAACTTCTCAGCACTCTGGGACTGTTGGCTCCTCCACCAGACCATGAACTCCCAGCTCTTTCTGCGGCCCTCTGATGGCTGCTGGATGAACGGGTGAACGGACGGATGGATGCTGGGAGATGACCAGTCAGTGTTAGGCTATGTGATCAGATGACAGACTTAAGTTAATGGGTCACAAGACGATGAAACCATAACTTACCCCCTTCATCTGAGCTACTGGAAACCATGTTTAAAAACTGTGATGGAGGAAAAGAACTTGGATAATCCAAACTTAGTCCAAAAATGACTTGTATGTGTCTCAAAAATTGTTACTGCTGCCTCACTGTTTAGTTCAAAATTTTCTTACTTGCTAAAAGGCTACAATAGGCAGGAAGCAAACCAAATCAGTTATGGAGATGGCAGGCTGGGAAAAATCTTTTATAGGCAATTAACGTCTGAGAATCCAGTTCCAGTGAAAATGCAGTTAATCTTTGGGTCTCCATTACTGGGAGTATCTTATTTAGACTGAAAACTGTCCATCAGGATCCATGTTTCTGCTTTGAACCAGATTTTGGAGTCTTTTTCCTTTTAACTCTGAATGTGTGCACAGGATTCTTTCCTCAGAGGGACAAGAAAAAAACCTTGGCTATAAAATGCATTCTCAATTACTTTTCACACACACAGAGAAAAAGAGAGAGAGAGAGAGAGACCATATCCCAAGAGAAGGGATGAAGGGGAGAAGAGGAGGGCTATCTTGCTTCAAAGAGGCGTTCTTTTGACCTTTTGGGGTGAAGCTGATTCAAATACCTGAGCGGGAGAAAGGTTACGCATGTGAAAATGTTAAAAGATTGATAGTTAATTGTTTAAAGTGCTAAAGTAATAAAGGGCAAATTTGCCACCATTTCTCTCTGAGTACGGGGTCTGGGATATTCAGATACAACTGGCTAGGCTTTCAAAAATGAAGATGAACGTTGTTCTTTAAACCAACAGAGCATGCAGCCGTCATGGATTAGACAACCACCAGAAACCTGGCCCTGGCGAGTCCCTGCCTGTATTTACAAAGCCACCGATGCTGACGCAGGGCACTGTCCTCCGATAGCCAGGGGCTTGCAGCCTGCAGGTTCTGAAGTCAGTCAGGAAACTAACTTTAGCAATCCCTTTAGACAAGCGCGTGCGTGCGCGCGCGCGCGCGCGCACACACACACACACACACACTCACAATCCATCCAGCCCCGCCAGCATCTCATCACCAGGATTCAGAGAGCAACACCTCTAGCAGGTGCCCTTGGTCCGAGCTCCCGCAGGCAGTTTAGGTGAAGACCGCTGAAGCTTGTACCCATAGCTCCAATCAGCAAACCCAGTTTCCCACAAAGCCTTCCTCCCCTGGTCCTGGAGAAGCCCCATATCTGGCTTCTCCAGACCACACCCTGGGGCTGTCAGTGGGAGGATGGCCACGACTGGGCCTCCCCCAATTCTTTTTCCAAGTTTCACAAGTCTCTGATGAGCACAGCTACAGAAGGCTGGCACAGCCTGCTTCACATGTGCCTCCTTAAAAAATCCCACCCTCTCCCATGTGTCATATTCCCACAGCGATATGAGGACGTGACCCACAACCGTGGATGACACAACCACAGTTTTGCTTCACAAGCTGGTGTGATGAAGGAATTGAGCCAAACTGAAATTTGGGGACAGCCAATCTGGTCTGAGAAGAGGGGCTTACCTCCAGAATGAACTGAGGAATCGGGGGACCACAGAGCAGGGGCAACAGGAAAGAGGAAAAGAACCAGAGGCCACACTGGCATCCGCAGTCTTGACTCTCTCAGCTTTAATCCCAGCTTCCCGCCCATTCTAGGCCTGGCCCAGGCTTCAGAAGAGGGATGGTGATGAAAGCTGCTCCAGATGCTGGGTCCAGAAGCTGGACTCTCAGCTCTGGCACTCGGCACTTGGGTAACACTTAGGAGACAGTGCAGCTGTGGGCCTGGGTTTACCCATCTGTAAAGTACAGGTTATCTTGGTGCCCACCACAGGCTTGTGTGGAGGACTAAATTGGTCATATATGTAAGGCCCAGAGCATCACGCCCAGCACATGAGGACTACTCAGAAGTATATTACACCCTAGTGCTAACAGTTGCATGATATTGGACAATGTACATAACTTGTAAGGGTCTTGATTTCTGAGCTGTAAACTAAGGAAGTAAGATGAGCTTTGTATCCAATAAAGAAATGTAAATGCTAAAAAAAAATTAAAGCAGTCCACGACAGGTTAACATGAAGATAAATAAAGAGTTCAAAGGATTTGGAGGGCCGCTCTTGGCCCAGAATCCCCACCACCAATATTGCCTCCCAGAGAGAAGGCACTAACCCCATGCCTGGCTCTTTTGTTATCACCTTCTGAGGGCAGCATGGGGACCCGCCTCAGTCTCAGGGCTGGGTCAGGATGTCCCTGGGTCTTCATTATCAAGATCCATTTTTCCTCCACGTCAGAGGACTAGGAACAGGAAGGAAGGAGAAAAGGGGGCATTGCTGTGACCTCCCTACTTTGTGCTGTCACCACGCCCTCACTCAGAGGCTCCTACTGGCCCGCCACTCAGAGTCCAAGCCTCACTGCCCTTCCCACGGAAGGCCTGAGACCAGGCCTGCTCTCAGACGTGGATGGCTCCCTCAGCTGCGTTCTCTGCCCTCTCCTCACTTCCACCACCACCAGCCCATCCTTGGAGCCCAGAAAAGTGGACACCTCTGTAGTCAGGACACCCAGTGGTTTCCAGGCCCTGTGTCAGCACCTTTCGATGAGCTCCATTCTATTTTTAGTCAAGATGGTGTTGAAAGAGCCAAGAAATCTCCCACCTACCTCTTTCTCCTGCACAAGGTCCTACCTAGAAAAAATCCTCTTGTTCTCAACCTGAGAAACAGAGTGTTGGAACCTGAAAGTTTACGGGCCGGATGAGAACTGAGGAAGATGGAGACAGGGAAAGAGTGACACAGAGCAGATTAGTTATAGGAGGCGGAGTCCAGCATGGGAGGGAGAAGTCTGGAGAGTGATGGAGAAAAGGAAAGTAGTGAGGTGGGGTTGGGGGCGGGGGGTAGTGTTCAGGCAGGGTAAGAAGTCTGGGGGCCCAGGGTAGGCCAGGGGAGGAAGACACAAAGGTAAACATTAGGATGGGAAAAGCCCAGACCAAACTCCTGAATCTCTCCCACACACTCCTCGCCCACCCGCCACCCCATCCCAATGTGACAGAAAGCACTTCATAAACCTGCATCCATGGAGGTGTTTGTTATGATCCTAGCTTCATCTTTTGCCAGGACTCCCCCTCCACTGGCTCCTTTCCCCATGAATGGCAGCTGATTCCGTAAACTAAGGGTGGTTTCGTTCCCCAGAAAAACCCATCTGAGAGCCCTCCATGCCCAAGGGTTGATGGCATGCCTTCAGGTTTTCCTCCTGAAAGAAAGGCTTTTGCCACACATTTGTGAAAGGCAGATAACATAAAAAGGGAAAACGCTGAAGGCAGAGATTAAGAGGAAATAATAAAGAAAAGATGGGTGAGGAAAGCAGCTTCTGCATCCTAGTTTCTTCCACTAAAGCTGGGCAAAACATCCCCCAAACGGCCAGAATGCTCACACCTTTGGATGTGCAGACTTGCTTTCCACACATTCTAGGGAGTGACACCCGTGCAGAAGGTGCTGGAAGGTGCTGGAAGGTTGGAGTAGCCCCTGTTGACTGAAAGGCACCAAGAGTTTCTGGAGGACCCTCAAGCTTTCTACTTCCCATCTTCAAGACCCCACTTTATTGAACTACCCCTCTACACCCCTTAAACCTGTCTGCATCTTCATCCTCAGACCCTGTCACTGGGGACACTCCTCTGAGCTCAGAAAGTTCTCATTCACTTTTTTTTTTGCTAAGGGGGGGGGTTTAGGGATTCAATTTCACACACACTGATAGGCTGCTGCTGTAACAGGTGTGGCTATCTGGTTGACCCAGTAACCTTCACTTCCCTGCTACGTTATACACGAAGAAGCACCGCAAACAGCGGCGACAGTGAGCAACCAAGTAATCTAAAAAGACAGCACCATTTACAGCAACGTGGACGGACCTAGAGACTGTCATACTGAGTGAAGTAAGTCAGACACAGAAGGATAAATATCATATGATATCGCTTATATGTGGAATCTAAAAAAATGGTACAAATGAACTTATCTACAAAACAGAAACAGAGTCACAGATGTAGAAAACGATCTTATGGTTACAGGTGGTAAGGGGGGGAGAGATAAATTGGGAGATTGGGATTGACATATACACACTACTATATATAAAACAGATACCTAATAAGCACCTACTGTACAGCACAGGGAACTCTACTCAATACTCTGTAATGGCCTATATGGAAAAAGAATCTAAAGAGTGGATATATGTATATGTATAACTGATTTACTTGGCTGTACAGCAGAAAGTAACACAGCATTGTAACTCAACTACACTCCGATAAAAATTTTTTTAATAAATAAATAAATAAGAAAGTAAAAAGACACCAAATAGGGAGCGAAGAGTGGGAGAAAACACAACAGTTTGGAGGCATTTGGTGCAAAACTGAGTGCAATGCCTCCCGAGCAAAGCCACAGGAGATGGTGCTGAAGGTGAAAATCAGACAAGCTTCATCATATTCATGCAACAAATGATGTACTGCATATATTTGGAATTCCTCATTATGTCTCAAAATCTTTCTCAAAAAGAAGTATTTTTCCATTTCTTTGTAGCTGTTAATAATGACTTCATTTTCAAAGAAAAAAAAAAAAAAAGAGCATTAGGACAGCACAATGAAACACTTGCCTTTTTAAGAGATGAAAAGTCCTAACCCTCACCCTCCAGAAACAGCCTGTGAACGTCCAAGATAAACCCAGTACTGAAATTCAGGTAGGAAAGGCTCTCTCAAATCCTGTGTGCTCTACTGAATGTAGAATTTTAACTCCCTCGGCTCTATTCATTTCCAGACCCATAGGAGCCAAACTAGAGAGAGTCCTCATAAAGGCAAGGATACAGACATGAGAAATACATGGAAGGGGATGGGTGCTGCATGGACCGCAAGACGCTGCCCTAATGATGACCAGAGGTCAGCATAAACAGGGTGAATATAAATAATCTGGGGTAGAAGGAAGTGGGGAGTATAGACAAAATAAAAGTTGGTCATGAATGGATCACTGCTGAGGCTGGCAGTTGGGTATATACAGTTTATTATATTATTCTCTCACTTTTGTATATGCTTGAATTTTTCCATAATAAAAAGAAGATATTTTATGGGGAGTTCCCTGGTGGCCTAGTGGTCCGGATTCTGTGCTTTCATTGCTGTGGGCCAGGTTCAGTCCCTGGTTGGGGAACTGAGATCCTGTAAGCCACGTGGCGCAGCCAAAAAAAAAAAAAAAAACATTATTTTAAGGCTGAATTGATCTTAGGGTACTCTGCTTTTAAAAGGTGGACATCACATGATACATTACAAAACCATTCTTTTCAAAAAACAATCCAACAACATAAGAAGGTCCTTTAAAGGATATACTCTAGAAGAGATACATTTATCTGAAAATACCTCATTTCTTGGCAGTAATTTATGTGCAGGGAAGGAAGTGTGTGTATGTCAAACTCTCTTGCCTCTGCTAGGGCCCAAATCTATTCTTTCTGCACTGATAACCTCTCTCTCCACATAGACCAGCCAGCCCTAAGATGTGCAGCCCAAGGCACGGGTAGCTATGGCCATGGGAGGCGAAAATGCTGGGCCTCCTGCCAGATCCTGCCCGAGGAGAGGCGCCCTCCCAGGCTGCCCACGGGTGCCTGGAACCAGGATCTCTATCCCCTGCTGGCTGCCGGGGTAGCCTGGGCAGGGCCGAGCTGGATCCAGGCTCTGAGATTTAGGCTCAGGCACACATGTGTCACCACTGGCCTCTTCCTGGAGCCTGAAGGGTTTCACCTCACCCCCTGGGTGTCAGCCATTAGGGAAGATTGGTGCTGCAGAGCAACGCACTGTCTCAGACCAAAATTAAATTGAGTTTTCAGGAAACACAAGCACTCGAGTCTGAGGGGGGATCCAATCATTCATTCCAAAGCAAGTTAATTTATTCTACATTTGTTCACATCAATGACGTATCAACGGCCTGAGCTCAAGAGCCGTGGGTAGGAGACAGCAGCCAGCCTTGGCATTCCAGTGGGCTTCCTCTGGAGGCTCCAAATGATTTCCTGTTTGTGAATACTTAGAGGTGCCAGCCTTCTCTGCATGTTCCTGTCAAGGACCATTTGATATGATTATCCTTGAGGAAACAGTGCATCGAGATAGTTAATGACTTATGAACAGACAGTCACTCAAGGCAGTAGTGGCCATCCACTATTTTTACAGAAGCCCCCATCTCACAAAATGGTACCATCACCCATCTTATTACTCAAAACAAACCTGGGCACCAGCCCAAAAAGTACCCTCTCCAACACATCTGAGCCAATACAGTCCATTTTCCTTCCTAAGTTTCTCTCAAATCCACCCAGCTCTCCATTCCTACCTCCAATACCCTCAACCACTCTAATTTCCTTGAGCTTACTGATATCTGTGAGAAAGTTCAAAATGAGGCCAAGCAACGGAGGACACACCTCCAAACCCCAGGAAGGAAGATGTGCCTTCCCTGCCAGGAAGCCTGGCATCGTAGAATATCAAATCCTCCCCGAGTCTCAGCATCTGTCTCAACCCATCCCCCAAATTGGAGCCAATCAGGCCAGCATCGATGAGGAAGATTTGCTTGAGAGGTTGTCCCTGAAAGCCACTCTCAGCAGCAAGCAGAAAATCAAAAGCCCTATCCCAAGAAGAACGAGAAAGGAGTTTGGGGACCCGGTTAAGAATTTCACATAGGGTTACTAGCATAAAAAGTTGACGGTTGAGTCTTTCAATGTGTCAGGCTGGTTTCATGTGAAACTCATTCTAATTCTTGAGGGACTCAAAGAGGCAGCCTGTTGACATGACCAAGAGCAGGTTTTGCTCAAGGTGTTTAGTATTGGACTTAAAGCCCTTTAGCTGGAATTTTCCATCTGCATTTCGCCCCAGGCCCCACCACACCTGACAGTATGACACCTGGCCAATTTGCATATTTCCGCAACCTTCTGAACCCTCCAGGCAGTTAATTGCTTCACCCCCATAACATGAGCATAAATGACAACAGAAAGCCCCAAAGGAGCACATTGTACAGTGTGAGACACTTCTCTCCCTGACCCAGTGTCTCTGGAGAGGGAGGGAGCTGGGAGCTGCTCCAGGACCTCTCGCCAAATCCAAGGAGGGAGGTAAACCAAGTGTCTATCAGGTACTCACAGACTGCTCAACTAGAAGGGGAAGCCGAGAGTGCTGGAAGCAGACAGGTGAGAGGCAGGTTGTGTCTCGAGCTTCCACGGCCAGGCAGAGGGGAAGTGGGGGGTCAGAGCCATCTCCCAGCTGAGGGCTGTGCTCTGGGGCCAGCTGGTGTTCAGCCTCCCTGGTTACCAGCGCATGAACAGTTGAGATGGAAGCAGCACCACGGAGACCATCATGTAGATGGCTGCAGTCTGCTCCATGGACCCTGCTCGGGCCTGTGCCTTCTTGCCAAGAGCAGAGCAGCCCTGGGTAAAAAGGCAGCTGGAGGGTTTTGGCTGCAGCTGAACATCCTCTGCAGTGTTCACTCCGGAGGAGACGCCACTACCTGTGGGTCTCATGGAGCAGGAGGCCACGGTCAAGCCCTTCTTATCCTCAGTGGAGCTCCTCTTGGCCAGCAAGGCCCTGGCATTTCTATCTCCTGCCCTTACAAAGAAGGTGTTCAATCCAACTCTTTACGCTTGAAGACCTTTCTAGAAATCCAAATTATCCAGAAGTCCAGATGGACCACACCTCTTCCGGGGTGGCCCTGGAGGAGGTAACAACCCCTCCCCAGGCAGATGTGATGCTCCAGGAAGCCCAGAGGAACCACCCTAGACTTGAGCACCAGAAGGAAGGGAGCACCAGCTCAGTTCCCCATGAGCTGAGCCTGTCACAGAACAATTCAGGGTTTGCTCTTCTCTGAGTTTCAAATCCCAGACGACATGTCATGTCCATGGTGATGGCTGCTCATTCTACCCATTAGGAACCATGCCCCTTCCAGTTCCCTGGTTGACCATTCACTCCTGTACTCCTCTGTTTGTTTACTCATTTGCTCTTTCATTGCTATCACACACTGAGAATAAAACTCAAAGTCCTCATCACAGCTTACAAGGCTCCTGGTTACTTGACTGGAGCCTCCTGACTGCTCTCCATGCACAGCAAACATCCTCAGTGCTCTGGGCCTTTGCACTTCCTACATGACTCATCGCTCCTTGGATCCTGCACCTTCCAGCAGGCTGACCTGGGCTTGCTTACGTGGTAACTCAGCAAGCTTCTGAGGGAAAGGGAGGAAGCACCCGAGGTCCCTTAAGGCCTAGGCCGGGACCTGGTAGTTGGTCACATCTGCCACCTTCTACCAACCACAGCAGGTCACAGGGCAAGCCCAGATTCAAGGGGTGGGGAAATACACTGCACCTCCTGATGGGAGAAGCTTCAAGGTCACAGAGCAAAGAGGTGTGGATAGAGGGAGGGAGAGGAACTATGGCCATGTTTCAATCCACCATATTCGCATTGCTTTCCCATAAGGATCAGGCCTGGGAGAAATCTCCCGGGGCGGGAGAAGGATTTTCCTTGATATGCCTTCTTATCCCTCTTGGATTTTGAACCCATTAAAGCAAATAATTGCAGCTAAAGCAAATAATAAGCACATAATTTCAACCAAGTCTCTTTTTTAACCTCTTTTTTTTAAATGTCCATTAAGGAAGGAGATGGAAACGTTTAGCTAAGGAAAATATGGGGCTTCATGATCCCTGCACAAGTTAAGATGGATAACCACACGTTGGCTGGGTCTGTGTTTCTAGCAGTCCAGTTTGGTAACTTCTTTGTATTTTGGTTCTTTCTAACGTTCTGCCTGTCCTTAAAGAACAACGTGGCTGAAGTGTCATTTCAGAGGGCTGGTGTCTATGATGTTATGTACATGTGCACTGAGGTCACACCTTCATGGGTTCGGGTCCTAGCTGTGACATTGCCTTTCTGGAATCTCAGGCAACTCGTTCATCCTATTTAAGTCCCAGTCTCCTCTGTAAAATGGAGATAATAACATCTATTCTGTAGGATTTGGGAAAGAATTAGAGAAAATATATACAGAATACCTAGAGAAATGCCTGGCACATAATAGATGAAACAAATAGTACTACTCAGAAAGTTGAAACTTGAATTTTCTTTCCACAATTTCCTACATTACTTTAAAAATAAACCTTCTTGGGGAACTTCCCTGGTGGCACAGTGGTTAAGAATCTGCCTGCCAATGCAGGGGACATGAGTTCAATCCCTGGTCCGTGAAGATCCCACATGCCGCGGAACAACTAAGCCAGTGCGCCTAGAGCCCATGAAGCCACCGCAATGAGAAGCCCACGCACCACAACAAAGAGTAGCCCCCCGCTCGCCGCAACTAGAGAAAGCCCCGTGCGCAGCAACGAAAACCCAACGCGGCCAAAAATAAATAAATAAATTTTAAAAGTAATATTTTTAAAAAATTAAAAGTGAAAAATAAACCTTTTCGGGAGTTCCCTGGCAGTCCAATGGTTAGGACTCATCGCTTCCACTGCGACGACCGGGGTTCAATCCCTGGCTGGGGAACTAAGATCCCACAAGCCACACAGCGCAGCCGAAAAAAAAAGTAAAACAATACCTTTTCAATAGGACGGATAAACAACAAGGTCCTACTGTATAGCACAGAGAACTATACTCAATATCCTATAATAAACCATAATGGAAAAGAATAGTTTAAAAAGGAATGTATATATATATTTATACGTATATACACATATATACATATATGTATAACTGAATCCCTTTGCAGTACGGCAGAAATTAACACAACATTGTAAATCAACTATACTTCAACAAAAAATGAATAAATAAATAAATAAACCCTTTCAGATCAGATAACTGGCTAGTGCTTCCACGCGAAGCCCTGGTAATCAACCCTTTAAAAAGACATGGCAATCCTCTTATTGGTTATGATTTTCAAAACCCAGGTTTACTTAAGGTAAACAATGCCTGTGTTAATCACTGTCACTCAGAAAGCAAATCTATCCCCCAACCTATTAAATACACCATCAGAAGACACGGGGCATTTTTTTATACCCACAGGTAGATGAGTCAGGCCTCTAGGAACCCAGAGGCTGGGACCACCCCAGAGAGAAGTAACCTCTTTCCAAATAAAGTGTGGGGTTTGGAGAAAATTAGACTCTAATTCAGAAGATGGCTAATAAGAGAATGGTCTGATGCCATTTGCTCCAGGAGGTGCTCTTGTAAACCCTAGGGAAATGAGGCTCAGGTCGACAAGATGCCTCCTGGGATTTGGATGGATAACCCAGATGAATCAAGTGGATTATCAAGGCTCTAACTAGGCTGACTGCATCCTTGCCAGCTTAATCACAAAGGCACTTCTCTGGAAGGGTAGGGCTCCACCCTTGCTAGGGGCTTAGAAAAAGAAAGGTCCTGGTATCCAAGCAGTGGGCTCAGGGCTGCCGGGAAGCCAAAGCATGGTGCGGTTGCGTGGGGTGCCTGCCGGGTGGCTGAAAACTGAAGACGATTGCTTTCCAACGACAAGCTCCAGCTCACACTTGCTCGCACATACAGATTTATTACCCAAACAGTGAGAAGCGAAATTTTATGTCTTCGACAAAGGAGGAGCATTTTGAACAAGGGATTTACAATGACCAAGAGACAGCAGAAAGATACAGTCCTTTGCATCCATCCGAGCAGTAGGGCAGTCTGAGAAATGATTATCACTGCGTTCCTTGAGGGCGTTCACCAGAATTACAATGAGAAACTGGAAACTTCCACTGTGGAAAGGCCAGGACTGGCAGAAATGTGAAGAGGGCTGAAGTACTCTTCTAGACTTCGCGGCTCTTCTCTCCTTCCCAGCTAACCTGCCCCCATAACTCACCCCTAGACCCTCTCTCCTGCATCCCACTCTCCCAACATCAAAGGCTAACCCTAGGGAATGATCTAATCCAGGGACCAGCTAACTTTTCCGGTAAATACTTCAGGCTTTCCAGGCCATGGGCCTCTGTTGCACCGACCCAGCTCTGCTATTCCAGTGCAAAAGCAGCCAACAACAAAACCGTGTTCCAACAACACTTTTATTCATGGACCCAGAAATTTGGGTTTCATATCATTTTCATGTGTCATGAAATATCTTCTCATTTTGATTTTTTTCCCAACCATTTAAAAATGTATAAACCATTCTCAGCTCACATGCCACACAAAAACAGGTTGGCAGGCAGCACTGGCCCTGGGGCAGCAGTACTCCTGATCCAGTGAAGTCGCACACACTGGAAAGTAAATGACTACTAGGGTTGAAAGTATCACCTCTCCCACAGGGAACTGCACATAAGGGAGTCAACAATGACCCCGCAATCCCACTACTGGGCATATACCCTGAGAAAACCGTAATTCAGAAAGAGTCATGTACCAAAATGTTCATTACAGCTCTACTTACAATAGCCAGGGCATGGAAGCAACCTAAGTGTCCATCAACAGATGAATGGATAAAGAAGATGTGGCATATATATACAATGGAATATTACTCAGCCATAAAAAGAAACGAAATTGAGTTATTTGTAGTGAGGTGGATGCACCTAGAGTCTGTCATACAGAGTGAAGTAAGTCAGAAAGAGAAAAACGAATACCGTATGCTAACACATATATATGGAATCTAAAGAAAAATGGTCATGAAGAACCTAGGGGCAGCACAGGAATAAAGACTCATACCTGCTAGAGAATGGACTTGAGGACATGGGGAAGGGGAAGGGTAAGCTGGGACAAAGTGAGAGAGTGGCATGGACATATATACACTACCGAATGTAAAACCGACAGCTAGTGGGAAGCAGCCGCATAGCACAGGGAGAGCAGCTCAGTGCTTTGTGACCACCTAGAGGGGTGGGCTAGGGAGGGTGGGAGGGAGGGAGACACTAGAGGGAAGAGATATGGGGATACATGTATATGTATATGTATAGCTGATTCACTTTGTTATAAAGCAGAAACTAACACACCATTGTAAAGCAATTATACTCTAATAAAGATGTTTTTAAAAATTTTTTTTTAAAAAAGGGAGTCAACAGAATCCATCCTTCCAATAACTAGTTACTGAGCATCTTCTAAGTGCCAAGCGCCATGCTGCATCCTGGAGATATACTGGGTGATCCAAACAAGTCCTGGTCCCTGAATTCCTATAGCTGATGGGTTAGCAGGGAATTTCCCTCACTGTATTATGTGAAGACTTAGAGCAGGAAGAGAGGCTATCTTAGAATGCCCAGAAAACTCCCCTGGATGTCAAATCCACACCCTTGAACCCAAAGTCAACCTTTGACAAACCCAAAGACTGAACCGGCTACAACACAGCCCCGCCATTCCTCCAGCTGGATGTCTTCCGGCCCCAGAATTCCTTGAGGAAGCAGCAGCTGCTTTGTCCTGTGGAGAGTTGGATGCTTTTGTTGGGGGGGGGCGGGGGGGGTTTGGAGTGTAGTACAGAGGTGAGGGGACCAAGTCAGGAAGATCACTGAATGATATTAAAACTCAAATCACAGACTTGTGGTGGGATTAACACCTGTTCCCAGGCAAATTTACCGATGATAACTCAGAACTTTACGTTTTCTGGGCAACGAGACTCATTTACGCAAAGCTTTTGAAAATTCTGTTGTTCTGTCTCCCCAGCCTGTGAAGGGTGCAGAACGCAATCTGCACTTGCTTATTTTGTATCTAAGCAACTGTCAGATTCCATATCTACTAATAAGAAAGGGTATAATTATACCGTGATACTTTAATTAGTAGCAGATGCCTGTGTTTGGGAATAAAATGTAAGATTTTGAGAGACCCGGAAGCTCAATTATATGCAAACTTCAGGTGCCTGATGCTTAAGACTCTAAACCTTCCTCTTGGTCAGCGAGGACACAGATGCCCAGACAGTGGCCTTTACCAGATTTGGCCACAGTGAGGAAGGCCAGGGGCCTATATGCATGCAATTTTCATATTATTGAATATCACTGTGTAATAGGAACAGACTTTCTCTAGCGCTTTTCCAGTTATGGATGGTAACATCTTTATTTTTAATTCACCACTTCTTTCTACCCACAAAACCTATTCAACTAATAAACCCTAAGAGAAAGAGAGGTGAGAGCCTGGAGAATTCGGACAGACTACCATAAACTGTGACTGGATTACAGTTTGGACAGCAACACCCAGACAGTATTTTTGAGTTTATCTATTGCAGAAGGTGTATTTCGTCGGGCCAAAAAAAAAAGTCTTTAAGTTGACTAGCTTGATTTATTTTCATCCTGTCAGAATTCAAGGCAAGTTCCTACAGATAAAAAAATAAAATTTGCTTCCTCAGGTCTGAAAGCACTACATCTTGTATCCAGGCCTATAGGGAGGACAGAAGTGATCAAACATGTCCTTGGAATTGCTAATACTGCTGCTTACTCACTTCCACCTGGTAAATGCAAAGCCCCCGAGGGCTTAAAAAAAAAATCATCAAAATTCAAAAAAAAAGAAAAAAAAGAGGAAGAGAGAAAGAGAAAGGGAAACTAATATAATGAAGAAAAAAAGGGGGGTGGGGGCAGGAAGCCATTCTTCCATACCTGTATCCACCACTCACCATAAGGCACCTGGGCCATAAGCTGATCCATAAACTGATAGAGGCTGTATTTCAGTCTCTTTGTTTGGCCTCGGTCCCTGGCACAGAGCGGGCCCTCATTTAAGGTTGCCAAAACAAACTGAATGGAACTCTCTGGGCCTCAGTTTTCTCATCTGAACAAGACAGGCTGGGGACAGGACAATCTCTAACATCTATTCTGTAATTCTACAACCCTATTACCAGTAGGCTTGCAGACTTCTGCAGGGGTCAGCTGTCCAGCCAAGCCTAAATTTTGGTTAAAGACAGAGAATAACTTGAAAAAGTCCAGACCCTGACCTTAAACACTGAAATCTCTAAGAAGAATGTGTCTCCGCCCATCTGAAAACAACTTCAAGGTGTTTTCAGATGGCACGTCCACCAAACAGTCAGGAAAACATGACTGTCTCTGAACGGATTTCCAACGAAGCGCTCCAACTTTGGGGTCCACTGGCCAAATGAGAGAGTCTCTGGAACAAACCACTACAGGATAAAAGAAGCTGGACTCTATATGGTGACCTCACAATCTGGGGAATTTCAGGAAACCTTCCTTTGCACTTGTTTTCTTAGAAACCAAAGATGGACTCCAGTCCCTCAAACATGGGGGGCCACAGGGCTCCACCCTAGACTTTAGTCCCAGGGAATCTATGGAGGATGAAGAAGAGAGAACCTTAGGAGCCAAGATAACCATGTATATTCTTTTCCCCAGTCTGAATTCAGCCAAACAGCTGGACACAGGAGGAAAGCAGATCTGCGCTCTGTCCCCTACAGAGCTGGAGGGTGTTAGCAGAGCCTCTGGGCAGCGGGTGGGCCTATCCTGCAAGCCCACTGCATGGTGGGAAAGGATGCTCTCATTCCCTGCCAGCCAACTTTGACCAACCCACACTGCAGACTGGCTGCCGCTGCCTCCCTGACCTCAGGGAGCAGAACAAAGTGGATTGGGAACTTTTTCCCACTCTTAATTCCCTTCAGCTTCGCTGTACCCAGCTGCTGACATCCCTCCCGCGGGAAGACTGTGTATGTTTAACATAGCTCGAGGCAAAAAAAGAAGCAATTACTCTTGCCCAAATCTCTGATTCCACAAAACAGCCTTCCCAGACTCGCTGGTGAAGTCTCAGTTTCTTTAATATCATCCCAACAATCTCCTTTCACGACCCAACTATGCTCAGCCACCCCTACCCACGCCTTTATCATTTTGTCTTGACCCTTGGCAGTGACAGCGCGGTGCCTGTTTTCTGCCGATGCCTGTCCATCCATTGCCACCTAGCGTTCGCATGCTGTCAGATCCGCCCGACTCTCAGGCAGTTGTTGAGAGCATTTCCTTGAGCAATTCTGTTCGTTCCCCTGGAAAGAAATACTAGGAGTGGGTTTGGCTTTGTCCCCTACTCACAGGGGAATTTCTGACAGTGGGGACACACGGCATGGAGCCTGTTGGTGTCACTGCTGTCCCGGACATCTCTAGAGCAGGGCTTCTCAAATTTTCACATGCATTCCAATCACAGGAGGATCTTGTTAAAATGCAGATTCTGATGCATCAGCTCTGGAGTGGGGCCTGAGACTCCGCATTTCTAACAAGCTCCCAGGTGATGCGGACGCCCTTGGTCCAGAGACCACGCTGAATATCAAGGTGCTAGGGAGGCAGGAGGGACTCATCGGCATTAATTAGCAGCTAAGTATGTCCTCAGCTCTGTCTGTGAATTGCCCAGCGCTGCTTCCACATCCCCCCGCCAACCCTTGCCACAGTCCCCAGGACCCCCTGCTCCAAGGCGGGGTTGATATCCGACTCTACCACTTATAGTGTGGCCTCGGGAAAGACGCTGACCCTCTCTCATCCCCAGTTTTCTCCTCTATCGAATGAGGACAATGATACTCCTCAGGGATAATACTCATAAAGCAATCATTCGTCCCATGGTTGGTGCTGAATGACTCCATCTTATTCTCATTGTCAGGAAAGCTCCAAGGTCCCTATCCCGCTGCCCCTGGACGGTTATTTGTTCTCTAAGAGATGATGAGTATTCGAATAGGCAGGGGCTTCCGGAGGCCAAAAGAGCAGACCCTGATATTAAGAAAAGCGAGGAGGTGGGGAGGAAGAGTGTCAGAGGCAGACAAGGTAATAACTGCTGCTGCCTTTTGATTTCTGCTGAAGCCTCTGGAACCTGCTTTGTCACTTGTGAATGGCTCTCCAGGGAACGTGACAAGTGATGGCCCAGCTCAGGGGCTGTCATCAGGCCATGCACACGCGCCTCCTCCCCACTCTGCTACTTGGTGCCGAAGGCTTTTATTTCTGCACAACTGGCCTTGCTCCCACCCCATGGGCACGAGGCAGAGGGAGAGGCAGGCAGCCAGCACCCGGCCCTGGGGGGCTTTGTGCCATCCGGGGGACAGCAGCAGGTGGGGAGGGGGGTACACTAGGACAGAGGTGGGCGGCGGGCAATCTTGCTCTGTTCCCAGGCTGAGGCCCCAAAGGGCTGACAGTGAGGAGTTAGGAAGGGCAGGAATTATTTGTGCTTATTCCAGATCATTGTTTTGACCAGACTAACCTGCATCACAGTTCCCACATAAAGGAATAAAAATCACAAACTTTTTTAAAAAAAGGTATTCCGAATTCCAGCTTCCTCAATCTGATGGCTAGAAAGTGTTTTCTGCCTAGTACATCCCTTTGTTATTCGAAGCCATAATCAGCCATGAGAAACAGCCATAAACTGAAGTGTTAGAAGCAGAGAGGTAATACATTTGCATTGTTTTGATTCTTCCCGAGGACTTTTCCATTCTATTTTTCTATATTTGAATGGCAATCCTAGATAAAATAATCTTATTTAAAAAAAAAAAAAAAGTCTGGGACTTCCCCGGTGGTCCAGTGGTTAAGACTCCACGCTCCCAAAGCAGAGGGCCCAGGTTTGATCCCTGGTCGGGGAACTAAGATCCCACATGCCACAACTACAGAGCCCATGCACCGCAACTACTGAGCCCGTGCATTCTAGGGCCCATGCACCACAGCTAGAGAAGCCCATGCACCACAATGAAGAGCCTGCAATGAAGACCCGATGCAGCCAAAATTTAAAAAAAAAAAAATGGCTGCAAATCTTTGGCAGGCCTGGAGCATTTTATAATAAATCTCCAGAAAAGCCTTAGGAAAAAGGACTTCGGGGTTACAGAGGAGACACTGAGGCAAGCCCTTTAAAGCCCTGGTGTGAGAACTTCTCCTTGGGGTGAGCTCACAGCAGACTAGTCTTATCTGCCTTCAAGAAGATGTCAATGGTTGGTTCCCTGCTGAGGATCTCTGGAGATACCCCAAGCTTCCCCAGCATTTCCTCCCTACATGCCTTTCTGTTCTTGAACTTAAACCATGTTCCTACTGACTCGAAAACAGCTTCCTCCTTCATTACCACTGACAACCTTCTGAAGTCATTGCACGGAAGACACTGCTAACTGTCTCTCCAGAAGCAGCCTCATCCTGAGGCCTGAGGGGCAAGAGCAGCTCAAACTCCAGGCAAGAAAGGGTTAGGTCAGAAGAGCACTGCTTACCTTGAAGCCCTTCTGGCAAGAGGGGAAGAAAAGAGGTTGCAGAGGTGCACGCCCTCCCCCATGCAGGAGGCCAGCGTGGCTGGCATGCAGAGAACCAGGTGAGTGGTAGGGTAGGTGAGGTCACAGAGACTAGAAGCAAGATAATCTATCCAGAGACTGGTGGGCCAGAGCTGGGATTATTGAACACTCCTGGCACGCTTGCCTCAGGGCCTTTTCACATGCTGTGTGCTCAGCTCTCAAAACTCTTCCCTCGAGATACATAAGGCTCCCTCCTTCACCTTCTTGGTCCTCACCCAGAAGTCTCCCTGACCACCCTCCCAACACCCTTTATCCACCTTTGCTCCTGTATTGTTCCTTCCTAGCACTTATCATTACCTGCTATATGATATATTTCCTGATTTGCCTTGCTTATTGTCTGTCTCCTCCACCTGATTTCAGCTCTAAGAGGGCAAAGACTATTCAGTCCCATGTGCTTAGGACAGTGCTTGGCACTTAGTAGATGCTCAATAAGTTTGTGTGGACTGAATGAATGAATCAGTGAGCCTGGGGTCACGATCAAGTCTAAACCCTCAAATCACATCAAGGAGTCATGGAGTGCTCACTGTGGGCAAAGCCCTGTCCTCGTGCCACAAGGAAGTCAGTGAGCAATAATGCAACATCCCTGCTTCAAAACTCACACAGCCTATTTGGAAGACAAGTCATAAATGTCAGGAAAGATAAACAATAACAGAGTATTTCACCCTTTGTGATCTATTGAGATTTTTCAGTCTCTAAGACAAAATCCCTGTGCTGTAGAGTGTTGGGCTTTGGTGTTATGGAATTAGTGATTCCCTACTTGATGAAGAGCCCTCCATCCTCACCAAATGACACAAGCCTCTTAATATGTATCCAAGGCTGTCTTACAGACATGATAGGACTAGTGCATCAGTCAAGCGGCCGAAAACAGCGCAAGGAAGATACATAAAAGTTCAGTGTATTAAGAGTTAAACAGAGGGCAGACAGCAGAAGCAAGAACTACAATCCTGCAGCCTGTGGAACAAAAACCACATTCACAGAAAGACAGACAAGATGAAAAGGCAGAGGGCTATGTATCAGATGAAGGAACAAGATAAAACCCTAGAAAAACAACTAAATGAAGTGGAGATAAGCAACTTTCCAGAAAAAGAATTCCGAATAATGATAGTGAAGATGATCCAGGACCTCGGAAAAAGAATACAGGCAAAGATCGAGAAGATGCAAGAAATGTTTAACAAAGACCTAGAAAAATTAAAGAACAAACAGAAATGAACAATACAATAACTGAAATGAAAACTACACTAGAAGGAATCAATAGCAGAATAACTGAGGCAGAACGGATAAGTGACCTGGAAGACAGAATGGTGGAATTCACTGCTGCGGAACAAGATAAAGAAAAAAGAATGAAAAGAAATGAAGACAGCCTAGGAGACCTCTGGGACAACATTATAGGGGTCCCAGAAGGAAAAGAAAGAGAGAAAGGACCAGAGAAAATATTTGAAGAGATATAGTCAAAACCTTCCCTAACATGGAAAAGGAAATAGCCACCCAAGTTCAGGAAGCGCAGCGACTCCCATATGGGCTAAACACAAGGAGAAACACGCCAAGACACATAGTAATCAAATTAGCAAAAATTAAAGACAAATTATTGAAAGCAGCAAGGGAAAAATGACAAATAACATACAACGGAACTCCCATAAGGTTAACAGCTGATTTCGCAGCAGAAACTCTACAAGCCAGAATGGAGTGGCATGATATACTTAAAGTGATGAAAGGGAAGAACCTACAACCAAGATCACTATGCCCAGAAAGGATCTCATTCAGATTCAAAGGAGAAATCAAAATCTTCACAAACAAGCAAAAGCTAAGAAAATTCAGCACCACCAAACCACCTCTACAACAAATGCTAAAGGAACTTCTCTAAGGGGAAACACAAGAGAAGAAAAGGACCTACAAAAACAAACCCAAAACAATTAAGAAAAAGGTCATAGGAACATACATATCGATAATTACCTTAAACGTGAATGGATTAAATGCTCCAACCAAAAGACACAGGCTTGCTGAAAGGATACAAAAGCAAGACCCAAATATATGCTGTCTAGAAGAAACCCACTTCAGACCTAGAGACACAGACTGAAAGTGAGGGGATGGAAGAAGATATTCCATGCAAATGGAAATCAAAAGAAAGCTGGAGTAGCAATACTCATATCATATAAAACAGACTTTAAAATAAAGAATGTTACAAGGGACAAGGAAGGACACTACATAATGATCAAAGGATCAATGCAAGAAGAAGATATAACAATTATAAATATATATGCACCCAACATAGGAGCACCTCAATACATAAGACAACTGCTAACAGCTATAAAAGAGGCAATCGACACTAACACAATAATAGTGGGGGGCTTTAACACCTCACTTACACCAATGGACAAATCATGCAAAATAAAAATAAATAAGGAAACACAAGCTTTTTTTGGGGGGGGCGGGTACGCGGACCCCTCACTGTTGTGGCCTCTCCCGTTGCGGAGCACAGGCTCTGGACGCACAGGCTCAGCGGCCATGGCTCAAAGGCACAGCCACTCCGTGGAATGTAGGATCTTCCCAGACCGGGGCACAAACCCATGTCCCCTGCATTGGCAGGCGGACTCTCAACCACTGCACCACCAGGGAAGCCCCGGAAACACAAGCTTTAAATGACACAATAGACCAGATAGATTTAATTGATATTTATACGCCATTCCATCCAAAAACAGCAGATTACACTTTCTTCTCAGTGCTCACGGAACATTCTCCAGGATAGATCACATCTTGGGTCACAAATCAAGCCTCAGTATATTTAAGACAATTGAAATCATACCAAGCATCTTTTCTGACCAAAACACTATGAGATTAGAAATGAACACAGGGAAAAAAACACAAACACATGGAGGCGAAACAATACATTACTAAATAATCAAGAGGTCACTGAAGAAATCAAAGAGGAAATCAAAAAATACCTAGAGACAAATGACAATGAAAACACGACAATCCAAAACCTATGGGATGCAGCAAAAGCAGTTCTAAGAGGGAAGTTTATAGCTATACAAGCCTACCTCAAGAAACAAGAAAAATCTCAAATAAACAATCTAACCTTACACCTAAAGGAACTAGAGAAAGAAGAACAAACAAAACCCAAAGTTAGGAGAAGGAAAGAAATCATAAAGATCAGAGCAGAAATAAATGAAATAGAAACAAAGAAAACAAGGGCAAAGATGAATAAAACTAAAAGCAGGTTCTTTGAGAAGATAAACAGAATTGATAAAACATTAGCCAGACTCATCAAGAAAAAGAGGGAGAGGACTCAAATCAATAAAATTAGAAATGAAAAAGGAGAAGTTACAACAGACACCGCAGAAATACAAAGCATCCTAAGAGACTACTAAAAGCAACTCTATGCCAATAAAATGGACAACCTGGAAGAAATGGACAAATTCTTCGAAATGCACAACCTGCCAAGACTGAACCAGGAAGAAATAAAAAATATGAAGAGCCCAATCACAAGTAATGAAATTGAAACTGTGATTAAAACTCTTCCAAAAAACAAAAGTCCAGGAACAGATGGCTTCACAGGTAAATTCTATCAAACATTTAGAGAAGAGCTAACACCCATCCTTCTCAAACTATTCCAAAAACTGCAGAAGAAGGAACACTCCCAAACTCATTCTATGAGGCCACCATCACCCTGATACCAAAACCAGACAAAGATACTACAAAAAAGGAAAATTACAGACCAATATCACTGATGAATATAGATGCAAAAATCCTCAACAAAATACTAGAAAACAGAATCCAACAACACATTAAAAGGATGATACACCATGATTAAGTGGGATTTATCCCAGGGATGCAAGGATTCTTCACTAGATGCAAATCAATCAATGTGATGCACCATATTAACAAATTAAAGAAAAAAAACCATATGAACCAAAAAACCATAGATGTAGAAAAAGCTTTTGAAAAAATTCAACACCGATTTATGATAAAAACTCTCCAGAAAGTGGGCATAGAGGGAACCTACCTCAACATAATAAAGGCTATATATGACAAACCCACAACAAACATCATTCTCAATGGTGAAAAACTGAAAGCATTTCCTCTAAGATCAGGAACAAGACAAGATGTCCACTCTCGCCACTATTATTCAACATAGTTTTGGAAGTCCTACCCATGGCAATCAGACAAGAAAAAGAAATAAAAGGAATACAAATTGGAAAAGAAGAAGTAAAACTGTCACTCTTTGCAGATGATATGATACTATACATAGAGAATCCTAAAGATGCCACCGGAAAATTACTAGAGCTAATCAATGAATTTGGTAAAGTTGCAGGATACAAAACTAATGCACTGAAATCTCTTGCATTCCTATACACGAATGATGAAAACTCCGAAAGAGAAATTAAGGAAACACTCCCATTTACCACTGCAACAAAAAGAATAAAATACCTAGAAATAAACCTTACAAAAGACCTGTATGCAGAAAACTATAAGACACTGATGAAAGTAATTAAAGATGATACCAACAGATAGAGAGATATACCATGTTCTTGGATTGGAAGAATCAATATTGTGAAAATGATTATACTACCCAAAGCAATCTACAGATTCACTGCAATCCCTATCAAATTACCAATGGCATTTTTTACGGACCTAGAACAAAAAATCTTAAAATTTGTATGGCGACACAAAAGACCCCGAATAGGCAAAGCAGTCTTTAGGAAAAAAAAAGAGTGGGAGGAATCAGACTCCCTGGCTTCAGACTATACAACAAAGCTACAGTAATCAAGACAATATGGTACTGGCACAAAAACAGAAACATAGATCAATGGAACAAGATAGAAAACCCAGAGATAAACCCACGCACCTATGGTCAACTAATCTATGACAAACAATGCAAGGATATACAATGGAGAAAAGACAGTCTCTCCAATAAGTGGTGCTGGGAGAACTGGACAGCTACATATAAAAGAATGAAATTAGAACACTCCCTAACACCATACACAAAAATAAACTCAAAATGGATTCAAGACCTAAATGTAAGACCGGACACTGTAAAACTCTTAGAGGAAAACATAGGAAGAACACTCTTTGACATAAATCACAGCAAGCTCCTTTTTCCATTACTCAACCTCCTAGAGTAATGGAAATAAAAACAAAAATACACAAATGGGACCTAATGAAACTTCAAAGCCTTTGCACAGCAAAGGAAACCATAAACAAGACGAAAAGACAACTCTCAGAATGGGAGAAAATATTTGCAAATGAATCAACGGACAAAGAATTGATCTCCAAAATATATAAACAGCTCATGCAGCTCAATATTAAAGAAACAAACAACCCAATCCAAAAATGGGCAGAAGACCAAAATAGACATTTCTCCAAAGAAGACATACATATGGCCAAGAAACACATGAAAAGCTGCTCAACATCACTATTAGAGAAATGCAAATCAAAACTACAATGAGGTATCACCTCAACTCACACCAGTTAGAATGGGCATCATCAGAAAATCTACAAACAACAAATGCTGGAGAGGGTGTGGAGAAAGGGGAACCCTCTTGCACTGTTGGTGGGAATGTAAATTGATACAGCCACATGGAGAACAGTATGGAGGTTCCTTAAAAAACTAAAAATAGAATTACCATATCCAGAAATCCCACTACTAGGCATAAACCCAGAGAAAACCATAATTCAAAAAGACACATGCACCCCAATGTTCATTGCAGCACTATTGACAACAGCCAGGTCATGGAAGCAACCTAAGTGCCCATCGACAGACGAATGGATAAAGAAGATGTGGTATATACATACAATGGAATATCACTCAGCCATAAAAAGGAACGAAATTGGGTCACTTGTTGAGACGTGGATGGATCTAGAGACTGTCATACAGAGTGAAGTAATTCAGAAAGAGAAAAACAAATATCGTATATTAACGCATGTATGTGGAACCTAGAAAAATGGTACGGATGAACAGGTTTGCAGGGCAGAAACTGAGACACAGGTGTAGAAAATAAACGTCTGGACACCAAGGGGGGCAAGCCGCGGGGGGGTGGGGATGGTGGTGTGATGAATTGGTCAATTGGGATTGACATGTATACACTGATGTGTATAAAACTGATGACTAATAAGAACCAGTGGTATAAAAAAATAAGTAAAATTTTAAAAATAGAGTTAAACAACTACCGTGTAGTGCAGGGAACTATATTCAATATCTTGTAATAACCTATAATCAAAAAGAATCTAGGAAAGGAGGGGGAAGATGGCGGAAGAGTAAGACGCGGAGATCACTTTCCTCCCCACAGATACATCAGAAATACATCTAAACGTGGAACAACTCCTACAGAACCACCACTGAACGCTGGCAGAAGACCTCAGACCTCCCAAAAGGCAAGAAACTACCCAAGTACCTGGGAGAGGGGATTAAGAGTGCTGCTTAAAGGAACTCCAGAGACAGGCGCGAGCCACGGCTATCAGCGCGGACCCAAGGGACGGGCATGAGACGCTAAGGCCGCTGTTGCAGCCACCAAGAAGCCTGTGTGCGAGCACATGTCACTATCCACACCTCCCCTCAGGGGAGCCTGTGCAGCCCGCCACTGCCAGGGTCCCGTGATTCAGGGACAACTTCCCCGGGAGAACGCACGGCCTGCCTCAGGCTGGTACAACGTCACGCTGGCCTCTGCTGCCGCAGGCTCACCCCGCGCACACTCCGTGCCCCTCCCTCCCCCTACCCCTCCGCCTGAGTGAGCCAGAGCCCCTAATCAGCTGCTCCTTTAACCCCATCCTGTCTGAGCGAAGAACAGACGCCCTCCGGCAACCTACACGCAGAGGCGGGGCCAAATCCAAAGCTGAACCCGGGAGCTGTGCGAACAAAGAAGAGAAAGGGAAATCTCTCCCAGCAGCCTCAGAAGCAGCGGATTAAATCTCCACAATCAACTTGATGTACCCTGCATCGGTGAAATACCTGAATAGACACCGAATCATACCAAGTTGAGGAGGTGGACGTTGAGAGCAAGATATATTATTTTTTTCCCCTTTTCCTCTTTTTGTGAGTGTGTATGTGTATGCTTCTGTGTGAGATTTTGTCTGTATAGCTTTGCTTTCACCATTTGTCCTAGGGTTCTGTCCGTCAGTTTGTTTTTTTTTTTACTTTAAAAAAATTTTTCTTAATTTTTATTTTAATAACTTTATTTTATCTTATTTTATTTTATTCTCTTTCTTTATTTCTTTCTTTTCTACTTTTTCTCCCTTTTATTCTGAGCCGTGTGGATAAAAGGCTCTTGGTGCTACAGCCAGGAGTTAGTGCTGTGGCTCTGAGGTGGGACAGCCAACTTCAGGGCACTGGTCCACAAGAGACCTCCCAGCTCCATGTAATATCAAATGGTGAAAATCTCCCAGAGATATCCATCTCAACCCCAGCACCCAGCTTCACTCAACGACCAGCAAGCTACAGTGCTGGACACCCTATGCCAAACAATTAGCAAGACAGGAACACAACCCCACCCATTAGCAGAGAGGCTGCCTAAAATCATAATAAGGCCACAGACACCCCCAAAGCACACCACCAGACGTGGACCTGCCCACCAGAAAGACAAGATCCAGCCTCATCCACCAGAACACGGGCACTAGTCCCCTCCACCAGGAAGCCTACACAACCCACTGAACCAACTTTAGCCACTGGGGACAGACACCAAAAACAACGGGAACTATGAACCTACAGCCTGCAAAAAGGAGACCCCAAACACAGTAAGATAAGCAAAATGAGAAGGCAGAAAAACACACAGCAGATAAAGGAGCAAGATAAAAACCCACCAGGCCTAACAAATGAAGAGGAAATAGGCCTTCTACCTGAAAAAGAATTCAGAATAATGATAGTAAAGTTGATCCAAAATCTTGGAAATATAATAGAGAAAATGCAAGAAACATTTAACAAGGACCTGGAAAAACTAAAGAGGAAATAAGCAATGATGAACAACACAATACATGAAATTAAAAATACTCTAAAAGGGATTAATAGCAGAATAACTGAGGCAGAAGAACGGATAAGTGACCTGGAAGATAAAATAGTGGAAATAACTACTGCAGAGCAGAATAAAGAAAAAAGAATGAAAAGAACTGAGGACACTCTCAGAGAACTCTGGGACAACATTAAACGCACCAACATTTGAACTACAGGCGTCCCAGAAGAAGAAGAGAAAAAGAAAGGGACTGAAAATATTTGAAGAGATTAGAGTTGAAAACTTCCCTAATATGGGAAAGGAAATAGTTAATCAAGTCCAGGAAGCACAGAAAGTCCCATACAGGATAAACCCAAGAGAAACACACCAAGACACATTAATCAAACTGTCAAAAATCAAATACAAAGAAAACATATTAAAAGCAGCAAGGGAAAAACAACAAATACCACACAAGGGAATCCCCATAAGGGTAACAGCTGATCTTTCAGCAGAAACTCTGCAAGCCAGAAGGGAGTGGCAGGACATATTTAAAGTGATGAAGGAGAAAAACCTACAACCAAGATTACTCTACCCAGCAAGGATCTCATTCAGATTTGATGGAGAAATTAAAACCTTTACAGACAAGGAAAAGCTGAGAGAGTTCAGCACCACCAAACAAGCTTTACAACAAGCACTAAAGGAACTTCTCTAGGCAAAAACACAAGAGAAGGAAAAGACCTACAATAATAAACCCAAAACAATTAAGAAAATGGGAATAGGAACATACATATCGATAATTACCTTAAATGTAAATGGATTCAATGCTCCAAGCAAAAGACACAGACGTGCTGAATAGATACAGAAACAAGACCCATATATATGCTGTCTACAAGAGACCCACTTCAGACCTAGAGACACATACAGACTGAAAGTAAGGGGATGGAAAAAGATATCCCATGCAAATGGAAACCAAAAGAAAGCTGGAGTAGCAATTCTCCTATCAGACAGAATAGACTTTAACATAAAGACTATTAGAAGAGACAAAGAAGGACACTACATAACGATCAACAGATCGATCCAAGAAGAAGATACAACGATTGTAAATATTTATCCACCCAACATAGGAGCACCTCAATATAAAAGGCAAATACTAACAGACATAAAAGGGGAAATCGACAGTAACACATTCATAGTAGGGGACTTTAACACCCCACTTTCACCAATGGACAGATCATTCAAAATGAAAATAAATAAGGAAACACAAGCTTTAAATGATACATTAAACAAGATGGACTTAATTGATATTTATAGGACATTCCATCCAAAAACAACAGAATACACATTTTTCTCAACTGCTCATAGAACATTCTCCAGGATAGATCATATCTTGGGTCACAAATCAAGCCTTGGTAAATTTAAGAAAATTGAAATTGTATCAAGTATCTTTTCCGACCACAACGCTATGAGACTAGATATCAATTACAGGAAAAGATCTGTAAAAAATACAAACACATGGAGGCTAAACAATACACTACTTAATAACGATGTGATCACTGAAGAAATCAAAGAGGAAATCAAAAAATACCTAGAAACAAATGACAATACAGACACACGACCCAAAAGCTATGGGATGCAGCAAAAGCAGAGGGAAGTTCATAGCCATACAATCCTACCTTAAGAAACAGGAAACATCTCAAATAAACAACCTAACCATGCACCTAAAGCAATTAGAAAAAAAAGAACAAAAAAACCCCAACGTTAGCAGAAGGAAAGAAATCAAAGATCAGATCCGAAATAAATGAAAAAGAAATGAAGGATAGCAAAGATCAATGAAACTAAAAGCTGGTTCTTTGAGAAGATAGACAAAATTGATAAACCATTAGCCAGACTCATCAAGAAAAAAAGGGAGAAGACTCAAAACAACAGAATTAGAAATGAAAAAGGAGAAGTAACAACTGTCACTGCAGAAATACAAAAGATCATGAGAGATTAATACAAGCAAATCTATGCCAATAAAATGGACAACCTGGAAGAAATGGACAAATTCTTAGAAATGCACAACCTGCCAAGACTGAACCAGGAAGAAAGAGAAAATATGAACAGACCAATCACAAACACTGAAATTGAAACTGTGATTAAAAATCTTCCAACAAACAAAAGGCCAGGACCAGATGGCTTCACAGGTGAACTCCATAAAACATTTAGAGAAGAGCTAACACCTACTCTTCTCAAACTCTTCCAAAATATAGCAAAGGGAGGAACACTCCCAAACTCATTCTATGAGGCCACCATCACTCTGATACCAAAACCAGACAAAGATGTCACAAAGAAAGAAAACTATAGGCCAGTATCGCTGATCAACACAGATGCCAAAATCCTCAACAAAATGCTAGCAAACAGAATCCAACAGCACATTAAAAGGATCATGCACCATGATCAAGAGGGGTTTATTCCAGGAATGCAAGGATTCTTCAATACATGCAAATCAATCAACGTGATACACCATATTAACAAATTGAAGGGGAAAAACCATATGATCATCTCAATAGATGCAGAGAAAGCGTCTGACAAAATTCAACACCCATTTCTGATAAAAACCCTGCAGAAAGTAGGCATAGAGGGAACTTTCCTCCACATAATAAAGGCCATATATGAAAACCCACAGCCAACATCATCCTCAATGGTGAAAAACTGAAAGCATTTCCACTAAGATCAGGAACAAGACAAGGTTGCCCACTCTCACCACTCTTATTCAACATAGTTTTGGAAGTTTTAGCCGCAACAATCAGAGAAGAAAACTAAATAAAAGGAATCCAAATCGGAAAAGAAGAAGTAAAGCTGTCACTGTTTGCAGGTGACATGATACTATATATAAAGAATCCCAAAGATGCTACCAGAAAACTACTAGAGCTAATCAATGAATTTGGTAAAGTAGCAGGATACAAAATTAATGCACAGAAATCTCTTGCATTCCTATACACTAATGATAAAAAATCTGAAAATGAAATTTAAAAAACACTCCCATTTACCACTGCAACAAAAAGAATAAAATATCTAGGAATAAACCTACCTAAGGAGACAAAAGACCTGTATGCAGAAAATTATAAGACACTGATGAAAGAAATTAAAGATGATACAAATAAATGGAGAGATATACCATGTTCCTGGATGGAAGAATCAACATTGTGAAAATGACTATACTACCCAAAGCAATCTACAGATTCAATGCAATCCCTATCAAACTAACACTGGCATTTTCACAGAACTAAAACAAAAAATTTCACGATTTGTATGGAAACACAAAAGACTCCGAATAGCCAAAGCAATCTTGAGAACAAAAAACTGAGCTGGAGGAATCAGACTCCCTGACTTCAGACTATACTACAAAGCTACAGTAATCAAGACAGTATGGTACTAGCACAAAAACAGAAATATAGATCAATGGAACAGGATAGAAAGCCCAGAGATAAACCCACGCACATATGGTCACCTTATCTTTGATAAAGGAGGCAGGAATGTACAGTGGAGAAAGGAAAGCCTCTTCAATAAGTGGGGCTGGGAAAACTGGACAGGTACATGTAAAAGTATGAGATTAGTTCACTCCCTAATTCCATACACAAAAATAAGCTCAAAATGGATTAAAGACCTAAATGTAAGGCCAGAAACTATCAAAGTCTTAGAGGAAAACATAGGCAGAACACTCTAGGACATAAATCACAGCAAGATCCTTTTTGACCCACCTCCTAGAGAAACGGAAATAAAAATAAAGAAATGGGGCCTAATGAAACTGCAAAGCTTTTGCACAGCAAAGGAAACCATAAACAAGACCAAAAGACAACCCTCAGAATGGGAGAAAATACTTGCAAATGAAGCAACTGACAAAGGATTAATCTCTAGAATTTACAAGCAGCTCATGCAGCTCAATAACAAAAAAGCAAACAACCCAATCCAAAAATGGGCAGAAGACCTAAATAGACATTTCTCCGAAGAAGATATACAGATTGCCAATGAACACATGAAAGAATGTTCAACATCACTAATCATTAGAGAAATGCAAGTCAAAACTACAATGAGATATCATCTCACACCAGTCAGAATGGCCATCATCAAAAAATCTATAAACAATAAATGCTGGAGAGGGTGTGGAGAAAAGGGAACACTCTTGCACTGCTGGTGGGAATGTGAATTGGTTCAGCCACTATGGAGAACAGTATGGAGGTTCCTTAAAAAACTACAAATAGAACTACCATATGACCCAGCAATCCCACTACTGGGCATATACCCTGAGAAAACCAAAATTCAAAAAGAGTCATGTACCAAAATGTTCATTGCAGCTCTATTTACAATAGCCCGGAGATGGAAACAACCTAAGTGCCCGTCATCGGATGAATGGATAAAGAAGATGTGGCACATA
Organism: Orcinus orca; assembly: GCF_937001465.1. NCBI lineage: Eukaryota > Metazoa > Chordata > Mammalia > Artiodactyla > Delphinidae > Orcinus > Orcinus orca. Next base: position 50,835,715 of record NC_064568.1, read on the forward strand.
TATACAATGGAATATTACTCAGCCACAAAAAGAAACGAAATTGAGCTATTTGTAATGCGGTGGATGGACCTAGAGTCTGTCATACAGAGTGAAGTGAGTCAGAAAGAGAAAGGCAAATACCATATGCTAACACATATATACGGAATTTAAGAGAAAAAAAAGTCATGTAGAACCTAGGGGTAAGACAGGAATAAAGACACAGACCTACTAGAGAATGGACTTGAGGATATGGGGAAGGGGAAGCTGTGACAAAGCGAGACAGAGGCATGGCCATATATACACTACCAAATGTAAGGTAGATAGCTAATGGGATGCAGCCGCATAGCACAGGGAGATCAGCTCGGTGCTTTGTGACCGCATGGAGGGGTGGGATAGGGAGGGTGGGAGGGAGGGAGACACAAGGGGGAAGAGATGTGGGCACATATGTATATGTATAACGGATTCACTTTGTTATAAAGCAGAAACTAACACACCATTGTAAAGCAATTATACTCCAATAAAGATGTAAAAAAAAAAAAGAAATTAAAGATGATACAAATAGATGGAGAGATATACCATGTTCTTGGATTGGGAGAATCAACATTGTGAAAATGACTCTACTACCCAAAGCAATCTACAGATTCAATGCAATCCCTATCAAACTACCACTGCCATTTTTCACAGGACTAGAACAAAAAATTTCACAATTTGTATGGAAACACAAAAGACCCCAAATAGACAAAGCAATCTTGAGAAAGAAAAATGGAGCTGGAGGAATCAGGCTCCCTGACTTCAGACTATACTACAAAGCTACAGTAATCAAGATAGTATGGTACTAGCACAAAAACAGAAAGATAGATCAATGGAACAGGATAGAAAGCCCAGAGATAAACCCACACACATATGGTCACCTTATCTTTGATAAAGGAGGCAGGAATGTACAGTGGAGAAAGGACAGCCTCTTCAATAAGTGGTGCTGGGAAAACTGGACAGGTACATGTAAAAGTATGAGATTAGAACACTCCCTAACACCATACACAAAAATAAGCTCAAAATGGATTAAAGATCTAAATGTAAGGCCAGAAACTATCAAACTCTTAGAGGAAAACATAGGCAGAACACTCTGTGACATAAATCACAGCAAGATCCTTTTTGACCCATCTCCTAGAGAAATGGAAATAAATACAAAAATAAACAAATGGGACCTAATGAAACTGCAAAGCTTTTGCACAGCAAAGGAAACCATAAACAAAACCAAAAGACAACCCTCAGAATGGGAGAAAATACTTGCAAATGAAGCAACTGACAAAGGATTAATCTCCAGAATTTATAAGCAGCTCATGCAATAACAAATAACAAAAAAACAAACAACCCAATCCAAAAATGGGCAGAAGACCTAAATAGACATTTCTCCAAAGAAGATATACAGACTACCAACAAACACAATGAAATAATGCTCAGCATCATTAATCATTAGAGAAATGCAAATCAAAACTACAATGAGATATCATCTCACACCAGTCAGAATGGCCATCATCAAAAAATCTAGAAACAATAAACGCTGGAGAGGGTGTGGAGAAAAGGGAACCCTCTTGCACTGCTGGTGAGAATGTAAATTGATACAGCCAATATGGAGAACAGTATGGAGGTTCCTTAAAAAACTACAAATAGAACTACCATACGACCCAGCAATCCCACTACTGGGCATATACCCTGAGAAAAACATAATTCAAAAAGAGTCATGTACCAAATTGTTCACTGCAGCTCTATTTACAATAGCCAGGAGATGGAAGCAACCTAAGTGTCCATCATCAGATGAATGGATAAAGAAGAAGTGGCACATATATACAATGGAATATTACTCAGCCATAAAAAGAAACGAAACTGAGTTATTTGTAGTGAGGTGGATGGACCTAGAGTCTGTCATACAGAGCGAAGTAAGTCAGAAAGTGAAAAACAAATACCATATCCTAACACATATATATGGAATCTAAGAAAAAATGAAAAGTCATGAAGAACCTAGGGGTAAGACGGGAATAAAGACACAGACCTACTAGAGAATGGACTTGAGGATATGGGGAGGGGGAAGGGTGAGCTGTGACAAAGTGAGAGAGTGGCATGGACTTATATACACTACCAAACGTAAAATAGATAGCTAGTGGGAAGCAGCCACATGACACAGGGAGATCAGCTTTGTGCTTGTGACCACCTAGAGGGGTGGGATAGGGAGGGTGGGAGGGAGGGAGACGCAAGAGGGAAGAGATATGGGAACATATGTATATGTATACTGATTCACTTTGTTATAAAGCAGAAACTAACACACCATTGTAAAGCAATTATACTCCAATAAAGATGTCAAAAAAAAAAGAATCTGAAAAAGAATAGATATATATGTATAACTCAATCATTCTGCTGTATACCTGAAACTAACATTACATTGTAAATCAAGTATACTTCAATAAAAGAAAAAAAAGAATTTTAAATCATGATGAAAGATATACCATGAGCAGATATATTTAAAGTTACCTTTTGGCCTCTAGAGAAGATTATTACAAGAGATTCGGGGGCAGCAGGGGTCACTTGGGGTCACTTACTGTCTCTTCAAGCAGGATGGGTCAGAAAGGAAGCACGTTTGAGCCAGAATCTCGGTTTACCAAGCCAACTTGAACATGGCCTATTGAGAGACCTGGGCTCCCTCAGACGAAACGAGGGGATTTCTCAGAAAGGATAGGAACCCTCTTTCCCATTAAGAAGAAAATCCCAGAACACCATGCTCTGGAAGTTTTCCTCAGAAGCCCCCTCTCTCTCAGGAGAATTTCAACACTTGGAGCACCCACGCAGAGCTTGGTCTCAGGGGAGCAGCCTTCCTTCCCAGGCAGTTTCCCTCTTTTCCTCATGAATAAGAAGAGCTGAGCCTCGGGGTGATGTCAGGACTGACAGCTCCCAGCTGGGGGAGCAGGCCTGTCTTTTCACCCACTGTGTCACTTCCCTCCTTCATTCATAATTACTCTCACTCCCACCACCAGGCTCAGGGAGCCGCTGCCTGGCAAGGTGCTGTCATTCTCTAAGTCTCCAAATGTGAGCAGGTGTGGTGCTCAGGGGGAGGGGAAGGTAATTATCTCCTGAAATGTACAGCCACCAAAATAGCAAAGTGGTGAGTCACCAAAAACTGCCAACCATGAGGATCATGACAGTGATGTCATCACAAAGAGGAGGAAATAGGAGGCAATACTCTCGAATTCATCTTCTGAAAAGAGGTGGAATATGAAATGGGGGCGAGAGGGCAAGAAATCGCTCTCAGCAATGAGCACGACACCTCCCCACTTCCTACCAGCCCTTCTACACCCTCTCCTGGAAAAGGGGACCGTCTTGAGATGATGCATTCAGCAGACACTGTTCTGCACCTACTACGTGTTCAGATGAATCAAGTGAGCCTCCAAAACAGTCTTTGCAAGGCACTCGCTCGAGTCCGATTTCAAAATTCCTCACAATCGCATCTCTTGACCGTTTTTATCTTAAACCTGCCTGAGAAAGAGCTGCCACCTAAAAATCAATCCCATTCAACTCAGTTTCCAAAGAGAACAGCCTCCTCTGCCTCTTGGAAGAATTTGTTACATCCTGTACGTGACAACCAACACAGAGCTATGAGGGGAAGCGAGTGCTCCTTTAAAAATCTAACAACAGAATAGCTGGGTGCCGGCAGCTCTCTGCACCCTGGAGATGGGGTGATGCTGCCTCATCCAGCTGTCCCCTCCTCAGGGGTCAAGACAGCCAAAGACAAAAGCTGCGGCCACACTGCGGGGCCTTGTAGAGCCAAGGAGGGCCCTTGCCCGGGAAGAGTTAGACCTCAAGGTCACCACCCTCTCTTGGGAACATCCTTAACATCCTTCGGTCCCCTCAATAATTAAGGAGTTCAACAAATCTTTGACACATTTTCATTCTATATTTGTTTGAGTGGCATTTTTAGCATTTTGAAAATTATATATTTGACACGTGAAGGTTTGGGAATATTTCTTGGTGGAGGAGGAGGTGGTAGGGATGCAGCTGAAATGCATGGTTAGGGTTTGGGGGACGGGAACTTGACCGTAGCAGCTATTCACGATAGTTTGGGATTCACTCGTCAGGCACTACCAAGCTCCTTTTACTTACAATCCTCCTTTAATTCCTTCCTACCCTCCAAACATCTCAATCCACCCTCCTTCACAAAGAAACTTATTGTAAGGTCCTGCCCTCCTTTCACGGAGGAGAAAGGAAAAAAATTATATTATTTCCTGCTCGGAGATTTATCGGAAATCCTAGAAGACAAAATTACATCCAAGATCAGCCAAAACCTAAAACAAAGAGAAGAAGCAGATTGCAGGGCTGAGGTCTGGAGGGAGCTCTGCTTGCCATCTGGGGAACAGAGGGGACTCAAAGGCCAGGAAGCCCCACCAGGGCCCCCATCCCTTATTCCGAAGGGGCTGTACATTCTGTCCAGGGCCGCCTCTCTGTGACACTGTTAATTTTCTTCACCTTGCTGTGATTCATGGTTCCTGATGTGTTTCTGTGGTCTTTTCTCACCACCTTTCCCTCAGCAGTGATGTCAGTGATAGAAATAAGGAGTTAAGAACATTCCTATTTGAAATAAGCTGAGGATGGTCTTGGTGGGTTGTCAAAGAATGGCAATTAGCAGCTAAGTGCCATGTCCTTCCTCTGTCATTTTCCTTAACTCGATAACGAATAAATTAGGCTGCTTTGGGATTTTCTCTTTTCATTTTCAATTACAAGTAGCTGAAGCCTAAAATGTCACAAACACAAAAATAACATCTCTTTACATTTTGCCACTGAAAGGCATTTCAGAGGGAGAACTCTATGTTCTGTTTGTCTACATGCGTTTAACTTACATCATTCTTTCCCACCCATGTCCAGCTGGTATAATCCCTGATTTCTTTCCTGTCCCTCTGGTTTTGCTCACTTTTCCATCTTCTGCAGGATTTTTCCTCTCTCAACTTCCCTCTCTCCTCTGGTTCTAAACCTGCCCACCAGTCTCCCAGCAACACAGCCTTTAAACCGGGAGTGCCCACCACCTTGTGTGCGGGACCCAGGTTCCTTAGATTATGAGATCTTCTAGCTCTCAAACCTGCCCTGTCAATCTCTGGGCTGATGCCTGGCCTACAGATGCTGGAGCTGGGGCTCGGATGACTGAGGACCTGGGCCCAGCTCCAATGCCATCACTTATCCGTGAGCGGACCGGAGCAAATCAATGGCTTTGATCCTGTTGCCTTGCCTACACAATGTGAGTGACACATCTCAGGGGCATAGAGGGGACCAACAAGATGATCTGTGAGAAAGCACATCAAAGGGTCTGGAAAGCACTAAACAGATGCTAACTCTGGTTTTCTTTCACCAAATGCCTGGCCATGATTTCTCTCACTCAGAGATTTCCTGCAAGGTTTTCTAAGACAATCCAACAGGACACCTGCTTCTAGAACAAGGCTCTGGCTGATGCCTAGAGGACTTAACCCTGGCCTCTCAGCAACTGTGTGGCCCTGAGGAAGCGTTGATTCTCCCAGGGCCTCACCTTCCTCATCCGTACAGTATGGGTAACAAACACCTCCAGTCTTTCTCACAAGTTATCAGGAGGATCAAATGAACATTTTTTGAAATCATAAATGTTATAGAAATGAAAGGCATTATTGTTTCTTTTTTTAAGATTTTTTTGATGTGGACCATTTTTTAAATCTTTATTGACTTTGTTACAATATTGCTTCTGTTTTATGTTTTTTAGTTTTTTGGCCACTAGGCATGTGGGATCTTAGCTCTCTGACCAGGGATCAAACCCCACCTGCATTGGAAGGTGAAGTCTTAACCACTGGACCACCAGGGAAGTCCCCATTATTGTTTCTTAATTTGTAAAAAGGAAGTAGCGCTTGGCTTCAGCTCAAAAACTCTTCCCATGACCTCTCTGCCTCTCCTTGTGGAAAATCTGACTCTTAGAATATTTCTCCTAAGAAATCTCACTCATTCATTCATTCACTCATTCAGTCAATCAATCCATCAACAAAAATTTCCTGGGGCCTCCCTGGTGGCACACTGGTTAAGAATCCGCCTGCAAAGGCAGGGGACACAGGTTGGAGCCCTGCTCCGGGAAGATCCCACATGCCACAAAGCAACTAAGCCCGTGCACCACAACTACTGAGTCTGCGCTCTAGAGCCCGCGAGCCACAACTAATGAGCCCACGTGCCACAACTACTGAAGCCCGCACACCTAGAGCCTGTGCTCTGCAACAAGAGAAGCCACAGCAAGGAGAAGCCCACACACCACAACGAAGAGTAGCCCCCCTACCACAAGTAGAGAAAGCCCGCGTGCAGCAACGAAGACCCAACACAGCCAAAAATTAATTAATTAATTAAAAACAAAAACAAAAATTTCCTGAACACCTCCAATGTGCCAAGACCCTCCGCCAGGCACTGGGCATCAAAGTTGAATGAGACAGAGTGCCCACTATCAAGACTCGTGGGAGACAGACAGGTACCAGCTGAGATGGGCTTTGATGGAGCAGGACAGGAAGCTACAGAAGCACAGAGGAAGGGGGTCAACTCCATAAGCCCTCTCTGGTCTAGAGGGTCCTGGTGTGAAAAATAGGGGGCTTGAACGAGACAAGCCCTAGGCTCATGAAGATTAAAAAAAATAGGGTTCTAAGACTCAGGATGCCTGTATGCTCTAGTCCAACTGAGATACCACACACATTGAAACTCTCTCTCTCCCTCCCTCCCTCCCTCCCTCCCTCCCTCTCCCTCCCTCTCTCCCTCTCTCTCTCTCTCTCTCTCTCTCTCTCTCTCTCTCTCTCTCTCTCTCTCTCACACACTCACACACACACACACACACACACACACACACACACACACAGGCACAGCCCCCTTGCTGTGGGAAGGGATTTGGCACATAATTCATAACCAGGCACATTCCATCTAGCTCCCCCCACTCTTTTGCTCATGGCTGAGGGCACTGCAGGGGTTTTCTGGATGTAGCTCGAAGAAATCCAGGTTGGGCCAGCCTGGCACAAAGCAGCTGAAATTAGTATGGAGGCTATCCCAGGTGCAGGAGGTGGCTCCGGAGCTACTTTTAGACTTTTCAATATGCAGAGCTACTGCTTCACAATTTCCATTAACCCCTCTGAGGTTGTAGCTGGCAGATTAATTTCCCAGGTCTCCAAGGAATGCTGGACCTTTATTAACCTCGTTGGACCATTTTCTTTGGGGGTTCTTTTCTCTGTATGTGGAAAACACTCGACATCTTCATAGATCTGCTCAATCTACCTTGTGCTTCTTCAGCCAGAAAAGTCAAAAAGAGCTTCCAGATTTTAAGACTCCTAAGCACCCTTCCCCAAAACTCCTTTCAGAGCAAACAAACTCACCATGAGGGCGTGCAGTTAGGAGAAACGATGCATGTATAAGCATGGCGTCTACATACACAAATAAATGGTAATATGTATGACTTCATAAGTATTTATGTAATCAAACCACAAAAAAGACTATCTGTATATATGTGCCACATCTTCTTTATCCATTCATCTATCGATGGACACTTGGCACAAGGAGATCAGCTCAGTGCTTTGTGACCTCCTAGAAGGGTGGGATAGGGAGGGTGGGAGGGAGACACAAGAGGGAGGAGATATGGGGATGTATGTATATGTATAGCTGATTCACTTTGTTATAAAGCAGAAACTAACACACCATTGTAAAGCAATTATACTCCAATAAAGATGTTAAAAAAAAAAAAAAAAGACTATCTGTGTGACCTGAGTTCCAGTTCTAGCTCTGCTGCCAACTATCTACATGACCTTGGGCTCAGCCTTCTATCTCTTTGGGCTTAAGTCGCCTTTTGTATCAAATAAGGGAGTTGGACTAAATCAGTGATTTTCAAAATTTTGAGCAGCAGAATTCTTTCTTGAGACCAATGAGATTGTAGAGGTGCTCAGTGTATATAAGAGATGTTCCAATACATAAGGGAGATGCTCCAGTGGGTCGTGCAGGTCCTGAGTCCCACCTGGTGGGTCTCTCTTATCCCCATCCTGGAGCCCTCTGGGATCGCTGGAGCACAGCTTGAAACCCCTGAACTGAATGAGTGTTAAATCCTTACCAAATCCCAAGTTGTGTTATTCTCATTGCCAAGTTCTTGCCTCCACTGGCACAGCCACCATCTTAGGCTGTTCTGCTGTTTTCAACAGTTCAGATCTACAAGCAAAACCTTCCTGACAGAAACTCGTAACGGCCACTTCACTTACGGTGACCCTGCACGACTCAGTGAGGTTCCCTCACCCCATAGCACTGGAGCAGAAGTGACCCACTTCACAGGAAGATGCCGTCGAGTGGGGACACTGGACAAATGGCTTGAGATCTGCAGTGATAATCCAGACCTCCCAGCACACACAGAGCACCTCTCAAAAACAGGGGTCCACCCCGCGGCCACCAGGCACTAGCAGAGAATGCAGAGACGAAGATGAGTCCTCAGAGGAAGTCACCTCCACTGGGTGACATCCAGCTCTGAGTATCAGTAACTCTATGGGAGAACCTGGTGGCGGTGGACAGGGCAGAGTGAGGGCCATCCTGAGGGCCAGGGCCTGAAACCCAACCATCCTAGATGGGGAGGGGCCACTTTATCTTCCATCCCAAGGGCGTGGCTCACAGATGAGAGCCTCCAAAACTCTGGGGGTTCATTGATCCCTGTAGACAGTACCCTTGGTCAGGAAATCGATTTCAGGAAGTGTCTGCAGGCTCCACTGACTGTTCCATCAGGCAGACAAGTTCCCACAGGACCTGATGAGGAGAGATAGCAACTCATCCTCCCCTTCAACAAATACTGAATGCCCACCATGAGCCCTGAAATGCACCAGGAATTAAGCAATAAGCAAGACAAATATTCCCTGCAAAGCCACCAAATCCAACAGACATTTATCAGTCCTTACGTCATGGAACTTTCAGCATCTGACATAACTGACCACCCCCTTCATGGATCACTGGTTTTCCATGCATTTTACAGACAAAACTCATTTTCCCACCTACCTGCCAGGTCTCCCTTCCAGCCCTTCTCAGCCTTATCCTCCTCTGCTTGGCCCAAGACCCTATCCTAGCATCCTAAGCACTCTCTTCCTCTGGATTTAGACCAAGGGTCTTAACCTGGGGTCCCCAGGCCCCTAGGGGGTCAGTGAACTTGGATGTGAAAAACACTGCATCTTCTTTTTCACTTTCCTCTTACTGACATTTAGCAATTCCTTCAATTATGAATGCAAACAACAAACCACAGCAGTATTAGCAGAACCTGTCACCTTGTCCCCAAGAAAAATTCCAGGGATCTTCATCCCACACAACAGCTGTAGCAGACTTCTCGAAATCTGTATTCATCACTACTTTACAATTATAGTAATTATTAGAACTGCCACTGGGCATTGTTATTTAATGAGTTAATAAAGAAATATCTATACTTCTATATCACAAATTTACTTTTAGTATTTTGATAACTGTATTTCAACATAATTGGTTTCCATTGTTATCTTATACATTTTATCCCACACATTTAAAATGATAGGCATTCCCAGACTACCAAAGAAATCCAAGGCACACAAAAAATGAACAGCTGGGCTTCCCTGGTGGCACAGTGGTTGACAGTCCACCTGCCAATGCAGGGGACATGGGTTCGTGCCCCGGTCCGGGAAGATCCCACATGCCGCGGAGCAACTAGGCCCGTGAACCATGGCCGTTGAGCCTGCGCGTCTGGAGCCTGTGCTCCGCAACGGGAGAGGCCACAACAGTGAGAGGCCCGCGTACCCCAAAAAAAAAAACAAAAAAACGAAGAGCTGCCACCCTTCATATGCCACCCCATAGAAGGTCTCATGTATGACTGCAGCTTTAGTTATGACCACCCCACATATATCTTCAGCTCAGACCCCTCCTCTGAACTCCAAACCTGTAAAACTGCCTGCTCTAGAGAAACCTTTGAATATCTCCAAGTTACCCTAAACTCATCATGTTCAAAGCCAAGTTCATGGTATCCCCCAACCCAGCAGAGAACACCCAGTCTAACTCCCAAAGCTTGTGCTGTAACAATGTCTGGCCCTCTGTCTCTGCCCTCCAGCCTTCCTTGTCAGTCCTTTGTACCCCACATTCTCCCTCCCACCAGAAGTGGGGTCACAGCTGTCTCACTCCACCCACTCCACCCTCCACCTCTGCCTAATTGACACTTACTTTCCACATCTCAGCCCACAGCAAAACCTTCCCTGCCCTCCTACCTGTCAAATTGCCCCATGGCACTATGTAACCCTTCTTTGTAGAACCACCTCCACTGCAATTTTACTTTTGCTTTGGTAATTACTTCTTAATGTTGGTGTCCCCATCTGATTACAAATTCCCTGAGAAAGGAATTGGGTCTATTTTTTCACCTCCCATATCCCCAGCACCTCAGCACAATGCCTAGCACAGAATCAGTATTCAATAAACATTCGGTAAACAGATGAGTTAATTAATTGAAGTCCATGGAGTTTACAGTCTAGGAGAAAACAGATATGACACAAACATTCAAAATAATAATTATTTAATTCCAACTGCTGTGAGTGCTACTGAGAAAAGAATGATGTACACTGCGAATTTATAACTGGAGAACCTGATCTACTTAGTCCAGATTAGTCAACGAAGATTTTCCCAAAAAAGCAACATTTGAGCTGAGACCTAAAAGATGATGACCAATTGTCCAGCTGAATGAAGGAATGGCATTTCAGGCAAAAGGATCAGCATGTGTGTAGTCTCGGGAGTGGGAAGAGCTGGGCAGGTTCAAGGGACTGAAAGGAGGCCTTTGGGGCTGGAATGCCAAGAAGGAGAGGACTGGGACCAAATCACAAAGAATTGTATAGGCCAGGGTAAGGGTTTGGGGCTGTGGTCACTTGCAAAAGTGGCTACAGTTATTCCCCTACCAGAGTCTAGCCCCTTTGCAATCTGATTTTGCAGCTCCTCCCACCAAGAAGTGGAATCCGGGCTTCCCTGGTGGCGCAGTGGTTGAGAGTCCGCCTGCCGATGCAGGGGACACGGGATCATGCCCCAGTCTGGGAAGATCCCACATGCCTCGGAGGGGCTGGGCCCGTGAGCCATGGTCGCTGAGCCTGCACATCCGGAGCCTGTGCTCCACAACGGGAGAGGCCACAACAGTGAGAGGCCCGCGTACCACAAAAAAAAAAAAAAAAAAAAAAAAAGAACTGGAATCTACCTCCCCACCCCTTGAATCTGACCTGGACTTTTCTCTTGATTGAGCCAACAGAATGCAGAGGAAGCGATATGCCAGTTCTGAGCCTGGGCCTCTAGATGCCTTGAGCCTCTACTCTCTTTCTCTTAGAACACTTCCCAGATCCTGAAGCATGAGAGATTATGTGGAACAAAGCCCAGCCATCCAAGCTGAGTCCCTCCTAGACCAGCCAGTTCCCAGCTGACCCTAGAATCATGAGTCAGCCCAGACAAGCCCAGAAGAACCACCCTGGTGAGTCCAGACCAAGTTACCAATCATAAGCCATACATGCCTGTTAGTATCTGTTTGGCATCATTTGTTAGGCAGCAAAACCTAACTGATATCACAGCTTTATCCTGAGATCCACGGGATGCCTTTGAAGGGATTTAACAGCTGAGTGACAGGGTGAGATGTGCCTTTGTAAGAACTACTCTGGCTGCTGTGTGAACATTGGGTGGAGAAGGGGCAGGACTAGCTCAGAGACCAATTAGTGAGTGCTGCTGCCACCCAGGGGGAGGGGCTGCTGCCCTGGCCTAGGAGGTGTCAGTGATGTGATGAGAGGTGGATGGGCACGGGAGCGCTTTGAGAAGTGATAGCCACAGGACTTGGTGACTGATTCAGTGCTGTAGGTAATGAGAGAGGATGACGCCTCTGTTTCTGCTTGAGCAGCTGGGAGGACAATTGTATTAGTCAGGCTTCTCTAGAGAAACAGAATTCATAGAATGTGTATATATATAGAGAGAGAGAGAGAAAGAGATTTATTTTAAGGAATTGGCTCATGCAATTATGGGGGCCGCAGTACAGATCTGCAGTGTGGGTGGGCAGGCTTGGGACCCGGGAGAGCCAACGGTGCAGATAAAGCCCAAAGAAGTCTGCTGGAGAATTTTTTTTACTTAGGGAAGGGTCCGTCCTTTTGTTCTACTCAGGCCTTCAGCTGGTTGGATGGGGCCCACCCACATGACGGAGGGCAATCTGCTTTACTCTACCAATTGAAATGTTAATCTCATCCAAAAACACCCTTGGAGAAACATCCAGAATAATGATTGACCAAATATCTGGGCACCCTGTGGCCCAGTCAAGTTGGTACATAAAATTAACCATCACACTGGTGCCGCAGTTACTGAAATGGGGAGGCTGGAGGAGCAGGCTCGTGCGTCAAGGTGCCGAGCTCAGGAAGCACGAGGCTCAACAGACAGAGGCTGCTCTGGCCGGGACCAAGGCAACCCAGGGAAGCCTGAGCGGTGAGGCTGGTTTCTTCCACCTTGCAGTCATTCCATCACTAGATCGTGATGTGACCCTAAGAGCTCAGCAGCCACTGAAGAGACCACAGCGAAGCAGACGGCACAGCCCGCACCCCGGCAGATCCTGACAGTCTAGTTAGAGGAGAAAAGTGGAACTCAAGGACACTGGACCCCAGCTGGACTCATGGAAGAGATCCTGGGGCCGCCCTTCCAAAGCAGGCCCCCACTGCAGCTGTGGGCCCTGCAGCCGGCAGCCCGACTCCACGACTGCCATGCTTCGTGGCCTGTGGGCCTGTGTGCTGCACACAAGGCCCTCCGGGGTCTGGGGCCTATCAGCCTGCCTCTCCAGACCCGCCTTCCCTCACTCTGCCCTTCCAGGAAAAGACACCCGGAAAAGGGCAGTGGTTAGGAGCACAGGCTTTGCTTTAAGGCTGCCTGGGAGCAAACCTTCACCCACTGGTAAAGGGCTTCAATCCCTTAACCATTCCCCAGCGTCCTCTTCTGTGAGGTGGGGATAAAACAGGACAGACTTGCATGTGTTGAGAATTAAGTGAAATAATGCTTAGTGCAGTATCTGGTGCTTACTGAGTATGCAGTGAGTGTTAACTACCATTGTTAGATTCTTGCTGCCACCACTATCATCACTCTGGGCTTGAAGGTCCAACAAGCCTAGTCCACTCCTTACTAACTACTAATTAATGATGAATCCTGGCTACGTCACTTAACCTCCCTGTGCCCCAGGCCCTGAACTGTGAGATGGGACAATGGTTCTTCCTTCTCAGGGATACTGTGAGGACTAAAAGAGATGGAGCCTTGAAAACACTGAGAACCTTCCCCTCCCTGGTGCTTGGTAAGTGAGCAGCACACTTTAACCTGGAGCAGCACGGGGTACGGTAGTTCTCAAAGTGCGCCATGCTGCTTGGCTCCCCTGTGACTTTTCTGTTTGGACACCCCTGTCCATCGGCCAAGCATCATTCATTTTGTGAAGCCTGCTCAAGTCCCTACTCCCCTAGAAGCTTCCCGGATATCTGCCTCGACCCAAGCATCTTCTCCTGGGTATACCTGCTGTCAAGGATATGCCTCTATCACTTCCCACATCTCGTCACAGCGAGGACACCTGCTTACATGTCTGGACACCGCGGGACCTCCGGAGCCCAACACAGGGCCTGGTACACAGCAGAAGTTCTTTAAATGCTGGTAACACTGAACCAACTTGGCAAGAGAACATTCTGGATTGATAAAAGGTCTGCAGCTGCAGGTCCACAGCCCCTCAGACCTGTGGCTCTCTGAGAAAGGCAGGGAGACACTGAGACTTCAGGGAGGTATCCTCTGTGCCATCTTTTCCCTACCACCTCACACTCTCTCTTTCCTCCAGCCTCCCCTGGAGCCCCCCGCCAAGCCCAAGAGAGCAAGAGGGAAGCCACAAAGAAGGGAGAGAATGAGCAGCTGAGGAAATGCCCCAGGCCTTCTCTCCTAAGAGGCCTGAATTTGCAGGTTTCCTGCGGCCCCAGCCCAACCCTTAATGAGTTGGCAAGAAAAGATGCCTCGGCCCGGTTTGCTGGTCCTGCCAAAGTCAAAAAATGCTAACTGGCATCGCTCTGCTCCACAAGGCTGGAGGGTCACGCTGGGCCTGCCACGTTAGATGACACGCCAGCAGCCTGGGACTCATGTGAACCTGGCCACACCTTCCTGCCACCCGCACTCCCGGTAATTGGACAGGGCTCTCCAACAGGCCCTGTCCCCAGGGCTAATGGCCTCACAGCCTGGCCCTGCCGACGGCTCTGTGCACTCTCCCCAGAATTGTCTGCAAAAGCTCTCAGGGCTCCCCTCCACCATTAATTCAAAGCTCCTCATGTCCATACCCTGGGAGGTGGGCCTGGAAGCTGCAGCCTTCACACCAGAAGCCACCCACCTGTCCTATTAACTGTATCGTCAGAGCTACTGCACGCGGGAAGGAGCCATGGGCTGGGGGGCAGGGGGCAGAGAGATATTCGCTATTTTCCTGAGAAACTTCACACAAAACAGAAACTGTCCATTCACTCATGTATTCTTTGGAAATCTACGAAGCGCCCACTATATGCGGGGTTCTGTGTTAGATGCTAGACTACCAGTGGTGACCAAAGCAAACATGATCCCTTTTCTCGCTGGTGGGGTCCGCATGCTGCTGGTGGGGCCGGATTTGAATCAAGGAATCACAAAAACAAAAGCCTGATTCTACTGTGCAAAGCTGCTACGGACTTCAGAGTGACAGCCCATGTCCTACACTACAGGACAAGGGACCCAGACTGAATCAGGGGCTCGGGATTAATCATCTCCAGAGATGCTTAAAAGGCATGTAATGAAATTACATACATTCTTAGGATGATTTCATTCTTAATAAAAAGAGGAATTTTTTGAGAATTCCCTGACAGCCTCGTGGTTAGGACTCCACGCTTCCGCTGACAAGGGCCCGTGTTCAATCCCTGGTCGGGGAACTAAGATCCCATAAGCCGCATGGCATGGGCACCCCCTGCCCACAAAAAAAGAGGAACTTTTTTACAGATTATCTTACAAACCTTTAGAAACAGTTAGTTCTCCCCGGGTTTCATCCTTTCTTTCTACAGTAATCAAACACCTGAATATTAGCTGGGTACTTGGCTACCTAGAATAAAATTTCATTCTCCCTGCTAAGTGTGACTATGTAACTAAGTTCCACACAATGGGATATAAAGCAGAAATGGTCTGAGCAACTTCCTGGACATATACTTACAGGGAAAGAGAATGTCCCTTTTATTCCCTTCTCTCCTTCCTGCTGCTGGAAAAGTGGTCACGACTCCTGGAGCTGGAGCAGCTGCCTCGGACAAGTGGAAAAGGAACGTTGTACGTGACAGAACAACAATAGTTCATTCTAATTTAAACAGAATTTGGTACCCCCAGGTGGGGAGCCTCAGATAGCAAAGCATAAATGAGACACTGTCCAAGTGGAGCCAGTGGGACAGCCGATGGCAAAGGTGCAGACGTGATATATCTCATCATATCTAAGGTGCACATTTTTTTGTCCATTTTAACATTTCTGAAATTGATTTGCATCTTATAACTGAGCACACATTACAATCGCCACGGGCCATTTTTTACATTTTAAAATTGTTGAGTAAGAGGTACCCAGCAATTACTAACATCTCACATAAAATATGGCATCACAAGCTGGTCATATGATGACTTGTTATTCCACACAGAGCTCTTGGTTAAACCATCACTCGTGGTACCTTGGAAGACAGACAACCTTCCAATGAAGGTGAAGCATTGGGGAAAATTCCAAATTTTGATGGACTTTAGCTGTCTTTTTCTTTCCTTCCACCCAACATTACAAGGGAGATTAACTCAGTCTAAAGCCAGCCAATCACAAACACAGATGGAAGAGGACATAATTCTGCTAGGAGAGGTACTTTCTGTCTGTGGCTAGCAATCTAAGTTGACTGGAAGTCAGTACATTTATGGTCCTGAACAATAAAAGACAAAGGAAGAAAGTTGCCCACAGGCAGAGCTGGGGATTTCAGAAGACAATGACTTTTTCCCAGGGAGCAGAAAGAGGTGGTCCAAATGGACAAACCAGTGAAATGTGTTCTACAGCCAGAAAAGGGAATATTTGTCATAGCCCAGTGTAATTAATGTCTATCATATCTCCCATTTTCCCTTTTCAACACGGAGTTCCTGTTGTGATTAACCTGTGTCCACTGAGTTACTACATATTGGCCATGCTGTGATTAGATCATTTCCCTTTTAGTTTAAAGACCACCAGATCAAGGGAAGACTATCTTTTTGGGAGGATGGGTGGGAGATGCTCTGAGGAAACAGCCTGCTTTCTGTTGGTCCTCAGAGATCTCCACCTAGTGAGTCTGTATGATTTGTGCTGTGACATTCAGAGCTAAACCTCTTCAATAAAGAGTTGAATATTTTATATATTTGTAAAAAGTTTAAATTTTTTAATTATTTTGGTTCCTAGCATATATTGTTCCCTCCATGACACAATTAACCTCAAGAAGGCATTGTATTTTTTTAAAAACAAAACAACTCAACAAAATAAATTATGATTCTAAATTTGATCTTCTCATACTGTGGACTGAAAAAAACTTAATCTCTTATAAAATAAAGATAGGACCAACTGACAATTTCTGAAAAACAAATCAAGGGAAGACTATCCTGGTCTGATGAACAGGACTGAGCATCACCCACAGATCCTGGTTGTTCACCCAGAAGCTGACCCAAGTGGGGCTCTGTTCCCATTAGGGGGTGGGGATGTTCTACAGAGGGAAAAGGTACACACACAGATACTTGGCTAACCCAAAGAATTGGCTATACCGAAGGTTACTAATGATGGATGCTTACCTAATGTAACAGGTATATATCTATATCTATTTTTTAAACCAGCCTCACGTTTAATGGGAAAACACAAGAAGCACTCCCATTAAAGCCAGGAACAAAATAAGAACGCCCACTATCACCCTTATTATTTACAACGGTTCTGGAAATACTAATCAAAGCAATCAACAATAAACAGAAATATAAAGTATAAAAAAATTTAAAAGTGGAGGCCAAGTTATTTGTAGTTGGTATGATTATCAACCAATAAAAGTCCAAGACAATAAAAAAAATTTGTAGGCTGGATGGATACAAAATTAATATAAAGAATTTAATAGCCAGTTAGAATTATCAAGGAAGAAAATATCTCATTTATAGTAACCAAGAAGGATAAAATATACAGAAATAACCTAAGATGTGCAAAATTGATGTGAAGAAAATTTAAATTACCCCTGAGGGATGCACACCAAAAAACGACTTGCATTAATGGGAAGATGTACCATATTCTTAAATAGGAAACACCTCAAATGCAAAAACACAAAACAAACAAAAAACCCAAGCAAACGTATTTAAGAAAAGTCTCCTTTTAAAAACAATGTGAGGGGGCTTCCCTGGTGGTGCAGTGGTTGAAGGTCCGCCTGTTGAGGCAGGGGCCGCGGGTTCGTGCCCCGGTCCGGGAGGATCCCGCATGCCGCGGAGCGGCTGGGCCCGTGAGCCATGGCCGCTGGGCCTGCGCGTTCGGAGCCTGTGCTCCACAACAGGAGAGGCCACAACAGTGAGAGGCCCGCACCGCAAAATAAAATAAAATAAAATACAGCATTGTTTCTCATCATCAAAAAAAAAAATTAAAAAAAAAAAAAAAAAAAACAATGTGAGGGAGCTTCCCTGGTGGCACAGATGGTTAAGAATCCGCCTGCTGATGCAGGGGGCACGGGTTCGTGCCCAAGCCTGGGAAGATCCCACATGCCGCAGAGCGGCTAGGCCCGTGAGCCACGGCCGCTGAGCCTGCGCGTCTGGAGCCTGTGCTCCGCAACGGGAGAGGCCACAACAGTGAGAGGCCCACGAACCGCAAAAAAAAAAAAAAAAAAAGAGTAGCCCCAGCTCGCAGCAACTAGAGAAAACCCAAGCACAGCAACAAGACCCAAGGCAGGCAAAAATAAATAAAATAAATAATTTTTTTAATTAAAAAATAAATAAAAGCAACGTAAGGGCGTGGAGGCGAGCAGAGGCCTGGCCTATCTCCCCTCCTGCCCCGGCCGCCATGTGGCCCTTCCTCAGCCGCGCTCTCTTCCCTCACACCACAGAGGCCTGACAGAGAGCTTCCAACCCCGAGGCCCAGGGCTGGGGGGCCTGGTGCCGCCGGGCCGGGAAGACCCCTCTGGGCCCCAGAGCTGGAGACAGGGAGGAGGAGGAGACAGGGGAAGCGGGGGAAGAGGACGAGGAAGACGCGGGCTTCCTGCCGTCTCTCTTGGAGAAAGAGGACCTGGCCGAGTGCCCGGTACCGGACCGGGAGCTGAAGGCCATGAAACTGAAGCTGTGGGCCATGGAGCAGGCCCAGGGCCCAGAGGGGGAAGAGGAAAACGCCGGGGCCCTGCTGGCCGGGCAGCTGCTGAGCCCCAAGCCAGACACCCCCACGGAGAAGGTGGAGACCGACCACAGATCCAACTACATGGGCAATGTGGACTACGGCGGCACGGCCCAGGAGCTGGAGGCCTATTTCAACCACTGCGGCGAGATACTCCAGGTGGCCATCCTGTGCGACAAGCTCTCTCGACACCCCAAGGGCTATGCCTGCATAGAGTTTGCCACCAAGAGCTCGGCCAGGCCGCCGTGGAGCCGAACAAGAGCGTCTTTCAAGGTGCTACCCAAAAGAAACAACTTACCAGGAATCAGCTCCACGGACCGCGGAGGCCTTCAGAGACACCCAGGCGCCGGGGCGGACCCTCTCCCCACAGCAGCCTCCAGGGTAGGGCCCGTGTCGGACCACGAGGGCGGAACCTGGAGCGCGGCGGATTCTCCCGTAGTTTTCACCGTACTGAAGGGAGGAGCCGATTTTGAGAGAGAGGCTGCAGCTGGGTTAAGTGTAAACACCTGTGCTCCTCGTAGGCCCATTTACTCTGCGCAGAATCACTGCCCCGCCCCCTTCACTCGGCGGGAGGAGGGCTCACACCCCACGGCCAAAGCCCTCGGTTAGGAAACAGCGCACTGTGTGGGCCTAGCACTGGGGCTACTGGGGGCTTTGGAGGGCACCGGGCAAAGCTGCAGCCAGGTGAGGCCCAGGCGGCGCTGGGTGTGCTCCCGGTCGGCATTCTCAGGGCTGTTGAACCAACGCCTTTTATTTATTTATTTTTTTTTTTTTTTTTTTGCGGTACGCGGGCCTCTCCCGTTGCGGAGCACAGGCTCCAGACGCGCAGGCTCCGCGGCCATGGCTCACGGGCCCAGACGCTCCGCGACATGTGGGATCCTCCCGGACCGGGGCACGAACCCGCGTCCCCTGCATCAGCAGGCGGACTCTCAACCACTGCACCACCAGGGAAGCCCCCAACGCCTTTTATAGAAAAGTAGAATCGTGTGTCTTAATGGTTATTTTTTTTTTAAAGCAATGGGAAAATGGAAATAGACCCACAGACACAGAAAATGAACTTATGCTTACCAAAGGGGAAAGGGGGGGAGGGATAAATTAGGTGGTTGGGATTAACATACACTACTATATATAAAATAGATAACCGACAAGGACCTGCTGTATAGCACTGGGAACTATACCCAATATTTTGTAATAACCTATAATGGAAAAGAATCTGAAAAAGTATATATATGTGTGTGTGTATATATATATATATATATATATATATATATATTTGTGTAACTGAATCACTGTGCTGTACACCTGAAACTAACACAACACTGTAAATCAACGATACTTCAATAAAAAAATAAAATAAAAGCAATGTGAGAGGACTGCCAGATATTAAGATATATTACAATACTACAGTAATTAAGTTAATATGGTGCTGGCACATGAAAGGACAGATAGATGAAAGGAACAGAATTTAAAGCCCCCAAAAATATCCATCAATAAATGTGTGTATAAATAGATAAACATTTAACATATGATAAAGATGATATTCTGAATCAGTAAGAAAAAGATTTTTTTCAACAAAATAATGTTAGGAAAACTAAATAGCCAGATAGCAAGGCTGCCACACATTACAAATATTTTTTCCTAATTTGTTGTTGGTTTTTTTAATTTGTATGTGGTGTTTTTTTTGCAGTGCAGGTGTTTTTTATTTCTATTTTGCTTTAGGTGGTCAAATACATCAATCTCTTTTACTATGACTTCTGGGAAAGTCTTGCCCATTTTGAGATTAAAACTATTTTCATATTTTCTACTAATACGTTATGACCTTATTTTTTTAATACTTAAATCTTTGCTCCATCTAGATCTTATCTTAATGGAAGATGTGACGTGAGGCCAAGTTTATTTCTCCTAGTGTGATTTCTCGGAGAACCAAGGTGTGTTCAGAAAAGAAAAGTGATTCTTCCTCTGCTTCTAGGACAAGAACCTGCTCCCAACTGCAGAGAATCAAACAGCCTGCACTGGTCAAACCACCTCTTCTGCTCTAATCCTGAGAATCTTCACAATAAAACGTGCAGTCACCGGTGGCCCTGCACTGCCTCCAAGATAAAGGTCAAAGGCAGGCTGAAAGCACTTCGACCTTGCCCTGCTTTTCAGTGCAATATCCCTCTGGCTGGCTCCCTGCCCCAGAGCACCCTCATTCATTATCTGGATAAAATGCCTTGTGAATACTGGGGTTCACTCTTCACCACATTCTTTGGCTAGCTCATTTTTCAAATCTAAAGTCAGTCATTACAGGGAATTCCCTGGCGGTCGGCGCTTCTGCTGCAGGGGGCACGAGTTCAATCCCTGGTTAGGGAACTAAGATCCCACAAGCTTTGTGGGATGGCCAATAAATAAAATGTAAAAAAAGAAAGTCAGTCATTACCTACTCCTGAGCTGCCTTGCCTTACATAAGACACACACACACACACACACACACACACACACACACACACACACACACACACACACACACACACACACATATTCCCCACCCACATCTCTCCCTCTGGGCCACAGGCACATGCCCCAGACCCCTCCACACACATCACTACCAAAGCAGAAGCCACATTCCACATTGTGCTGTCCACTACTGTGTATCTTCCCTGCTGGACTCCAGACAAATGTGCCCGCTGCCTCTGCCCTCCCCCAACCTAGTGCAGAGGGATGCTGAATGAATGACTCCAGAATGAGTGAAGATCTTCCCACCTTGCTCCCTTAGTAAGTATTTTTCTAATGCCGAGAATGGTAAAATCATCAGGAAGAATGTGATGTTCATAGCAGTGATACACGTAATGTGCAGAGTAATGCACACTATAAATGCTTCATTTCTAACAGAATGATACTCAGTCTGCCATTCTGGTATACAACAGCATGGTAGTTTTTGCAAAAATGGCCCAAATTATGCTCTTCCCTGTATCCATACCTGTTTTCAGTGTGATTTTACAGCATCTTCCATACAGAGGTGGAGTCCTTGTGGCTGACCTTGGAACTTGCTTTAGCCAATTAAGCGTGGCAGAAGACACACTGTTCCCATTCCAAGCCCAGACCTCAGGAGTCCTTGCACGTTCTTTGCTTGATTTCTTGCAACTCCATCCAGCCATGTGAAAAGTTCCATCTAGCCTTCTGGAAGATGAAATACATACAGTCAAGTCATCTCCATCACACCAGGTGACCCTGCAGCACCCAGTAGCAGACTGTCTAACTGACCAGCAGCAAACCACAGGCATACAAATAACCCTAGTCAGGACCAGTAGAATCACCCAAACCCCAGCACAAATTGCTGACCCACAGAATCATGAGCTAAGGGTACTGCTTTTTTTTAAGTCACTAGGTTTTGGAATGGCTTACTGTATAGCAAAAGCTAATTTACAACTGGTTACTGAATTGTTGCAGTCCTTCCATATCAGTTAGTAAATATCCACTACCAAATTTGCCATCACCAAATGGACCCCTGGCCACTCTACACCCAGCAACAAGAGCTAATGCCAGGTCCAGCAGGGGCCTTCAGTACATGCTCTGTTTCTATAGCCTGGTCTCTTCTGACTAATCGATGTTAATGAGGTATCGGTTGTTAAATACTTTTCAAATAACCTCTGATCAAAGGGGAATGACTAAGTGAGCTATAGCATATCACAATATTACATTGTCACTAAAAATAACCATATGAACTGTCAGTCCGTAAAACCCTGTCTATAAAATACTGTTAAATGGAAAAGAACAGATCACTACCAATTGGTATGCACCCACTGTAATAACATCAAATGTCTATGTACACAATGACAAAAATGAGAATTGAAATTATAGTACCAAGAGCTTGGTGTTTTTGTTCTCTGTAATTATTTTATTCTAGTGCATAATAAGACAGAAACAACTCTAATCTTTCCTAGTAGAATGCATTTTGGAAACTTGTCTTCTTGGAATTGAATTTTCTCAGAGCAAAGTCCTGACATTGAGTAGAATGCATTAAGAAAAAAATATTTCGTTTCCTATAGGCAATATATCCTAAATGTCTACTTAGATTTCTAACTTACTTTTTTTTTTTTTTTTTTGCAGTACACGGGCCTCTCACTGTTGTGGCCTCTCCCATTGCAGAGCACAGGCTCCAGACGCGCAGGCTCAGCAGCCATGGCTCACAGGCCCAGCCACTTCGCGGCATGCGTGATCTTCCCAGACCGGGGCACGAACCCATGTTCCCTGCATCGGCAGACAGACTCTCAACCACTGCACCACCAGGGAAGCCCTCTAACTTACTTTTAAAAGCTAAAAAGTCACAAAATGAAAACTAAGTCAATGTGTTCTAGAATAGATCTTGCTTATTTAAGCAAATACTAATTCACGTGTGGATAACTTTGCTCCATCAGCTTCTCTGCCCCATCCCAACGTGGACAAGAGCCCTGTTTTTACTAAATCTGCCCTCAAAATTCTTGTGATGCAAAATCTAGAGGATGAGTATACCAGACATTGCCAACTTCTTACCCAATATCTCTTCTTCCCATCTTTATTAACAGGACCCTGATTTTTTTCCCCAGGGTTTCCAGGTGACAATTATACTTACTTCCCCAGGATCCCCTGCAGCTAGTGATGGCCATGTGACCACTTCTGGCCAATGGGATGTAAGTATCAATCTACTGGATGAGGCTTCATGGAAAGTAACTGTTTTCCCAATATAAAGAAACCATTCAGATAAACAGACAAAGAAGATGTGGTACAAATATACAATGGAATACTACTCAGCCATCAAAAGGAATGAAGTAATGTCATCTGCAGCAACATGGATGGACCCAGAGATTACCATACTAAGTGAAGTAAGTCAGACAGAGAAAGACAGATATATGATAACACAGGTAGAATCTAAAGTATGACACAATGAACTTATTTACGAAACAGAAACAGACTCACTGACATAGAAAACAAGCTTAGGGTTACCAAATGGGAAGGGGGGTGGGGAAGGGATAAAATAGGAGTTTGGAACTAGCAGGTACCAACTACTATATATAAAATACATAAACAACAAGGTCCTACTGTATACCACAGAGAACTTTATTCAATAGCCTGTAATAAACCATACTGGAAAAGAATATATATATTCATATATATATGAATAACTTTGCTGTTCACCAGAAACTAATGCAACATTGTAACCAACTATACTTCAATAAAAAAAAATTTTTTTTTAAATAAAGAAACTATTCATCAGGCACATGTCTTCTGCCTTTGTCCATTTCCCCTCTTCTGGCCTGGAATGCAAACACGATGCCTACAGACACAGCAGCCATCTGTGAGAATGAAGAAAGCTACACAGCATAAATGGCAGAGCAGAAAAGCAGAAGGACCTGGCGGACCAGCTGTGGAGCACCTTGCTATGGACTTTTTTGCGGGGAGAAAAAGAAACCTTACTTGTTTTAGCCACCGTAGTGAGGCTTCTGTAACATGTAACCAGACACAACCCTGACTGATATAAAGGTGGGATGGGCACTGAGAAAAAGGAGGATGGAACAGAGGGTATGGACAGAGAGGCCAGGCCAATCCATTTATGAAAGAAGTAGACGAGAGGAAGGAAGGAGCAAGAGAAGATCCAGCCCCAGTCTGTGGTTAGGAAGCCGTGTGGGTGTTGGCACAGAGGCCACCTGGAGAAGCTGAGAGGGGAGAGGAGGAAAGGCCTTTGGAAGTGTTACTAGAGCTCAGGAACCACATCGCCTTAAAGGTCTTCAACAGAGTCCTGTAACAATGGAATTCCTTCTCAATTACCTCTGGCTGCTTCATTTTATTTTTGTGAATTGGCGGGGGGGGGGGGGGGGGGGGGTGTCTGCAGTGACCCAGCCATGTGGAGCCCCAGGATTTACTAGGATTATGTAAGCATCAATTCAGGGAAGTTTTGAAAGAGCAGAGACAAGGCAGCCGGGGATGTGAGGTCAAGTCCTCATCCTTTCATGATTTGCTGTGGAATCTCAAGCCAGTACATTGCCAAGTGTGGCTTCAGGTCCCCCTTTGTGAAAGAGGGGAGCAGATCAAACGTTCCAGAAGAAGCCTTCCATCTCGGTTCCTATAGTAGTCCAAGCGTTACTGCAAGAGAAGCATATCTAGACTCCTAGAAGGATATCCCCCCTTTGGGTAGCCTTCCTTTTGGGCTTTGATGGCAATCCATGGTGTGAAGAAAAGAAGCGTGTGCAGGGAAAATGAAGGCCATCCCACATCAATAAACATCTGTTGACCAGCTGCTCTGAATTGAGCACTCCGATGAAGATGGCCAAAGAATACAGTCAAAGCTCCGTAGCCAGGGGCAAAGTCCTCCCCACCCGGCCCCCTCTAATCCAGGGCCTTTCTCCCCATCTCCCACACACATCCTCACTTCTGACACTCAAGCTGCTCACAGCATCCTCAGCCTCTTGTGATACTCCAGGCCTCCCTCAATCTCCTCCAGCTATACCCTCTCTCCACGGGAGATGCCTTCCCTCTTTGACCTGGAAAAATCCTACTCACCCTTCAGTGCCCAGACCAAGCATTTTGAGAAGAATAAAAGCAGCTAGTCATTGACCCAGGTGCTACCAGCTAGGCTGTGATGTTCCCCCTGATGAAATTAACAATTTCATAGACTATCAACGCCAGTCGAGAACTCCAACAAGACACAAATGATACCACTTGGGAATCATACCTGAATAGAAATTGAAAACAAAGACACTGTGCAACAAGGAGAAGGACCACACCTCCCCTCCTGAGGCTGACGTGAGCTGCCATGGCTTCTTTTCCAAGGACATCTCTATCCCCACTCCATTCATCCCACCTCCTAGACTAAAGGTATTAAGATGCCCAGTCACCAAATTGCCCCTCTTTCTAACAAGACTGACCCAGAAGAGACCCCACTTCCTTGTACTCAAATCACCAAACACAAGCCCAAGCCTCTCTGAAGCCTCTCCGAACCACTCTTACCCAGACGCTCCATGGTTCCGTGGGGTGCATGTTCTCTTTTCATGCAGCAGGTTACAAACCCAAGTTCAACTACATGTGTATTCCTGGTGCCCTTGGCAGGTGGTCAGTGACAATCTCTTCCTCTCTGACCTGCTCTAATCCAGCAGAGCAAATCTCCTCTCCCATGGACGTCTACATCCCCTGTGCACACCTCTAGTTGCTGGAACACTCTGCTGGAACACCTCTCCTCAGTTCCACTGTCTCACTACCTCTCCCCAAAGCCTGTTCATCCTCTCATGACAGGGTTCACATCTTCCTCTGCACTGAGCAGGTCCCTCGGGTCTCTGTGGAACAAACGTCCCAAGACCCCACACCACAAATCGGCATGGCTAGGCCCCCGAGAGTCTCAACCCCAAGCACCAAAATATTCATAACTCTTCCCCCTTCCCGGACCACACATCACGTGGAACCACAGGACGGGAATATTAGAAAGTCTGCCTTCATCAGCGCTTCCCATACTGCATCTCATTTTTGCCGTGTGCGCTGTGCTTAAATTTGCAAATTTGCCATCACTGCTGATCGCCCATTGAGGCCACCTCTGTGACATGAACCTCCCCTGACAGTGCGATGCCACATTATTGCAAGCAGAGGATTGCAACGGCAGGCAAATAACGGGAACATAAGTTAATGAGTTGAGAACACCAAGCTCCTTCTCCAGAGGGAAGAAAGGAAGAGTCCTGAGGTTTAAATCACGTCCATAAAACATCTGCAAAGAGGAGTCGGAGGGGCTGCTGGCAGCCTAGCAAACAGCAATTCTAGGAAGCAGCCTTTTAGAGATCAGTATGTCCTGAAGTGTACCTTTCTATTTCTTTTTCAGTTAAAACACATCGACGTGGAGGCCAGCTGCACTTGTCCTGGCCCTGGCACGACAGGACACCACCAGGAACGGCGGCAGCAGCCCATCTTCAAAGGCTCTCTGCGAGAAACTGCATCTGCTTTAACCAAGGAAAATGTGATTTTGCTCAGCCTTATGGAATGTGGAACAAATACTTTTTTTAAAAAATGACAGGTTTGGTTGGGGTTTTTCTCCCTCTCCAAAATGGTTCCCTAGATGACAAGGCGTAGTGCAAACACCACTCACTTACCAAAGCTTAAAATGAAAACTTCTTAAGTCAGACAGAGAGAGACAAATATATGATAACACTTATATGTGGGACCTAAAAAAATGATACAAATGAACTTATATACAAAACAGAAAGAGACTCACAGGTATAGAAAGCAAACTATCGTTACCAAAGGGGAAAGGGAGTGGGGGAGGGATAAATTAGGAGGTTGGGATTAACAGATACACACTACTATATATAAAATAGATAATCGGGCTTCCCTGGTGGCACAGTGGTTGAGAATCTGCCTGCCAATGCAAGGGACACGAGTTCGAGCCCTGGTCTGGGAAGATCCCACATGCCGCGGAACAACTAGGCCCGTGAGCCACAACTACTGAGCCTGCGCATCTGGAGCCTGTGCTCCGCAACAAGAGAGGCCGCGATAGTGAGAGGCCCGCGCACTGCGATGAAGAGTGGCCCCCGCTTGCCACAACTAGAGAAAGCCCTCGCACAGAAACGAAGACCCAACACAGCCATATATAAATAAAAATAAAAAAAGAGTTCCAATTTCAACGGTCAGCTACTCTTACAAATTCTCACAATCAGAAAATGCAAACTTTAAAATATATATATATATATATATATATATATATATATATATATATATATATATATATATATAAAATCAACAAGGACCTACTGTACAGCACCGGGAACTCTACTCAAGATCTTGTAATAACCTATAATGGAAAAGAATCTGAAAAAGAATATGTATATATACGTATAACTGAATCACTTTGCTGTATACCTGAAACTAACGCAACATTGTAAAATCAACTCTGCTCCAATAAATTTTTTTAAAAAAAGAAAATTTCTTGTCTGCTCCCATTTCCCCACTCACTCCTGCAGTATCAGCCCCCATACTCCAGTACCTCATCAGAAAGGAAATAGGGTCACAGACACACACACCGGAGAGAAGGGGCCCAGGATGACTCTCTGAAAAAGAAGAGAGTTTTTCTTGTTGTCTCTTTTGCCGTTGTTGAGGGGAAGTTGAAATATAACAAAATGGCCTCTTTTTTTTTTTTTCAACAAAAATTAATTCTGCAGCCACAGGAAGGGTTGTAAACCAGATGCCTCCTCTCAATAGTTTAAGAAACATGTGATCTGGAGGATCATCTCAGTTTTGTCACCCGTAAAGCTGGGTTCTTTTATCTGACCCCAACATCAGAGGGATGTTATAAGAAACATTGGTACAATAGCTTTTTTTTTTTTTTTTTTTTTTGCCGTACGCGGGCCTCTCACTGTTGTGGCCTCTCCCGTTGCAGAGCACAGGCTCCGGATGCGCAGTCTCAGCGGCCAAGGCTCACGGGCCCAGCCGCTCTGCGGCATGTGGGATCCTCCCGGACTGGGGCACGAACCCGTGTCCCCTGCATCGGCAGGCGGACTCTCAACCACTGCGCCACCAGGGAAGCCCTGGTACAATATCTTTAAAGTGCTTGTGATTTCTCAGAGAAAAAAAAATTGAATATGAGGTGAGACTGTAAAATAAAGCGTAGGCCTGTCCAAAAGCAAATGAAACAAGTTCTTAGACTACATGCCACACTGGCCTTGCTGCTCAGAATGCCAGCCTGGCCACGACTGACCACAGCTGGGGAAACACCTGGGCTCCTGGGGAGCACTGCCCAGCGTCCCACAGAGCTCTGCACCTGAAATGCACTGGAATCGGAGACAAACCTGATTCCTGAACATGGCTCTGCTTTGTAGTCACAGCATGGAGGGCCTCCAGGGAGTCAGAGGGGAGGGTCCGTCCTCCTACCTCACCACTGAGTCCTCCTGGTGCCTGAGCACCACTGCTGCTGACTCATCGCTTCACCGTCAACACCAGCTACTCATCATCATTCCCCACCTAGACTACCAGCAAAGACGCACCATCACCCCACCCACACCCCTCATCACCCACCGTCACCTCCCCACCCCCACCAGCACATGCTGGTTTGCAAACTAACCCTACACACGGAGGGCAGAGAAGGATCAAGTTTAGAGGCAGCCACTCCAGATGAGGAGGCGGCAGGTGTGACAAGCCAGGGAACTTGCACACGAGGCTGGTCTTGGGCACCACACGTCAAGGGCATCTCCCGCCCGCCTGCCAGAATTTTACAAGTTTATACAGAGGCCTTAACTGGGTTCAGTCACATATACTGTCCAGATGGTTCCAACACCTTATTCTGTCAAGGCTGTGTCCTTGAAACCGGCTCCACTGGGGGATGGCGAGTGGAAGGTACATTCCAAGGACAGGGGAGGTAGGGGAGGGGGTGCAGCTCTCATGTCAACCTCAGAGGAAACAGGGTCCAGGGACCTGAGACCACTGGTCCAGACTGTCTAGTAGATTCACACAAACCTTTACATTTGTCATCAGACAACATTTAACAAGTTGCCTAGGGCAATCATAATAATAGCTCATAATTTTGAGAGCTTACTATGTGTCAGAGACCATTCTAAGAGCTTTTCATGCATTAGAACATAATAACTTCAGGCAGAAAGTGCCATTACTGCGCCTGTTTTGGGGAAGCAAAGAGGCGATGTCATTTGCTTCAAGTCCTGCAGCTAATAAAGTGTCAGACCCGCAGCCCCAGAGCCCATGCTTTTGGCCACTTTGTCACACTGTCAACTCACAAAATAAATCTAGGGCACGTTAGTGAAGAGCATTTGTTAAGTTCACCGGGTTATTGGGGTACCCGTGCCAGAAAGCCAAGCAGAAGTTGCAGCCGCTCACACTCTGGGCTACTGGTATTTGCATGCCCCAAGTACACCACACGCTCAAGGACAAAGCTATGATCCTCGGTGGTAACAGCCAAGCATGGCGCTAACCGTGTACACACTTGGTTTTCTTTATTCTCACAATAATCTCGTGAGGTAGGTGATATTGATCCCACTTTATACAAGAGGAAACTGAAGCTCAGAGCAGATCAACAACTTGCCTGATGGGCATGCAATAGACACACCTGAAAAGATCCTGTTCAGAGTGGTCACCTGGACCCAACCTGTGCTGAGTTCTATAAGGAGCTAGAAGCCACAGCCCTTGGGTCCGGTCTGTGCTGTGGCCTCAGCACCCAGGATGGAGCCTGAAAGGTCAGCTCCTGTAGATGAAGGCATGCATGCTTGCAGGAAGGAATGAATGACTGAATGAAACAGTGTTGCTCATAATTAAAATAAGAGCCAAATATACCTGGAGAAAACCATAGTTAGAAAAGACACACGCACCCCCAATGTTCATTGCAGCACTATTTACGATAGCCAGGACATGGAATCAACCTAAATGTCCATCAACAGATGAATGGATAAAGAAGATGTGGTACATATATGCAATGGAATAAAAAAAGAATGAAATAATGCCACTTGCAGCAACATGGATGGACCTAGAGACTGTCATGCTGAGTGAAGTAAGTCAGACAGAGAAGGACAAATATCTTATGATATCGCTTATATGTGGAATCTAAAAAAATGGTACAAATGAACTTATTTACAAAACAGAAATAGAGTTACAGATGTAGAAAGCAATCATGATTACCGGGGGAGAAACAGAGGAGAGATAAATTGGGAGATTGGGATTGATATGTACACACTACTATATATAAAATAGATAACCAATAAAGACCTACTGTATAGCACAAGGAACTCTACTCAATACTCTGTAACCTATATGGGGAAAAAAGTCTAAAAAAAGGGGCTATATGTATATGCATAACTGACTCACTTTGCTGTGCAGCAGAAGGTAACACAACACTGTAAATCAACTATAGTACAATAAAAAATGTTTTAAAAAAAGAAAAAGAAATGAAAAGTTCGAGCTTATATTGAACCAAAAAGTACAGAGTACCCATATCCTAGAGATTATTTAATGTTGTGATATTAAATAAAGCTAGTGTTTTATAATTTAAAAAATAAGATAACAGCCAACAATCCTTAAAGGTCAGAAGAGCAGGAAGTGTAACAAAGGTTAATTTTAGAGTCACTGCGGGAGGTTGGAACACAGAATCACCCCGCCCACCAAGTCATTTTCCTCCAGGCCGACCTACTTCTGGGCGAGTGAGGGTTTGCATAGCTGTTCCTCTGTCCCAGGCTGACTTGTAAAAGTGGCTGCTGCCCTTTTCAATTAGACACTCTCAGACCTACATTCTGAGCCCTTAAATATATACAGTGACCTATGCGCTGATGTAGCCAAAGAAGGAGGAACATGTGAAATTGTTCCCATTAAAATCAGCCCTGGGGCAACCACCGCGTCACCAAGTGGCAGGCCTGGCTGGGTCCTCGGTTTGTAGTATAAGATCGCGGTTTCTCTGCGCCTGTAAAGTTCCGGTTTTACAAAGTCCCTCTCTCCTACCGCATCTCCCGCCTCTGCCCCTTCCCCTCCCCCACACAAGTGCAGCCACTTCCAACAGCCGCTGACTTAATGAAAACCCTTCAGCTTTGTTTCTACCCTAAAAGCGGATCTGTTCCTACCAGAATAACAAACCAAGTATGCTCTCTGCTTCACAAGTTTGGGTGTTTTTTGTTTGTTTGTTTTTCTTTGGGCGGGGGGGAGACAGCAAATGAGCTGTGGGCACTAAACTAGTTCTCATCTGGGTGCCTGGGAGACTCACTTTTTCGCATCACGTCTTCCTGGACTCACAATAAAGGATGTTTCAGCTCTTGGCGGGGTATCAGCTTCGGAGCCTTATCACAGGACCCCAATTACATTGTTAACGGTAAAGAAGAAAGCTTGAACCAATTTTAGAACAAGAGTTAAGAGGAATAAAAATCCCCGCCGTGATCTTTTAAAGCATTAGTTGGGAAATAGTTCCCTCCTGTGGTGTAAGTGGAAATTGCCGCTCTTACCCATTGGAAAGTTTTCCAATGTCTAGAGGTTAATAAATTTTGTGTGCTGCTATGAACCATATGGGCAGTCAGGTAAAGCCTGTGGACCTCTTCCCAAATGCATAAAGTAAAATACATAAAATTACAAAGGAAAGAAATTATATTTAGATTTATTTATCCAATTATTAAACAAGTGGGGTCTATACTAATATATGTGCTTTTTGACAGTAAATAACAAGACTTAGTGGCAGGTCTATTTACTATAAATGCAAAGTAGTGATAAGTATAAATGACGTTTTGAGAAATCAGTGGTAACTTTAACGTGATATACAAATAGCTAGGATTTCAAGATGGGACAAAATCACAGGTTCTAGTAATAGCGCAAAGGTCAATATTTGACCTTTTGTCACCATTTATAATTGAAGGAATTCCATATTTCAGTTAGAGCGTAGTAAACACAAAGCCTCAGTTTTTTCCCATTCTAGTAGAGGAAGAGACCTCCTGAATTCCATCCCCTAGGGGACCCCTTTGGGGTTGGTGGAGCCCAGCTAGTCTCTCCACCTTAATCTATTCATGGAGCAGTTTCCCCACCTGAGGCAAGGAGGTTACCAATTTCGTAGTATTTCAGGGGGGAAATGCTGTTGTTACCTCCAGGGTGTGAGAACTGGGGAATCTGAATGCAATGGCCATTCCAGCACTTCACGTAACTGAAACAACACTGCTCTGAAAACCAGGACACCAGTTTCTCTTCCATCCTGGCTAAACTGGCAGAAATGGAAGCAAATTTCAGCAAGATGAAATACATATAAGCCTAAAGTCAGAGAAGGGCCAACAATCTCACCAAATTCTCCCCAAGTTATGGGGAGTTTGCAGGTGCTGAGAACAATTATAACAGCCAGCAGCTCTGAGCACCTACCCGGGGCGGTCTTTCGGGCGCTGCTCCTTTGCTGCTGCACCATCAGGGAGATGGAGGCTAAAGGCCAGAATCACAAAGGATCCAGACCAGGTCAGGCTGCTTCTAACAACCAACCTTTAGCCTTCGCACAGCGCTGCTGGTGGTTTGTAAATTTGGGACTTTCAGGGATGAAATCTGAAACTAGCCCCGAACTCGAGGGCAGGGGAAGAGCAAACAAAGCGGCAGCCAGTCCAGATCGTCGGCGGCGTGTTAACAAGCGGAGGAGCTTACCTGCGAGGTCGGTCTTGGGCGCCGCAGGGTGAGTGGGTCTGCACACCCACCCACCAGAATTTTACATGTTTATGTAGAGGCATACTGGGTTCGATCATGTATACCGTCTAGAGGGTCTCAACACCGCGTACCCTCTCAAGGCTGCATCCTTGAAACCCTCTCCACTGCGGGCACCACAGATGGCGCGTGCATTTCAAGGACTGGAGGGGGTGAGGAACCTCCTGTTGCCTGGCTCAACTGCAGGTCCCAGTCTCTAGATGACCTCCCCCAACAGCTGCCTCAGTGGGAGGGACCCTGACCCCAGGAGACCCCAGTGATACCCACAACTTGGAATGAGAAGTTGAAGGGGAAGTGTGTCCTCTGGGAAAGGCAGCACGTGAGCAGAACCCGGCGTTCAGCGGAGGGCCTCCCAGCCGTGGAGAATGACACAACAACATGGGCAACCAAGGACCCCTTGGCTGGAGTGTCCCGCCCACTTTCCACAAGCCTCTCGTCCACCAAGCAATTCCACAGCCCGTCCAAATGTGCCCCTTCTCCCTGCTGGACTCCCCAGACCTCACCTGCCTGCACCCCTCTCCTGCCCAAACCTTCTTGGGGCCTCTTGCCAACGGAGCTCTCTCACTGCTGCCCTTTCTC
This sequence comes from Orcinus orca, assembly GCF_937001465.1. Classification (NCBI taxonomy): domain Eukaryota; kingdom Metazoa; phylum Chordata; class Mammalia; order Artiodactyla; family Delphinidae; genus Orcinus; species Orcinus orca. The sequence continues at coordinate 50,868,830 of NC_064568.1, forward strand.
ACCCCTGGACTCCTCACACATTGCCTTTGTCTAAACACTGCCCAACCAGCCCACCACCGCCTGCCCGCTACACACACACACACACACACACACACACACACACACACACACACACACACACAGGGTGAGGGGGCTCTCCCTTGGCCATCTAGACACGGTGGGAAGGAATGGAGATGAGATGGCAGAGTCGCAGGACTTGAGCTCATCTCCTCTCACGAAAACCCCAAAATCACAAATAACTGCTGAACAACCATCAACCAAAAAAGACTTGGAACCTACCAAAAAAAGATATCCTACCTCCAAAGACAAAGAAGAAGCCACAACGAGACGGTAGGAGGAGCACAACTGCAATATAATCAAATCCCACAAACTGGAAAATAATTCTGTTGCAGAGGTTCTCCCACAGGAGTGGGAATTCTGAGCCCCACGTCTGGCTTCCCAGCCTGGGGGTCCGGAAGCGGGAGGAGGAGCCCCGGGAGCATTTGGCTTTGAAGGCCAGCGGGGCTTGAGTGCAGGAGCTGCACAGGACTGGGGGAAACAGAGACGCCACGCTTCCTTTTTTTGGCCATGCCGCACAGCTTGCGGGATCTTAGTTCCCTGACCAGGGATCGAGCCCGTGCCCCCTGCAGTGGAAGCGTGAAGTCTTAATCACTGGACCGCCAAGGAATTCCCCTTAAACTGCACTCTTGGAGGGCATACACAAGGTGTCACGTGCACTGGGATCCAGGGCAAAGCAGCGACTCCAAAGGACCCTGGGCCAGACCTACCTGCAGGTCTTGGAGGGTATCCTGGGGAGGCGGGGGTGGCTGCGGCTCACTGTGGGGACAAAGACACTAGTGGCAGAAGCCCCAGAGAATATTCCTCCACGTGAGCTCTCCTGGAGGCTGCCATTTTCTCACCAAGATCTGGCTCCACCCAACAGCCTGGGACGCCTCAGGCCGAACAACCAACAGGGCAGGAACAGAGCCCCACCCATCAGCAGACAGGCTGCCTAAAGTCTTTCTGACCCCAAGGCCACCTCTAAACAAACACACCCTTTGACACAGCCCTGCCCACCAGAGGAACAAGACCCAGCTCCCCACAAGAGTGGACAGGCACTGGCTGCTCCCACAAGGAAACCTGCATAAGCCTCTGGACCAACCCCACCCACCATGGGGCAGACATCAGAAGCCAGAGGAGCTGCGATCCTGCAGCCTGTGGGACCAACACCACGAACACAGAAAGTTAGAAAAACACCACAGAGAAATATGTTCCAGACGAAGGATCAAGATAAAACCCCAGAAGAACAACTAAGTTAAGGGGCGATAAGCAATCTACCTGATAGAGAATTCAGAGTAATGATAGTAAAAGTGAGCCAAGGTCTCGGATAAGCATGGCAGGAAGTAGCAGTGGTGCCCCACCGCCCACACTCTGCATGCACCCCCTGGATTCCTGATCCACCCCAAGTCCTCCTCAGCCAGCTCACCAGATGCAAGCTCCCTGGCTGAAACCTCGTGAAATGCCCCAGGCCTCCCCACAGGCACACGGTTGCCTCCTTAGGACACCCTTTCTGAAGCAGGGTGTCCCTTACCTGCCTCACCCCGCTGTCTGTCCTAAGCAGGTATCTCCCCAGAGGGCCCAGGCCACCCCATGAGGACGGGCTGAGGACATGCCCTCACACTTGGGATGCAGGCTCCACACCCATTTCCTGAGAGTCTGAGACATATCCCCATGTGTTGGTCTCAGTGGCAGGGCCTGAATCTCCCCACCCTCTAGTACCGGCCTTTATGCCATCAGTGGTTGGAGAAGGTGTGAGGGTCGGTCAGATAGAGCTTGGGATGGGAGGTGCCACTCAGGTCTGTCAACACCTGTTCTGAGTGTCCAGGCCTTGCCTGTGAAGTCCAGAGCTCTGGGGAAGAAGGCCCTTCTGACCTCCTCTCCTGATCAGTGGGTGCAGACACGTTCCAGCAGACTGCTGTGTGCTCATAAGGGGTGCAGCCCCTGAAAGCCTGCTGGGGAATCCGCATCACCCACTGAGCCTCCTTTGCTCCGAGAGCCCCGGAGGCCCAGGACGTCACCCCTGGGATTTCATTCAACTCTACAGTTTCTCAGCTACCAACCTGCTGCATCTCAGGAATGAGCCCCAAAGAGAGGCAGACTCTTCTCCTGGGACCAAGTTGGAGCTTCATCCCCCAGCACCCACAGCTTCTAGTGGGCTCATCTCTACCATAGCAAAACAGGCTTCCCCACAACTGGGGCAACCCCTTGGCCTCGGCCTTACATGGCATGACCAGGCTGGGGCCATTTTAGGATTCAGGCAGCTCCCTCTGAGAGACAGGGCACTTTCTGCTGGGAATGAGAAACATGAATCTCCTCAGCACTGTCTAATGAGTGATTTACCTTCTCTCCATCCTGCCAACCCCCGTATCTGACCAGCAGGTGAAAGCGTTCAGATCACTCTTAAACATCAGCAGAGGCTTCCAGGGGCCCTGTTATTTCTGCTCACCAGTTCTCCAGTGGGGTCTCAGCCAATTCAACCAAACGAATGCAGTGCTATTGTTGGAGCACGGCATGGCATGCATGGCATGAACATTCTTTGCCCTCCCAGAGATGGCCTGAATGCAATAGGCAGCTATGAATTGAAGCTGATCAGCCCAGGTACATAAGAAATATCTATGTATTGATTGATTCAATTCTGACTCTGAAGCCCATCCCACAGGGTGATGAGAAATTCAGTCTCAGTCATTACTGACTTCCCACACAAATACCCAATGTGGTGCCAGGTCCTGGGTCACCATTCCATGCTGCCCAGACTCATGGTCCCTTCAGTTACGGAAGCTCCACCTCATTTGGAGTGTGACACCCACTGGGCCTGCTGTGATCCCTCTAAAAAAACTATCCCCTCTGAGATGTTGCTGCTTCCTTTAACTCCTGGCCCCAGAGACTCCACCCAGCAAACAACCCCTGGAACAGGAACATACAAGGGGTTTAGCTACCTGGTTGGCATTGAAAGGAGGGAGAAGGAAATGGAGAACTCCCACAAATTCACACTTAAACCTATCATTGTTCCCAGTTCAATTTCACTCTTCCTTGGAATATTAATTCCTTGAGGGCACAGTTGTATTCGCAGCACCTAGAATAATCAATAATCTCTCAATATATAATTTTGAATTATTGGGGAGAAAAAAATGAATAGGTGAATGGAGAGATGGATGTGAGGAATGAGAGCAAATGCCTTACTATAAAACAAATACTTCAAGAGACAGGATAAACTTTAGAAAGCCTTTAACTTTTCATCTCAGTGAGATCCCAGCTCCATCACTCAGCTCCTCTGTGCCTTGTTTCCTCCTGTCCTGCAAAATGGGATGAAGTCACTGGCCATCTCACTAGTGACTGCTCAGCTAAAATAAGTTAATGGAATTTAAATGCTTAGAAGAGGACCTGGAACGTGGCAGGCACTCAGTAGATGTCAGCTACTTTTAGCAGTAACAACAGCACACAAGAGGAAGCTATGTTTGTCATTGTAGATGTTCAGATCAGAGATGGCCGCTGAAAAGATCCCCAGCTCAGCCACTCGGCAGCCATGTGACCATGGACAAGTTGATCAACTTCTCTCCAACAAGTTGACTCCTCTGTGTAGCGTATGAATAAACGTATCAATTTCATAGGGCTCTTCTGCAACAAATGAATTATTTGAAGACTCAGTACAGTCCTTAGAACCAGTAAGTACACAGTTGATGTTGAGCAAGTTATTATATGAAATAAGAGTAGGCAACCATGCTATCAGTGGAACACAGCCAGCAGTGGACTAGAGAGAGAAAGGTGAGATCAGTACACAGGGCATCAGAATGTAAAGATGAGATGTGAAGTCATTAGGGGCAAAACTCCCAAAACTGGAGACACAGACGAAGACAGAGAATCACAGGTTACTGGGAGCAGAAGCCACTGGAGCCAGAATCCTGGAGGAAAACACAAACCTGAGCACAAAACAGTTTTATTCATAATCGCCAAAAACTAGAAGCAACCAAGCTAACATTCCAAAAGTCATAATATAAGAAAATAATACATTAACAATATAAGTCTAAACCCTGTTTACAAAAATATATATAAAAAAGACAAGATTTAGCTAAGGATAGGAGGGAAGAAAATAAGAGTATTAGTGTTCCAAATAACTAGAAAAAAAGAAAACATAATCCAAGCAATGAAACACAGGAAAAGGAAATAGGACAAAAATATTCCAAACAGACAAAATGTCCAAAGATTATATGATTATAATTTTAACAAATTATTTTAAACTTTCCTATTAGATTACAAAACAAAAACAAAATGAAACAAAAAACAGTAATGTATCCAGATATAAAAAACAGTGGATATTAATAATAATATATTAAAAAGGATCACTTCATGTTCACAATAATTGGCTTGAATATGAATCACGTGGCTTCAAAATGTGTAGAGACTAGAAGAGTTACAAATACAGGAAAACTTAAAAAGAAACACAAAGGTTATAGACTTGAACATATCCACCTGTATCATTTCGTGTCACTAGTTGAAAAGGACGTAAGCAGCTTTTAAGCAAAAAGGAAGGTTATCAGGAGCCACAGAGCTGACACGAGCCAGGATCCCTTGCAGGCAGAGTACTAAGGCAAACAACTTGGATGTGCCCCAGTTGAATTAACTACAAAGGCAAGACCGGTCAGTGGATGGGGACACTGGTTAGCAGGGGCCAGCGGCTCTCTGGTACACAGGTTCTAGGCAAGCTCCTGTCTGCTCACAGGCAGTGCCCAGGCCAACCCCACCCACCCTGCGGTCATAAACTGAAACAGCCCCAGCAGCAGAGCTGCTCAAGTCACTGTCCTAGATTTAGGTTGCAGCTGAACTCCAGTTCATGGGAGGGTCCCTTAGTTCCCGGTGTTCTCCCACCCCACATGCCTAGGTTCCCAAGCCCCTCCGTGAGAACTCTACTGTCCAACCCAGATGCCAGATAAGTGAAAACAAACAAAAAAGATTTAACTATACCCAATAGTTATGTATCTTAAATGTATATAATAGGGATTCAGACTATAGATTCATTCCTGGAGGTAGCTTGTTCAACTTCAACACACTTCAAAGACATACAAAGCCAACACATTCTCTGATAAATTGTGTATCCTGCGCTACATAGGAGAACAGCTGCATTTGACCTTAAAACATGGGAGAAGTAGGAAGAAAAGAAGAAAATATAAATGTTTTAAAAGACGAACACATTTCACCATCCCCCTTTCCCTGGTCAATTGACTGTGGTAATCTCGCCAAACATTTCCAAAATTTAACCCAAAAATGACACCTGAAGAAGAGATTACTCATCCGAAAGATCTGGGTCAAATCCTAAGTGATGAAAATCATGGTCCATCCATGATCAATTATAGGGTTGACAGCTGTAAGAAAACATTTAAACAACACCGTCTTCTTGTCTCATGCAGTTAGTCAAAGTGGGTATTTTTTTATTTCCCAACCCACGGTTTGTCAAAGAAATTAGAGAAATATAAAAGCTGAAGCATAAACACTTTAAATAAGAATTCATACTACAAGGAAGTAAGAATCTTTCAACTTTTATTTCTAGGATACATTTCATCCGGAACCTTTTGTTTTCTTTACAATTTCCCCCTAAGAGAAATGAATACAATAAAAATATCATCCAACTACCAGCAATGTTTGTAAGCAGAAAAGAATCTAAAATCTCTGGTGTGATAATATAGGATTTCTTAAAAAATATAAACTTCATACCAGAAATAAAGCCTGAATATTCTCTTTTTCTCTAAAAATATAATTTTTCCTTCTTTGCTCTTCCATGTAAATCTTATAATCAACCATTTAGTTCTAAAGTCTATTTTTAAACTAGTAATTATAATGCTATAGCACTGTTTTTCTCCTACTTTGTATCCTGTTCTGTACTGTGAATCAACTAATAATTGCAGAAGTGTAAAAAAAAAAAACAAAAACAAAAATAGATGCTGCTAGGTTGTAGCAAGATTTTCCAAGATATCCTGATCCAAAAAAAAAAAAAAAAAATTCCCCATCAGCAAACTGAAGTCTACTTAACAAATTGCATTTTGCCATGTTTATGAAATTAGAAAATGTGTAGAAAAAAGCACTTTTGCAAACTGTAAAGCTCTAATGGAAAATATCTTTTTAATCTTTTTTGATTAGATAGGCTGCTGACTGGTACAGAAAACCAGGGACAGAGGCTCTGTGAAAACTTTTTTTTTTGGTAACTACTTCAATTTGGGGAGAGATTATAAATTGCAAAGAAGTTGGATGCACAGATCTCACAAAGATTGACTGGTTTGCAGTGACATATGACTATTTTTCTTAAATGTAAATAAAGACCAAGAGGCACAGGAGTAGACCAACACTTTACACCAGACTGAGAAGTCAAGCCATCTGTCTCCAACTAGGAATAAGAAATAAGTTAGTTTTTTCCCCACTTCAGACCAGCTCCTTTATGCAGAGCTTCATTACTTATAGTCCATTTTAAAATAGTATTCCAAAGCCTGACATAAATAAATAAAACAAATAGTGTCCTTTCTTTAGTTTAGGAAGATAATCAAAAAGCCTAATTATAAACATAGGTACAACATACCTGAACCAGAGTGATAACTCTCCTACCTCTAAATAAAAAGCATTATCCACAACAACTTTTTAGGGTATTTTGTGGAATACAGGAAGTTAAGCAAAGGATAAAAAAGTTTGGTAACAAAAATAATCCCAGTGAGGGCTTGCTTCTTCTTTGCTAGAATGCAAAACGGACATTAGAGAAACTTCTTTCCATGAGCCACCTTAATGAAACTAGAGTCCTATGAAGACACACCCAGCAATGAAGGGCTGCAGAAATTTGGTCATCTGTACCTAAGACACTAGGTGACCAAAAGAAAGCATCCTCAATCATCTAAAGGATGAGTGAACCAACAAGAGGGAATAGGCCTGGGTTTGCTAACAGAGCTGAACGAGCTGGATATGCTGAGGAGGCTGCCACAAGGGGCTGTGGAGCCTCCTTCCCTAAAGTTTCTGAACCACCTTCCTGAGCCCTCTGAGAGAACAGAGGAGGCCTAGTCTAGCACAGGGAATGGCTAAATGGCCTTGTAACTTCTCTGGTGGCCCTCCGATGCACTTACTCTTTTCTTTAGTGCCTTATTTCCCCAAGAGAATATTCAGGCCAATTTTGTTTTGTTTTGTTTTGTTTTTGCATTAGTGAGAATTATAAACTAGCAATTTGGAATACCCCTAATCTCACTGAGTATCTTACGATAGAAATGATAACTTGAGTAATAATAAGAAGGAACTTAAGTGCCATTTACACAAGTCAAACGAGCCCATGTCATATTCTGATGATTCCACATTAATAAAACTTAGCTATGGTATGTAAAAAACTATTTTTGCCAAGGTTTTAACTACTGAACTTTAAACCAATTTCAGTATTCCATGTAAAGGTCATTTATATTGAAGTAACATGCCTTCATGTTTTCTACATACAACAACAAAGAGTTTTAAAGATATACATATATTTTAAACCAATTCACTCCCTTTACAATCACACCTTCAGTCCCACATTTAAAATATAAATCCAAACTGTCAAATGAAAACAACAGTGGACCAACTGATAGTATCATTTAAATGAAACAGTAATTCAAGAGAAGGTTAGCATTAAAACTTAGAAAATAAACAGATTCATTGGACATCTACTCATATGCCTGGTATGTTCTGAAATGAACCTCACACAGAACAGACCCCACTGGGATATGAGACAACTCATTCCTTTCTCGCTTTCTCATTCCATGAGGCATGTCTATGCACTCCACTAGGCAAGTCTCACTGAGGTTTATACAGTGATTAGTTTATCCTAACAGCGGAGACTAATATTAAATACACAGCCTATTCCAGAATTGGCATATGCTCCCAACAACTGTTTTGTGCACTCCCTGAATTATAAAATAGTCCAATCTTTTAGGAGCATAAAAATGAAAGGGCTTAGATCTATTCATATACATTGTGCATTAAATGTTAGTAGGTTAAGACAGTAAGGTGAGAAAAAGGAACGGAAGGGTACAGTAAATTTTCTTTAAACAATTCCATTACATTAGACAGCATTGTTAATGACATGTATTTATTTTAACCAGATTATGAAAAAAAGAAAAAAAATTATTACCAGAATTTGTATCAATTTCTTGGAGAAGCTCATAATAAAACATTAAATATACATATTTACTTGTATATTTATTTGAAGAATCTTTGGTAGCAATTGTGTTTCTTCCACATTATAGGATTTTTCAAAATAAATGTCAAAATTAATTTACTAACCAGCATATGAAGGATAAATTATGGTTATTATTCTTTTGGTTTTCCTATAAAATGTACTTGAACCTATTAACCTGCATTAATCATGCACTTAACTCATGATCTGTTTAACTTGTGTACACATAAAATGAGAGACTAATACCAGAAAGAAATTAGACAGGAATGAGAATCAATGACAAAACATAACAATGACAACTGTTCTTAAGGAATTTATTTTTAAATTATAAGATTTACAATGTTTTGATTACGCAAAATAGCATAATGAAAATTAAACCAAATCAATAAACCAAAAGAGAAAGATAACTTAGTTTTCTTGAGTATCAGTACTGAAACCATCATTGTAAGCCTCTGATGTTCCCATCATGTCTTATGTAGAACTAAGTATAATAATTTCAAACGTTTCACTTGTGGGTTTAATTTCTCATTTTCAACTTTTATGAACTGTAATGTAATTTATTTCAAATCCTATTAAACTTAGTCTTTATACTGCAACAGCAGCAAATGGCCCATGTGCAATCAAATGTGGAACTGGGGCACAGCTTCTAGCCGCAGACAGAAATTACACACTGCACTCAGTACATCAGAGTACGTTATATTAACCAGAGCGTAGGGTTTAGTACACTTATTGCAGGGTTGGTATTTCTTTCCCTCTGAGCTGAACCAGCTGATCTTCTGAGCTGACACACTACTGCTGTGGATAGTAAGGCTGCTGTGGGGGCTGAGGGAAGGGGTATGAAGGCTGCTGGGGTCCTGGGTACGGAGCCTGTCCAGGGCTCTGGTGATACACTGGCGGATATGGCATATTATACTGGCCGTACGCGTAAGGATTATAGCCCATGGGCATGGGCATTTGGCAATACCTGATGGGAAGAAGAACACAAGAAAGCTGGATTGGTAAATCAAACACTAGAAAATGAAACATACAATAATTATTCTAAAATGAAGTTTTTTCAAGAAAGCCATTCAATGGCGAGAAAAAACAGCTGTTTCAAGGTACTTGCTAGAGAAAAGTGTTCTATCCTGTTATTAATTGAAATGCAAGAAAAAAGTGTTGAATGCTACCCAAAAAATAAGATTGTTGAAGGAAATAAGACTAAATATTCAACTATGAACAAGGAATAAAAACGGAAGCCCTTAAATCTAATGTGGCAATCTAAGTACACTTCTGTTTCACAAGATTCAATGTTCACTGTAAGGCTCATAAATTTACTATTTACAAAGTTTTAACGTTTGGAAGATACGATGTACTTTACTAAGTTTGGAAGACATTTTAAAAGATAGTTAAATGTCTGGATTTTTAAGACTAAAAAAACTATCACAAAGGCAGCTGATCTTTAAGAAAACACATGCCATAATTAGACAGATTTCTATTTAAGAGTTGATCAGAATGCCAAGACATCAAAGTACAGGTATGTAAAGAAGGCTTTATCAACCTTGCTATGCTAAGCTCAGAAAAGGCACCTACCTGTTTGTCACCTAAATAAAGAAGACCAAGGAAACATTCTGAATTCCATACAGAAGAGATATATTTAATATAAACCCAGTATGTAAAAACTAAAATTAAATAAGCCTGGGAAATGGCTATTCAACGACTCAAAAAAAGTGACTATAACTTACTTTTATTTCTACGTGAGCTGACAATGTAGCTTACTCATTCATGACACCTCCATTCAGAGAAGGGGTGAGCTTGTTTTTAAAAGACTAACCAGAGCTAGAAACATTAGCCAATTCATTGGGATATACAAAGTTTCAGCCTTACCCGGGATACCCTGGATAGGTGGGGTATGGAGGTCCCTGGGCCTGCAGAGGGGGAGCTGAACCAGGAGTCTGTGATGGAGCTGGTGCAGTGGTCCCAGTGCTCGCTGGAGCTGGAGCTGGAGCTGGAGCAGTAGCAGGAGTTCGATTTGCTGGAAGCACAGGAGGTGGAGGCCGGGCTGGGGGCTGGGGCTTAGTAGGCTGTAAGAAAAAGTCAGCACTGACAAAATGTGTCAGGTTTCTGTCAAATTGCTATCAATCAAAATAAAAGGGCATATGAGAAACTCTAGAATCCAACCAAACATATTTCTAATTCCCATTCTTAAATGTGGGCTTATTACTCCAGAAATGTACTGTAGCTGAAAAGTAATTCTCCAATTTGTGGATACTCCATAGCCACTGCTCTTTCCCCGATGCCTAATATTTAATCATTTACTGTTCACTACTGCTCCCATCAATGGTTAGACATTTGAGGTGGGAGGAAGGAGCAGGTCAGGTACCGTTTATTCCTGTTATCTCTTCCTGGCCCCATGAATTTTCATATGAAAATTTTTAAACACCAGAAAACTTAAAAGAATACTATTATAAACAATCACGTTTACCAATTAAATTAATTATTAACATTTGGCCATCTTTGCTTTATCTATATCCATATATTTATCTATCTATATATTTGCAGAACCATTTGAAAGTTAAGTTGCAAACTTCAGGACACCAGCCCGAAAGACTTCAGCATACCAGTCCTATTATTCTCCTACATAATCACAATACCATTTCACCTGAGAAAATTAATAATTATTTCCTAATATCATTGAGTATCCACTCCACAGTCAAGTTTCCCTATTTATCACAAAATCTCTTCTAGGCGTTTTTATGAACCAAGATCCAGCTGAGGTTCATGTATTGCATTTGATTATTATGAATCGTTCCTCTCTTTTAATCTAGAATATGCCCCCTGTCTATTTTTTTCTATGACATTTGCTTTTAGAAAAGACCAAGCCAGGTGTCTCACAGAATGTTCCAGTTCTAGACTGTCCAACTGTTCCTAAGAGCACAATTTAATTTCTTGTTTTATCACTGTATTTGCTATAAACTGAAAGTTGATTCTAAAGACTTCATTAGATTTAGTTAAACATTTTTAGGCAAGAATCCATGAGTGATGCTGTATTCTTTATACTGCAAAACATCAGAAAGTTGAGGTTGGTCACCTGACCAAAGTGGTGACCACCAGACCTCTACAATGTAAAGTCTGTGTTATCCTTTACAGCAAGCAAGCTGTCAAGAACACATAAAACTTGCATTTTAAAAATGTGGTTGCTTACTGACCGGCATGGTTCTCGGCGCTGGAGTTGGAGCCATTGGCGTGTGTCCCCCTGCGGGAGAGGACTGATACGCAGGTGTAGGAATTGAAGGAGCACTAGGTTCTCTGGCAATGCTTTGTTGCAAGTCCCTTATTAAAGACAGAAGTGTTAGAAATTAACACAATTTTGAAAACCAACACATACAAAATACCAGATCTTTTTCTTACTTTCTTTTCTTCACGTATGAAACACAGAAAATATACTCAAAACAATGATGGTATTTTAAAATATACTACATTTCTGTTCTTGACTAGAACTAACTGAAATCTTCTTTCTTCCTACTATTGAATAAAATAAAGTTAGTTCTTATTCTGTTTCTGAAGACCAGGGAAAAAGGTAAACTTTTTCAGAGATCATAGTTAGAGCCAGACTAAGGAACATGTCAAACTGAGCAAGTGAGCCTAAGAAACTGCCCTCTCTCTAACAGGAGGTCATCCCCTAGATGAGAAACTCGTAACATAATAATCTAATAATTATCAGAAAACTACAACTGTACATAGTTACCTAGCTAATATTTTAATCGCTGTATTGTATCAGTGTTTACAAAAAACAACAACCTATTCGAAACCACTGAGCAAATTTCTTGATGAAAACTTTAAAACCATTGTGCAAATTTCTTGATGAAAGCTTTCTGAAAGATATTCGAAATGTGGCACCGAGATAAGTTTATGTTAAAAGATACCTCATAATCTATTATTAAGGTAAATTCATTAAACATAGAGGTTGAAAGGACTATTAAAATACAGTATTAAAAATTTTGTTAATATTTTAAAGTCTCCTCTAACAGTAAATTGGAATCTCACTAAACAAAACCCTAAAGTAAAATACACTCTATGAAATACTTGGTATTGATCAACTTCTCACTGTGCTGATTCACAAGCACAGAGCAGTAAACATGACGTGTCGTAAAATGTCTGCAACAGGACCTACTGTCTTGATGTAACAATTAACAGCAACTCCAAGTCCCCCAGACCACACTTTCACTGTCAAAAACAATCCCAGTTGTAAGATAAATTAGACACTCCACATAGAAAGAAAACTTACACACATTCATCAAGAAATCAAAACTACTTCATAATGTTTGTAAATCTGTAATAAATGCTTACAATATAAACTGTAAGTTTTTAGTCAATATTAAAATTTGAAAAAGGTCAAACTTTGAAACATCTAATATATATGTGTGTATATATATAACTCACATATAATAAATATAACAATTATATTTAATATTTTACTTATTTATTATAATTATCTTCACAACTATTTAATTAGATTTTGAGTACATTTAATCATAAACACAGTATCTAGCCTGTATAATTATAATATATTATAAAGCACATAAGACATAATATTTTTTCCTTTGATAGACTCCAGAGATGGTTGCAGTAAATAACACATTTATAGGACAAATGAGAATTTCCTAGCCACTTACTAATTATATAAATCAAAGCTATTAAATCACAGAGCCATTTCTGTTTGTTTCACAAACTGGGCTTCTCTGCAAGATTGAGTCTGAACAAAGGGTTCTATGGCTAAAAAAAAAAAGGCCAGGGGTACAGATAAAATGTCAAAAATAAAGTTAGACTAGTTGGTGGTACTATAAAAAACATGAAATCCCTATAATTATTTAGATTAATTTAATATAATTTTCTGAAAAGGTAATATATTCACTTGATTCAAAAACTAAAAAGTGACAGGCCACTCGCTATCTACAAATTCTCATTCCACCATTCACTACCACAAACAGACAGCCACTATTTTTTATTTCTTATGAACCTGACCAGAGCTTCCTTATCAGAAATAAACCAATTCAAATGTGTTGTGTTTTTTTTGTGGTACGCAGGCCTCTCACTGTTGTGGCCTCTCCCGTTGCAGAGCACAGGCTCCAGACGCGCAGGCTCCGGACGTGCAGGCTCAGCGGCCATGGCTCATGGGCCCAGCCGCTCTGCGGCATGTGGGATCTTCCCAGACTGGGGCACGAACCCGCGTCCCCTGCATCGGCAGGCGGACTCTCAACCACTGCGCCACCAGGGAAGCCCGGTATTTTTATCTTCTCCGTTTTTACATAAGAAGCATACTTTACACTGTCTATAACCTTATTTTTTTTTTTACCATTAATTATTTATCTCAGAGATTTTTCTACATGGGTAAATAGAAAACATTCTTTTTTTTTTTTTTTAAATAGCTGCATAGTATTTCACTGCACAGATGTAGCTTTATTTCACCAGCCCAACCAGGGATCAAACTCGTGCCCCCTGCAGTGGAAGCGCGGAGTCTTAACCACTGGAGCACCAGGGAAATCCCTGAAAAATGTTATTTCAGAGTAATTTTAATTCATATTTATTTTATATTGAGCGAAGGTAGGTATTTTTTCATATGCTTAAGAACCACTCATATTTCATCTGCAGAATTTCTGTTCACATCCTTTCCCAATTTTTCTACTGAGTTTTTTCCTCCTCATTAGTATCTAGGAGTTCTTTATAAATTACGTATATTTGCCTTTTGCCCATGAATAAGTTTCAAATATTTTTCCCCAGTTTATTACATTTTGACTCTTATCATGTTATGATGAACTTTTTTTTTTTTTATGGCTTCTGGGTTTGAAGTCAGAATTACAAAGACCCTTCCTATTTCAGCTTTACTAAGAAATTCTCTCATATTCTCTCTTCATTTCATTTTATACATTTCAATTATGATCCTTTTGGAACTTATTCTGATGTAAAAATAACTTGTTTTCTAAATGGCTAAGCACATGTTTCTAACTTCTTCTTACTGATTTAGGATTTTTTCTTTCACTAAATTCACATATGTATTTGAATCTACTCCTATCTTCTATTCTGTCTTTGGTCTAATCACGTGCCAGTATCACTGTGTTTTAGAGACACTATTACATATTTTAGTGTCTGGCAAATTAGTTTCCCCTTACTGTTGTTATTATTCAGTTTTCCTGGCTAATCTTGTTTAACTGTTTTTCTACTTGAGCTTTAGGATCAACTTGTCTAGTTTTACATGAAAATCTGTTGATTCCTTTTTTAATCAAAGTTATGTTGAGGGACTTCCCTGGTGGTCCAGTGGTAAAGAATCCGCCTTCCAATGCAGGGGACGCGGGTTTGATCCCTGGTCAGGGAACTAACATCCCACATGCCACGGGGCAACTAAGCCCGCGCGCCACAACTACTGAGCTTGCGTGCCTCAACAAGAGAGCCTGCATGCCGCAAACTACAGAGCCCATGTGCCACAACGACAGACCCCACGTGTCCTGGAGCCCCCACACCACAACTACAGAGCCCATGCGCCCTAGAGCCCGAGTACCACAACTAGAGAGAAGCCCAAGTACTGCAACAAAAAGACCACGTGCTGCAACGAAAGATCCCGCATGCCGCAACTAAGACCTGATGCAGCCAAAACAGTTAAAAAGAAAATAAATAAATGAATATTTTAAAAAATTATGTTGAGGGCTTCCCTGGTGGCGCAGTGGTTGAGAATCCGCCTGCCGATGCAGGGGACGTGGGTTCATGCCCCGGTCCAGGAGGATCCCACATGCCGCGGAGCGGCTGGGCCCCGTCAGCCATGCCGCTGAGCCTGCGCGTCCGAAGCCTGTGCTCCGCAGTGGGGGAGGCCACAACAGTGAGAGGCCCGCGTACCACAAAAAAAAAAAAAAAAAAATTATGTTGAATACATAAGCTTCTTTAGAACTGACATCTTCATGAAGCTGTCTCATCCTATCTAAGGACATGATACGTCTTTCAGCTTGCTCAAGTCCTCTTTTGTGTCCTTGAATAGTGTTTCAAAGTTTTCTTCATACCGGTCTAATAAATGACAGATTTATTCCTATGTATTTTATCTTCCTTATTGCTATTTTAAGTGAAGTCTTTTCCTCCATTATATCTTCTATGTGTTTATTTGTATGAAGGCTATTGATTTATTTTTAAATATTTATTTATTTATTTATTTATTTGGCTGCACTGTGGGACCTTTCTTTAGTTGCTGCATGTGGGATTCAGCTCCCTGACCAGGGATCGAACCCAGGCCCCCTGCATTGCAAGTGCGGAGTCTTAGTCACTGGACCACCAGGGAAGTCCCAAGGCTATTGCTTTCTACAAATTATTTTTATAATCACCTATCTTCAGTAACAATTCCTTTATTATTTGCAGTTTGAGGGTTGATTCTTTTGGGTTTTCAAGATGTGTAATCATAAAGTCTGTAAGTAGTGATAATTTTACCTCCTCCTTTCCAATTTTTCTATCTCTAATTTCTTTTTCTTTTCTAATGGTGTAGTCTGGTACTGCCAATATAATATTAAATAATAGCATTGATAATGGGCATTTGTCTTTTGGGGAAATGTTTATAGCATTTCTCCATTAACCATGAAGCTGAGTTTTGTGCAGATATAAACAGATAAATAGATCTATTGTATATATACACACATACACATATATTTTCATGTTAAGGAAGTCAATTAATTCCTATTTTGAGTACCAGAATAGTTATTTTCTCATGCTTTTTCCTCATCTATGAAGAGAATCTTTTTCTCCTTAGATGTAAAAATACTGAACCAATCACTGCATTACTGGAATAACCACCCACTCCCCCTTGGTCATGCTTCTTTATTAATATACTGAAGAATATCAATGGCAAGTATTTTACTTAGAAATTTCGCATCCATATTCATAAATGAAACTGGTCTGAAGACTTCTGTTTTAATCTTTGTCAGATTCACTTATCAGTAAAACTAACTTGGAGGGTTTTTTTTAAAACCTCTAGAACCATTTAAAAAGCATTCTAGGGCTTCCCTGGTGGCGCAGTGGTTAAGAATCCGCCTGCTAATGCAGGGGACACGGGTTCAAGCCCTGGTCCGGGAAGATCCCACATGCCGCGGGGCAGCTAAGCCCGTAAGCCACAACTACTGAGCCCACACACCACAACTACTGAAGCCCGCGTGCCTAGAGCCTGTGCTCCGCAACAAGAGAAGCCACCACAATGAGAAGCCCGCATGCAGCAACAAAGACCCAATGCAACCAAAAATAAATAAATTAATTTAAAAAAAAAATTCTAATTATTTGCTTTTTAAAGGTTTAGTAGAAAAACTGAAAACAACTGGTCCTGCTCTTTCTTGGGGGGTGGAAGAAAGTAGCTCTTAACTTCGTCCACTTCTTCAATGGGAAACTGTTTAAACATGGACAGAGACAAGAATAATGGTCAGGTCATATGAAGGGCTCAAGA
Organism: Orcinus orca; assembly: GCF_937001465.1. Taxonomy (NCBI): domain Eukaryota; kingdom Metazoa; phylum Chordata; class Mammalia; order Artiodactyla; family Delphinidae; genus Orcinus; species Orcinus orca. Next base: position 50,885,482 of record NC_064568.1, read on the forward strand.
AAGGCTCATGAGTATAATAGTCTCTGGGTCCTTTACATTCATTACTAATTGAGCACATGGCTCTGTATACACCTGAAGGACAGGTTGACTGGATATAAAATCTTTGCCTCACATTTGCTTCGAGTTCCAACAAGCAATCATTCCACTCTCTTCTAGCATGCAGTGCTGCCAGCCTGAATTTTTTTCACCTTTTTATAAACTTACCTGATCTTTTTGCCTGACTGCCTTAATAGGATCCTACCATTATCTTTTAAGACTAATAATTTATATGCTGGGGTGTTGACAGTTCTTGTTCATTTCTCCTGACCATATTATATACCCTTTCAACAAGCCTTATTTTAGGAAAATGTTCTTGAGTAATATCATTAAATATTTGTTCTGTTCACTGTTTTGGTTTTTATTCTTTGAAGGGAATTCAATTTTACATATATTGGATCTCCTCTGCCCACTTTCTCTAATCCTTTTTAATCCTTTCCTTACTTTGGTTTCATTTTCTTTGATTTCTTCTTTTCTACTTTGTGCTCCTGTGTTTTCTTCATCGTCTATCCTCCGTTTTGCTCCTTCCCATTTCATCTTATACCTGTGATGGCTTTGTTCTTCTCTTCCACTTGTTTCCTGAATCCCGACACCTCACGTTTTAGTGCCTCCTGTTTTCTTACCATTTTCCTTGAGTTCTGGCACTTGTTTGTGGTGATCCTTAATGATTGTTTCCTAGCCCTTTTTTTTTTTTTTAATTCATGGTAAATTTTTTATCTGTTCTGTGACGACATTATTCTGGTGAATGTTCTTCATCTATTAAGTTTAGTAAAATTTTGTTCTGTTTCTCACCTCAATGAATATAGTATATTTGTATCGATGCTGTGTCAACTCTCTATTCATTACTCCACATGGAATGAGTCCTATGTTACTCGCCCAGCTTTCCCAGTAGGCCCCTGCAGAAAGTGACTTTGCTGACATTTTCTGAGCTATAAACCCTCTCTCCCTCATGTTCTATGCCTCTAGCTTCATGTAAGGAATCTATTTGCCACTTCAAAGTAAACTGCTTATGTTTATTGGCATTTCCTAAGATCTGTTACCCTGAGCTATTCTATCACTTCTGTGACATCACTGTTCTTCCTACATCTAGAGTTTCCACTCCTTTTCACCCTTTTGTTCTCAGATCATGCAGTTGTTTCCTTGCTGCTTTGTAAAACACCATGGAGGGGACTTCCCTGGTGGTGCAGTGGTTAAGAATCCACCTGCCAATGCAGGGGACACGGGTTTGATTCCTGATCCGGAAAGATCCCATATGCCACGGAGCAACTAAGCCCGTGCACCACAACTACTGAGCCTGCGCTCTAGAGCCTGCAAGCCACAACTACTGAGCCCACATGCCACAACTACTTAAGCCCGCATGCCAAGAACCCATGCTCCACAACAAGAGAAGCCACTGCTCGCCACAACTAGAAAAAGCCCACGTGCGGCAACAAAGACCCAACACAGCCAAGAATAAAAAATAAATAAATATATAAAAAAGCAAATAGACAAACAAACACCATGGAGGAAAGGAAAGAAACTGCCAAATCACACTGCCAACTCACCACAAAAGTCTCCACATATGATTTTTTTAAAAGAGGTAGCAAGAATATTTTTTTTTAAAGAAAAATACTTCAAAAGTACAATTTAATACACAAAATAAACTTACTTTAAGAGTTCATCCCTCTCTGTCTTCCGTGCAAACACTATATCACTGCATTTGTTCTGGAACCTGATGAGTATTTCAGTCAGCTCATTGTAAAACTACAAGTAAAGAACAAACACAAGTGATAAACCAGAACAATTTTTAATCTAAGAGGAACACAATCTAAAGCTCCTTTGTCAATAACAGTTAAAGCTAAAGAGCTAAAATCCTATGCATGAGAGACAGTCATACCACTTAAGTCCAGTAACTTAATATTAAATATGACCTAAGATTCCCTAAGAAAATAAAAATAATAAAATCATCGTTAGAAAGCACTGCCACCAAAAATTAAGTGGCAACAAGTTAAAAGTTTCATGATCGTAAACAAGTTCCCAATTCCTAGAGAAAAGTCAACTTCTTAATAAACACTCTAAACCTATTTAAGTGGAAGTATTAGATCTGCACATTCACTTCAGAAATGCAGGCATCATTTCAGAAACCCTCAGAAGAATTTGCAAAGGCACTCTGGTGAGTTTTCTCAGCTTATCTATTTCAACAAAGCATTTTAAACCGAATTAAAATGGCATTTTACTATCCTCTCTCTTTGGAAGGCTTTGGCAGTATTTCTATGCTCTCTTCAGAGGGTTTTACATTATATCTACCGTATTTGCATCAAGATAACTTTATTAAGTGATCATTATGGAGTTAAAGGTACCAAAAGGAATTATGTATTTGAAAAACTTAAAAATCACTTGTTCCCTCAAAAGCAAAGTAATTGGTAAAAACAAATATAAGCATTTCCCTAAAATATCTAAAGGAAAGGCAAGAAAATACTTAAACATATTTAGTAAGCACTCTGAGTCATAAGCAGATCACAAATCTATCATAATCCACACCACCAGCACAGAATATAAAAGCCATACACACCCCCTTCCCCACCACATATCGGTTTTCACTACTACTCCTCTTCCCTCATAATTCACTCAGACTGGCCAACTTTCTACCCCCCAACAAAGTGTCACTGATCTTTTGACCTCTCTGTGCTAATTCCTGCTACCTGAAAGGAATGCCTACACATCCTCTTTCTGCCTGGTGAAATATAAAATTCATTCTGCAAAGTTCCCATGAAATACTCCCACCTTCATCAAGCTTTCTCCCATTTATACCAAAGCTCTCAGGAGCCAAAGTCATTAAAGCTAAGAAATTCAAGACAGAATGATTTGGTCCAACTGGAAATACCAATTAACTTCCCAAACTGTATCCTCACATCCACACTGGTTAGTTAGCTCTTGTTTCTTTTGTGCTTCATACCTTTGTGCCCTCCTTCAAATTAGCTACAAGTTCAACAAAGTTGTCATACGCAGTGGCTAAATTCTTCAAAACTTCTTCTCTTAAATTAGCTTCATTGTTAGACTGTTTCATTTTTGAAAATTCCTGGTGTGAGACCTTATTAAAAGAAAGATTTATGCAGTTACACTTATTTATCAAGTTACTATAGCTCATAACATTTGTACTGATACTTCCCCAACTATGAAAATCATATATGATTTCCTGCAGCTATTACGAGATATTTACCTAGTTATTACTAGATATTTACCTAATATATTCCTTTTGGAGTAACACAGTACTTTACAGCTTTCCTTAAGTAAAAAATACCACAAATTCAGTGGGCATGAAAATATAACCAATAACGTTTACAGATTTCTATTAATATGTAACATTTGCAAAAAACACAATCCTAATTGGATACAGATTTAGTCCAGGTTTATCCTTCCTGTAATTTTTTTAATAAAAATCTTATTAAACTTTACCTGAATATTTTTAAGAAGTTCTTCTTGTTTCTTTAGAGATTCTTGGACTTTAGTTGTAAGACCCCCATAGATTCGATCCAGTTCAGTAACAGAAATAGCTTCTTCATTTATCACACCATCTTGAGCCAGAGCAGTCAAAAATTTGCTCGTCATGTCAAAATTCACTGATTTCAGGTCATTCTCCAGCCCCTCTCTTTCCTTCTTTACTTCATCAAGATTTGTCAGTAAGGATTTTAAGACATTTACAACCTAAACAATTTAAGAAACTTAGTTTAACTGCCCAAAAAACAGAAGCCAATTTCAAGAAAGGAATTATATACAAAGGTTCACCAGGGTCAGGGAGAGACGATCTCTCAGAGAGCCAAGTATAAATTGTACATCAGGTTTATTTAGATACAGACATTGCTGTACCTTTAGTGGATTCAGATTGCAATAGCAGCAGCAATAATGATAACAGATCTACTGAACATCTATTATGTGCCAGGCACTGTCCTAAATACTTTACAAATATAATTTAATGTATTCCTTACAATACCCTATAGGGTATATATTTATTACCTCTATTCCACAGATGGAGAAATTGCGTCCCAGAAAAATTAAGTTAACATGCCTAAGGTTACACAGCTACTAAAAGGAGCAGAGGTGAAATCTGAGACCTAAGCCTGCCTAACTCCAAACCAATCTCTTAACCTTGCTACACTACACTGCATCCTTGTCACGACGTAGAGGAAAGTATATATATATATTTTTAAATATTTATTTAATTTTATTTATTTATTTATTTTTTGGCTGCGTCGGGTCTTAGTTGCAGCATGTGGGATCTTCACTGCAGCACACAGGATTCTCTCTAGTTGTGGCGTGTGGGTTTTCTCTCTCTAGTTGTGGCAGGTGGGCTCCAGAGTGAGTGGGCTCTGTAGTTTGCAGCACACGGGCGCTCTAGTTGAAGCGCGCGGGCTTAGTTGCCCCGCAGCATGTGGGATCTTAGTTCCCTGACCAGGGATTGAACCCATGTCCTCTGCATTGGAAGGCGGATTCTTTACCACTGGACTACTAGGGAAGTCCCCAGAAGGTATGTTTTTGTCAAGTAAAGAGATACCCTATTTTGCCGACCTAGCGAGACTGAGAGAGAGAGAGACATGGAGACAGAAACAGAGATACGGATATACACGGAGAGAGCACTCGAGAGAGACAGACAGACAGAAAGCTATAAGCTGTATGTTTCTTTTATATCCTGGGAGAGAAAGAGCGGGCGGGTTCTGTATCTCTCTTCGCATCATGAGTTCTGCCTCTTACTCGGTCCAGGCAGTCTCTAACACCCACGTGATTCATAAACACCCCGTTGTAGTAACAGTGTTAGAGTGTTCAAGCGCCCTCTAAGGCCACACATGAGCTGCCCCCTTTCACTCACATCTCTTCACACTTCTCCTAGGACCAGAAGGGAGAACAGCAACCCCAAGCCCTCTATTCTGCTTGCCCCAGGGATGCTTATAGAAAGAAAGTGGGGAAAGACAAAGGAAGAAGGGGCCGTCCATGAACCCCATCTACACCTCTGTCTGTCTTCTTACCAGCAGCACTTCCAGCTCCAAAGGATCTGCTCACCTACTGCCTGTTTCTAAGAAGCTCTGTCCGGCTCTTCAGTCCACGGCCTTAGTTAGCTCCCTGACAAAAGGGTCCAGAGCGACCTTCCCATGTGAAAACCAAAGCCCTGAGGAAAAGTCTCAAGTTTCTTCTACATTTTGGCCTCTGTTACCACCGTATCTCCTAAGTGTCCTTCCTATCTTAAATTCACTCTCTTAACATGCAGAGCAGTGCAAAGAAATGGTCTTAGAGGTCCAAGAAGCATCAAACCACAGACACTCTTAAAAGGAAGGAAGAGGAGAAAGAATCATACCTGGATGGACATGGCAAAGTCTATTAAAGGGATCTAGTAGAATTTGATGTTAGACAAAGTGGAGCAAAGTCTTGCTTCCAAATGACTTCCAGGACATATTGTTAAATGAAAAAAGGTACAAAAGCGTTATGTACGTTATGTCGCATTTTGAGTGAGAAGGGAAATCAGAATATAAAGCTATACACACACATAATATGATATGTATCTGTGTGCATATGTATTTTTCACAAAAATAAAAGCACTAAGCACAAACCAAAAACTAATGAATATTGTTACTTACATAGAGCAGATGGGAAGAAGGTAGAAAGAAAAGGGGTAAGATTTCCCTGCATGAACCTTTTGAATCATGAACATTCTTTTACACATCCAAAACACAAAATTAAATCAAATCGTGAATACAGAAACAAATGAAACTAGTTGTCTAGCAAAGTGAAATATGACGACATAGAAAAAAATACTTCAACTCTGACTACACTCCCTTAGTGAATATAATGGGCTTAGTTACTGTGTAACCAAGGGCAGTTTACCTGGAAAACTCAATTTTCTCATCTGCAAAACAAGAATAATAATAGTACCTATATGTCAGGACTGTTGTAAAGACTGAAATAATCCATATAAAGTGCTCAATGTAATTTCTAACATAGGCTAAGTGTTCAGTCAGTAGTAGCCATTATCATTAACTGTTAGTTAGGTTTCATAGTTTAACTCTATACTTCATGTGCATTGTGGACTAAAGAGGCTTAGGCATCTGAGCACTCAGACAAGAACAGAGTAACAACAAGGAACAGACCAAGAATTAAGTATCCCTTATTTTGCTGAATTATAACTATTTCTGTAACTATGTGACACATTTTGTATTGGGGGTATTTAACAGCATATAAATTTGAAAAGGCTGCAATAGTTTTATCTGTTGGCATATTTAAACTGATAACGGAAACTCAACCATGACTATGACCCTATGTGAAGGTTGCTTGGCTATTAGAGAATAAGAAAGGTCATTTTCCTCTATATATAAGTTATGTCTAACGAAAGTTAGAAAATGTTTAAGTAGCCAAGTGAAATAAAGCTGGGGGAGAAATAGGAATATGCAGAACTGGTCTTAAAAAATAGTCTAGTAAACAAAGCTGAAAGTCAGGAACACTATTATCTTGAAATAGATGACTGTCTCTTACAGTATAAAAACGAAGATCCTCTAAGTACCTAAAACCAGATGCCCAAACAGAACAAAGACAAATAACTAGTTAGTTGGCCTGTTCATAATGAAAGAAAAAAACAGTCCTACCTGTTATGCTTGGACCTCTTAATAAAACATGTACTTTGTATCACTTTAATAATCAGCAATTCAAATGCTTGAGTTTTTCTCATAAAAACTCTGGCTAATGTGTCACCAACTACGATGACAACTATCTGAAATAGCTTTAATAAACACATGATGTTTGCCCTTTCTGATAAAGGCACATGATGAATGAATATTTAGAACACTGAAAATTGTTGATTACCTCTATGCAGAAAATCTAGTTTCAGTAAAATAACTTCATATTGACTATAAAAGTTTTCTTCCCCTATGTAATACCACTGTGAATTAACAAAGCAGCTATTACTGAATAAAATAACATATCAGTACATGCTCATTCTGATTTTGCTTAGCAAGAACCATTTTTGCTTTTCTATAGAAAGCAGGAGAATAAAAGGACAAAAGCCCTGTAAGTTCTGAGTCATGCATGTGACACTAAAAAGAAAAAACGAGGATACTAAACAGATGTTTTTTTCTAAAATAAAAAGGGGCCAGAAAGTGTTGCTGCTCTATGGGTCTGCAGGCTCTGTTCTTCACAAGTTAATCTTCTAACCACCTTCCTTTTCTCCCCCACGTCCTCAAAGCATCTAACTGACAGTCACTGTTCCCTCAGGCACCCCTGCCTTGAGACGCAGGCTCTGTGCCCATCCACCAGCGCCGTCTTCTCTTCACTTCCGGGGCTGCTTCCACAGAACCTCAGAAACCGCTCTGGACACACCCACTCACTCAATCTTCTCGGATCCTACACATGTCCACGTTCCTGCCTGTCTACTGTTCTCATAAAGTGCCAATTTCTTAAGCCTCCTAAGCTTAAGGAGCTCCAAATGCTGAAACATAACTACTTCGTCACCTAAATTCTCACAGTATAGTTGCGACACTTTTCAATTTCTACCCTGTATTACAGTAATCCTTGTATACGTCTCATCTTCCACACTGGATCGTGAATTGAAAGTAAAGGCTGGTTATTATGTGCATCTAGCATAGTGCCTTACACAGTAGCTATCCATTAAGTCTTGGCTGAGTAAATACATGAAATGTTTCTGAGCAAAGACAAATAAGGAATGACAGTGATAACTTCTGAGAACTACTATTCCAGGAAATTCACCTTTTTCAAGAAGTTTTCAGCGCTATCTCTTGCCCTTTGGCTTATTTTCCTGTGTGCTTCGGGTCTCCTCTTATCCTCCTACACAACTTCACAGTGTTCAGCCCACACTCCCCTTTTGGGAGTTAGCGAATCACACGCCCCACTACTGATTTTCTCCTTCCTGTCACCAGTAGAAATGTCATGATGACGTTATCCATTTATTAGATTAACAAGCACACCTTGACAACTTTCCCTTCAGAGGTACTCCCAGTGGAATATGGTGGAAGGTGGTATAGAATGATGTAAGAAACAAAGAATCTGTGGTCAGAAGAGTACCTGGCCAATCCAGTCCTTCCACTTCAAGGAGGTTCCTATACTTCCAAGCCTCTCCCTTTTATAAAATTTGAATTAAACCTGTGAACATATGAGGTACCTAGAATATAGTACCCAGTTCATAGGAGGCATTCAATAAATGGAAATTATTACTACAGTACAGTAGTATTATTAATATAATTACTTTTTACACGGTGTATATATCGTGCTACTCTAAAAACCACCACCTCAATGTACATCAGCATTTTTAAAAAGATGCCAGTAAGAAAAAAAATTGGTAATTCATTGTATATAATGACTTGAACATAGTTTTCATAAGCAAATGATCACCCACATCAAAATGCATGTCCTCACCTCGCTGCCCTGCATGGTCTTCGCTGGGTTAGCAGACGGGATGGCAGCATTCAGCTCCAGCTCCGGCTTACACAGAAGTGCAATGGTGTCCCGGTGAGCCTGGTAACGCTCTTTCACCTGTCCATCTGCTTGCACAGCTTTATCCAAAACAGTTCTGAAGTTGCTTCCCTCTGTGGAGGGAAAAAAAAAAAAAAAAAATGTTACCAGAGCACAGTACTGCTTTTAACAGTAATGTATATGAGCTGGTTGTACTTTTAATTCTGTTCTCCAACTTTACTTGTTTCCCCCTTCGATAAGTCCCAATTCACTAGATAACAGAAACTGACCTCCTATTAGTCTTTGCATTTTCGGTTTTGGAAAAATGACAAAATCAATTATAAAGCAAAAGCACAGTTATACCTTAAAATACATTTGCGGTTACTGTCCACCAAATAAAAGCCAATCGACATTAGTCTAATCTTTTCCTACAACTCGTGAATATAGAAAGATAACATTTACTCCAAAAATTGTTACAACTTATTTCAAAAGTATTCCTCTCTCAAAGGATCACTCCTTAAATCTGACTTAAAAGAAAGGCGGATATATTTTTAGAAAAATCTCAATAGTATTAATTGCTTTTACAGAGAAATAAAACAAGTCTAGACATCATTTATCTTAACAAGCACAAAATCTTAATATTCAAAGTCTTAAAAATAACAATTTGGGGCTTCTCTGGTGGCGCAGTGGTTGAGAGTCCGCCTGCCGATGCAGGGGACGTGGGTTCGTGCCCCAGTCCGGGAGGATCCCACATGCCGCAGAGCGGCTGGGCCCGTGAGCCATGGCCGCTGAGCCTGCGCATCTGGAGCCTGTGCTCCGCAGCGGGAGAGGCCACAACGGTGAGAGGCCCGCGTACCGCAAAAAAAAAATAAAAAATTAGTAACAATTTGGTTTCAGGTTAACTGTTAAAACTCATCTTTTACTACCCACTACTAAGTGAAATGAAATTACAAAACCATATATATAATATAATATCATTTATGTTTTTAAAATACGCATAGAGCTTGGAATAGGAAAAGAGTATTACAGGATCATTTTAATTTTTACTTTCTTAAGAATTCGAACTTCTCATAATGAACGTCGATTACCTTTGTTATTTTTTGTCTTACACGGAACTGAAGAAAAACACCTAGATTTTCATAATAGCAGTTTCAATAAAAACACGTTTACATCAGAGTCAATCAAGCAAAAAACGTAGATCCAAACTGAGAACTTACTCAAGTCAAAGTCATTTATGCACATTCTTACCTGCTCTTAAGGGCTTATAGAGTTCATTGGATGGCGTCCTTTGCCAGCGTTCCTTGAATTTTGCTCTTAAATCATTGTCAGTTGTTTCTTCTTCATCCAACAGTCTTAATGACTTTTAAAAAGAAGGTAAAGCAACAATGAAATATTTCTGGTGTAAAAAATTTAAAACAGTTTTTAAATGATCATACTCAATACAGGTGAGAATTAGTGAGCTCCTACAGTACTGGTTAGAATATAAATTAGTACAATAATCTCTGCTGCAGAAACCCAAGTTATATTTAACAAAAAATCTTGTAAAAATTTAAGACTAGGTTAGCCATTACCTTACTCAGTAAAATTAAGAAGACTAAGAGATTATGCACATCCATGTACCAAGACTACTTTGAACAAAGATGTTTTTAAGATGAAAACAAATAGAAAGCCTTTAGACCACTGAAGCCATAAACAAAACAGAGAAAACTGATTAATTCATGAAAATAAAAGATTTAGACTTCACTCCCAATACAACAAACTGAAAATTAACATATAAAAAAATGCCTTTCTAATGCACAGCTGAGAGGACAGGATAGTAGAGCGCCTGAAACACAAGTGCTAATCCACCAATGGACACAAGTGCTAGAGTCAATGGTATCTGCTAATTCCTGATAGCTTAGAGCAGAGGTCTGCAAACTTTTGTGTCAAACATTAGGGTAAATATTTTAGGCTCTATGGACTATAGTTTCTGTCAAATATTCTTCTCCTTTTTTTTTTTTTACAATTCTCTAGAAGTGGTAAAAATCATCCTTAACTAGTGAACCATATAAAAACGCCACAAGGTAGAACTGGCCTACTGTCCATAGTTCACCTCCTACACATTCTCTAATGGCTTAGAGTGTGAATTTAACAGAACATGAATAGGAGACAAGAAACACAGGTGGAGTTAATAAGAGGAGGTTAGATCAAGGGCACGATCTTCCCTCAAACTGGGTCACTTCCAAATGGGTGACACTCGGTGGACAAATTTTTAAAAAGGAAAACTGCCCAAGAGAAGGGAACTTAGAACTGAAAATCATAAAACCTGTGTGACACAAAGTCCTAAGATGAATTTCAGAGTAAAAGATTAACCACAAAGAAAAAAAAAGAAAGAAAAAACCCTCCAAATTAACAGTCTTAAAATACAGGAACACACCAAAACAAAACCAAAACAAAACAAAAAACACTGAAATAAGAAGAACAAACCACAATTAGCAAAAAATCAGCAAAAATAACAAATCATGAAACCAAACCACAAAGACCACAGTTACTAAGATGATAAAATAAAGAAAATAAAATAAATATATTTACTACGTTTAGAATAAGAGATAAAAGTATGACAGGAGAAAGAGAATGAGAAGAATTGAAAAAGAACCAAATAAAATTTCTGGAAATGAAAAAGTTAGGAAGTTAATGGATAGTTAAAAACTGCTGAGATATAACTGAAGAGAACAAGTGAACTGTAAGACTGACCAGAAGAAATCACACAAGATGAAGCACAGAGCAACAGAAAATACAAGTGGTTAAAAGACCTGGAAAATAAAGGGAGAAGATTCAACATCAGAGATCCAGAAAGAGATAATAATGAGAATAGGGAAAAAGCAATATTGAAAGAAGTGAAAACTAAGAACTTTCTGGGATGGCTGAAAGACACAACTCCTCAAATTCACTGGATCCAACAGAATATCAAGCAATTTAAATGAAAATAAACCCACACCCAGACACATCATAATGAACTTTAAAGAAGAAAAATAAGTGTACAACTTCCTGGCTGTTAAAAAGAAAAGAAAAAAGAAAGAAATGGAGGAAACTCAATAAAACCAGGAAAACTTAAGGGTGAGGAGGGACAAAAAAAGAAGGAAATCAAACGAGTGAGACAAGTAGAAAATACAAAATATATAGAAGAACATGATTCCAAATATATGAATAATCACAGCTAATATATACGGATTTAACCCTCTACAAACAGAGATGAAGATTGTCAAACTAAAAGAAAAGGAAAAACCTTACTATGCGCCATTTACAAAAGACACAACCATAAGGACACACAAGTTGAAAGTCAAAGACACAAGAAAACTACAGACCAATATCCTTTATGAATATAAATGCAAAATGCTCAACAAAATACTACCAAACCAAATCCAGCAGCACATTAAAAGGATTCTAGGGCTTCCCTGGTGGCGCAGTGGTTGGGAGTCTGCCTGCCAATGCGGGGGACGCAGGTTTGTGCCCCGGTCAGGGAGGATCCCGCGTGCCGTGGAGCGGCTGGGCCTGTGAGCCATGGCCGCTGGGCCTGCGTGTCTGGAGCCTGTGCTCCACAGCGGGAGAGGCCACAGCGGTGAGAGGCCCATGTACCGCAAAAAAAAAAAAAAAAGATTCTACACCATGACAAAGTGGGATATACTAGGAATACAAGGGTGGTTCACATCTAAGAATCAATTAATGTAATACTCTGTATTAGTAAAATGAAGGGGAAAAAACCCATAAAATCATCGAGATACAGAAAAAATATTTGACAAAATCCAACACGCTTTTATGACAAAAACACTCCAAAGGCATGATTCCGTTTATCTGAAATGTCCAGAATAAATAAATCTATAGAAACCGAAATTAGATTTGTGGTTGCCAAAGAGCAAGGGGAAAGGGAGAATGAGGAGTGACTCAACTCCATGAGGAATTAATGGGTACAGGGTTTCTTTTGGGGGTGATGACAATGTTCTGAAATCAGATTGTGTTGGTGCTCACACAATACTGTGAATGTACTAAAAGTCTAAAGAGGTTAAAATGGTGAACTTTTATGTTATGTGAATTTTATCTCAAAAAAAAAAGACACATGTAGTTGTGAGATTAATATAGGTGATTTATTAAAAGAACCAATCAGGCATCTTGGAAATGAAAAATATGGGGGAAAAAACAATAAGGCACAGCTAAACAGCCAATTAATAAGCTGGATGGCTAGCCTGAGACAACCTCCCAGAAAGAACAAGAGCACAAAGAGAAAACGTAATAGAAACTTTAAGAGGTGTGGGACTTCCCTGGTGGCCCAGTGGTTAACTCTCCATGCTCCCAATGCAGGGGGCCTGGGTTCGATCCCTGGTCAGGGAACTAGATCCTGCATGCCACAATGAAGATCTCGCAGGTGGCAACAAAGATCCCGAGTGCTGCAGCTAAGACCCAGTGCAGTCAAATTAATTAATTATTTTTTTTAAAAAAAAGAGAGAGAGATGTGAAGAACTGACCCAGAAGCACCACAATCAATCTAACAGGAATTCATTAGGAGAATGGAGGGAAAAAGAGTAACTGAAGAAACAGAATCCATGAATCTAAGATGGAAAAGGCCCAACAGCTCCCAAGCAAGATAAATGTTTTTTTTTTTTTTTTTTTTTTGCGGTACGCAGGCCTCTCACTGTTGTGGCCTCTCCCGTTGCGGAGCACAGGCTCCGGACGCGCAGGCTCAGCGGCCATGGCTCACGGGACCAGCCGCTCCGCGGCATGTGGGATCTTCCCGGACCGGGGCACGAACCCGTGTCCCCTGCATCGGCAGGCGGACTCTCAACCACTGCGCCACCAGGGAAACCCAAGCAAGATAAATTTATCATTTAAAAAATAAATTAGTGGACACTTTAAATTTTCTCAAAACCACAGAGATAAACACTCAAAAACAGTATCAGCTTCACAACTAACAACTTACTTAAAATGAGACTCTCCAAGTACAACTGACAGAATAACAGTGACTCTGACTCATAAGGCTGTTAGGAACATCAAATAAAATAAATAAATAAAATAAATAAAATATTAAGATAGGCAGAAAACAGACATATCACATACACTAATAAAGCCAGTTTTTCCTTAATTATAAGATGAGCTTTTTCTCACATTAATATTTGTTTTATTTTAGTTAATCCTTTAAATAACCCTGGAAGGTATATATTCTTATCCCCAAGGTTCACACTGTTATCTCTGCCCCCAAAGTACTTGTATATGATGTAAATACAACATCCTCTGATAGTTAACTGAAAGATCAAATTATGAATTAAAGCATTGAGAACAGAAGTCACCTACACCTAAAAAAGATGTGACTCCTAAACTGACAAAAGCCAAAATAACCAGCCTGAATATATTTATAGCTAAAGAAACAAATGTATCAATTAGGGGAAAGAGGTGAAAGCACAGTAAAAGGAGAATAACATTGGCAAATAGTTGTCTTTAGCCAAAAAACTTGAGTGTTCCATTCTTATTGATAAAATCTCCTTTCTACTAAAAGATAGGTATAGTCGGCTTATAAAACATTTGATAGCCTAACTTCCTTAGTCTGATTCGTTGTTCACCAGAGACCTAATCTTTCATAGGAAAAAAAAAAATCATTAATTATGAAAAGCTTGAACAGTTTGTGTGACAGTAATTTCTCACAGTATACTAGTTTTACACAATGGTCGTACGAGTTTCAGTAATGTGCATTTATATACCCTTAAGACACATATGACCCCATTTTCACTCAATCAGAATTCCTCTTGAGGCTGAAGAGCAGACTCTGTCTGGGCCACAGCAAAGTCACCTAAATGATGAGTGCTACCTTGTGAAACCCAATAGGAAGAAGCCTTGAGTCCTAATCCCTGCTGGACACCACGGGGCTGAAAAGTTTTTACTTGAAAAGCAAATCTCTTAAAACATACCTCATCTAGGATTTCTCTATTTCTTTGTAGAAGTTCAGGTAGCTCTTTGATCAACTGATCAACAGTCTGGATGCCTCCCTGTTCAATCACAGATGTGGACTTAGTCAGTATAGACTGAGGTACAGTATCTCCAGATATATCTTCAATTGCTGCTGGAAGATTAAGTGAAGCTAACACCCTGAAAAAATGAGATAGTATGTCATCTAGAGGTCTAATCCTCCTTTAAAACACTGATGTCCTGTATCCAAATCAATAGCAGCAGAGTTAGCACTCCAAAAAAGTGGGTAAGCCCTGTCAATGGAAACATAAAGCAAAAATAGAGGAAAAAGAGAAAATCAGTGATTGATAAAATTAAAACAAAATCATTAAAGAGTTAAGTTAGGTTCACAGTTCAGAACTGAAAGCTAAAAGGTAAGAAATATGCATTAAAATATACTAGATACCTTTGGCTCACAGGTAAATTTAACTTCTTTCAGTCTAAGTAATTAAAAGTCAAAAATTCTATTTTGAAAATGCAATCTTTTATCACACTCCTGATTGTTATACTGTCAGTGACAAAACAGAAGTAATACACAAAATGGTTATAATTTCATATCATCTAAGCAAAATTTCAAGAGTACATAGTTGGTCTATGTATTAACACAGCATCTTCATCTGTTCTGTTTTGTGGCACAATAACTATTATTCTATTATTTCATTTACATAATGGAGGGGATGTTGGAGTAAACTTATGTTGCTTTCTTACTGGAAAAGGTAAAATGAGGTCAAAACCTATGCATTCATCAAAATTAAAAACATGAAAAAGCAAACAAGACTAGGAAAAAATTCTCAGTAACATTTCTGATAAAGGACTTGCCTCTAAAATATGTAAAGAACTCTTTAAAAATTATTAAGAAGAAAAACTCAGTTTCTAAAAATGAGCAAAAAGATTTCAACAGACACTTCACAAAGATATATGAATGGCTAATAAGCACATGAAGAGTTGCTCAACATCGTCAGTCATCAGGGGAATGAAAATTAAACCACTATGAGATACTGCTACACAAACACTAAAATGGCTAAAATTAAAGAGACTGACAATCCTAAATTCTGATGAGGATGCAGAACAAGTGCATTTCTCACACAGTGCAGGAACAATGACTTTGGAAAACCATCTGGACATTTCATGTGAAGTTAAACATACACTAACCATACAACTCAGCAATTCTAATCCTAGGTTACTTACCCAAGAGAAATAAAACATGTCCACACAAAGATCTGTACATCAATGTTCATAACAACTGAAACGTCCATTAAAAGGTGAAAGAATTAACAAACTATTTAACCATAAAAAGGAATACTGCTCAGTAATAAAAAGAATCAAACTGATGCATAAAACATAGATTATGCTAAGTGAAAGAAGCCCAACACATTTTTAATATATACTGTTACAGGCTGTGCATACTGCAAGTATTGCATATTATACATACTGTAGCAATACTATACACTGTATATAATGCACTATCAATATATATCATATATAATGTACTATTTACTGTATATAATATACTATATACTGTCATGTACATATTGCACATGCTATAATGATTACATTTATATTAAATTGTATAAAAGGTAAAACTAACCTATGGTGACAGGGAGCAGATCAGAAGTGGCTAGAGGGTAGAGGAGGAGGAATTGAATGGAAAGGCATGACGGAATTTTTTAGGGTGATGGATATGTTCTCTATCTTGATCATGATGGTGGCAGTTACATGGGTATACATATTTATCAAAAAGAATTCAACTATACACTTAAAATGGGTGTATTTTATTGTGTGAAAATTATACTTAATATATTTTTTAAAACAACGTATTATTTTCTTAGCTTCAATCCACCAAAAACAAAAACTGTTTCAGAATACTGAACGTACATGTATCTTAACCTTGAAAGTTCAGTTCTACTTCACATTTCCCTCAAATAAATATCCCCTAAAATACAAATTAGTGGTCAAATATTTTCACTTTGTTTCAGTAATTAAATTTCTTCCAACTATAATATATTTGCCAGGGTTCAGTAAATATAGTGTCCCCAAGAAATGTGTGTGTGTCTGTATTTGTTATTTCAAATATCCTTGACATTCAGCTCTGAGCTCAGAAAACTACAACGTTCATAAATAATCAATCAGAAAACATCAGAACTTTAGAGATAAATTTATGAAAGTTAAGCTCTACTCACCCATTTGCCAAAGTGGTGGCTTCTCTCATTTGAGCAATTGATCTGTTAACTAAATCAGCTTTCCTCTGACCACAGGCAGCCAAAGACTGCTGCACTGACACAGGAACCATCTTCTCAAACAGATCTAAAATTAGGAATTAAAATTTCAAGAAAATTTTAAGACAAAAACTCAAACTGTAAAGTGACTACTCATATTTCCTTTCCAATATTCACATTAAAAGTCTACAGATATTTAAAGAACAAAACTAAATCACTATTGAAAATACGATGAAGAGAATTTTTAGATCACCATATTCGTGGACAATGATAACGAAAGCTTCTTCTTTGAACTTAATTTTCTTAGCTTTTAAAGATGTGTTAGTCATTAAGTTTAAAGGATCTTTGGTGAAGATCTACACAGGAGAAAACAATGCTTATTTGTTGATGAAACTGACTGAGTGGGCCACAGTGCTATGGTTTCCAGCTCTACCATTTCCTGGTTCTGTAACCTTGGGTAAATGACTTAACCACTCTGCATCAGTATCCTTATCAGTCAAATGGGGATAATAATAGTACCTGTCTCATGGAGTTGTTCTGAGAAATAAATGAGCTAATATTTGTAAAGTGCTGAAAAGAGTTTCTGGTACATGGTAGACCCTTTGTGTTTGTTAAATAGAAATAAGTACAGTTATCGCTTGGTATCTGGGGGGATTGGTTCCAGGACCCCCAGCAGATACCAAATCCGTGGATGCCCAAGTCCCTTATAAAAAATGGCACAGGGGCTTCCCTGGTGGTACAGTGGTTGAGAGTCCGCCTGCCGATGCAGGGGACACAGGTTCGTGCCCCGGTCCGGGAGGATCCCACATGCCGCAAAGCAGCTGGGCCCGTGAGCCATGGCTGCTGAGCCTGCGCATCCGGAGCCTGTGCTCCGCAACGGGAGAGGCCACAAGAGTGAGAGGCCCATGTAACACACACACACACACACACACAAAAAGGCACAGTATTTGCATATAACCTACACATATCCTCCCAAATACTTTAAATCATTTCTAGCTTACTTATGATACTTAATACAATGTAAATGCTATGTAAATAGTTGCCAGAGGATGGCAAATTCAAGTTTTGCTTTTTGGAACTTTCTGGAAATGTTGTATGTGAATATTTTTCAATCAGCAGTTGCTTGCATTCATGGCTGTGGAACCATAGATACAGATGGCCAACTGTAAAATAACCACCCAATAACTTAGAATATTATCCTTGGCATCTCAGCTAGAGGCTACCATAATATTGCATATACCTACAATATTCAAGGATATTATAACATTTGATACAACCATGACTCCAGAAGTTTATATGTTTAAAGTCATATTTATGTATGTTTATTTTTATTAGCAGAATCTTAAATAACAAATGTTAACATAAAGACAAATGCTCACTGAGGTCGTTATCATTACTCAGACACAGTTTCAAGTTTTCTGACTCTGTTGTATATATACTTCATGCTTTACTACCATTTACTTTCCATCTTAAAATTTCACTGTAATTTTTATTCTCTTATTCACTTTGAACAACATGAAAGCAAATTATATTCAAAGCACACAATCGCCAATTATGTGATTTTAGCTACAAAAAGTAGATTAAACTGCAGAAAAAATAAATAAGATTAAAGTGCCTCTGAACAGTTTGACATACCAGTGAATTTCTGGCTGATGGGTACACTGACTGGCGTAGATTTCACAAGTGTGGCTTTGCCAATAGGGTCTAGATCTTTAAGGTCTGGAACTCGATCATGATAAATGAAGTCATTATCCTTCTTTGCTGCAGTAAGGGCACGGTTGATTTTGTCAGAAAATTCCTTCACATTGACATATTCATCATAGCGAGATGCCACTGTTTTAATCAATTCTGCCGCATGCTAGTTAAGAAAATGTAAAAAGAAAAAGAGAATGTTTTCTTTCTTTTTTTCAACCAGGTATCCAAGCACTGTTTTTTTAAAAAAATCTTTGAAGATTGGCATTACTAGAAATGTGGTCAACAGAACAGCCTAGAAATTCTCCCATCACAAAATACCAAAATGTCAAAAATGAAGAATAATACAGAGCAGATATCCCTTTAAAGACATGAATGAATTACCAAGAAAATAAAAGAAATCAAAACTATAAACTGACATTGAGGAAAGCTGGCTCTGGCTGTTGGGTATTTCTGTACCCAAAGGACGAGCTATTAAAATGCATTAAAAGCCCTCAGGGAGACTTAAGACATGGCTCTTGAAACTACATAAGACAGAAAACTAAGAAACATCCCTTTCACGCTCCACATGAAGGCAGTAACCTCAAAGGGCTATACCCGTGATGAAAAGAGTGAGTCAGAAAAAAATTATACAACATAGGAAATCAACAAGGAAGCATGCTGTGTCAGCACCAATAGGAATTTTTTCTTTAAAGGCTGCCCTTGTGATACATAAGATGAACACATGCCTCACATAAAGTTAGGGTTCAAATTACTCAGGTGGTGTTAGGTATAGTAACACCAGATAAAATAGACAATAAAGTCAAAAGCATTATTAGGGATAAATTCAATATAAAACACTTTCCAATTTGCCAGAAAGATATAAAACCTCTTAAATATTGTATTTAAAAGCCTTTATCGGGCTTCCCTGGTGGCGCAGTGGTTGAGAGTCCAGATAATTACAGATAATTACAAGGACAGGGATGCTGGGGGAAGCAGAACAGAGGACTGAAAGTGGGCAGAAAGAGGAAAGGGGATGAGCACTCAGAAAATGTCAACAAAATACAAACTCTGAAAGTAGATGCATCACCTGGAAAAGCAAAGGCTGTGAGGAACTCAGGGAAATACAGGCACAGAAGTGGAATCCTTCCTACACCAGGCTTTGAGAAGCAGAGAGGAGGAGAGGAGGAAGGGCCCTATACAAGGAGGCTGGGAAAGATACCCTGCAGGAACCTCTTGCTATTCCCCGACTAAAATCAAGCTCATTCAAACACAAGTGACTGAAAAGGCATCCCATCTGCCTCAACACTAAGAAACCATAAGGAAAAGGATGAAAAAGAGCAGTTTAACTTTCCAACAGATAATGAAAATTCACTGAAGAAACGTTGCCACAGGGAGTTCCCTGGCAGTCCAGTGGTTAGGACTCACACTTTCACTGCTGTGGCCTCGGGTTCAATCCCTGGTCGGGAAACTAAAATCCCGCAAGCCTCGCAGCACAGCCAAAAAAAAAAAAAAAGAAAGAAAGAAATATTGCCACAAAGCAAAGAACACAGCATACTAAAAAAACTAAAATAAGCTGAAAACTTAAGGATGCAATCACAGTACCAAAGACACACCAAATACGAACAGAGGACCAGATGGCCCAGATAACAGTGGGTGATAGATAGCAAGAAAATTTGTGAAATGGGACCTGCAGAACTCAGGAAAGAAAGTGAAGAAAAATACGAAAATAGTTTAAGGAAGACTGTAATATTTATGCAAGGGACATGAAAGAGATAACAGACATCACAGAAATCAGTGTAAGAAACATACAAAACAAGAAAAAGTGAGGACAATTCAACATGGCAGTTGGGGAGCAGAGGCCATTACAAATTAAAAATTTATGAGACATATCAACCAAATGCAACATGAAGACCATGTATGAATCCTCAATTTGAACAAACCAACTGTAAAAACACATTTTAGAAAAAATCAGCGAAAGCTAAACTATGTTTGGATACTATTAGATTACTAGAATTAATTATTAATTAGTATTAATTGTGCTAGATCGGATGACATTGTGGTTTTAATTTTTTTAAGACTTACATATACTGGAGTAATTTAAGGATGAAATGATACATAAGACAGCTGAAAATACTCCAAAAAAATAAGAGGGGAAGGGGAAACATGAAACGCAAAGCAAAATATTGATAATCACTGAAGCTGGGTAATGGATATTTGATGATTCTTACTTTTATATATATATATATATTTTTGAAATTTTCCATAGTAAATACTTAAATAAAATTCATACAGAAGCATAAACAATCTCCTTAATATCTACAAGCTACTATCATAACAGAGAAAAAAACAATACTTTCACAAAATCAGTTTTATCCTCTCATTAGGTCCCTCATTAATGAATTAAACAAATTCATTTATTGTATGTATGTATGTATTCATTCTATCTGAGTCACATTTTTTTATCTATATAGAGTCATCCCTCAGTATCTGCGGGGGATTGGTTCCAGGATCTGCCACAGACACCAAAATCCAAATTCTCAAGTCCCACAGTTGGCCCTCCGTACCCACAGACTCTGCATCTGCAGATTAAACATAGCACATGACCAGCATTTGGTTGAATCCATAAATTCAGAACGTGAAGATACGGAGAGCCAAATATTTATTCACTGAAATAAACCTGCATATAAGTGGACTTGGACACTTCAAGCCTATGTTGTTCAAGGGTCAACTGTATTTTTATGTCTTTTTGAAGATCATACCTTGGCAGCTTTAGAGACTCCACCAGGATGATCAAGTGGACCCACCTTCTGAAGCCAAATGAACTGCACTGTCCAATAAGCGCACTTCATGAGCTGTGTAAGTCCAGGTTCAACTTTTCTTGGCCCCAGAAGTGAATCACAAGCAACAATTTTCCCTTTGTTATTTTACCTACTGTTGTGATATTCCTGACTCTTGTGATTTTGTTTTTATATCTGGTTTGCTCGTGACTAATAAGCTTTTCCCCATTATTGTTAACAATGATTGCAAAGCTGATTGAATGGTGCAACCATCAGGTACATGGGGCAGGAGAGACTATGGAGAATATGACTTGCTGGTCAACTTTTTTGTCTGTTTTGTTCTGTTTGCCTATTTCTGAGCTCAAATCAAGTAGAAAAATATCTCATACTTCATGGAAAGAGGAACAGCCCTTGGAGATATGAATCAGTAAGTATTTGTGTTTTATATGTTAACTTCTGACCTATGACTAAAGGTGTAAAACTGAAGTTATAAACTCTTGTGTGTCTATAACTGAAAAAAGTCTTCATCTCTTGTTATGTGAGTTTGAAAGTTTCCTTTTTCCAGAGGGGTTTTAAAAATTAGATTAAAATTTCAAAAGAGGCTCTTATATAACTGGTTTATAGAGAATAAAGGCTTATTTGAATATAATAGTCCCAGAATTCCCCCAAAATAAAAAAGCTAAACTTCTGTAAAACAAACAGCAGTGCTCATCACCCAGTCATTATCCACTTCAGTGGCTGACCAACACTGCTCCCTGAGAGAGGAATTCAGGATGAAAAACAAGATGAGGCACTCTATGCTTTCGAAAAACAGGCCCCTTAGACAGTTAGATGCGTATCTCAGGAAGAATTTTAATGAACCCAGATTCCCACATCTTCCCATACATAGAAAAGCACTAAAATCATTAACTTGAGATATCTATTCTTTGTGACTAACAGTAATGTTACTGAGACGTAAGCCTGACTGATTGTACATATTCCTTAGCCAAAATCATATATAAGCTGGTTTCTCCCCTACCTCTTCAGAGTGGTTCCCCAGAGCTACTGAGAGGCTGTCTCCCAAGCCACAGTCCTCAGTAAAGTCCCTGAATAAAACTTAAACTCCAACTCTTATGTTGTGTGTTCTTCTTTCAGTCAAAACTCCTAGTACTCCTAATACTTTAAATATGCTACCCTGAAAAAAATCTCTCCCCCAGAAACCCCTTTCTCATAAGCATTTTCATATAATGCTTTCATATGATGCTAAGTTATTACAATCAAAGTGAATCCCTGGAAAAATAAAGTATGTTTGATAATCTGAGTGTGCCCGTCTCTGATTTTGTCAGTGTGGAGGTGTGGAGCATAATACAAGCATACATTTTATTTTTTATAAAACTTGGGTTTCTTTTCTCATGAAAAGACTAATTAAACTGAACTTCCTAAATAAGACTTGCATGTATCTTCTAATACCAGTCCATATTTAAATTTCCTTAACAGTCCTCTTCCTACCCTCTGCTTACCAACCCTCAAAATACAAACAACTCATGTAAACAGCCCTTACCCCTGCTGCAAAGTTGCCCCAGATGTCACATCAAGTTTCTCACACACCCAGTGCTGATACAACAGCATAGAAGATACTCTGCTGATTACCAAATCTATTTATGTATCTATTACCACTGTCCTTTTCAAGCTGTGGAATTGTAATGACCCAATTTAGACCAAGGCTAGGCCACAAGTTAAGTACTCCACATCCTTTCTGGAGCATATAATTAATTTAGAGTATTTTATATTACAATAAACATGGATAAATAAAAAGAAAACTGAATGCAAATTCTGCATGAAAGTTTTAGATAAAATATGAGACTTCAAAAAGCACACAGTAGGTATAGCCTAGAAAATAAAAACAATCACCTGACTCTGTTGACAGGGGAAATGAGTGGGAAAGGTTTTTACGAGCAAACTTGGGAATCTCACTAAAAAAAAAAGAGAAATCCGGGCTTCTCTGGTGGCGCAGTGGTTGGGAATCTGCCCGCCAATGCAGGGGACATGGGTTCGAGCCCTGGTCTGGGAAGATCCCACATGCCGCGGAGCAACTAAGCCCGTGAGCCACAACTACTAAGCCTGCCCGTCTGGAGCCTGTGCTCCGCAACTGGAGAGGCTGCAACAGTGAGAGGCCCGCGCACCGCGATGAAGAGTGGCCCCCGCTCGCTGCAACTGGAGAAAGCCCTTGCACAGAAACGAAGACCCAACATGGCCCAAAATAAATAAATAAATTTATTTAAAAAACAACAAAAAAGAGAAATCCAAGTTACTTAAATATTTATTTCTGAGAAACTCACCTGTAACCTTGCAATCTCTTCTCCAAATTTCTTCTGCTGTTTTGCCAGGATAGACTGGTGGTACTCAGCATAGGCCTGCATGATACAGTGCTTTGCAGCCAAGACAGGGAACACCTCCTGGAAATAAAAATACTGACCAGGGGAGAGTCCAACCACACAAACCACCACAGACAACATGGGATGCAGGAAGAAAAAGGAAAAGGAGACAGAAATTAGAATCACCCCATTAATGGTTTAGAGATAGGTTAGTCAGGTGTAAACAGAGAAGACCACATGATTTTGCATGGACTGGATTCAATGAATTCAGTGTTTTTCTTCCAATTAGAATTAAAGTTTGGGTTTTTTTCTTTTTTAACTGTTAAATGAAGCCAATTAAGCTTTTACAATTCACTTTAATTGAGCCATGAAGTCAACATTTTGTTTACAAAGAAGAAAGGAAAGCATGCATTAGAAAGAGAAGTAGAATGGACATTCACAGAGGAATACCAAGCACAGGGCTTTAGAAGCTTTCTTGTGAGCCCTTACCCAGCCCTTAAGAGTTAACTAAACCACCATTACTCACATATACTAATGAAATTGCTCTATAGCTGACTGTTTCAACATGTTTAAAAGACAAAAGACAGTAAAGTAAGTTCCGTCTTAAATTCATGTCCTAAGAGACTTTAATAAAGATGATTTTTAGCCATATAAAAATTACTCAGTATCACATACTCAAAAACACATAGCAAACAGACAAATGCACTAAGCTAATGACTAATATGATAAAGTGCTATTTTGCCCTAATTTGTTTTGAAAAAAAATTCCAGTCAAAATTAATTTTAGAAGATCCAAAAACATGAACCAAAAAAGCAGCAGAGGATCTTCTAAAATGTCAAATCCTAGCCTATAACCTCATTGTTTTTAGGAAGTACATGCCATATAATATCCAAGAAATATACTAGACAATCACTGTCTAGACAAAAAAATAAGAGAATCAAAAACTGAATTACTACCTTGTGAGCTTTCCTGTCTCCCAGTGAATAATTTCCTAGCTTCCTGGGTCACTACTTGCAGATATTCCAGTTTTATAACTAGAATATGAAAATATCTTATGAGATTTATTAGTAAAAAGGCAAAAAATAAAAGACATCTAAATCTCAAACTGTACTCATGCCAGTTCTCAAGGTAAGTCTGGAGCAACTTGGTACTTAAACAGGAGATTTTCAAGGAATACCAGGATTGGTGCAGAGGTAGTTTCCAAGTCTTTGTAGGTGACATTCTTCTCTCCGGGACAGGACTGAACTAATGGCCCAACAGGATGTAACGGTACACTGTGCAGCTGATCATGAGGTCTTCCAGATGAAAAAAAGGTGAGAGGAGATCCCAAGTCTCTTTTTAAGAGCAACACTATTACTACCCAAGAGTCCTGGGCAAATTTCTACTGATCTCTTGGTGAATTTTAAATCTCCAGGAATCTTCAAATTCCCTAGTGCTCATATTCTGACTAATGTGTTGATGTACTTACATGCTTTTTTATTTCACCACAAAATTGTCTGCAATTTCATAATTTATAAAGATTCCTGAATGACTTATAAATCAATAAATTTCCCTACAAAAGAGCATGTAACAAATATCATTTGCTATCATACAGACAAAACTAATTCCTTGAACATTTCTGAAAGAAAGCAGTTGAATCATACTACATTTCAGTCTGTAAGTTTCCGTTTTTAAGCATTCTGAATTTACTTCTTAGTCTAATCATCTGCTTTGTCATTTACAAATGATCATCAGTGACTAGTCTCTTCAAATGCCACTTCAGAAAGGTTTATATTAAAACAATTAATACTTCCTGTGATATATGGTTTTAGATGGTTGTTTTCCTTAGCTGTCCAACAGCAGCCCAATTTTCTAGCCCTGTTGGCAAAATTTAATTCTAATCAAAGTACTGGATGAATTTGTTAAGTTTCCTTTTCCTTTTGTCTTTATGTCTGTTTTTGCGCTTTAAGATTCATCTCTAAGAAAACAGGACAATAATTAAAAGGGTGAATAATCAACATGCTCAAGTACTCATGCTGTACCAAATAACCAATGATTCAAAACTACACAATGCCCTGATCTGATAAAATTACTGGAGACAGGTGTTCAAAATTTTCCAGCAAGAGTTTTAGCTCGGAAAAATAAGTTTAGTAAAGAGTGGAAGCAAAGGCATCCCCTAAATATGAAAGAGAATTTGTCATGCATCTTAAATAAAAAAACTGTTTCTACAAATATACTCTTCAAATGCCGCTCCTTAAATTTCAAATTTCTTTATAAAACATAATTTTTAATTTGCTTTTTATACACAAAAATGTCCAAATATTTCCACATGCAAAACAACCAAGTATTTACAAAAACAATAACTGACCTTGGGGAGAGTATCTTTGTACTGACACTGTTTAAAAGCATCACCGAAATAATCTGCAGCCTGATTAGCCAATTTAGCTATGATAGCATCTTTCATTTTATCTGGAATAAAATATTAAATTGACCATTATAATGAAAATAAATATAAAATAATCTGATATATCATAATAACTCAGTATAGACATTGAGATCACAAGTTTGTACATTTGTCTTAAAAAATTCTTATTGATGAAATCAATTCTTCTGCATACAACTTAATTATTCCACAGGCAGATCCAAAGAGTCAGAATAGATCAGCAGTTGCTAGAAGCTGGGGGAAAAGGGGAATGGAGAGCGACTGACAGTGGGTATGGGGCTTCTTTTGGGGGTAATGATAACGTTCTAAAATAAGATAGTGGTGATTATTGCAAAACTCTGAATACACTGAAAACTAAAGAACTGTATACTTTAAAAGGGTAAATTTTATTGCTTATTAATTCTACCTCAATATAAGCTGTTATTTTAAAAGAAAAACTTTTCAAGTTCATTTAGCTTCCACCTGATGGACTGCTCCCTTATTTTCAATTTCTCTGTACTTACATATTCAATCTTATACTAATCTCTCATACTAATTCACAAGCCTTACAAGAATTGCTCTTACTCCCTCATTCACAGGGCCAGGGACTCTGCCTGAATGGCTCCTTCTTATCAGTTAAGTCTGGTTTAAACAAAACCTCCTCAAAGAAACTCTTCTTGAATGATGAATCTAAAATAGCATGACTCCCCCTACATACTTACCCAACTGCCAGACCACTAGTCATTATCACATCTTATTTTCTTCACAGCAATTATCTCTCTTTAAAATTACCTTGGCTACTTAATTTCTTGTTTATCATCTCCCCCACAATAAATTGTAAGCTTCCAGAAAACAGAAATCTTGTTTGTCTGCTAACTCTATCTAGAGCCTATCACAGGGATTGGCACACAGTTGTACCCAATACTTATTTGCTGAATTAACGAATTTTTGACATACTACAAACCTATATAAATACTATTCCAGATTTCAGTGTTTTAAGACAGTAACTATATATTTCATAAAAGACTTCAAACACAGCCTACATTCTTAAATGTGCATTTATACCACCTTAAGGTCAGAAAAGGAAAGCTGAAAATTTTCAATAATCCGTGGGTCAAATTCAAAGAGGAAAGTTCTGTGTTGAACATATTACAATCACCTTCTTATTTTAAAAGCCTGTCACTTCTTTTCACATGCAACAAAATATAGGACAAACTGGAATTACCTCTTGTGGCTTTTAAAAAAAATACTTCTTGGGCCTGTGCCAGCATGATAAGACTGAGAGTCCCAACAGTATCTGGAGATATGTCCACAGTAGGCTCTCTATTCAAGGCAGATAAAACCGTCTCTTTAATATGCAAAAAGGCACCACTAGCAAACTAGAGGAAAGAAAAGAATTTCTTTTAAATCTGTAAGAATTCAGCAAGACAATTTTCTACTGTTACACACAAAACCACTTACATCTGACCTATAGACAATAAGGACAGTTTTCTAAAACACTATAGAATAACAAGAGATTTAACGTACATTAAAGTCAAGTGCAGTAACAAACAAAGTAAACTGATGGGACAAATTGATTAAACTTTTTAGAAATACTTCCTCAAAACTAACATGAGAACAAAGGCAGGGATAAAACATTATTAAAATGTTTTTAGTCCTGAAATGCTCTTGCTTTGGTCCCAAATTCATCTCTCAAATAATTAAACATGCCATACTTAGGGGAAACCTTAAATAGTACTGATACCTAGTCCTCTGGGAAACAGCATGACTATCCATTGCTACGGATTTTTTATTTGGCTTTCAGAGCTCCCTACTGACATGTTCCCCATCAGATTTTTCTTCTCAATTATATTTCGCTGAGGTTAACACTAAGATAACTTCGCTTTTATGAAATAAATAACCCTGGGAAAAAGAAAGGTGGCAGTCTGGGATTAAAAAGTGCTGGGGGGGCACTTCCGTGGTAGTGCAGTGGATAAGACTCTGCACTCCCAATACAGGGGGGGCCTGGGTTCGATCCCTAGTCAGGGAACTAGATCCCACATGCATACCATAACTAAGAGTTCGCATGCCACAACTAAGGAGCCCATGTGCTGCAACTAAGGAGCCTGGAGCCGCAACTAAGGAGCTGGTTACTCAAGGTTAACTGTACTGAAGTAAACATCAATGATTGCTGCAGTCATGAAGTATCATAAAACTAGAATGTCTCCAAGGAGTGATCAGCTGACTTGCTTAGTAAACTCACAGAATCACAGACTAGAACTGCAAGGGATCCAGTCTCTCATTCACAAATATGGACTGGAGACCTACAGAGTTTAAAGCACTTAGCCAAGGGCACAGAGCTTCTTGGTAGCAAACGGCCCAGACAGGTAACTAGGATCTCTTTCCATCACACTAGGGGACCCTGCTGTGAATCACAGAGGTGACTCACAGAATGGAACATATCCTCAGTAATTCAGAATGCCCTCTAAGATTTCACATGCCAACTAATGGAGTTACAATGAATGGAAAATTAAATAAAATTTTACTTCACTTTCACATTTTAAAATATTTGCCATATAGCCTCACAAAGGAAAGGTATATGCACCATGCTTGTCATCTGTGCCCATCTAAAATTGGGAGCATGTTGTGTGCTTAAAGTACATTTTCCTCTCACTTGCTTAGAACAGCATTCTTCACCTCTCTTCTAAACTTAAACAATGGGAAAGATCAAACTCCACCTCTGAGACAAGCAAATTCTAGAGCCATGAGGGACAGTGTAAGAAGCATTTGGAATTCCATAAAATTTGGAATCAGAACACCTGAAACCCCAATCTACCACTTTATTAACACTTCTGCCCTTTAGTCTCCTTGTCTGTAAAATGAAAATGACATTATATAACATGCATCAAAAAGTTTATGTGAACATCAACATACTCTGTAGATTATAAAGGAATATAAAACATAAAAACATAATTACAGATATCACTTAACAATAATCACTTACTGTTTTTTAAATTGAAAAAAGAAAAGCTGAGTAAATAACATACTGCCGCCAAATAATATGCCATATTAGTAAATGATTGTATCTAAAATCTAAATTTAGCTAACTTAAGAACACTACACATCTGACCACATTTAACTATGACCTTTCCACAAGCTCAGAGTTAAAATTTTCTTGCCAAAAGGTCTTAATTTTTGTGACACTGGTAAAAATTTTTAGTGTGTCTAAGAAAAATTATGTAAAAATAACGTACAAATATTTTAAATGAGGTCATTTATTTAAAAGGGATTTGCCAAGGATTTCACCTCAAAACATTTAATCATTTGTTCTCCCAACATCTACTGAGCCTTTATTATGTGCCAGGCACTGTGCTAGGTGCTGGGTATACAATGGTGAGGAAAAACAGAGCTGGGTCCACAAGTAAGTAGTTTATCTAAGGGCTTCAAAAATATGTATCAATTCATTAAAAAGTACATTATTTTTCAAGAAAGCATCTGTGTGTAAAGAAACATTTATAAACCTAAACGCAAATTATTTTCAATTTAATCCAACTTAGTGTTGATGGTTATGTAGTAACTACTGTTCTGCGTACCTGATAATGCTTAGCAGCGATTTTCAATCCTTCATCATTATCCAGGTTCTGTTCCGCTGCAATCTGGCTAGCTAAGGCTGCACAATTGAACAACACACAGCTCTTTTCATATCCTAGGCTTGCAAGAGCTGTAAAAAAGTTGAGAAGGAAAAATTTATCAGATTATTTTTGTTCTAAAGAAAACGAATGTTTCAAAGAGAAATACTATGACCTCTATCCCACTGGCTCGCACAAAAACAAGTTTCCAGACCTGTTTTCTGACGCATAATACCACTCCCATATTCCTAGCTGCCCTGCCAGGCATCTATTTCCACAACAATATTCTCATCACCTAAAACGCAAGGATCAATAAATTAATCTTTCCTTCCCTTTACATCCACACTGCTATTAGTCAGATTCAAAATGAAAAGTCATTCAAGTCATTTCAAATTCAATTAGAATAAATTCTTTCCATTTTTCCATCACCTCTCTCAAAATGATATCTTCCCATGACATTCAAACCAGTTCCTCACTACTACAAACCTATGCCAATGCAAGTACCTCCTAGAGTAAAGGAGATATGGAATGCCAGCTAGTACATCTCTCAGAGGTAGAGAAGATTATATGGTTAAAATACAATTCTAACCAAGAATCTACACACCTCACATCCACTGGGACAGCTACTATCAAACAAAATGGAAAATAACAGTTGTTGGCAGGCATGTGGAGAAATTAGAACCACTGTGTACTGTTGGTGGGGATGTAAAATGTTGCAGCCATGTAGAAAACAGTATGGAGGTCCCTCAAAAAATTAGAAATAAAATTACTAGATAATCCAACAATTCCACTTCTGGGCATAAACCCAAAAGAACTGAAAGCAGGGTCTCAGTCTCAGAGATATTTGTACACCCATGTTTGTAACAGAATTATTCATAATAGCCAAAAGGTGGAAGTAACTCAAGTGTCCACTGATTCATGAACAGAAACAAAATGTGGTGTGCACTTATAATGGAATATTAGCCTTAAAAAGGAAGGAAATCTGGTCTCATGCTACAACATGGATGAACCTTGAGGACATTATACTAAGTGAAGCAAGCTAGTCACAAAAAGACAAACACTCTATGATCCCACCCATACGAGGTGTCTAAAGTAGGCAAACTCACAGAAACAGAAAGTAGAATGGTGGTTACCAAGTACTGGGGAAAGGGTGAAAAGGGGAGTTGTTGTTTAAAGGGTACAGAGTTACAGATTTGCAAGATCAAAAAGTTCTGGAGATCTGTTTCACAACAATGTGAATATACTTAACACCTCTGAACTGTACACTTAATATTGGTTAAGACAGGGAATTCTCTGGTGGTCCAGTGATTAGGACTCGGCGCTTTCACTGCTGGGGCTCAGGTTCGATCCCTGGTTGGGGAACTAAGATCCCACAAGCCATGTGGTGCGGCCAAAAAAAAAATAAAGAATTTTTAAAAATTGGTAAAGATAGTAAATTTTATGTTACGGGTTTTTTTTAACTACAAAAAAATTTTTAAAAAAGAACAAATTAAATCATAGTGACATTCAAAAGTCTTACATAATGTGCCAGGTATTGAACACCAAGCAACATAATCAGAAGGCTTCTTACAAAAAATACCGAACAAACCATCTAGAAAAATCAGAACAACACTACAGCTGTGTGTTTGTGCCACACAATAGTGCCATAAAGTAAAACCCTCCTTGTTATGTAGCATGTTAGTAGTCTCCCTTGTAATTACGGTCAGCTTTTAGCTTGCCTCCAACCTAATTCTAGCCTCCTCACCATAAAGTAAAGCAGACATACACACCAGCTACTCTAACCTACTTTCTTAAATAAATGTATTAAAAATCTGGAATAACCAGGATATGAGTAGAACATGCAGCAAAATAAAGATCAAGGTGAACTAAAAATCTAAGCCCAGAGTAAACAATTCCAATAACAGAAAACATTTCAAAGATCCACATTAACATCCTTAAAGAGATTCAAAGATGGTACATCCATAAACAAGTACATGATGTTATTAAAAAAAGAACAATCCATGAATAAGAAAAAGCCCCTGGAAATTAAAAACTTGATTGCTAAAAGTTTTTCAAAAGAAAGGTTAGAAAATATCTAGGCAGCCCATAAAGAGAAAACAAAATGAAACGTGTAAAAGTTGTGAGTGAGTAGTTAATACAGTTGTGAGTGAGTATCAGTTAATACAGCATTCTGAAAAGAGAGTAAAAAATGAAGAAATTATCAAAGAAATGTATGAAAATTTCCCAGGGCTGAAGGGAGATAATGAGTCTTCAAACTGAAAGGACCAACAATAAAATGCCATACCCCAAATGAAAGCCAATTAGATCTTTTGAGATTTCTAACCATGAAGTATAAAGAGAAAATTGTAAAAATCTT
The DNA here is from genome assembly GCF_937001465.1 of Orcinus orca. Lineage (NCBI taxonomy): Eukaryota > Metazoa > Chordata > Mammalia > Artiodactyla > Delphinidae > Orcinus > Orcinus orca. Next base: position 50,917,301 of record NC_064568.1, read on the forward strand.
CCCAAGAAAAAAGGATCAGGTCACCTACAAAAGAATACTCAGCAGACTTTTCATCAGTAACACTGGATAGTAAAAGGCAAGGGAACAATGCCTTCAGGTTCTGAAGAAACATGATTCTAATTAATTCAACATATATTAAAGCCAGTATGGCTAAAAAAACAGGGAACAAGGGACTAATGGGAAGCAATGATGTCAGGGAGGTAAGAGAGCCAACTCTGCTGTAAAGCTTTAGCTTTTACTCTGAGTGAGGCAAGAAGTCAACAGAGTTTTGAACAGAGACACATTCAGCCCGCCTGGTGGACAACAGACTGTGGGGAAGCAGCACTGGTGGAGGCCAGAGATTAGGACAGGTAGCTGCTGCAATAGGCGCGAGGGGTGATGGTGGCTCTGACCACAATAGCAGGAGCAGAGGTGCTGAGAAGTGACTGGATTTTTAATACCTTTAAAAAGAAAATCTGATAGGATTTGCTGATGAATTCACTGAATGTGGGGAATGAAGTGAAACAATGTCAAGAGTGCCTCCAAGGTTTCTGACCTAAGCAGAATTTCAAACCAAATTCATGTGAGGGCAAAATACAGACATTTCCACAAAGAAGAGATTCAGAAATGTGACCTTTTCTGAGAAAGTTACTTAAGAGTATATTCCAGCAAAAGAGGAAGACACCGTAGCCAGAAAACAATGGCTCTAAACTAAGGGATAATAGTTATACAGCAGATTTAGATAGCAAACAGTCCAGATTCAAGCAAGAAAACAGTCGAGGCCAAAGGGAACAGAAGAGTCACTCAGGAAAAGGTGAGTCCAGAGAGATAAATAATAAGACTAAGAGTTTGCAAAGTCTTGAGAATATGATAAAAGCACAGAATGTGTGTGGTGGTGGAGCAATTAAAACTTCTAAAAACACACACACACGCACGCAGAGCCATACAAGAAAGTCACAGTCTAAATATAAAGCAACTCATCCAGTATATATGACAGAGAGTCAGTGGACTTAAAGAAGAATGAAATACATTCCAAGCAACAGATAAAAATAAACTTTTTATATATAAGATATATATGCCAGCCTATTATATTTCCTATGAACATTATCATCCCAGGCTGTTGTCTTTCATTTTATTTTGACAATTTCTCACGTATAAGAGATTTTGTGAAAACTTTTTCCTGTAATTAAATCTTTTTTCCTTTATGATTTCTTCTATCACATCTAAAGTTAAATCAGGGTTTCTTTAAAATAAATGTTCAACTCTCCTTTCTTCAAAGACCTCTTTTTTGTTAATATTGAACTTCATTCTTGTTTTTTTACCTGAGCTTTTCAAAATGACAACAGCTTGATTATAAATAAAAATAGTTGTTCTAAAATTCAAACAATTGTTTAAACATACACACACACACACACAAAAAAAGAAAATACATTAAAAATCACTCAATATCCTCCCAGAGTTACCCACTAATTTTTGGTGAATATCTTGACAAATAAGTACATACATGTTCACATACCTAATTTTTCACAAATAGTACACTATACCATATTCAGGGTGCCTGGAATGCACAACTCCAGGAAGCAGCAATCACCCTGGTTTCTATATAAAAGGTGTTCCAAAGAGACCAGCTCTGGGGCCCCGAGTTACATCAATTCAAGGCAACAGCTCTCACCTGTAACAGGTCTTTTATTGGATATTCAATGGACACAGATATATATGTCAACAAATATATATTTGCATTATCATTCTTAATATTCTAAATTATACAATATTCTAATGAATGGGCAGCCTGTGCTTTATTTAACCAAAACATCAGTGATGGACATTTAATTCCCAATATTTGCTACTAGAAATGCCTTGATGATCTACCTCCTGCTTTACTTACGCTCTCAATTTTTTGTGTGTCCCAATTCCTCTAGGACCTCAGTTCATCAACTTAACCTATCTCACTTAAATGTCTCCTGGTTCTCCTGCTACCTGCTCCTTATTCTCAGCCAAACAACTTGCTTGTCACAACAGCACTAGAAGTCCTTTTCTTGACTTTGCCTCCCTCTCAGCATAACGCTCCCTTTGTCCCCAACTCTTTACTGTATATTTTCTTAACTGAGCAACCCACACATGCTGCTTGTACTTCCTCACTTTCAGTCCACCCCTCGACGCAATCTGACTTCAGCATGCCCCTAGTGACACTTCTTTCTCTGCCAAATCCAGTGAATTCTACAACCTTCTATTTCTTGACCTCGGCCACAATGACTCTGTCAATGACATTTCGACATCAGAGTCACCTGAAGGTATTTTCAAAGGTATCAATTCCAGTGGCCCACCCTGAAATGTCCTCCTATCACATCTGGCATCCTGTATCTTTGTCTGTAAAGATATAATCTGTATTTCTAACATTCTCCCCAGATAACTGTAATAGGCAGCCAGATTTGGGAACCACTGGACACAATCTCTGAAACTCTTCCGGCATTCAATCCCATTGTCTCTATTTTACCCTGGTTCCTCTGAGATTTGAAAGTCTTTTCTCAACCTCATTCCCAGGAACCTCTTCTTCTCATTCCCCTGAACGTTGTATTCCCTAGCTTGGCTTTCATATTTTTCCCAATCTACAATCTACCAGAGGAGATAAATTTATTATCATTTAATGAAAATTGTTCCCAAATCTACATCTCGACCTCTTCTGAGCTTTAAATATATTATTTCTAAATGCCAAAGAGAAACTTCTACCCAGATATAACACAGAAAAGTCAAACTCAACCTGTCTATTGAAAGGAATAATTAGCCACAGGTCAAACCAAGTTACAAACCTTAGAGTCAAACATCAACTCCTACTCTTTCTTCTGACAGCCAGCCAGCAGATCCATCAGTTTCACCTCTGAACCCTCTCTCAAACCCATCCCTTCCTTGACCCACATACACTACACCTAGTCAAATCTCTTCATCTCTCACCAGTCTAACTGGTCTGTTTCTCTCTAGTCTCTGGACTTAGGCTTTCTGGAGTTATATCTGGCTTCATTAAATCTTTGCCATATGATCTTGGAAAGTCACTTAATCTTTCTAAACCAGTTTGTGCAACTGGTGATAACAGTGCCTTTCTTCATTGGGCTGAGAAGGAATTTACTAAGATAATATGTGTAAAGCCCCTTCCACAGTGCCCGGGTGGAATAAGCTATAAACATATAAGAGGGAAGAGCACAAATTCACAGTACACTTGCAGCTCTTCACAATCTACTTTCCAGTATCTTCACCCTCCATAATCCCCAATTCACCTAAGGTTTCAAGCCTTAACAATAATTATATCAATATGTATTACATATAGCAACACACTATATGACACTGTTATATAATATTATATAGCATATATTCTATGATGCATACACATTATATATATGTATTTCATATGTAATATAATACTCATATTATTGATTGTAGCTAATAGTTATTGAGCCTTGTTCTAAGGACTTTACACATATTCACTCATTTTATCCACAGAAGAACCCAATGAAATAAACAGTACTTCACAGTACTATTCCCCACTTCACAGAGGAGAAAGTTAACACATAGAAAGGTTAACATGATGAGCTGGTAGATCAAAAAGCCTCTTGACTTTCAGTTATAATATTCTACATGTAATGTTATTTTCTACCTGGAAAAACCAAATTCATCCTTCAAGGCCTCACTCAAACATCACTTGCATTCAAACAGGCAGAATTAACCACTTCCTCATCTATGCTCCCGGAAGTTTGTTCACAGACTAATATACTCTCTACAATATTTTAGAATGATAGCTACCTTCCCAACCTGACTGAGTACAACTATCTTATTCATTTTTAAAACTATGACAGTGCCTGGCAAGGTGTAGGCTCTCTACAAATATTCGGAAATTTCATTAAAAGTTGAAGTTAGAAAGAAAATAAAACATAAAAATTTTTATTATTTACAAAGAGTCATAAGGAGAGCAATTTCAGAAACCTACAACAATACAAAGTATTTAGAACAAATTTCCTATCATTTTTTATTTAAAAATTACATACCCAATTTTACAGATCCTCCAAAAAGTGAACCTTTATCAAAAGCATCCTTCCAGGTAAATGTCAAGCAGATCTTGATAAAAAGAGGAAAAAAAGAAAAGAAATTCATGTTACCTTCCTGAATCTCATTAAATATTAAGTCTCTTTCAAAGAAAAATCCACAGTGAAGAAAAGGACAAAAGCTTCAACCCATCTAAAATGCTATCTTCTCTAACCAACCAATTCCTTTTCCTTTTTGTGGACCATAAAATTTTCTTTTTTGAAAGTAAGATACTGGCACTAGGATATTTCAAATGGTCATTCTGCCTCAGTAACTGAATACATATTGTCTTCTTCAGAAAACACAATCTTACTCATCTTTACAAACACACAATGGCTTGAACAGAACAGATACTTAATAAACGATCATCAAATAAGCCAAGAGAAGTAAAGGCAACGAAGTAAGCTCTACAGGTTTCCCAGAGGATAAAATTTAAAACTATTCCATGATGACAAAAGTAGGAGAATGATTACCTTTCCAGGATAAAATGAGACAATATTTTATTTCTTGATCTGGGTGGTGGTTATACATATATATTCACTTTCTGAAGATTCAAGCTATATACATGATACTGTTCACTTTTATGTATGTATACAAATAAAAGTTCACTTAATTAAAAACTGCATCTCACTCTACTCTAAAATATTCCACACATGAAGGTTAAAAAGAACTTGGCCTCTTTTAAATTATGTATTGCAATCCAATACAAAATTTTTCAATTCTAGATTAGAGAAATTTTCAATACACACAAAACTAGAGAGAATAACACAAGGAACTCCCATACATCCATCAGCAGTTTTAGCCTTTTGCCCTTCTTGGTTCATCTACCCTCACTTCCTGACCCCAACCCCACTACACACATACTTTTTCTTCTGGAATATTTTAAAGCAAATCTTACCATATTATTTGACTTATAAAAACTTTAGTACAAGAATGTTTAAAGTATTTTGTATAAACTATTTTAAAATTTAGAAATGCCACACAAATTTAAAACTTTTAACAAGTCTCCCAAATAAAACTGTAAGAAATCATCAGCATTTTCAATATCTAGCCTTTAAGAGAAAGTAAGATTGACATTCTTATAGTGTAACATCAAATCATAGTATCTGCAAATTCATATGCAAATATAACATGTGCAAATAATTTTTAAAGCACATAAAATGAGACTAGTACTTCCTGAATCATACAGTTTTCTTTATTCTGTAAAAATCAAAGGAAAGGGCACCACAGATTATATTAGTCAAAAGATCCTATTGATTAAAAACTGCAAGAAAAAAACGCAGTCCAATGCACTAAATGAGCCCAGAAGTGACTGAGGAATGGCATGAACAGAATTTCCAAGAGACTCTTTACAATGGGCTTAAAAGTTTCTAATTTGTATTTTTAAAGTCTCATAAAAACCTAGGGATAGTGAAGAGGCACCATTTATTTTAATAAAATACCATGGGTAGGAGGAAATGAGTGATTTACCATTATCATATAAGTTTAAAACAAATTAAAATTAATGACTTACCTGGTTTTCAGAAAATGGGAATTTGGGTTCAATGGAACAGATCTGATCATAGTATCTAAAAAACAGAGCAAATTTGTTTATTTTTCTTTTTGTTTCCCTTGACTGAGGGGACATATTCAAAAAAATATTATGAAGACTCATGTCAAACAGCGTACTATGTTTTCTTGTAGAAGTTTTATGGTTTCAAGCCTTACATTTAAAAGTCTTTAATCCATTTTGAATTTATTTTTGTGCATGGTGTGAGAAAGTAGTCCTGTTTTCCCAACACCATTTATTGAAGAGGCTGTCTTTTCCTTACTGCATAGGAGATTAAGAGGTATAGATGTCCTGTTGCAAAATAAATGAGTTACGAATATGGAATATACAATATGGAGAATATGGTCAATAATTATGTAATATCTTTGTACAGTGACAGATGGCATCTAGACTTGTGGTGATTATTTTGAAATGTACCAAAATATCAAATCACTATGTTGTGTGACAGAAACTTACATAGTGTTGTAGGTCAATTATATTCCAAAAACAAACATAGAAACAGAGATCAGATGTGTGGTTACCAGAGGTGGGGGGCTGAGGGGAGTGGGAACTAGATGAAGGCAGTCAAAAGGTACAAACTTCCAGTTACAAGATAAATAAGTACTAGGGATTGTCAAGTACCACATGATAAATATAATGAACACTGCTGTGTGTTCTATATGAAAGTTAAGAGAGTAAATCCTAAGAGTTCTCATCACAAGGAAAAGAAAACTTTTTTCTACTTCTTTAATATTGTATCTATATGAGATGACGGATACTCACTAAACTTATTGTGGTCATCATTTCATGATGCATATAAGTCAAACCATTATGCTGTACACCTTAAACTTATACAGTGCTATGTGTCAATTATATCTCAATAAAACAGGAAGAAAAAAAGAACCTTAAAAATAATTTATTAATTAATTAAATATAAAAACCGGTCAAAATTTAAAATTACCAAAGCTAAATATTACACACATTTATGTAAATATAACTGGAGTACACTAAAATTATACGTGTTAACTTTGAGTGGACCACGAATCAGATTTCAATCAGCCATTTTAAAGTTAATTAACGTAGTCTTTTTTTTTTTTTTTTTGGTTGCACCGGGTCTTAGCTGTGACATGCATGTGGGATCTAGTTCCCTGACCAGGGATCGAACCCAGGCCTGCTGCATTGGGAGCACAGCACCTTATCCACTGCACCACCAGGGAAGACCCACACAGTCTTTTAATGTGTAAACCTGTATCTAAAATGCATGCAATGAAAAAACTGTCAAAAAAAAACTCTTACCACCAAAGAAAAATACTTATCAACTATTATTGGCTAAAAGCAAACTAATATCTGCCTAGGTAACCAATGTATACCTTAAAATACTATTTCTTATTAAGATAACTTTATATCCATTGGGCAGATTAACACCTCTGGTAAACTACTGATTAAAATCAGGTTTACCAACTTTCCCATATGATTTGGGTATGTCCTCTCCTGTCCATCTCCACCACTGCTACACAGTCAACAATTCCACTCTCCCTTGAATGTAAACTAATCCAAAAGTTCCCTAGCCAGTCGCCCTGTCTCCTCTTCTCCTTTCTCATTCTCTTCAATGTGTTCTTCATACAGCAGCCAGAATGATTATCAAACATGAGGCAGTCTTCCCCTATCAGGCTGACCTCTGAGCTAGCCAGGGGGTTGGGGGGTGTCCAAGGCCAAGCTTTCTAACTGGCCTGTAATCTTTCTTCCTTCCCTTATCACCTCCCTGCTCCTGCACCCCCATCACCATGGCTCTTTGCAATTGTTATTTCTGAGGCCAAGTTTTCCAGAGGGGTGGGAGCAACATGTCAGAGATCAAGTTTGGGGCTGCCATGGCCACAACTTTGGTTACACAGAGGAAGAATTGAGCAATTAGGTAAATACAATGAAGATAATGGGAGTCAGGCTTCTAACTACCAGAGAAAGGAGTTACAAACATGGGAATGTGGACAGCTAGAAGAAACGCTGGCTTTGGATTGGAATGGGAGGTAACAGTGTGAACTCATTTTTTAATACAATGTAATACAGATACAAAAGAGGTATAAATGTGTGTGTGTATGTATTTCCTAAGTGTATATGCTGAGAGGTCCTAGAAGCAATAATACCTAAGTAGCAATAAGCACACCTAGAGGCCAGATAAATAGTACTATGCATTAAACGGAGCCAGCCAGTCCTTAGAGAAATTGCTGGCTCCATGACTGCAACTGAGAAAATTCAAGCAGCAAGGCTAAAACATCTAGCTATGCTAGGAAGTTAAGGACTCAAAAAATGATGAGGATATGTCAGAAGAACACAGGAACTAGCTTTAAGCAGCTCCTACTAGCCAAGTCCAGAATAATTCAAATAAATAACAAATCATAACCCACTAAGGAAAATAAGAACACCGTTCTAAAGTAAACAAAACAAACAGGTGAATAGGGAAAGCTCTACCCTACTGTACAATGCCAACTAATAAATCTAGAAGAAACAATGAAGTGAGAAATGTCACCATCTGGCATCTTTCATAATATAATATCTGATTCAGGTAAAATCATGAATGGAAGCTAAAACACGAAAGTTTGATGGAAACAGGATATTACAAAGTCGCAAACTACCTCCCCACAAAATACTAATTAGTATAACTTATTAATTGTAAGGCCAAAAAATCTGGCAGACAGCATCTTAACAAAGTGATAAAAGTTAAACATTATCAGCAATGGGACAAATCAACCTCATGTTTTTCCTAACATGCACTAAAAAGAACACAGCATCACTTGGGTGGTACGAGAGCCCCAAAATGTGTAAAACACAAGAAAATATGAGGCAAGCCCTTACTGAGGGACATTCTACCAAGTAAGTAGCCAGTACTCTTCAAAAATGCCAACATGGTGAACGACAAGGAAAAACTGAGAAACTATTCCAGATTGAAGGAGACTAAAAAGGCAATTAAATGCAATGCAAGATCTGGGATTAGATCCTGGACCTGTAAACAACATTATTGGGAAAATCAGCAAAATCTGAATGAGTTTTGTAGATTAAATGGTAATATTCAATCAATGTTAATTTCCTGATTTTGAAAGCTGTACTTTGGTTATGTAGGAGAGTATTCTTGCATTCCCATTATACTTACAATTACATCCAAAACTTTTGACATCATTCAACTCTCCAGCCTCAACTCAATATTCACTACACATTCTAGGCACTAAAATTCTATGCTCTCTCCTGGCTCAGGGCCTTCACCCATTTTGTTCCCCCATACCTGGAAATTTTCCCATCACAATTTCCCATTTTTCTTGTCCTCATTCATTCACTCATTCAACAAACATATACTACAAGTTTACTATGCACCAAACACAGTTCTAGGACATAGGAATTCAGCAGAACATAAGCATTTAAAAATTTGCACCCTTGTAAAGCTTACTTTCTGAGTGGGAGACAAAACAAGATAAAGTAAAAATGTAGTAAAGTAGATAGTGCTAAGTGCAATGGCACTTAAAAGAAGTGAGAGAAATAAGGTACGTGTATGGGGTGAGGTGAGAAGGCTGTAGTTTTTTCAGATAACATGGTCATTTGACTACATAAAAGTAAAAAATAAAAAATTTTGAAACATCCTGGGGGCTTCCCTGGTGGTGCAGTGGTTAAGAATCCGCCTGCCAATGCAGGGGACACGGGTTCAAGCCCTGGTCCGGAAAGATCCCACATGCCGCGGAGCAACTAAGCCCATGTACCACAACTACTGAGCCTGCACTCTGGAGCCCACGAGCCACAACTACTGAGCCCATGTGCCACAACTACTGAGCACATGTGCCACAACTACTGAAGCCCGTGTGCCTAGAGCCCGCGCTCCACAACAAGACAAGCCACCACAATGAGAAGCCCGCTCACTGCAACAAAGAGTAGCCCCCGCTTGCCACAACTGGAGAAAGCCCATGCGCAGCAACGAAGACCCAAGGCAGCCAAAAGTAAATAAATAAAAAAATTTTTAACAATCATGAATAATAGAAAGGGCATGAAGGAAGTCATGGGATGTGAGGGAAAAGCATTACCAGTCAAGGGAAGAGCAAGTGCCAAAAAGCTGAGACCAGAGTATGCCTGAAAAGATCTCTGCCATGATAAGGAGGCATATGGCCAGAGAGTGAGCACTGGAGAAAATAGTGGGAGATTAAATCAAGGAAGTAATGATGCCTTGAGTGCAACTTGTAAGACTTTTGGCTTCTACTATAGAGTAAGAGGAGGAACCATCCAGAGGGTTTGGACAAGAGTAACACGAGCTAATCCATTTTCAGAGTCACCCTGGTTGCTATGTAGAAAACTGACTTGCAGGTGTGCCAGGGTATAAGTACAGACAAGTCAGAAAGCTATTGCAGTAATCCAGTAAACAGATGATCCACGGTGGTGGCAGAAATGATAGAGGCACTCAATCTCACTCCTTTTCTAAATTAGTTCCCCTCTCCATTTATAATCTTAGGCCCCTGAATTTTTCCTTCACAGAACTTACCACAGTTGGTAATATATTTATTTGCGGGACTTTGTTTAATGTCTTTTCTCTCAAAGGATTGTAACAGAAACTGGGTCTATTTGCTCAGTTTCATTGCTAGCTCCAAACAAATGAATCAGTAAAATGCAAAGTTTTTAAAAGGCAACTTTTTTTAATCTCTGAAAAGTAAAACCTGAGATTCTCTGTTTTGGTAATAAACAGGAGCTACCAAAGAACGTGTCCATAAGGAGAGACTAGCAAGTACCAAGACCCTGAGGCAACAATGTGCAAGGAGGCCGACAGGGCTATAGGGCGGGGACTGGCACACTTTTTCTGAAAAGGGCTATTCTAGGCTTTGCCAAAAAAGAGGCAAAATCAAGGATAAAATGTAGGTACTTGTTATAACAAGAAAGAAAACTCCTGCCCTGCCCTGGGCGCTTTTTACCTGGGTTGGGCCATCTCAGATGGTGGGTACACTAAGTACACAGCTATCTAATTGCCATTAGCTGGAGACTTCTCCGAGGGAAGAGGATCCAGTCTGGTGTTAAGAAGCCCAGGGGAGGGAGGTGAGTAGTGGCTAATACAGTCTGTTTCACTCTCTGCCCCAGTGACACTCAAATATCGGCACGCCCTTCTCTCCTGCCAGAGAGTCCAGCCATCTCAAACTTGGGCGGCTGGTACAGCTGGCAGGAGAGAGGGCAATTTGCTGAGTCACCAAGTTCCGGTATGAGATTATACCATTCACTGCCAAGCAACTGCCAAGCAGAAAACCCAACGTGTAGGGCACCTGAGCAAGCCCTGGGCAGCAGTGAGGCACGGCTACTGGCCAGAGAAGCAAACACTTGGAATAAAGGGGAGGATGGGGCAGAGGAGAGCACCCCAGCTAGCTCTCCAAGGCTCACAACGCTAGAGTGATGCCCTGGACCATACAAAAACAGGCAGCTGGGCAGGCCTCTGCTCTACAGACAGCAAGGAAGGAAGTAGGAGGAGATGAAGCTACTTGCTCTGCAAGTGAATCAGGAAAAAAAAGAAAGGCTAAAGAGAATGTACTAAAATTTTATACCTACCCTATTTACTCCAAAGCTTTTGGGGTCAACTCTGAAAACTTACGTGGGGTAACAGTGCATGTATATCCTACATTTAAATGACTAGGAAGATACGCGATGGAATCTTCAAAGTAAAATAGCTGTCTTAAGACAGGTTATATAATATGAAATGTAAGTATGAAAAAATGAAATATAAGTACTGTACAACAGTCATTGGAAATCAACAACATCTGACTTCATATGGAGTAAACTCCAACAAAGAGACCAACTAATGCTTTTCAAAAGAAAATAGCCATTGCTAACTGCAGGTACCACAGGGAAAATGCTGTTCCTACAGTACGAAGTACAGTAAGCGATCCTTTCAATATAATTCCACCACATACGACCCCTCATAGTTCAGCCTAATTCTCAGCTATCAAAGCTCTCTAGAGAGGGAACAAGAGCAGAACAAGAGAATCTACCACACCCCTCTCTTTATCATTTAAATATGCTTTACTCAATCAGCAGATTCTATCCCAGGGTATACCTCTAACAAATCAGACCTAGGCTGCAAGTTTTCCACAAGTGGGGAGAGAGAAAGCCAGTATGCTACACCAGAGTACTGGTGTAGCAAAGAAAAAAAAAAAAAAAAAGAATCTGTACCGTTAAAGATTTTATTTTAAAAATAAGTAAAAAAAAAAAATTAACTATAAAATCCTAAACATAAAAAGGTAAGTCAGACAACCCTGAGTTTGAATCCCAACTCCACCAACTCTTAGCTGTGTGACTGCATGCAAGTTACTCCTCAACCTCTCTAAAGTGAGGGCAAAACCTCATTTAATTTAAGCATGAGGGACAAATGATACAATATATACTCAAAGCTTAAAATATTGCCTGGACACACTGCACATGTTGGAAAAACGGTAGCTACAGATTCTTATTTTACAACTATTCGTAAGTGTTTTACATGTTCTCCAGTATTTCATAAAACTTAATCACTTTAGAGCACATATCTAAGAACTCAACGTTTAAAATCTCAGGGGGAAATAAAAAGGAAATGAATATATTTCTTTTAATATACCAGTGATAGGTACAGGACAAATTCCAATTAGAAATTCTAGTTTTAAAGTTTTTCTTAGGGGGAAGGTGTGAAGACCGAGAACAACCAATCTACGTTAGGCAAAGTGATACTGCAACGCAAATTCACGTAACCCATCCAGCTCCAGCCAGTACTGAGGGCTGGGCAACTCCCAGCCCACCAACCAGAGACAGAAACAAGAGAGCTGGGCCAGATATTGATCAGAGTTAACAGATGCCTCCTGAACCTTATTTTCACACTTCTTTCTTTGCCCAATTTACCTCATGAAGAATCACTAATGAAGCACTACTGCAGCAGAGTATGGCAGAAAGTAAATAGTCAGGGAGTCAAGAAGTCAAGATCTTAGTCTAACCCTACCACAAAGCTAGCTGCGTGGCTTAAACCTCCTGTGTGCAGAAGACTCTGAGAGAAGATTCTCTCTAGGGTTACAAAGAATGAAGAAAATCCTGACAAGCTATTTTATTTATTAAACATTAGAAAAGTCAGAACACAGAAAAGCAGAGATTTTAAATTTTCCTTTAAATTTTCAAGTTTATTCATTTATGCACAATAAAATTACTGAGCCAATTTAAGGTCTCGCTACTACAGATACTCCTTGAGACCAAGGGTCAGGTATTATATATCTTTATATTCCCCACACTGTTTTATTAACAAATTGTAGCAACGTCATTAGGACTAATATTATCTCAATATCTTAAGCAACAATCAGAATGTAAGCAACAGCTTGAGAAGTAAAATGGAACAGCAATATTTTCTTTCTTGATCTGTAAAACACTAGTGCTGGGATAAAATTTCAGAAATTATGAAACTAATTCCATCACCTTTATTTTACAAATGAAAAAGATACTACCATAATGCAGCAAACTAAGTATTAACCCACAAAAAAGTGACACACAAATCTATTTAGAAATTTTACAAAATCTATATAAAGGACTCTTGAGTTAAAGAAAACTAAAATTACAAACTATTAAAAAATGTCAACAAGAATACTATATACTGGGGACTTCCCTGGTGGCACAGTGGTTAAGAATACACCTGCCAATGCAGGGTACCACAGGTTCGAGCCCTGCTCTGGGAAGATACCACATGCCGTGAAGCAACTAAGTCCGTGCACCACAACTACTGAGCCTATGATCTAGAGCCCACAAGCCACAACTACTGAAGCCTGCATGCCACAACTACTGGGCCCGTGTGCCTAGAGCCCGTGCTCTGCAACAAGAGAAGCCGCCACAATGAGAAGCCCACGCACTGCAACAAAGAGTAGTCCTGCTTGCCTCAACTAGAGAAAGCCCGGGGACAGCAACAAAGGCCCAACGCAGCAAAAAATAAAATAACTAAATTTATTTAAAAAAAAAAAAAAGACACATGCACCCCAATGTTCATTGCAGCACTATTTACAATAGCCAGGACATGGAAGCAACCTAAATATCCATCAACAGAAGAATAGATAAAGAAGATGTGGTTTTATATATATATATATATATATACACACACACACACATATACACACACAATGGAATACTACTCAGTCATAAAAAGGAACGAAACTGGGTCATTTGTAGAGACGTGGGTGGACCTAGAGATAGTCATACAGAGTGAAGTAAGTCGGAAAGAGAAAAACAAATATTGTATATTAATGCATATATGTGCAATCTAAAAAAATGGTATAGATGATCTTATTTGCAAAGCAGAAATAGAGACACAGACATAGAGAACAAACATATGGATACGGGGAGGGGGATGAATTGGGAGATGGGGACTGACATATATACACTACTGATACTATGTATAAAATAGATAACTAATGAGAACCTACTGTATAGCACAGGGAACTCTACTCAATGCTCTGCGGTGACCTAAATGGGAAGGAAATCCAAAAAAGAGGGGATATATGTATACATATAGCTGATTCGCTTTGCTGTACAGTAGAAACTAACACAACGCTGTAAAGTGACTATACTCTGATAAAAATTTTTAAAAAAATTCCTTTACCTATCCTACCCTTCTATTAGATGTGGACACACATAATGGCCAATAACATATGAGCAGGGTATTCCGGGGCAGTTTCCAGGAAACATCGTGGAGGCTGAGCCCTCTGCCTTCTTTCTCCCTCCCTCCATCCTCCTAAAACTTGGGTATGACTGCTATCTGGACCTTGAGAGCAAGGACTCTAGGTTTTACAGAGCAGCTCACTGGAGGAGCCAGAGCCTGAGCCTGATGAACTTCACAGAACCACTACACCATCCCTAGGCTACCAGAACTACCCATCCACCAACTTTTCACACAGAGTAAAATCATAATTTTTTTTCAATTTATTTTTTGGCTGCGTTGGGTCTTCATTGCTGCACGCAGGCTTTCTCTAGTTGCAACGAGTGGGGGCTACTCTTCGTTGTGGTGCATGGGCTTCTCATTGCAGTGGCTTCTCTTGCTGCGGAGCACTGGGCTCTATGCATGCAGGCTTCAGTAGTTGCAGCACGGGGGCTCAGTAATTGAGGCACATGGGCCCTAGAGCACACAGGCTTCACTAGTTGCAGCGTGCGGGCTCAGTAGTTGTGGTGCATGGGCTTAGTTGCTCCACAGCATGTGGGATCTTCCCAGACCGGGGATCGAACCCATGTCCCCTGCACTGCCAGGCAGATTCTTAACCACTGAGCCACGAGGGAAGTCCTAAAATCATAATTTAACTCACTGACAGTTTGAGATCTACCACAGCAGATGACTTCACCCCTAACACAGCAACATAAATAATATAAAACTAAAACAGATAATATAAAAAACTGCATACATGACTGCTGAGATCCTCAACCTCCATTCCCCCTGACCAAATTTCAGAAAGCTGACAACCAGGCTTTTTCATGGAAGGAGACTGGAAGCTTTCTCTCTAAAGAAACTAATCACAACAAAAGACATGGAAGGTGGTATCTGGAGCTTCCCCCTCCCCCCCAAAAAACCCAGCAGGGTTCCCATCTGATCACCTAGTGTAAAATTCACTGTTTACCAAGGCTCTCCTAATCAATTTGTAGTTAAAGTCACTTTACAAAGGATGACATTCATTCTTAATATTATAACTCATAAATGTGTATTTTAGGAAATGTTAATAGGTCATCTAGAAGTTAGTAACAATAAAAAAGGCAAGTCACTGAACCTATATGTAGAGCTGTGTATCATTACCAAGCTAGCTTCTCTTCTTTAGGAATTAGATTAAGCCCTCTTTTTTTAAAATTTTATTTAAAAGTTCATTAAGTTTAAAATATGTAAATTAATGTTCAGTTTACACAATTATCCAAATATAATTATTAAAAGTAAGACAATCTGCTTGATTGGATGAACACCCCACAATTGTTTCATTTTTACAGTATGTATACCAAAGGTATTTTTGTACACACCTCCATTTAACAGACTGTACTAATAGCTATTAGTTTACCCTAACTCTCCTATAACAGCAAGAAGTGAAAAAAGCGTAGTTGTTGAACGAATGTGTTAATATGAGGATAATACAGACAACTAAAGAAACACAGTTTCAAAGACACTATCTCCTCAACAGCCCTAAACCTAGGAACAGTTCTCACATTTACACCTTGGAAAAGACTAAAGGAATGAACAAATGAACAAAGTTTTAAACTTCACAGAACCACTACTCACTATTCTCTCATCTTCTAGTCTCTGAAGACTACACACTCCTTAAGGGCTGAGACCAAACCTAATGTATTCATATGTACATTATACACAACCCATGCTTTTTTAATACTACTAATGAAAAATCGTCACTGAATGCCCCTCATGTCTACATAAGAATTGTACTGGAGATTTTTTTAAAGTATGTTAATTCTAAAGAATGGCTAAGTGTTCATAGGTTAATTTTTTTTTATATTTGTTTCTTTTTTAAATATTTTTAAATTTTATTTATTTTTGGCTGTGTTGGGTCTTTGTTGCTGCGCACGGGCTTTCTCTAGTTGCGGCGAGCGGGGGGCTACTCTTCGAGTGGGCGCTACTCTTTGCTGCGGTGCACGGGCTTCTTATTGCAGTGGTTTCTCTTGCTGCGGAGCATGGGCTCTAGGTGCATGGGCTTCAGTAGTTGTGGCACGCAGGCTCAGTAGTTGTGGCTCATGGGCTCTAGAGCACAGGCTCTGTAGTTGTGGCGCTTAGCTGCTCTGTGGCATGTGGGATCTTCCCGGATCAGGGCTCGAACCCGTGTCCCCTGCACTGGCAGGTGGATTCTTAACCACTGAACCACCAGGGAAGCCCTAACTTTTTAAAAAGCTTATACTAAGTATCAAGTTAGTGATCTTTGCAACCCAACAGTCTTATCTTTAAAACTGACACCAAGGGGTCATCATCCCTCTAAGCAATCTATTCAGTATCCTCCTTCTGGAGGACCAGCTCTTCCCCAGTCCATACTAATATTACTTTAATCCATGCTGCATGGAGAAATTAAACCAGCAGAGTGACTCAGACAAGGGCAATTAAATTAGGCCATTTCCCACCATCATACATGGGCACAAGCCAACCCAATCAGAGGCCTCCATAGACTTTCGCCAGGGTGTAGGAGAAAAGCACTCTTACCTAAGATCCTGAGTGTTAAGACCACTGTAATTACAGGAGAGCCAAGATCCTGAGTGCTAAGACCACTGTAATTACAGGAGAGCCAGTGGCCATCTCTCCCAATAGAGAAACAAAGCTCTCCTAAGAGGTAATCATCATAGAGGCAGGATGATCTCCTGGAATGCCTAAAGATAAGGAAGCAATATTCCTTGACTTTGCAGTTACTAAGCTAGTTTAACCTGTGCTGCTCCTACCTGCATCCTAATACAGCTGTGTTTTTCCCGTGAAACAAGAATATGTTACACATAGGAAATGAGATCATTAACAAGATGGGCGAAATAAATTTTTTTAACTATAAAGTGCTATAAAAATGTTCTGCCATCCTAACTAGAAAGAACTACAAAAGGAACTCTCCTTACATACAGCCTGAGCTCAATAAACATTTGCTAAGATAACAAATTTACTCCAATATCTGCATACCTGTTTGTGAACAAACTGATTAAAAGCAACCTATCTTGAACGTTAATGTCACTCAAGTTTAACTTCAAATAATGGCAGCTCCTAACCTATGGAATTCTCCATTTGTCGTTCGGTTACGATGAAGCTAGGAAGATGGCTCATTCCGAAGTGGACAGGGTAGTACGTAATAAACATGGGTTCCAGTGTTCCAATTCTGCCACTTCCCTGAAGCAACTACGATTACGAAATCCAAACCTGGCCAAGAAAGTTTTGCAGTGATGCAAAAACTGGGGAAGAGAGGAGTCTCAGAGACCCCTCCCCCCACCAAAAAGTGAAGAAAACCAGTTCTGGGTAAATGTGGCAAAAGAGATCAGTACGTGGCAGACCGTTCCTCCCAGGTGGCCGACGGCCCGAGCCTCGGTGGACCAAGGGCTAGGGCGGGCAGCTAGGGGAAGCGGGTCGAGTCCCCGGGGACTTCGAGGCCGCTCCTGCTCAGCAGGAAGGAATGCAGACCACACCTACGCGCCCGGCCAACAGGGGCAGGACGGCCGGCCCGGGCAGTAGGTGTGAAGGAGGGAGGCAGGAAGAGAGAAGGAAGCAAGGGGAGCGGCAGGCCGCCGACGGCCTCCCCCCGCCCGGCCCCAGGCCCACCTCAGCAGCGTCTCGAGCGCGCTCTCGTGCTTGTCCAGCGGGCGGCCGAGCGCGGCGCGGCGCAGCTTGCTGAGCTCCTCCGCCGCGCGGCAGTACTGGGCCTGCTCCTCCCCGCCGCTCGGGTACGTCTGCTGGATGAACTTCACCAGCGGCTTGGCCAGGTCCACCTCCGAGGTCTTCTTCAGCTGCACTGAGACGAACGTCGCCATGGCGAGCGCCTCGGCCGCCCTTCGGGCCAAAGACCGCGGGACGACGACGAAGGCCGAGGCGCGCGGGGTACCGTACAGGCGGACTGACGGGCTGACAGAGGTCCGCTCGGCCTGCGCTTCGGGTCTGGCCACTTCCGGGAGCTATCGCGCAGGCGCAGTCGGCGCGCCGCCTCCGGTCACGTGAGGGAGACCGGGCGCCGGCGCTGCTCACCTGGGCCCCCACTCTTCCTGCGCCCAGCCTTACGGCGCCGGCTTTCTCCACAGGCGGAATTTTCTCATTCCTCCGTACTTCCTCGGCAGGTGGGCAGAGTGCCTTCACGTAAAGATAATTCTTCCTCCGCTCTAACAATTTCCCGGGGAAGTGCTACAGTTACTGCCACGTGCGCGAGCTTGCAGCCACCTGTCCAAGACCTGGCAGCCTCAGGGTTATTGTGACCTATGGTAATTCATTCAGCGGGCTGCTGTGTATGAATACTGTGTGCACAGTGAGCCGAGTAGGCAAGGTCCTGGCTATTGCGCAGCTTAATGTCAGGTAAGGACACAGATATTAAGGTGGACCAAAAAAGTATCTTGGTACAAAAAGCAGGGTGCTTGGCATGTAAGGGTATGAGGGTCCCTCGAAAGAACCTAGTTTAAACAATAATAATTATTAAATAATTATTTAAGAGAAGGTTTTTCTGAGGAGGTGAACTTTAAAAGACCTGCAGTTTGAGAAGATGCTTGACATTAGGAGAAGGGAAGAGTGGCCGGGAGAGTAGTGGCTGGGGAGAGCCTCCCAGACCAAGGGGCAACGGCCCTAGGAGGCAAGCACTTCCCATGTTCAGGGTGTGGAAGCAAACAGTGTGGCAAAAACTTAATAAACAAGTAGAGAATGGGATGAAATAAAGTTGGAAGAGTAAACAGGCATCAAATCGTTCAGAACCTTGTAAGCCAAGTTAAAGAATTTGTATTGTAGAATAAATGGAAAGGAAGCTATAAATGCCATTTAAGAAACGGTGACATGATACAATTTATCGACACATTTTTAAAAGGCCACCCTGTGCATCAATCTGATGAGATGTCATATGAAGTATACAATATCATCATCTATGATCTATTAAAGGCAAAAATGTTTAACTTGAATCTGTCAATTCTTTGCATCTAACACACAATTTATAAAGAAGTACAGGGGATAGAAGAGCAAACTAAATGATACCATGAAAAGTAACCAGACAAATGCAGAAGGTGGAACATTAGGCAGAATAACTGATCCCATCTCTTTAAAAAATTATAGTTATAAAAAAGCCACTGCTCTGTAAAAGAAATTTGAGGGACATAGAATCTGGATTGAATCCTGATTTGAACAGACCAGCTATGAAATGCGTTTTCAGGACCATTGAAGAAATTTGAACATAGATGGACTGAATATGAGATGTAAATGTATTGCCATGGAAAGGTGGAGATCATTAACTGAAAAGAGCAAGTCACAAAACAGTATGTATGTTACAATATCTCATTTTGATTATAAAATGCACATATGTGTATTTATGTACTATGAAAAAAGATCTAGAAGGATTATACCCTAAGGAATTAGCAGTTGTAATCTTTAGAAGTGGAAATGTCTTATTTTCTTTGTTGCCTATCTTTTTTGTGTAATTTTTTACAGAATATATACTACTTTTGTTACAAAAGTTTATTTGGCCACAGTTTTTTTTAATTTTTAAAAGTTTATTTTTCCAGGTTAAAATAAATAAAGTAGCCACTCTGGGTGCTATGTAGAGAATGTATTAGAGGAAGGCAAGGTAGAAGCATGGAGCCAAATCCTGAAACCATTTCAGAAATCCAGGCAAGGGATCATGAAAGCTAGCATTAGCAGTACTAAGCCAGACTCCCAGATTTGGGGCCTGAACATCTGAGCTGTCAGTGGAATCATTTACTGACATATTAAAAAAATATAAAATAAAAAAAACTGATGGATAATCCACTGATGGGCCCAGAGGATGGGAAGTGTTTATACCAAGCATTGAAGTGGAGTCATTAAATTGACAATTGGGTATATGAGATTAGAGCTCCAAGAAGAGATCTTGTTTGGGAATCAACAGTCGGCATACAAATTAATTTTAAGCCTCTGGGCCTAGAAAGGAACACAAAGAAATAGAAATAGATCAGAAGCTTTCTGGAAATAGAATATCAGATTATGTGTTTTTTTAAGACAGAAGATAGTATTTTGTAGGTTGGCTGACAGGACTGATCCACTGGGGAGAGAATGAAGATTCAGAAGAGCTGAGGATAACCAAAGGAGCCAAGTGCATGAAAAGAGGAGAGGAAAGGGTAGCCAGAGTAGGGAGGGTACAAGAGAAGGGATTAACTGTCAGAAAGATGAGGGATGTGTCATTTGTTGAGGCAGATGGAGGGAAAAAGGAAATGAATATAGATGTGTTTAAGTGTGGCATTGATCAAGGAAAGATTAAGGTGATCTTATCTGATAAAACATGATCTGTCTCTGCATGTCTCTCAAACTTTATGTTTTGCCACTTGTTCCTCATGTATTACTGCCCAGTCATGTTGGTCTTACTTCAGTTTCTCAAACTCTCACTAAGATCTTTCTTTCCTCATATGACCTGAAATAATTTACTCCTTTCTTCATATCTTGGAAGAAATGTCTCCTCCCCATAACACCGTCTAAAGTAGATTCCCCCCTTGTTAGTGTCTAACTCAGCCATTGTTTATTTGCTTCATAACACTTATCCTAACTAGCAAATATTTTGTTACCTGATTAATTTTTTTCTGACTTTCTCACTAGAATGTAAACTCCTTAAGGACAAAAACTGTGTTTGTTTTGTATACTGTTAAGTCTCTAGCACTTGGCACTTAGTAGGCAACTCAGTAAATATTTTTGAAAGAGTCAGTGAGTTTCACTGCTTGCAAAAAAATAAAAAGGTTTCTACTACCAAAATAACACAGCTTTCCCCTCAATACCCTCATTAAATAGGCATTAGGCCAGTGGCCAAAGAAGGAGGGTATATAAGGGTAGGCTAGCTCATATTCTGATAATAAACAATTTCAAAATCTCAGCATCTTAACATAATAAACATTTGTTCCTTGCTCATGCAAAGTCTTCTGTGGGACAAGCAACTGTCCAGGGTCGCTGTCCTCCAAGCAGTGTCTCAGTCATTCAGACGAGTTTGATCTTGTAGCTTAACTGTCTTAACTTGAGACTCCAATTTCAAATGGGAAGAGGGAATCTGTAGCATCACATAGCAACTGTTCACTGCCTCTGCCCTCTCACTTTCATTACCTTTCACTGTCTAGAACTTCTCACATAGCTCCGTCAGACTGGAATGGGATCAGGAAGGGTGGTCTTCTGTATGCCCAGGAGGGAAGGGAGAACTGGATGCTTAGGGAGCCCTAGTGATGCTTTCCAAAGATACGTTTCACTGTTTCCAAACTCGCTTATGGTAACATTGATTTTCCATCTGTGTAATGAAACTTCATAAAATGTGTTCTTAGAGTGTATCCGCAGTGTAACGTTTCAGGGAATATTAAATCTATAGGTTTTTTCCTCCCTAATAATCCCTGGTTCCGGTGAGCCCATCATTACCCCCACTGATTGAACCAATGGAAATAAACCTCTCTGGATGGACAGAACCCTGCTGAAAACAGCTTTGAGTTTCAAAATAGAGCTTTTCAAGTCCATGTTGAGACAGTAGCCTGAAAGTAAGCACTTGTGATTTTGGGGAGGAGCGAAGCCTTGTTGAGGAGAAAAGAAGTTTATCAAAGCCAAGCCCAGAGGACTGTAACAAAGAGTTTTTACAGTAAATGAGAGGGTAAATGGTACAAGGATTTGATGTAAGGGAAGTCCCTGCAATGCAAGAAAGAGAAAGCCCTTTTGGGTGCTAAGAGGAAGAGTCTAAGAGAGAGAAAGTGAAAGGCAAAAGGTAAATGAGGTGTCTTCACTCCCCTACTCCACTCTCTCGGGGTAAACTTAAGGGTGTTGGGGGGTCATGGGGGAGGACCTACAGGAAAGGAGGCATGGAGTAGAAGAGTTCAAATAGACTTGCTGAAACCAATAACATTAGGATGGAGAGGACTTCCTTGGCGGTCCAGTGCTTCCACTGCAGGGGGCGAAGGGTTCGATCTCTGGTTGGGGAACTAAGATCCCACTGCCACATGTCACCTGGGAGACACATCATGTGTATGGAATGGAAAGGGGAATGGTGTGGGGCAGGGCACTCAGTTTTTTGCAACATATAACATGCTTGAGAACTATTTGTCTCCTTAATCTATTTGCATATTTCTAAAAAATTAAAAATGCAAGAAGAGAAAATTACCCACTTTCCACTTATGGGTGTGTAAATTTTGAGGTCCACATGGCCTCAAATTTTTTTAAGAGAAATAGGGAAACTATTAACCTTTTTATGTAGAATTATTCCCTGTGCAAGCCCATTCTCATCCCATATACGAATGATCATATTTCCACCAGCTGCCAGTTCTCTAATACCATTCACAGCTATTTAAATAACCTGCCCTTTGCCACCAGTGTCTCTTAGACAGGAGTTGTTTTACTTGTTTTACTCAGAAGATAACTTCTGAGAATGAATATCAGCATTATTTTGAAAGAATTGCTTTACAGAGTAGAAATAATTCTGGACAGCTGTGCGTATTATCTTGTGTGTATCTCGACGTTTGAGGGCAGGTTTCTCCTGTTTTCACCAACATCCAGTATGTGTTTTAGTATCCAAAGTTGAAGAGGAGCTCCCTCACCGTCTCTCCCTTGCTTTTGTTAATTTGCTTTTAGAGTTATATGCAGTTTCCTTAGTCTGTTCCCTCAGGCATACACTAGCTCTCTGTTTCAGATTCAGGGAGCAGTAAGTAAATGGTTATTGGTATTCCTTCATATTAAACATACTTGAGTTTCCTTGTAAGAAAATTATGCATGTACACAGACATGTGTGATTTCATTTATCTTTACTTATTTAATATTTATGATCATATATTAAAAACCAAGGGCTTCCCTGGTGGCACAGTGGTTGAGAGTCCGCCTGCCGATGCAGGGGACACGGGTTCGTGCCCCCGGTCCGGGAAGATCCCACGTGCCGCGGAGCGGTTAGGCCCGTGAGCCATCGCCACTGAGCCTGCGCGTCCGGAGCCTGTGCTTCGCAACGGGAGAGGCCACAACAGTGAGAGGCCCGTGTACCGCAAAAAAAAAAAAAAAAAACCAAACCCTCCCCGTAAGCTTCATGGTACAAAGGGAAGTATCAATAACATGTGGATGGCCAAACTAAGTTATTCAGCAAGTATCTGTTCAGGTTCCACTGTGTGCCAAGCAAAATTTAAATCAGGAGAATTCTGTAACCAATATGTCAATCTATTGTATATATTTACAAAGTTCTTGGTTCCACACTCATAGAAGATAGTTCAGGAGATGGTTTATAGGATGGGGTCTAGGACAGGAGGTAAGCCCTACAATGGTAGCTGTGCAGCAGAGTAGCCAGACCAGATTAAAACAGGAAAATGAAGGGCTGCAGAAGGAAGGTCCCATAGAGAAAAAAAGAAAGATTAGAGAGGGACTTCCCTGGCGGTCCAGTGGTTAAGACTCCACGCTTCCACTGCAGGGGGCACAGGTTCGATCCCTGGTCGGGGAACTAAAATACTGCATGCCACGTGGCATGGCCAAAAAAATAAAAAAAGAAAGGGGGATTAGATAGAATACCTGATGTGATGGAGCTTTCAGAAAAAACTAAGAGTTATTACAAAGAAGAACAAAAGACTGTGACACTAAGAAAAGCAAAGGAAATAAAATCATTGTGCATCTCTTGGTGTTTACAGTCATAATAAACACTAATTGTTTAAGGTTGTGTCTACCAGGTTTCTTTCTAGAAAAACTCCTATTTTAAAAAATTTTTTATTGAAGTATAGTTGCTTTACAATATTTTGTTAGTTTCAGGTGTACAACAAAGTAATTCGGATAGCTAGATAGATAGATAGATAGTTTTTTCAATTCTTTTCCATTATACAAGACATTGAATACAGTTATTACAAGACATTGAATATAGGTCCCTGTACTATATAGTAAATCCTTGTTGTTTGAAAAATTACTATTTTCTCTTTGTAATTAATAAATAATTTGGGGAAATATACTTTGAGACTATATTAATGTGTTGTTCCTCATTAAACTTTTTTTTACTAGTTTTAGCATCCTTTGATGACTCTCACCTGACACTATTATTGCTATGATAGTGGCAAAATGGTGATTTTCTAATCCATCATTTCTCCTATGTTTATTAGTAGGCATTATTCTATAAGGAAAACTTTTCCTTTCTCTCCAATTTATTAATTTATTCAGTTACATATTTATTTATATCAGCACAGACTCATGGATTTTTATTCAGTAGATTATAATCCACTGCTATCATTATTTATTTTGATACTCTACCTTGTCCAGGAGTTGGCCAATGGAAGCACCTTTAGGCAGGCTCCTATGTTCTTTTTCTCCCAACGTTTTAATTTTGTAAATTTCAAACACAGCATAGAATTTTACAGTGAACACACCGACATCCCACCCACTTAGCTTCTAACATTAACATTTTACTATCACACATATCTATCTTTATCACACCTCTCTCTAATCATCCCTCTATCCATCCATCCATTAATCTGCCTTACTTTTTGGATCCATTTCACAGTACATTGCAAACATCAGACAGGAAAAGTAAAATAAGTAACTTGATTGGTGAATATGTAATAGATGGGAGTCAAAAGATATTATCTGGGGCTTCCCTGGTGGCGCAGTGGTTGATAGTCCGCCTGCCGATGCAGGGGACACGGGTTCGTGCCCTGGTCCGGGAGGATCCCACATGCCGCGGAGCGGCTGAGCCCGTGGGCCATGGCCGCTGAGCCTGCGCGTCCGGAGCCTGTGCTCCGCAACGGGAGAGGCCACGACAGTGAGAGGCCGGCGTACCGCAAAAAAAAAAAAAAAAAAAAAAAAAAGATATTATCTAAATTATATCAACAAATATCATTTAAAGCTGACAAATCAAATAGTATAAGGAAGTAAAGAAAAAGGGGACCAAATAATTTTCTAAAAGGCATTATTATAAAGATAACCATTGAAACAAAAATATAAACTTTCCTAAAACCAAAAGAAAATTTAAAGGAGCAAACAGGCCACACAGGCAAAAACATAATAAAAATAGCAACACAATAAATACAGCACAGAATGATATAACAAATTGAGATCAAACCTAACAGTCATGTAATAAATGTAATTGGGTTTAAATTAACATTGAAAGAAAAAAGACTTTTAGACTGAATCAAAAAGGAAAACCCAAATATGATAGATTGTAAAATTGGCTACAAATTCTTCTCCCTTCATCTATGACTTTGCATTGTGATGTTGTAGATCCTCTCATCAAGAACTGGAGTCTGTTTGACCACCCTTAAGTCTGGGTTGTTGATGTAAATTGCTTCGGCCAATGGGGCATTAGCAATCGTGATGCAAGCCGACACTTCAGCCATCAGAGCTTGTTCCTTCTTGCTGCACTTGAAACCCTGTGATCTCTCTGCAGAGACCAGCCTGCTGGATTATGAAAGATGGCCCAGTCATCCCCCTATCCTCAGCCAATAGTCTACTAATTGACAGACAAGAGAATTAGGCTATTGTAGATCTTTCAGCCACCAGCCAACCCCCAGCTGATGTTAGTTACGTGAGTAAGCCCATCAGAGTTTTGCTGAGCCAGCCTAGACCACAAATGCCCAACCAACCCACAGAATCATGAGCTAAATAAATGGCTCTTGTTTTAAGCCACTAAGTTTTGTCACAGTTTGTTATGCAGCAAAAGCTAACTGATACCCCAACATGGCACATATAAGCAGTACACCTAAACAAAGTGATTCAGAAAGGATAAATAGAAATAGAGATATGCCAGGCACATAGAAACAATAAGAATGCAGAGGTTATCATCTTGATATCAGACAGTTCAAGCCAAGAGGATATAAATAGGAATAAGAACACTTCATAATGCTAAAGGATAAAATTGTCCAGAAAAAAAGTGTAAGTAAAGCTACAGTTACAGGTTTTTAATATATATGTGTTGGGTAACCCAAACAATCTATGTATCAACACAGCAACCACCATCACAAAAGAGAAACTACAAGATTAAATTTTGAACTAATAATTTCAAATCTTTTGGCCAAATGTTTGAGTAGCTAAGAGAATTAAAAGGAATATCACTCAGGGGTGATGCAAAGAGGATACATCTGGAGGCAAGAGAGATGAATAATGTCCTCTCTGAATAATGTGTAGTACCTCATTATGAGAGATGTGGCCATGCAAATTATAGGGCAGTTGAGAAAGTATATATTTTCCACTTTGCAGTTAGGCTGTATTCTCTATGAAAAATAATATTTGTTTTTTGGAGATGGTGATTCAACAGCCACCTGCAACACCTTTCGTAGAAACAAAAAGAATCTCATCTACAACTCCCAGTAGCAGTGAGTTTGTTCACCCACCTTGTACTTTGTAGGATCTGAATAGTCGAAGTTCCCCACTCTAACTTGGGAGTATGAGAGGACTCCACTGCCCTTACCCACCACACTCCCCCCCAGGGTATTCATCTAGCCCTGTGGTTCCAACTTCAGGTAATTTTGCCCCCCAGGAGACATTTAGCAATGTCTGGAGACATTTTTGTTTGTCACAACTTGGGGGTTGGGGGGTTGCTACTGGTGTATAGTGGGTAAAGGCCAGGGATGTTACCTACAATACACAAGACAGTCCTACACAACAAAACTGCATCCTGCCCAAAATGTCAGTTGTACTGAGGGTGAGAGTCACTCTTGAGAATCATGCAGTCATGCAGTCAGCCCTCTGTATCTGCGTATTCCCCATCTATGGATTCAACTAATAGTAGACTGAAAATATTTGGAAAAGAACTTCCAGAAAATTCCCAAAAGCAAAACTTGAATTTACCGTGATGGTAACTATTTACGTAGCATTTACATTGTATTAGGTATTATAAATAATCTAGAGATGATTTAAGGTATATGATAGGATGTGCATAGGATATATATAAATACTACACCATTGTATATAAGGGACTTGAGCATCTGTGGATTTTGATATCCATGGGAGTCCTGCAACCAATCTTCCATGGATTCCGAGGGACCACTGTACTCTGTCCAGTAGACTTTGAGGTCTTCCTACCTTCCATATACCTTCACCCATCCACCCTTCTCTAAGTATCCTAATCCTCATCTGGGTATCCTCACCTCTCTGTCCTTTTTTTTTCTTTGTCCTTTGTCTTAAACCTTAACAGATAAGGATGTGGCTCAGGCCTTAGATCATTAGTATAATCCCATCCTCAAGCCTCAGTAATTTAAAAAAAAAAAATGACCCAATTCTAGCTATTGAGGTATGAAAGAGGTTTGCCAGAGGTCTAAGAGAAGGGAATTTCATTGCTATTTTGAGAGAATTTCTGAAAGTGACCTTTCTTTCCCTAGATGTGGATGAGGAAACATGTTTCTGTACGTCAGAGTTCTTTCTTGTGCGCAATAGAAATGAACTGTGGATGGTTTAAGCAGCAAGAGAATTTATTAAAGGATATCAGGGACTTCACAGAATCTCTGGGAAAGCCAGAGAATTATAGGACACATGGCAGAATATATCCTGTTGCTCCGGGGAAAACACCACTGCTTCCCACTGAGCGCGACTACCCCGCTAGCAGATAATGTGGGGCCCTTGGGGGGCCTGAACCGCCACCACTGCTGCTTCTGAAGGTAGTACTGTCACCTCTGCCAGGGAGTCTCTGCATGGTTTTTGCAACTTTTTGACACCAAGAACCATTTGAACATACTGGCAGAGCTACAGGAGAGTCTGGGAAACAATTTCTGAATTCCACATTGGTTAAGTAAGGACTCATAAGATGGAGAACTTCCCCGTAACCCCAGGAAAGGTTTCAAAGCTGCCTTGCAGCCATTAAGCATGCATATATCCACTATACCTTGGAAGTTGTTGACAACCATCTTATGACCTTGATGGAGAATTAGGCTTCGGATGAAATTGACTTGGCAGAAGTCAGAGAGGAGAGCTAGAAAGAAACTGGGTCAACAAAGGTATCACTGAGATGCTGAATCAAACCACAGCTAAGCCCACCTTGTGTCTGGGATCTATGTCCAGGGCCTAGTAAACCCCCATTGTTGTTTAAATTGGATTTTCTGTTACTTACAAAAATAATGCATCCAAAGCGATATGTAAACAAAAAATAATTGGAAAATATTCCTGAATTCTTAACAATGGAATTACTAGATTACAGGGTATGTGCATTTTAAATGTGGGTATATGTTAGTCAATTACCTTCCAAAATTTTACATTAATGTTTATTTCCACTAGCAGTTTGTGAGAGTTTCTTCACACCATTACTAACACTACACTTTATCCTACTTTTAAATATTTATTAACCTGTTAGATGAAAAGTAGCATCTCATTATGCTTTTAGTCTTAATATTTAATAAGTAAAATTAAAACTCTTTAAGTGTTTTTTTTCTTCTGTTAGATACTTATTTTTATCCTTTGTCCATTTTTCTATTGGATTACTCATCTTTATTGACTTAAAAGTATTCTTTATTAATAAAATCATTCTTTTGTCATATATTTTGCATTACCATTTTGTCATTTCTCTTTTGGTATACATACCTGTTTTTAACATTGAAATTAAACTGGTGTGTCTATGACCATACCACACTGAATGCACCTGATCTCAGAAGCTAAGCAAGGTTGGACCTGGTTAGTTCACGGGTGGGAATATCTGGTGCTGTAGGCTTTAATAATATACATGAAGAACAGGTGTACACAGTACATTATGTGTACTGTATGTTTGTGTCCTTCCATAGTAGACTTCTCTTTGGAAGAGAGTCCAAAGTCTTAATCTTGCTTATAACTGGCTTTAATAATGAAAGATGGATGAATTCAGTAAAGTTGCAAAATACAAAATCAATATATAAAAATCATTTGCATTCCTATACACTAACAATGAACTATGGGCTAAGAAAACAATCCCATTTTACAATAGAATCAAAAACAAATACTTAGGAAATAAATTTAATGAAGGAGATGAAAGCTCTGTACACTAAAATATTAAACATTGATAAAAGAAAGTTAGGAACACACAAATAAATGGAAAGATAACTCAGTGTTCATGGGTTAGAAGAATGAATATTGTTAAAATGTCCATACTGCCCAAGGTGAGCTATGGATTCAATGCAATTCCTATCAAAATTCCAATGGCATTTTTCACAGAAATAGAAAATAGAAATAGAAAATCCTAAAATTTGTATGGAACCACAAAAGACCCTGAATAGCTAAGCAGTCTTGAGAAAGAAGAACAAAGCTGGAGGTATAACACACTTCCTGATTTCAAACTATATTGCAAAGCTATAGTAATCAAAATATTATGGTATTGGCATAAAAACATACACATAGATCAGTGGAACAGAATAGAGCCCAGAAATAAGCCCATGCATATATGGTCAATTAATCTGTGACAAAGGAGATGAGAATATACAATAGGGAAAGAATAGTCTTTTCAATAAGTGGTATTGGGAAAACTATATCCACATGCAAAAGAACAAAACTGAATCCATGTTTTACACTGTACACAAACATCAACTCAAAAATGGATTAAAGTCTTGCGTGTAAGACATAAAACTATAAAACTCCTAGAATAAAACATAGGGAGTAAACTCCTTAACCTTGGTCTTGACAGTGATTTTTTTTTTGAAATTGACACCTAAAGCAAAGGCAACAAAAACAAAAGTAAACAAGTAGCGCTACATTATACTAAAAACTTCCTCACAGGAAAGGAAACCATCAACCAAACGAAGCGGCAACCTATGGAGTGGGAGAAAATATTTGCAAACCACTCATCCAATAAGGGATTAATATCCAAAGTATATAAGAAACTCAAACATAAAAACAACCCAATTTTAAAATGGGCAAAGGACCTCAATAGACATTTTTTCCAAAGAAAACACAAATGGCCAACAGGTGTCTGAAAATATGCTCACTAATCATCAGGAAAATGCAAATCAAAACGACAATGAGATATCACCTCACACTTGTTACAATCGCCATTGTAAAAAAGACAAGAGATAACAAAAGCTGGCAAGAATGTGGAGACAAGAAAACCTTTGTACACTGTTGATGGGAATGTAAACTGGTGCAGCCGTTTAGGAAAACAATATGGAGGTTCCTCAAGAAATTAAAAATGGAACTACCATCTGGTCCAGCAATCCTACTTCTGGATATATATATTCAAAGTAAATGAGATCATCATCTCAAAGAGATATCTGTACTCCCATGTTCATTGCAACATTATTCACAAGAGTCAAGGTATGGAAACAAGCTAAGTTTCTGCTGATGGATGAATGGATAAAGAAAATATTATGTATAATATATACGAATAATATTCCATTTTATATATAATATAACATATATGTGTGTGTATACTAAGAAAGAAGGTAATTCCACCATTTGCTACAACATGAATGAATCTAGAAGGCATTTTGCTAAGTGAAATAAGCCAGACAAAAACAAATACTGCATGGTACCACTTACATGTGGAATCAAAAAAAAATTTTAACAAGAGTTGACCTCATAGAAACAGAGAGTAGAATGGTGGTTGCCAGGAGAGATGGGAACAATAAGGAGAGGTTGGTAAAGGGTACAAACTTTCAGTTATAAGGTGAATAATGCCTAAGGATCTAATGTGCAGCACGGTGACTGTAGTTAATAATACAGTATTGTACGATTGTAATAGGCCAAGAGATTAGAACTTAGGTGTTCACCCCCCCCCCCAAAAAAAAGGATGACTGTGTTCATTAACTTGACGGTGAGAAACTTTTCACAGTGTGTAGGTACACTTGAAAAA
Organism: Orcinus orca; assembly: GCF_937001465.1. Lineage (NCBI taxonomy): Eukaryota > Metazoa > Chordata > Mammalia > Artiodactyla > Delphinidae > Orcinus > Orcinus orca. The sequence continues at coordinate 50,948,258 of NC_064568.1, forward strand.
TACTACAATTTTATTTGTAATTATATTTCAATAAGGCTGGGAAAAAGTGAAAAAAGGAGAGATGAAAAATGAAAGACTAAAAGATGGAAAACTGCTGCAGTTCACACAGACCCCAGTCTCTCCTACCTCTGCCCCACAATGTGTCACTATTGAAACACGGAAGATTTGCTATATCAGGACTGTTCACAAGATGGAGCTATTGAAACTTGAGTGCTCTGATCGTCTGAGGTTACAAACTTGAAGGACTCTTTTCCCTAGGGCACACCTGTGGTGCTAGAAGGAAATTTATAAGGGCTGAGCTAGAAACCTGTTCTCACAATCAGCAATGTTAAGCACAGGTAAGCAGCCCAGGCTTCCCTCTCCTTCGTGGTGAATTTTTCCTGGGTAAGCCTTGGTGTCTTTTGCTGCCATCTCAGGTCAGGCATGCTTCAGTGCATCAGAGGTGATGTATTAACACTGATCCTCCCAAAGAAAGTGGTCAGGATCTCAATAACTTCCTTCCCAGAAGATTCCTTAGGCTTTGGGAAAATTTGCTGACCCTCTCCTATCAACCTTCAAACTCCTGTACTAAAGGACATGTCGTGAAGAGCAGCATTTAGATTCCACATATAAGTGGTACCATGTAGTATTTGTCTTTCTCAGTCTAATTTATTTCACTTAGCATAATGCCCTCAAGGTCCATCCATGTTGTCACAAATGATGGTGAAGTCACAATGTCCAGATAACAACTGCACAACAGTCCTGACTGGGGCAATGTGACAGGCAGATCAACTGTGGTCCTCACCATGGTTCTGCCATTGTAACTTACCTTTTTTTAAAAAAAATTTATTTTATTTTATATATTTTATTTTTGGCCGTGTTGGGTCTGTTGCTTTGCACGGCTTTTCTCTAGTTGCGGCGAGCAGGGACTACTCTTCATTGTGGTGTGCGGGCTTCTCATTGCGGTGGCTTCTTTTGTTGCAGAGCACGGTCTCTAGGCACACGGGCTTCAGTAGTTGTGGCAGGCAAGCTCAGTAGTTGCGGTTCGCGGGCTCTAGAGCACAGGCTCAGTAATTGTGGCACACGAGCTTAGTTGCTCCACGGCATGTGGGATCTTCCAGGACCAGGGTTCAAACCCGTGTCCCCTGCATTGGCATGCAGTTTCTTAGCCACTGTGCCACCAGGGAAGCTCTGTAACTTACTTTTAACCTGATGAAACTTCTAGAGGATCTGCTTCACCAAACAGGGAATAAATCTATATATAAAATACAGATCAAGGACCCAGGGAATCTAGCCCAGAAGAAAAACAGAGGGAATTCCAAGACTGACATCAGAAGAAAGTCCTAGGATTATGGTTGTACAGAACACCTAGAGAGCAACCAACAGAGACAAGAAAAGGAGATTTACAGAGGAAACATTTCCCAAAAGATTGGAATACATTTCAAGGCAATTAACATATCCAAGAAAAAAAACTGAGAAAGGAAACCAAATAAAGACTTAAGTGTCTGTTAATAGCAGAACCGGTTTATTCAGATCAACCCTACCACCAAAGACAAATAAAACATCTGCATATAATATTTAAATTAAACTTCTTAAGGCACTAATGAGCTAACAACATTCTGAGGTAGTGTTACCCAACTAAATGTGGGTCCGCTTGCCCTGGCGCAGTAAAGCCAATCTACTGACACAGGGCTGTGGTGAAGGAGAGCGTAGCCTTTATTGCAGGGCACCAAGCAAGGAGTCCAGGGCAGCTAGTGCTTAAAAGACCTGAACTCCCGAAGGCTTTCAGGGGAAGGTTTTTAAAGACAGGGTGTAGTGGGGGGGGGGTGGTGTATGATCAGCTCATGGACGTTCTTCTGATTGGTTGGTGGTGAGGTCACCGGGAGTCAACATCATCAACCCTCTGGTTCCAACAGGTCTGAGGTCTCTGTGCTTGTGGGCAGCATACAGTTCACTTCTTCCCCCCGGTCAGGATTTCAGTGTCTGCAAAACAGCTCAAAGGACATGGCTCAGAATATTCTCTATAGGCCCTGAGGAGGAACTAGAAGTGCTTGACTTTGTTTAACGGCTAAACTATTATTATTTCATCTTGTTTGACTGTTTCCCTTTCTTTCTGCGTTTTCTCACTTCTCTGATTACATTTATTCTTTGGCTAAAGTTTTTTTTACAGACAAAAGGCAGGCGGAAGACATGGTGGGGGTGGGGTCCTGTCCTGGGAAGGCCCCATAGGGTCCTGCTCGGTTACAGTAGGATGCAGGAGAGGATGGAATCTGGAAGGTGAACATAGTATTCAGGTCGCTTACATCCTGGAAATTTGCCAGTCTAAAGGGGTGGCTGAGTTGTGATACTTTTGAAAGCTTCCCAGAACTAAAGGATACAAATCAGAGTTCAGAGCCCACTGGGGGTGGGGTACCCTGGTAAATAGTCTCCTGCTTTGGATTAGGATCTCAAAGTACTGCACCCTAGAAGTCAGAGTAAATTGACAGTAAACCAGCCTTCACACAGATTGTCACCAGCTTTGAATGATGAGGTGGGCCCCAAATCTAAGACTTTGAAATCAGATTAAAGTGATCCTAGATTACTAGCGGTCCCAGGAGCCTTGCAGAAACAAATAGAAATCCTCTCTGGAGAGAGATAACGTCATCCTGAGTCTTAACTTATTTCTATAACTAATTTTTGAAATACAGTGTTCAACACACAATCAAATATAACTAGACATGTGAGGAGCCAAGATAAAATGAACAAGAACCAGCAGAAATAACTGACATCAGACACAGCCCTGGATGCCTCCAAATCTTGGAATTATCAAACACAAATAGTAAAACAAGGGCACTTCCTATGCTAAAGGATGCACAAGCCATGTTGGAAAATTTCAACAGGAAACTGGAAGCTATAAATAGTGACATACCACACTTATAAAAGAACCAAATAGAATTTGACAAGGGAAAAATACTATAACCAAATTTGTTAAGTGAATGAGTTTACGAGCAGATAAACTGGAAGATATGTTAAAAACCGAATCATAAAGCACTACAACAGTCTGGTGAGAGTTACATTTGCATATATATAATAATATAAACACTGCATGTTGATTTGACCAACTATTATAACGATATTCAGAAAATGAATACCACTAAGGATCCTACAGTTATTAAAAAGGTAACAGTTTATTTTAAACTTATGATAAATTTCAATTTTAGATAAAATAGAAAACTTCCTTGAAAAACACAACTTACCAAAACACACAAGAAATAGGACATTTGAATAGTATTATATGTATTAAAGAAATTGAATTTGCAGTTAAAAACTCCCCCCCTCCACACATACAAAACTCCAGCCCCAGATGACAGTGAATTTTTGAAAACATTTAAGGAAGAAATAGCACCAACGTCACACAAACCCTTTCAAAGAATAGAAAATGGGAGAATGTTTACCAATTCACTATATGCTATCAAAATAACACATAAAAAAAAATCTGACAAGGACGTTATAAGAAAGAAAAATTACATGTCAATACCTCTGATGCAAATAAATTTTAAAATTCTTTTAAGATATTTTAAAATTGAATGCAGTGATATATAAAATGGATAATCATCATGGCCAGGTTGGGTTTATTCCAAGAATTCAAAGGTAAAATGATATTCAAAAAAGTATTCAATTAATATATCAAAATTTTGATAGCTCAGTTTTAAGAGTACGGTATTTTTCAATGATTGATTTAATATTTTTTCCAAATACTTTAATATAAACTTATTGAATATTGACTCCATGCTAATAATAAAAATTAACTTTTTGCAATAAATGAACAAACCAAACAAAAACAAACATGCAGATAAAGAGAACAAAATAGTGGTTACCAGAGGGGGAGGGGTTGGAGAGCAGGCAAAATGGGTAAAGGGGATCAATGGTCTGAAGGATGGAAACTAAATTTTAGGTGGTGAGCGTGCTGTAGGGTATACAGAAGCAGAGATAGATTGTTGTACACATGAAACATACAATGTTATAAATCAATATTACCTCAATAAAAAGATAATAAAATAAAATATTTTGTAAAGAAATAAAAAAGAATATGAAGGATAGTAGGAGAGGAAATGGCACTGTGAGAGAATAAATTTGCATCTACCATAATATGAAGTTGGTAGATAACGTCTAAAGTAGCATGTGCATGTTATTTACAAATAGGTAGAGATGTAAATGCCAGAGGAGACAGCTAAAGGAGTAAAAATTAGTTGCTTCCAGAGAAGAGGAATGAAGAAACTAGGGAGGGATGGAAAAAGGGAAATGCTGTAGTTTGTCATAAGCCTTTGTAGTCCTGAAAAGGAAAAACTCAGTTGTTGTTGTCTTTCCTATGTAGGGAAAAACCCAGTTCTTCCCTACTGTGTCTTTCTTCCCTGTGTGTCGCCTTTACCTTCACAGAGAATACTTCACCTCTGACACTTGTGGTCACCAGATGTTTGAGTTTTTTTCCCCACAACAGCAAGCTAGTCTCCAGCACCAGCTGGATGTCCTACAACTTAAGTCTAGCACTATCTACCTGGAGGTAGTGTCAGATCCCACAGATTAAGGGCTCAGTCCCATAAGACTGTTCTTACCCACCACACTTCAGACACCAGGGGCAAGCCCAGGTTGTCACCTGTGCTTCGGACCAACTGGCTGTAGATTAGAGACTCCTTGGGTTCGATTAATTTGGTAGAGCAACTCACAGAACTCAGGGAAACACTTTTACCAGTTTATTAAAGGATATGTTAAAAGATACAGATGAACAGCCGGATGAAGAGATATATAGGGCGAGGTCTGGGAGGGTCCGGATCGCAGGGGCTTCTGTCCCCATGGAATTGGGGTATGTCACCCTTGAGGTGCACATGAGTTCGCCAACCTGGAAGCTCTCCGAATCCCATACTATCGGGATTTTATGGAGGCTTCCTCATGTAGGCATAATCAGTTATACACTCTGTTTTTAGCTGTGTTCTCCTCTCTGGGGGATGAGGGGTGTGGCTGGAAATTCCAAGCTTCTAATCCTGGTGACCAGCCCCCATTCAGGAGCCAGCCAGGAGCTCACTCAGAGTCACCTCAATAGAACAAAAGATGCTCCTAGGGCTCTTATCACTTAGGAATTTGCAAGGGTTTTAGGAGCCCTGTGTCAGGACAGGATCAAAGACAAATAGTAAAACAAGAGATGCTCCTAGTGTTCTTATCACTTAGGAAATTACAACAGTTTTAGGAGCTGTGTGTCAGGAAATGGGGGCAGAGGCCAATATATATATTTTCCATTATCTCACAAGTACTATTTGACTTTTCTAAATATGTACATATTACTTCAATAAAACAAAAATTAATGTAAAAATGAAAAAACCAGGACTGGATGAGATCATGAGGTAGACAGAGAACAGAAGAACTCTAATACCTGAGCCAGGGCCTTTGCAATGTTTAGAGCTCAGGAAGATGATGAAGAGGGCCCAGCCAAGTAGACAGAGGGAGCAGCCAGAATCACAGGAGGACTTAAGAGAGTGGTGCCCTGGAAACCAAGTGAAGGAAATATTTCAAAAAGAAGGGAATGGTCAAGCATGCCAAGTGCGATTAGTAAGACTGAAAATTGATGAAAAAGAATATAAATATATATTCAAATATATAGTTATATATTATTAATATATATTATATTATTTAATATATTATAATTATAATAATTATTGTATATAATTATCATTATAATATAATTAATATATAATAATTATTGTATTGTAATTGTAACATAATTGTAATTATATATATTATACTATTAATATATGTTATATTAATGTATTATTCAAATATATATATATATGAATCACTTTGCTGTACACCTGAAAGTAACACAACATTGTAAATCAACTGTACTTCATACTTCAATTAAAAAGAAAAGAATGAAAATTGATCATTGAATTTGATACCATCAAGTGTAATCTTCAAGAGCAATTTTGGTGGAGCGAAAGCCTCATCTAAGTGAGTTCTACAGAGTATAGTGGGGATGACAAGTAAAAACGGCAAGAACAGCGACTCACTGGTAAGGAAAAGAGGATGGGTATTTGTATGTCAACAGGGAGCTTTGTGCATCTAAGTGTGAGTCTGTGTGTATGGTTTCAAATGAAAATATTTGAATGTTGATGGGAATGACCTATTATGTTATAGGACAGGTACGTGATTTACATACATATATGCCTAAAATAAACTCAAGTTAGACAGCATTAATCATTTAAAATGATCCTGGATTTAATTTGTTAAATTTTAAGATTTTTGCATCTATGTATAGTATAGCTTTGGAAGAATAAGCTAGTTTTCCTAAGAAAATTAGAAAGATATTTATTGTTTTCTGTGTTCAAAAGACACACAAAGATATTAAGTTATTCATTAGATTGGCTGGACCAAGTGAAGAAATACAGGTAAGAGAATCCAACAAACTTGAGTCCTACTCCAGCTCTTTCACAGTAAGTGAAATACATAAAGCTGTTTAACACTGGGCAACATTACTTCTTTGAACCTCAATTTCCTTTTCTGTAAAATGGTGTTAATATCTAACTCATATTGTTACTGAGGATTAAATAAGATAATTTATATTGTGTTCAGCATGGCACTTAAATATAGCTAAATGTTTCACGACCATTAAATGTAGTTACTATCATTAATGATCATCAGTTATTTTTTTCTTTAATGGTTTTTTCAATTTCTTCTATTAGTTATTGACCTACAAATGTTTTCTACTTCTTCTTGAGTTAGTTTTTGTAGAGAGGTCTTTGGTTTTGTTATCAGGCTGGGAATTTTGAGCTCAATTATAAGCAGCAGTCCAAAAGCTAGCAGAGAGGGATAGAATGAGGCCAAGGAATCAAAGGGGTACTTGATGAACCAAAGTCCACAGGGAGATGGGAGAGGTGAGGCCAAGCACACAGATTTATGCGTCAAACAAAAACGCACATCTACTGAGGCTGGCAGTAAGGGATGGATCGGTGTAATGGATGGTGTTAAATATGGAGGGAGGGAGGAAAAGGAGTTTCATGTTAAGTGAACATTCTAATTATTCAACAAAAAGCCTTTAACTTACATCTTATGGTCACAAACACTGTGAAACTGTATTTATTTCTCTAAACTATATTAATGTCACAGCATAGTATTGTACTTCAAAGTACTTACTTGTGATTGATGTAAAAAAACTAAAATGTGGGCCCTTCCTAGAGAAAGCAGTGTGGAAAAATATATAGAAGACTGTACAACACACTGAGAGAAAGTAAAAGCCAAATTCATGAGCAAAAACCAAAGCATTTCAGCAAAGCACATCATCTTCAGGGTGTTCTCATCATACAGAAACAACAGAAGTTCTCTGTAGAAACAGGATCATGAAATATATACTATGGTTATGCTATATTTATTGAATAGACAATTTTACTCACAAAAATACTTACAGAATAGACATTGATTGTTTTATTATATTCAGAGTAGTAAAACTAAACAGGCAAAAGAAAGTTTGTTAATTCATATGAGTATATCATGGTTAACGTGGCCACTTCTGAGGTTTCCTTGTGCATAGATTACCAAGCATCAAAATATCACATCTGCTACCAAAAAAAAAAAAAAAAAAAAAAGGCAGATAATAAGAGTGTAGCAACTAAATGTTAGCTGGGGAATAATTTCTTGTTATGTGTAAATTATGTTATAGGTCATATATTATACATGTTATATAAGAGTATCTTTATCAACTAAATGTTAATTGGGGGTAAGTACTCTCTACGTAAGCTTAAGTTCTTATCAGTTTTACAGTTGTATGTGGTAAACAAGAAGATGAGCAATTAACCAGTGGAAGGAATGGATAAAAGATGAAGACATTTTGAATAATTGAGAAGAACAACCCCTTTCTTTGCACTTAACAGTAGGACTTTTTTTTAAACCCAGATTATAAGTATTTGATAAGTCTACTCATTTTCCATGTGTAGTGGTAGACTAAATGACATTCAACGCATGTCAAACCTTAGAGCTAATTTTAGAAAAGTGTCCTGTTATAATGGAAAAAGTATAGGATAAGGAGACAGGCAAAACTGGGTTCAAATTCTAGCTCAATTACCTACTATCTGGGTGACTTTAAACTGGTTATTTAAGTTGTCCAAGCCTGTTTCCTTAGCTAAAATTTGGGCATCATAATACTTTCCTCACAAGGCTATTTTAAGGACTTAATAAAAATGATAGCTCTTGTTAAGAGAAGAAAACCGATTTTTAAATTTTGAAAAATTGAAAATCAATTTTCTTTTTTGATATTCTTTCATATTTACTATTAACTGCTTTAAAAAATTTTTTTAAGTCCACTAAACCAGGCTCCATTTATTACAATTTCTAAAATCATCAGGTAATTTTTCCTATAAAGTTGGCATATATAACTTCATTATATACTTCCTATATGTTGATTATTATAGGAAAAAAGTCATTTTTTTCATGGTATCTTTAGCAATAAAAGATAAGTTACTTATTCAAAGCTATATAGCTTGCTAAACTACTTTTGTTATAAGCAGTTATCAACTTGTTATTTCTACTGTGGCAAATCATTTTGACCCACTAAATCCCATTTTAAAGCTTCAAATGGATTAATTCTGGCCTCACACACCATACTGAGGTAACTATTGCCGCATGACAAGTTACCCCAAAATTTAGTGGCTTAAAACAATGAACATTGATTATGTTATAGTTCATATGGGTGGCCAGGCCGAGCCACAATTTTTTTTATGGCTGAGCCTTGGAAATTCACCTACCATCACTTCTGCCATATTCACAGACCAGACCTGATGCACTATGGGAAGGGGCTACACAAAGGTGGGAATACCTGGAGGTGAACATCACTGGAAGGCCATCTTGGATTCTTGCTGTTGCCCCACATACAGGAGTAAATGTTCTGAAGAGGTACTTTTAACAGTGAAACTGTTACTAAAGGCAGAGTATTTTGCCTTATATATAAAAATGCTCAACAGTTTATTGAACAGATAAAGATTCACTCTTACAACCTAAAGAGAAAACAATTAAGCAAATAAATCCATTGCCTTTTTTTTTTTTTTTTGTCTGAGCTTGGAGGCTGATTGGTTATTTTGTACAGTTTGGCCATCTATGTCTTTTAGATGGAGGTCAGCAGAAGTGAGGAAGATGGTTATACAACCAGGCACCTACGACAATGATGACACAATTGATCACTACAGGTTTCCACACTAAGGAGAGACAGAAAGAGGATATGGCAGGAAGTCTCCAAAGCACCTGGTAGCTTGGGTCTTGGGGTACAGTAATCAAGGAAAATGGTCTTTGGAGGACACCAGGGACATCACAGTAAGAGATAATGCTTGAAAATATACAACAACCAGCATATCATTTCTTCCTTATGAATGTCTTTCTAGTGGTGATATATGCATGGTCAGCATATTTTCAAGATTTCATCAGAAACACCCCCTCTTCCTTTTTACTACCATATACTCATTTGCAGGAAGCTGAGGGGACCCACCCCAAATCTCAGACCTGCGGAGATAACAGTTATTTCAAAGAGCATCTCAAACTAAAGCCAGTCAGCCTGTGGAGGTACCAGAAATGAAATGATCAATTTCCCAAAAGCCTCCATCTTGGGAATGATGCTGATAGCTCTCATCCATCCACAAATGGTGCTTAATAGATATTTTTGGATGAATAAATAGAAGAACGAATGAAAGTTCCCACATGTGAATTGAAGTTTTTAAACTATTTGATGGGAGACTGAGTCAACTAAAGATACGTAATACGGACTTATTCAGTGCAGCTGCATAATGCCACTTCGTTCAGACCCAAGCTTCCTGCTGCTGTGCCCTCACTGTATGATGGAGATGGATACCTTGGGGAAAAGCACCAAGTTCCTCTGGAAAGCTGAAGAGGCTGGCACGACGCTCTTTCTTTTGAATTCTAGCCCCCAAACCACGAAGTTTACTAATAGATGTATACTCACTATGAAATGGTGTCTCCTAAATGATTTATTATCTATTAACTCCAGTAGCAATAAAGAATAATTGCTTAACACCTGAAAGAAAGAGCTATCTTGCTTGTCTCAACCCCTGCTGGCACACAGCAGACACTCAGCAAACATTGCTTGAATGAATAAATGTTATGCCAACTGTTTTATCTGTTCTGCCAGTACAGTCTTCGTAACTAGTTAACCAGAATTTAAACTGGACTATAAAGCTCTTAAATCTTTTGAAAGAGATAAGTGTTGCTTATGTGAAAAGGAGACAAAAACATAAACCAAACTAGACATGTAGATTTGATAAGAAGCTTTAAGAACTTTAAGAAGAAGAATTGAATTAGCTAATGACAAGCCACATTGTAATTATGAATGCAGTTTATAACCAAAGACATTATAAAGTCAGGACAGAGAAGAAGTGGTTCAACCAGTTACAGGAGCTTTGAAGTAAACCATTTCGACCTGGCCCCAGGTAAAACTATGAAACTGGTTTGGTCTGTGTGGTCCCCAAACTTCTCTTTCCTTCAACCCTTTTCCAGGCTAACAATACCTTCAGGTTTTCTCCACTCTCCCACTAGCTTTTTTTTAACATTACAAGGAAAGTGCAATGGTGATAGGTTGAAATTAGCTCCAAAAATACCCCTAATCCATGTATTGCAGTGGCCTCAGGGCAAATTTCCCAGGCTATAGACAGTGAAGGCATCACCGATGAGTTGAAATAAAATCCAGTATTTTTCCTAGAAGAAAGAGCTGGGATTTCTGGCCTTTATTTCCTACTTTTTTTCCAGAAGTGTGCTTGTTGAAAGCCCAGCTCCCTCCTCAAGTAGTGCAGTTAGAACTTGACTTGGATTGGTTAGGGGAGGCAGTGCAGAGAAGGATATCCTCTTTTAAAATAAATTTATTTATTTTGGTTGTGTTGGGTCTTCACTGTTGCGCACGGGCTTTTCTCTAGTTACGGCGAGCAGGGGCTACTCTTCGTTGTGGTGAGCAGGCTTCTCATTGAGGTGGCTTCTCTTGTTGTGGAGCACGGGCTCTAGGCACGTGGGCTTCAGTAGTTGTGGCTCGCGGGCTCTAGAGCTCAGGCTCAGTAGTTGTGGTGCATGGGCTTAGTTGCTCTGCGGCATGTGGGATCTTCCCAGACCAGGGCTTGAACCCGTGTCCCCTGCACTGGCAGGCGGACTGTTAACCACTGCGCCACCAGGGAAGCCCTAGCCTTTTAAAATGTTCAGTGATTACAAAAGTTCTGGGGTTCAGAGACTATTCAATGTGTAATCAACAGCTCCTAAAAAAACATTTACTTAGATAAGAAGATAATTCAATGCAAACAGAATTGGGTATTTCTTTGGGCAATTTATTTAGAATCTTTTGTCCTTTCATGATTCAACCTGCCCTTTGTAAAACTATGAGTCACCATGATTCTCATTCTGACCAATGTTTTTCTGCTTCACTGCTTGGGGGGAAATGAGTACTGCATTTTGAATTCAGCACATTTTATCTACTGTATCTAGTCTTAACTATTGAAAGAAATTGTGAAGACTTGATAAATTGCTATGCTACAGCATGACACAAGATAGCCTCCTAATACTGTGTGTATGGATTTGGCCTCTGGAACTGCTGCAGCCATCTTGTGACCATGAGGAAAGTGATAAAAGAAACTTTTGCTGAACCTTGAATATATGCATTCAGACTTGCTTACTGCATGACCCTGAGCTTGTAATATGGCAAAGAATCAGAGCAACTGCTTCCGCAGAAGAAGGAACCAGAGCAACTCGTTTTCAGAAAACTAGTCAGTCAGTAGAAAAGCGACCTGATGGGGAATTTGTGACTGTACTATCTAGACTCAACAAACTGACCTGGGGCATAGCAGTCAGCTGTGCCAAGCTCCACTATCACCAATCAACTTTGAACTGGCAATCAAAGTAGTTGTTGAAACCACGTAATCATTATTCTTTGTGAAACTTGTGACTTCTGCCTTTATAGGTCCCCTCCTTGCCCTTGATCGGAGACACCATCTCAGAAGGCTGTATTCTCTCTTATATACCTATAAATGAGTAAATCCCGAAGACTTCACACTAAATTTGTCTCCAAAGTATTCTTTGCAGTTTAACACTTACTCTGCCTCGGAATCTTTGTTTCTTTTGTTGGCAGGTCAAAACTGATACACCAAGAATGGCAAAGCAGGAAGACAGAAAAAACCTGGTTCCTTGATGATATCTGTATTTTACTAACTATGGAGCCTTCCTACCTCTGGACTTTTTGTTTTGTGATAAAATAAATTGCCTTTTTTGCTTAAGCCACATTGAGTTGGGTTTTCTGTTTACTTGTACCAAAAGTAAAATAAGTGATACACCTTTCATTGCTCTTTTAAAAATAGTGCTCCCACCCCAGAACACACTGCCCCCTCATCCTCCTTATTATATAGTTATTTCTTTGTTTACTTGTTTATTGTCAATGTCTGCCACTAAAGTGTAAGCTCTACAAGACAGGGAACTTGGTCTGTTCAGATGCCTGTCTAGAAAGTGCTAGCACATTACGGATGCCCAATAATATTTGTTTAATAAATATTTGTTTAATTCATAGAATTGTATATCATCTTTGATTGGGTTTCCTAGAGGCAAAGCCTGAGACAGGGATGCACAAGCATGTGATTTATTGGAGGAGTGCTCTTTGGAGAAAGGTAGTTCAAGGAGCAGGGTAAGGCAGGGAGAGGAACTCAGGAGGGATGTGGTCTCAGCTGAAGTTTATACTCAGCCTGATCCCTAGAGAGCTCTAGACTATGAATTGCACCACAGAGTTGGTTCCATTTTGAAACAAGGGGCAAGCTTTTATTTTTCACCCAAATTAATTAGTTATTAGTCATTAGCTACTGACTACGAGCTGCTTGGTGACGGTGGAGGGAAATGTTATCTCCTAGGCAACTCAGCTCCCATCCAACCAAAGGCAATTCTCCAGAGAAGGGGCTAACTGTGAGTAGTTAGTAGTCAACATTCACAGCAGCTGGGGGACGGATGTATTGGGCTTGTAAAGGGAGTCTGGGTGGGACACCAACAGTGTTTACAATATATATCTAGAAAATAAAAACCCTAGAGAATTACTAAAAACTATTAGAAGCAATCATAGAATTCATCAAAATGGAAGGTTATACATTGAGTATATAAAAATCAGCAACATATCCCTAATTAATAACTATGAAAAAATTTAGTGGAAGAAGATATTTTATTTTAAAAACTATAAACTGATCAAATATCTAAGCATTCACAAACAAAAAATATATAGAATTTAAATGAAGAAAACTTCAAAATTCTATTTGGGGACATAAAAGAAGATAAGTAAATTGAAAGACATAACATTTCTTGGATCAAGAGACTAAATATGTTAAGTATATAAATTCTTCCTCAGTTGTCATATAAATTCAATCCAATCCCAATTAAAATACAAAGGATTTTTTTATCTTGAAAAATAGTTCTATAATTCATGGTAGCCAGGAAAATTCAAAACAAGGTATGGATGGTCCTACTACAAATTGATGCTGTAATAACTGAAGTACTTTAGAACTTGTAAAGAAATAGGTAGATCCATGGAATAGAATAAAGGGTCCAAAATAGATCCAAATATATATGGAGAGTTAGTTTGTGATAAAGGTGTCATGTCAAATTGATGAGGAATGAGAGATTATTAGGTACATGGTATCAAAACAACTATATTATTATATATATGGGGAGGAGGACAAAAATACTGAATCCCTATCTCATTCTTTAAACCAAAGTAAATTCCAGAGGGAGCAAAGATGTTATGTAACTAATGAAAAACAGAAACTTCTAGAAGAAAGCATGGGAACATATATTTGCTACCGTAGAAGAAGGAGCCTTACTAAGTAGTATCTAAAGTCCAAAACCCATAAATCATAAACAAAGTCAAGGGTCAAATGACTGAGAAAAATATTAACATGTCCATACTTTACAAAGAGCTCTTGTAAGGACAGATAGTTCAGAGAAAAAGAAATAGTAATGATCAATAAACTCATAAAGAGAGGCTTAACTTCATCCACAGTTTAAAAAAAATGCAGATCCAAAGAATGGAAGATATTTAACACCTTTTGGATTGGCAAGATTGAGAAGTTTAATGGTATCTAGTTCTAACAAATGTGTGGGAAGATGGGGAAACTCGCATAGGATTGGTGGTATTGTAACTAGTGGGACTTTTGTGAAGGTGATCTGGCAGTCACTACCAATGTAGAAAGCACATACCCTTGGCCTATCAAGCTCACTGCTAGAAATATTCCATAAGGCTATACCTGCAAAAGTTCATTAAGATAGGATGTATACAGATGTTCAATGAAGCATCATTTGTAACAACCACAAAAAAAAAAAACCTGGAAACAATCAAATTGCAATTAATAGGGTATTGTTTTAATAACTAATAGAGAGGTCATTCCCTGGTCGTCCTGTGGTTAGAACTCTGCACTTTCACTGCTGAGGGGCAGGGTTGGATCCCTGGTTGGGTAACTAAGATCCGGCAAGGCACATGGCAAAAAAAAAAAAAAAAAAGAGAGAATATTCTGCAGTCTTTTTTTTTTTTTAAATTTAAAGTAGGAAGTAGTTTAGTTTGTGCTGATATGGACATTATATGCAAGTGGGATACTTGGTTTAATTAATTAGTCCCCTTATTACATTCACCACTCACAGATTAGAATATCAGTTAAATGAGTGTGTGATATTAAACTCCCTAAATATATCCTTTCAGTTCATTGCCTCAGCATTGTCATTTAAGTATCAGAGTACTGGCAAAGCAAAAGCCATCCCAGACTTGTATCTGGGGACAGAATACAACAGTGATTGAGAATACAGGATGTATTAGTAATCTATTGCTACATAACAAATTACCCCAAAATATAGCGACTTCAACAATGAATATTTATTATCTCACAATTTCTGTGGATCCGAAATCTAGGAGCGGTTTAGCTGGATGGTCCTGGTTCAGGGTCTCTCATGAGGATACAGTCAAACTGTCAGCTCCGGCTGCGGTCATTTCAAGGCTCAAATAGGGCTGAAGAATCTGCCTCCGAGTTCTCTGCTGTGGTTGTTGGCAAACCTAAGCTCCTCGCTGACTGTTGGCTGGACGCCTGCATTCTTCACCATGCGGGACCCCGCCATGGGACTGCGGGACATGGCAGCTGGACGTAGGTGTCTCCCAAAAAAGGGAGAGGCACCCAAGTCCAATCTCAGAAGTGACATAGCATCTCGTATAGATACCAGGAGGCCGGGGGCGGGGGCCATCTTGGAGGCCGGCCATCAGACTCCAGGGTTTGAATCACTCAATAACCTTTGCCTCAGTTTATACATATGTAAAATGGGAATAATAATAGTATCTGCTTTTGACGACTAAAATAGATAATATATTTTAAAAGTTAAGAATGTATTTAAGATATTTATGAGTGAATTATAGGACATGTGGCATTTGCTTTAAATACTCCAGAAAAAAAAATTGAGGGAGGAGAATGATGGTGGTAAATAAAACATATATGGCAAAATGTTGATGATAATGATTTTTTTTTTTTTTGCGGTACGTGGGCCTCTCACTGTTGTGGCCTCTCCCGTTGTGGAGCACAGGCTCCGGACATGCAGGCCCAGCGTCCATGGCTCACAGGCCCAGCCGCTCCGCGGCATGTGGGATCTTCCCGGCCCGGGGCACGAACCCATGTCCCCTGAATCGGCAGGCGGACTCTCAACCACTGCGCCACCAGAGAAACCCCGATAATGATTTAAAGTGGGCGATGCACAGGGAGATCACCTCGGTGCTTTGTGACCACCTAGAGGGGTGGGAGGGAGATGCAAGAGGGAGGGGATATGGGGATATCTGTATACATATAGCTGATTCACTTTGCTGTACAGCAGAAACTAACACAACATTGTAAAGCAATTATACTCCAATAAAGATGTTAAAAATAAATAAATAAAGTGGGCAATGCATACATAAAGTTTTTTTAATGATCTTTAATTTTTAAAAAATTTTATTGATGTATAGTTGATTTGCAATGTTGTGTTAATTTCTGCTGTACAGCAAAGTGACTCAGTTATAGATATATATATTCTTTTTCAGATTCTTTTCCATTATGGTTTATCACAGGATATTGAATATAGTTCCCTGTACTATACAGGAGGATCTTGTTGTTTATTCATAATGATCTTTATTTCTTAAGTTTAAAATTTCCCATAATAAAAAGTTACATAATTTTTTACATAAAATGTTTATAGCAGTACCTGGAACATAGTAAACAGTCAATAAATGCTGGTTATTATTTTTGGAAGGAAGAATGAGCCAGATTTTTCTTTATTAAAGTGGTTTAATTTCTTACATACTGGGTCTTTATACATGTATAATTCTGGATGAAATAAGTTAACTTAGGTCTTTACAATGTTTCCTTAAAAATTATTGATCTATTCAGCTATAATCATTTCTCTATCAGGGCCCAAGTAATCTTTGCAGCTGCAAAAATGAAGATATAGTTTCCTATATCTTGTATGTCATAGTCCTATCCTATGAACCACAACAGGGAGCCCATGTCCAGAAACAAACTGAAAGTAACAAACTTCAAATTATCATTGACAAGAACAGTCACCTGCTTAAAATGCACTTAATCACTAGGTGAAAGAAGTCTACTCTCCATTAACCTGGGGCTGTTTATCAGGTTATCCAGGAAAGGCGATAGGAAAAGAGTGCATCACAGGTCATATGAAGAGTGCAGTTCTGGGAAGATAACTGGGTGGGCAAACTAGAGGAGCCCAAGGGAGACACTACCTATTTCAGACTGCCCCAGAGTGAGCATGAAAAATCAAACTAAGACACTGCTTATAATAGTTCATTAAAAACTGAGATTTGCCTCATTTTTATAATCTAGGACTCAATTGCATTAATTTTCAGCTTTCTAACCCATTTTTGGTGGAAGCTTTGTGAAATATGCCCAAGCTTGGCTATTTTGAGACAAACAAATTTTACACTTTTTTCATGTCTCCTGATCACTAAAACTTTTTTCTCTTATCTAAATCCTGCTTTTAATTACAGAATTATGGACTTTGGTCTTTTCTGTAGGATGCAATTTTCTTCTTAATAAATAGAAATTTTGTCAGTCTGTTTACAGATTTGGATCTGACTTGGTTACAGTAGAGCCCTTTTTGCAAACATTCAGCATATCAAGATCCAACTGTGGTGCACAACTGAATATGTAAAATACATCTTAAGTCTCTGTGCAATGTTACCTCCATTTATATTTAATAGACATTCACTGAAAGTAAACAGTGGGGGTACCACAATGTATAAGAACAGTGATGACTTGCACGCAATTCTTGCACAAATGGCATTTCTGAGTCTGATCTATCTGCTCCCTACTATTCCCCCTTCTTTTTTTTCTTTTCTGTTTTTTTTTTTTCTTTCTGGGAGGAGGGACAGCTATGACTAATACAGCTATGTCAAACTTGGGAATATCCTATCCTTTTACATTTTATAAATCATGCTTAAGTTTACAGAACAAAATCATAGGGATAGGATTTTCTCTTCCTGAGAGTAGCCAGGTGAAATGAACTTTTTATCCAGGTGACCAAATGCATTTAATATGTGGTTTCAGTATACCTGGTACTTACCAGGATGGAAATAGAGTTGTCTGCTCTTACAGCCCCCCAACCCCAAAATGAAGCCAACACTGTTATTAAAGGCTCTTTGAAGGAAGCTTATGCAGGATTCCCCTAGAGAGAGAACAGGAGGGATGGGATGGACCAGTTTAGTAGAGAGTGATGTAGGGGGATGCAGAGAATCCCCAAGGCTGAGGGAGGCATAGGATTTGATGAGGTCAGTGGGATTACCTGTGTTTAGCTTCTTAAAGCTCCTAAGAGGGTGTCACCCACACTTAATTGTGAAACACTGCAGCAACCTTCTACTGAAGAACCCTGAATGGGGCAGCTGGCTAATTGACCCTGGAATTGGCCATCGTTGCCCTTCTCTGGTGCGACCTTTGGCCTGATCTTAGCATCTCTTAAGATGTCATGGAGGAGGGAGATACTACTTTACCTTCCTTGAAGGGTAGTGTAGTGGGGAAGCTCAGAGAAGTCCCAGAATATAAATGCTGTCTAGTAGTTAAAGAGGTTAAGGCAAAGAAAGGCATCTTTTTCTTCAGATAGCAATTAGTTTACTGATTTAGAATTGTAAATGTAACACATGCTCATTGCAAAAATTAAGAAAATAATAGAAAAGTATAAACTCTGTGTAGCATTTTAATGGGATTAGTTGACAAATACTGATTGATAACCCGCTTTTTTCATCATAATATATTCTGGACATCTTTTCATGATAATGAATATCAATCTATGGCCACATAGTATTTCCTTTTGTAAATATGTCAAACTTAACTTAATGCCTCTTGATAGAAATGTAGATTGCTTGCAGAGACTTTTTGTATAGAACAGTGATACAATGAACATTGAACGTTGCACACTAATTCAATTATTTTCTTAGGATATATTTCTAAAATTGGAATTGTTGGGTCAAAGATTACAGAAATTTTTAAAATCTTAATGCTTACTACCAAGTTGTTCTCCAGAAGTTTAGTACCAATTTATATTTGAGCAACAAAGTATTAACAGTGTCTATTTTTTCCACATCCTAATTAATTCTGGGTATTATCATTTTTTAAATTAACAAATTCATTTCTTACTCAAAATGTTAAGAATCTTCCCAGTCCCAGATACCAGTGATACTTTTTAAAAAATGGATAAATATATACTTACATATATGTAATGGAATCACTTTGCTATACAACTGAAACTAACACAACTTTGTAAGTCAACTATACTTCAATTTTAAAAAAAAAGAACTAAAAAGTGTATAAAATAGTAATAGTTGCTCAAACATTCAGCAAGGTAAGTTTCAATAGATGCAATTCTCAGGCAATAAGCTTTAGTTAAGGAAAAAGTAACAAGTTAAAATTTTATTTGCATAACCTCTCATACAAAGCAGGGTATGCTATTATTCTGTAATGTTAGCTGTAAAGTAACTATGACAATACTTGGAATTCAAGAGCAATTTGGTATTGAGCCACTCTATATTGATCTTCTTTGTCCTAAATACAAAAGAACTTTGTCAAAATGTGGACCCAGGAAAGGACTCCAAAAACAGAAGTAACTATAATTTGTTCTTTCTTTTTGGTAGTTTATATATGTAAAAAAGTAAGTAGAGAGACTTCCCTGGTGGCGCAGTGGTTAAGAATCTGCCTGCCAATGCAGGGGACACGGGTTAGATCCCTGGTCCAGGAAGATTCCACATGCCGTGGAGCAACTAAGCCCACCACAACTACTGAGCCCATATGCCACGGCTACCGAAGCCCGCACACCTCTGCAACAAGAGAAGCCACTACAATGAGAAGCCCGCACACTGCAACGAAGAGTAGCCCCCGCTCACCGCAACTAGAGAAAGTCCACACGCAGCAATGAAGACCTAACGCAGCCAAAAATAAATAATAAATTAAAAAAATTTTTAAACACTTAAAAAAAAAAGTAAGTAGATATTTAGGCCAAATGATTAAATCTGAAAATTATAACTATTAACACCCACTTTAATGTCCAGTAAATGCTTTTTCAAAACTGTCTCAGATTGATGTAATTACATTAATTAAAACCACGTGCCTAGAATGGTGGTTGGGTTTCTTATTCTTCCCATAAGTAAGCACGGTCATTTAAAGAATTCAGACACAGACCTTCAAGATGGCGGAGGAGTAAGACGTGGAGATCACTTTCCTCCCCACAAATACATCAGAAATACATCTACATGTGGAACAACTCCTACGGAACACCTACTGAACGCTGGCAGAAGACCTCAGACTTCCCAAAAGGCAAGAAACTCCCCACGTACCTGGGTAGGGCAAAAGAAAAATGAAAAAACAGAGACAAAAGAATAGGGATGGGACCTGCACCAGTGGGAGGGAGCTGTGAAGGAGGGAAAGTTTCCACACACTAGGAAGCCCCTTTGCAGGTGGAGACGGAGCGAGGAGGTGGGCGGGGGGAAAGCTTTGGAGCCGCAGAGGAGAGCACAGCAACTAGGGGTGCGGAGCGCAAAGCGGAGAGATTCCCGCACAGAGGATCGGTGCCGACCGGCACTCACCAGCCCGAGAGGCTTCTCTGCTCACCCGCCGGGGCGGACTGGGGCTGGGAGCCGAGGCTCCGGCTTCAGTCGGATCTCTGGGAGAGGACTGGGGTTGGCGGCGAGAACACAGCCTGAAGGGGGCTAGTGCGCCACAGCTAGCCGGGAGGGAGTCCGGGAAAAGTCTGGAGCTGCCGAAGAGACAAGAGACTTTTTCTTCCCTCTTTGTTTCCTGGTGCGCGAGGAGAGCGCTACTTAAAGGAGCTCCAGAGACGGGCGCGAGCCGCGGGTAACAGCGCGGACCCCAGAGATGAGCATGAGACGCTAAGGCTGCTGCTGCCACCACCAAGAATCCTGTGTGCGAGCACAGGTCACTATCCACACCTCCCCTCCCGGGAGCCTGTGCAGCCCGCCACTGCCAGAGTCTCGTGATCCAGGGACGACTTCCCTGGGAGAACACACGGTGTGCCTTAGGCTGTTGCAACTGTCACACAGCCCTCTGACGCTGCAGGCTTGCCCAGCATTCCGCACCCCTCCCTCCCCACAGCCTGAGTAAACCAGAGCCCCCTAAACAGCTGCTACTTTAACTCCCTCTGGTGTGAGCGAAGAACAGACGCCCTCAGGTGACCTACACACAGAGGCACGGCCAAATCGAAAGCTGAACCCCAGGAGCTGTGCGAACAAAGAAGAGAAAGGGAAATCTCTCCCAGCAGCCTCAGGAACAGCGGATTATAACTCCAAAATCAACTTGATGTACCCTGCATCTCTGGAATATCTGAATAGATGACAAATCATCCCAAAATTAAGGCGGTACAGCTTGGGAGCAACTGTAGACTTGGGGTTTGCTTTCTACATCTAATTTGTTCCTGGCTTTATGTTTATCTTAGTTTAGTATTTAGAGTTTATTATAATTGGTAGGTTTGTTTATTGATTTGGTTACTCTCTTCTTCCTTTTTTTTATATATATATAGATATATATTTTTTCCTTTTTCTCTTTTTGTGAGTGTGTATGCTACTTAGTGTGATTTTGTCTGTATAGCTTTGCTTTTACCATTTGTCCTACGGTTCTGTCTGTCTTTATTTTTAAGTACAATTTTTAATGTTTCTTATCATTGGTGGATTTGTTTTGTGGTTTGGTTGCTCTCTTCTTTCTTTTTTAATTACTTTTTAATTTTTTTAATTTTTAATAATTATTTTTCATTTCTTATTTTAAAAACTTTATTTTTTTCTTTCTTTCATTCTTTTTTTCTCCCTTTTCTTCTGAGCCATGGGGCTAACAGGATCTTGGTGCTCCAGCCGGGTGTCAGGTCTGTGCCTCTGACATGGGAGAGCCGAGTTCAGGACATTGGTCCACCAGAAACCTCCCGGCTCCACGAAATATCAAACAGAGAAAGCTCTCCCAGGCATCTCCATCTCAATGCTAAGACCCAGCTCCACTCAATGACCAGCAAGCTACAGTGCTGGACACCCTATGCCAAACAACTGGCAAGCTAGGAACACAACCCCACCCATTAGCAGAGAGGCTGCTTCAAATCATAATAAGGTCACAGACACCCCAAAACACACCACCATACGTGGTCCTGCCCACCAGAAAGACAAGATCCAGCCTCATCCACCAAAACACAGGCACTAATCTCCTCTACGAGGAAGCCTACACAACCCACTGAACCAACCTTAGCCACTGGGGGCAGACTCCAAAAACAATGGGAACTACGAACGTGCAGCCTGCAAAAAGGAGACCCCAAACACAATAAGTTAAGCAAAATGAGAAGACAGGGAAACACACAACAGTTGAAGAGGCAAGGTAAAACCCCACCAGACCAAACAAATGAAGAGGAAATAGGCAGTCTACCTGAAAAAGAATTAGGAATAATGATAGTAAAGATGATCCAAAATCTTGGAAATAGAATGGAAAAAATACAAGAAACATTTAACAAGGATCTAGAAGAACTAAAGAGCAAACAAACAATGATGAAGAACACAATAAATGAAATTAAAAATTCTCTAGAAGGAATCAATAACAGAATAACTGAGGCAGAGAAACGGATAATGGACCTGGAAGATAAAATACTGGAAATAACTCCTGCAGAGCAGAATAAAGAAAAAAGAATGAAGAGAATGGAGGACAGTCTTAGAGACCTCTGGGACAACATTGAACGCACCAACATTTGAACTATAGGGGTCCCAGAAGAAGAAGAGAAAAAGAAAGGGACTGAGAAAATATTTGAAGAGATTAGAGTTGAAAACTTCCCTAACATGGGAAAGGAAATAGTCAGTCAAGTCCAGGAAGCACAGAGAGTCCCATGCAGGATAAATCCAAGGAGAAACACACCAAGACACATATCGATCAAACTATCAAAAATTAAATACAAAGAAAAAATATTAAAAGCAGCAAGGGAAAAACAACAAATAACATACAAGGGAATCCCCATAAGGTTAACAGCTGGTCTTTCAGCAGAAACTCTGCAAGCCAGAAGGGAGTGGCAGGAAATAGCTTAAGTGATGAAAGGGAAAAACTACAACCAAGATAACTCTACCCAGCAAGGATCTCATTCAGGTTTGATGAAGAAATTAAAATCTTTACAGACAAGCAAAAGCTAAGAGAAGTCAGCACCACCAAACCAGCTTCACAACAAATGTTAAAGGAACTTCTCTAGGCAGGAAACACAAGAGAAGGAAAAGACCTACAATAACAAACCCAAAACAATTAAGAAAATGGTAATAGGAGCATACATATCGGAAATTACCTTAAAGGTAAATGTATTAAATGCTCCAACCAAAAGACATAGACTGGCTGAATGGATACAAAAACAAGACCAGTATATATGCTATCTACAAAAGACCCACTTCACACCTAGGGACACATACAGACTGAAAGTGAGGGGATGGAAAATGATATTCCATGCAAATGGAGATCAAAGGAAAGCTGGAGTAGCAATTCTCAGACAAAATAGACTTTAAAATAAAGACTATTAGAAGAGACAAAGAAGGACACTACATAATGATCAAGGAATCAATCCAAGAAGAACATGTAACAATTGTAAATATTTATGCACCAACATAGGAGGACCTCAATTCATAAGGCAAATGCTAACACCCATAAAAGAGGAAATTGACAGTAATACAAACATAGTAGGGGACTTTAACACCCCACTTTCACCAGTGGACAGATCATTCAAAATGAAAATAAATATGGAAACACAAGCTTTAAATGATTCATTAAACAAGATGGACTTAATTGATATTTATAGGACATTCCATCCAACAGAATACACTTTCTTCTCAGGGGCTCATGGAACATTCTCCAGGATAGATCATATCTTGGGTCACAAATCAAGCCTTGGTAAATTTAAGAAAATTGAAATTGTATCAAGTATCTTTTCCGACCACAATGCTATGAGACTAGATATCAATTACAGGAAAAAATCTGTAAAAAATACAAACACATGGAGGCTAAACAATACACTACTTAACAACCAAGAGATCACTGAAGAAATCAAAAAATACCTACAAACAAATGACCGTGAAAACACTATGACCCAAAACCTATGGGATGCAGCAAAAGCAGCTCTAAGAGGGAAGTTTATAGCAATACAGTCCTACCTCAAGAAATAAAAAAATCTCAAATAAACAACCTAACCTTACACCTAAAGCAATTGAGAAAGAAGAATAAAAAAACCCAAAGTAGCAGAAGGAAAGAAATCATAAAGATCATATCAGAAATAAATGAAGAAGAAATGAAGGAAACAATAGCAAAGATCAATAAAACTAAAATCTGGTTCTTTGAGAAGATAAACGACAGTGATAAACCATTCGCCAGACTCATCAAGAAAAAAAGAGAGAAACCTCAAATCAACAGAATTAGAAATGAAAAAGGAGAAGTAACAACCAACACTGCAGAAATACAAAGGATCATGAGAGATTACTAGAAGCAACTCTATGCCAATAAAATGGACAACCTGGAAGTAATGGACAAATTCTTAGAAATGCATGACCTTACAAGACTGAACAAAGAAGAACTAGAAAATATAAACAGACCAATCACAAGCACTGAAATTGAATCTGTGATTTAAAATCTAACAACAAAGAAAAGCCCAGGACCAGATGGCTTCACGGGCAAATTCTAGCAAACATTTAGAGAAGAGCTAACACCTATCCTTGTCAAACTCTTCCAAAATAGAGCAGAGGGAGGAGCACTCCCAAACTCATTCTATGAGGCCACCATCACCCTGATACCAAAACCAGAGAAGGATATCACAAAAAAATAAAACTACAGGTCAATATCACTGATGAACATAGATGCAAAAATCTTCAACAAATACTAGCAAACAGAATCCAACAGCACATTAAAAAGATCATACACCATGATCAAGTGGGGTTTATCCCAGGAATGCAAGGATTCTACAATATACACAAATCAATCAATGTGATACACCATATTAACAAATTGAAGGATAAAAACCATACGATCATCTCAATAGATGCAGAAAAAGCTTTTGACAAAATTCAACACCCATTTATGATAAAAAAAACTCTCCAGAAAGTAGGCATAGAGGGAACCTACCTCAACATAATAAAGGCCATATATGACAAACCCACAGCCAACATCATTCTCAATGGTGAAAAACTGAAACCATTTCCTCTCAGATCAGGAACAAGGCAAGGTTGCCCACCCTCACCACTCTTATTCAACATAGTTTTGGAGGTTTTTAACACAGCAATCAGAGAAGAAAAAGAAATAAAAGGAATCCAAATCGGAAAAGAAGTAAAACTGTCACTGTTTTCAGATGACATGATACTATACATAGAGAATCCTAAAGATGCCACCAGAAATCTACTAGAGCTAATCAATGAATTTGGTAGAGTAGCAGGATACAAAATTAATACACAGGAATCTCTTGCATTCCTATACACTAATGATGAAAAATCTGAAAGAGAAATTAAGGAAATACTCACATTTGCCATTGCAACAAAAAGAATAAAATACCTAGGAATAAACCTACCTAAGGAGACAAAAGACTAGTATGCAGAAAACTATTAGACACTGATGAAAGAAATTAAAGATGATAAAAACAGATGGAGAGATATACCATGTTCTTGGATTGGTGGAATCATCATTGTGAAAATGACTGTACTACCGAAAGCAATCTACTATCTGATTCAATGCAATCCCTATCAAACTACCAATGGCATTTTTCACAGAACTAGAACAAAAATTTCACAATTTGTATGGAAACACAAAAGACCCCAAATAGCCAATGCAATCTTGAGAAAGAAAAATGGAGCTGGAGGAATCAGGCTCCCAGACTTCAAACTATACTACAAAGCTACAGTAATCAAGACAGTATGGCACAAAAACAGAACTATAGATCAATGGAACAGGATAGAAAGCCCAGAGATAAACCCACGCACATATGATCACCTTTTCTTTGATAAAGGAGGCAGGAATGTACATTGGATCAAAGACAGCCTCTTCAATAAGTGGTTCTGGGAAAACTGGGCAGCTACATGTAAAAGAATGAAATTGCAACACTCCCTAACACCATACACAAAAATAAATTCAAAATGATTAAAGACCTAAATGTAAGGGCAGACACTATAAAACTCTTAGAGGAAAACATAAGCAGAACATTCTGTAACATAAATCACAGCAAGGTCCTTTTTGACCCACCTCCTAGAGAAATGGAAATAAAAACAAAAATAAACAAATGGGACCTAATGAAACTTCAAAGCTTTTGCACAGCAAAGGAAACCATAAACAAGACATAAAGACAATCCTCAGAATGGGAGAAACTATTTGCAAATGAAGCAACTGACAAAGGATTAACCTCCAAAATTTACAAGCAGCTCATGCAACTCAATATCAAAAAAACAAACAACCCAATCCAAAAATGGGCAGAAGACCTAAATAGAAATTTCTCCAAAGAAGATATACAGGTTGCCAACAAACACATGAAAGAATCCTCAACATCACTAATCATTAGAGGAATGCAAATCAAAACTACCGTGAGGTATCACCTCACACCAGTCATAATGGCCATCATCAAAAAATCTAGAAACAATAAGTGCTGGAGAGGGTGTGGAGAAAAGGAAACCCTCTTGCACTGTTGGTGGGAATATAAATTGATACAGCCACTATGGAGAACCATATGGATGTTCCTTAAAAAACTAAAAAGTAGAACTACCATTTTACCCAGCAATCCCACTACTGGGTATATACCCTGAGAAAACCATAATTCAAAGAGTCATGTACCACCATGTTCATGGCAACTCTATTTACAATAGCCAGGGCATGGAAGCAACCTAAGTGTCCATTGCAGATGAATGGATAAAGAAGATGTGGCACATATATACAATGGAATATTACTCAGCCATAAAAAGAAAAGAAACTGAGTTATTTGTAGTGAGGTGGATGGACCTAGAGACTGTCATACAGAGTGAAGTAAGTCAGAAACAGAAAAATACCATATGCTAACACATATATATTGGATCTTAAAAAAAAAAAAAGGGGTTCTGAAGAACCTAGGGGCAGGACAGGAATAAAGACGCAGACATAGAGAACAGACTTGAGGACATGGGGTGGGGGGAAGGGTAAGCTTGGACGAAGTGAGAGAGTGGCATGGACTTACAAATATTACCAAATGTAAAATAGATAGCTAGTGGGAAGCAGCCACATGGCACAGGGAGATCAGCTCAGTGCTTTGTTACCACGTACAGAGGTGGGATTGGGAGGGTGGGAGGGAGATGCAAGGAGGAGGAGATATGGGGATATATGTATATGTATAGCTGATTCACTTTGTTATAAAGCAGAACCTAACACACCATTATAAAACAATTATACTCCAATAAAGATGTTAACAAAAAAGAATGTATAGTGATGCAAATTATAATCTGTTTAAGTCAGAAAGTTAGAAAACTAGAGTGATTTACTTAAACTTTTTGAGATTTGTTTCATTTTAATGAATGAATCAATTACTCAATAGCTCACCTTAAATAGAAGTATATGAATCATTAGTCTTTCTGTGTCACAAACAAAACAAGCTACAATTTTTTTATTAAGATAAAATTCCTATGACATAAAATTCATTATATGAAAGTGTACAATTCAGTGGTGTTGAGTATATTCACATATAGTGCAACCATCCCCACTGTCTAATTCCAGAACATTTAAATCATCCCCAAAAGAAACTCCATGCCTTTTAACAGTTAATCCTGGTTCCCTCTTCCCTTGGTCCCTGGCAACCACTAATCTAGTTTCTATCTCTATGTATTTGCCTATCTGGACATTTCATATACATGGAATCATACAATATATGACCTTTTAAAGATAACAGCTTTACTGGTACATAATTGAAATACCATACAATTCACATATTTAAAGTGTAGAATTTAATAGTTTTTAGTATATTTACAGATATATGTAACCATCATAAAGGTTAATCTTAGAATATTTTCATCACCCCCAGAAGAGATTCTGTACCTTTTAGCTGTGATCCTCCTATCCAGCTATTCCTCCCAGCCCAAACAATCAATAATCTATCTTCTGTCCCTGTAGATTTGCCTATTCTGGACATTTCATATAAATGGCATCATACGATATGTGATCTTTTGTGACTATTTTCTGTCACCTACATGTTATTATCTGACTTTTTTTAATTATAGCCATCCTAGTGGTTTTGATTTGCATTTCCCTGATGACTAATTATGTTGAGTATCTTTTCATGTGCTTATTGGCCATTTGAATATCTTCTTTGGATGTCTATTCAGACTCATTGCCGTTTTTAAAAATGGGTTTTATGTCTTTATTATTGAGTTTTAAGAGTTCTTTGTATATTCTAGATATAAATCCCTAATTAGACATAATGATTTGCAAGTGTATGCTCCCATTCTGTGGGTTGTCTTTTCACTTTCTTGGTAGTGTCACTTGAAGCATGACACTAGAAGTTTTCAATTTTGATAAAATCTATCTTTTCTTTTGTTGCTCATGCTTTTTGTGTCATATCTAAGAATCCATTGCTAAATCTGAGGTTATGAAAATTTACTACTATGTTTTCTAAGAACATTGTAGTTAACAGCTCTTACATTTAGGTCTTTGATCCATTTTGAGTTAATTTTTGTAACTGATGTGAGATAGGGATCCAACTTCATTCTTTTGCATGTGGATGTCCAGGTGTCTCAGCACCAGTTGTCGAAAACACTTTTGTTTCTCCCATTGAATAGTCTTGGCATGCTTGTCAAATTTCAATCAACCAATGATGTATATGTTTATTTCTGGGTCTCAATTCTATTCCATTGTTCTCTATGTCTGTCCTTACGCCGATACCATACTGTCTTGGCTACGGTTTTTGAATTGGGAAATGTGAGTCCTCCAACTTTGTTCTTCTTTTTCAAGATTCTTTTGTCTATTCTGGGTCCCTTGAAATTTTATATGAGTTTTAGAATCAACTTGTCCATTTCTGCAAAAAAAGAAAAACAGATTTTTGATAGGGATTGCATTGAATCTGTAGATCAATTTGGGGAACACAAAACAAAATTTTAAAATACTTTACTCTAGCTTACTAGGTCATGGCAGACTGTTTGCAAAGATAGCCACAGTTATACTCTTTCCCATACCTATGGATAGATGCTATGATATTTTAGTTCCTCCCATCAAATGGTGGAATCTATTTCCCACCACTTGAATTCAGGCTGGCCTTTTGACTTTGACCAAAAAGAATGAGGTAAGAGTGACATTGTGCTAGGCTTAAAGATACCTTGTACAGTTCTTATTCTACTACCATGTGAACAAGCCCAGGCTAGCCTGATGGAGGATGAGAAAGCACATGGAGCAGAAACAGACCACCCAGATGAGGCTGCCCCAGACCAGCCAGCTCCAAGCCAACCTAGAAGGTATCGCAGATATGATAGGCAAGCCAGCTGAGACCACTGAAGCCTAGCCCAAATCAGCAGAACTGTCCAGTCTATCCAAAGACTCAAGAGCAATTGTTTTTAAGTTATTATTTTAATACACTTAATTATGGTGTGATTTTTGTATATAGCAATAAATAACTGTTTATAGTAAGTCCCCTGCATACAAACGAGTTCCGTTCCAAGAGCACATTCATAAGTCCAATATGTTCGTAAGTCCAACAAAGTTCACCTAGGTACCTAATTAACACAATTGGCTATGTAGTACTGTCTTGTAATAGATTTATAATGCTTTTTACAAAAATAATACATAAAAAACACACCAAAAAAAAATAAAGAAAACATTTTAAATCTTACAGTCCAGTACCTGGAAAAGTACAATGGTACAGTACAACAGCTGGCATACAGGGACTGGCATCAGGTGAACAGGCAAGAAGAGTTACTGACTGGAGGAGGGAGAGGAGGTGGGAGATGGCAGAGCTGAAGGATCGTCAGCAATAGGAGGAGGGCAAGCTGCAATTTCACTCACGCCTGATGTTGATGGCACAGGTTCTGGTTCCTTGCTGGATTCAATTCTATCTACCCTCTTGAAAAATGATCCAATGATGTCTGGGTAGTAGATCCTTTTTTCTCGTCATAGATGACATGGTAACACTGGATTGCATTCTGAACTGCTGCTGCAACCTTCATGTACCGTTCTACTTTCGGGTCCTGTGCCTCAAAAACTAACAGTGCCTCCTCAAATAAAGACAATCCCCTTGCCATTTCCTGCATCGTGAATCTCTTCGGTTCTTCAGTTACTTCTTCCTCTTGTCTCTCTCCGTCCTTTCTCTGGGCCTCCAATTCCTGGCACTTCCTAGCTGTACCAGCTTCATCACCACTGCTTCTACACTTGCTTCCAGACATCCTGGGCTTGAAATAAAGATACTGTACTACTGTATTCTATACAGTACTGTACAGTAGAGTACACAAAAGCACAACCACTTGTAGAGGATGCACGCATGTGTCAATGTACACCAGACACGAGAACAAATTTATGTGATTGGACATACGTACACATGTTCGCATCTCTGAAAGTTCGTAACTTGAAAGATTGTACGTAGGAGACTTACTATATAGGCAAATTGAAAAAATGAAATGTCCACAAAAATATGTCCTCTTTATGGATAAACAAAATGTGGTGTACACACACACACACACACACACACACACACACACAAATGGAATGTCATTCAGCCTTAAAAAGGAATGAAATTCTAATACATGCTACAACATGGATAAAACTTGAAAATGTTATGCTTAGTGAGATAAACCAGACACAAAAGAACAAACATTGTATGATTCCTCTTATATGAGCTACCTAGAATAGGCAAATTCATAGAGACAGAAAGTATAATAGAGGTTACCAGGGGCTAGGGAATTATTGTTTATGAGTAGAGAGTTTCTATCTGGGAAGGTGAAAGCGTTCTGGAAATAGATAGTGTTGGTGGTTGTGCAACACTGTCAATGTACTTATTGCTACTGAGTTGTACACTTAAGAATGGTTGGCATCATATAAATTTTATGTTATGTACATTTTACCACAATTTTAAAAATATGTCCTCTTTGGGGACATTTTAATATTTTAATTTATTTTAATTTTTAAAATATATATTAATTTTTATATATTAATTTTTAAAATATGTGTAGTCAACTCACTCATCTGGATGGACTCTCCAGAGTCCTTGAGCAGTAAAAACCCACTTTAAACACATTAACCTTCAAAGCAGCTTTGTCAGTTCCCCTTACTGGCCCCATTCCTGGCTCTAGCTGTTTGCCCTATTACAGTGCCACCCAGCTTCTGACCCAAGGCTTCAACTTTCACTCCTTGGTATTGACAACAGGATTCCACTTGCTGGGTTTGGCTTTTGGGATTCCCTAGCACAGGACTCAAACTCTGCCTATGATCCTTTGCATTTCTGGCACTACTGGAAACCACTTACCTGCTTCCTACAACCCCTGTACTTTGAGATGCTCCAGGTAGGCTCTTCACAGAAAATACTTACAATATTTGGGACATATTTAAAAATTACTAAATGTTTATCTAAAGTTCAAATTTAACTAGACTTCTTGTATTTGTATTTGCTAAATTTGGCAACCCTAGCTCCAGGGCTCTGCCAAGGAGATTTGGGGGGAAAAATGCATCAGGAAAAAATATATGAATATTTTTTATTTTTATTCTCTTTCCTGGTGAAGCCATTTTTCAAAGCACTACCTATATCAGTATGTTAAGTATTTCAGCAGCCAGGTTAACAGTCACAAACCCAGATTTAAACACAAATACAATCCTGCCCTCAAGAGAGAAGATAATGTAAAATGAATCTGGTAGCATTTTATTCCACAGGGATTCACTATCACTCGATGTATTATTTTATAGCAAGCTACATTGTATGTGCATTTAACCATATAATTTTACACTATATTAATTTACACTGAAAAAGCATATTTTCTCAAATTATTTAAAAAGCATGATCCTCATATAAATAGTGAGCACATGTCAAAGTTTTATTTAACTCACTAATGAAGGAACCAGAAGACAGAGAAAATAGTTGATTAAGGATATGAGAACCCGGGGTGTAAATGTCAGTGGGAAAAGGAATGCTGAGATCAGATTGCTGAGTTAGATATGAAGCTGGTTTATCTCCTACGAAGCAATAAAACCAAAGCCTTTGGATTCTCTTCTCTACCAGATGGGGGAAAAAAGCATATCTTACCAGTTTTTGCAAGTTAACATCTAACCTTACAGAGTTGTGAGACATCTAGGCCCTAATCAATTGCTAGCCAAAAAAGTTACACTTTCTGAGAGACATGATCTCACGTGAGTCTATTAGAAAATGCTCTAACGTGATATTAAAAGGTCCCTTAATTGTCTTTTTGCCTTTTGTCCAATTTCTGGATAATTTTTTTCTGTGCAACATCTACTACATTCATAATTATATTTGGTATGGAAAAATAAAGGATAGAGACAAATGATATGCTTGGTCCCCCTACCATACGTCCTGGGGTGAGCCTGGGAAAGGAGATAAAAATCTACCCTTCACTCAGTTCCTCTTTGTATGCTGGCAACTCTGGTCAATGAATATGAGTCCAGTGTTTAAAGTTGTGGGGTTTTCAAACAGAAGGTCACCTAAATGCAAGCCAACTATTTCATGTGGTGCTTATCCAGAAAAACAGTTTGTTCCAATACTGGTGGGAAAATTGACTAACATGTTGTCTGAAATTGGAGACTTGCTAAGGATTCTAAGGCTAACTATTACTGTTTAAATTTTGGCATTCATGCTGGATTTAGAATCTAGAGAAACCACAATAAGAGATCCTTCTGTAATATCGATTTTTTAATTGATTTTTTTTTTCTTGAGGAGGTAAATACATACTCTACAGATCTGAGGCAGTACAATGAGTTTGTAGTAGACACCTATTGGGCCTAGATCCCTTTTTCTTGTCTAGTTCCTTGGCCGATCTAAAGATTGATTGTGAATTGCTTAGAGCGGCCCTTTTTCTGGAGAATTGCCTTCGGAGCCACTTCTCCTGAGAGGATATTTCCGCCTCCTGAAGGCAGCTCACAACCAGTGACTGATTGATAAGGATACAAAAGCCTGTACCCTCTGTCTCAAGGCACAGTTAATACTCCAGAGCTCCTCAAGGTGTCAGGCAGAAGCTAGACTCCAGGTAAGACACATTCTTGCTTAGCTTTCGATCCTTGCCCTATCTTGCTTCCTGCACACCCTTTTTCCTGAAAGTACATGCTGAAGAATCCCTATCTCTGCATCTAGGGAACCTGACGTAAGACAAGAGGATAGAGTGAATAGTAAGCTTCTTTCCTGCATCTTCCCTTCAGGCACCCAGTTCACTCATAAGAAGTAACCAGGGTTGCCAGTGTCTTGGGTAAACTAACAGAAATATTAATATATATATATAATATGTAAATATAAAATAGATATATGAAATATGCATGTTTGTGGGTTTATTTTTGTTTTATATAAACAAATGGTATCATCCACTATCACTGTTTTGCCTTTTTATTTGATAATGTATCTTGGAGGTAGTTCCTAACCAGTATACACAGTGCTGTTCCATTTGTGAAAACTGTTCAGTATTCTGTTGTATGTATCTACTGTAATTAGGAAATTGGTCTCCCAATTATGGACATGTAGGTTGTTTCCAAAGTTTAGCTATTAAATGAATATATACAGCAATGCTACGGTGAATCCTTGTTTGTGTGAAATATCATAAATTATGAATATTTTTGTAGGATAATTTCCTATTAGTGGAATTTCTGGGTCAAAGGGTACATGCATTTGTATTTTGGCAGATATTGCGGAAGTGCTTTCCACCAAAGTTAAATCAGTTTTCGCTACCACTGAAAATATATGGGAATGGCTGTTTCTCCAACCCTCACCAACATGATGTAGAGCTATATGTTTTATATTTGCCAATCTGACATGTAAAAAATGGTATCTTTTATAATGAATGAGATTATGCATATATTTATACATTTAAGAGCCATTTGTATTTCCTTTTCTGTGCACTATTTATGTTCTTTTCCATTCCATCCAGCAATTGGATTTTGCTGTTTAATTTATAGGCACTCTATATTTAAGAAAAATTAACTCTGTGACATAAATATTTTTTCCAAGTTTATTATTTATCCTTTACTTTTGTTTATGAAGTTTCAGTGCTATGCAGAATTCTTTGTTGTTTTTAGGTACTTGAATATATAAACCTGTTGTTTCATGGTTCTTGATTTTTGTGTTACTGGGCAAGTTCTTCCCTGGTTCAAATGATTTTGGAAATTCTCCCACATTTTCTTCTAATTCTTTTATGAATTTCCTTTTTTTTTTTCATTTAATCTAATGCATCTGTAATTTGTTTTGGTTTAATCTGAGAAGAAAATATCCATTTCTCTTTTTTTCAGATGAATAGCCAGTAATCCAATATAATTTATTAAATAATCCACCTTGTTATTCCTATCTTATTAATAGCAATTATAAAAAATGAATGTCGTATTTCATCAAACGCTTTTCAGCACTTGTGGAAATGATATGATTTTCCCACTTTTTCTGTAGTGAATGGTGAGTTATTGAACAATCTTCAAATTCCTGGAGTAGATACCACTCAGTGAAGCTGTGTTATTCTTTTAATGTACTCCTTGTTTGCTAATATGCAGTTTTGAATTTTTATATAAATATTCATAAGTGATATTGAGCTATAGTTTTATTTTTTGGTATTATCTTTGTGGTTATATTCACTTCATTAAAAATTTAGAAGTCTTTTCCTTCCATACTTTAGAACATAGCAGCACAGAGTCATTATTTCTTAAAGGTTTGGTAGAAGTTCAGTGAAAATATTTGTGCCAGGGTGGTTTTGGGGGAATAGCTCTTTAATATTTCCCCCCCATTTTTTCTATGGTAATCAGTCTATTTATATTTTCTATCCCTTCTAAGGTCAGTTTTGGCAATCCCTCATTTGAACCAGGTTCTCAAATTTCTTTTCTAGTGATATACAAGGTAGTCTCTCCCGAATCTATTAAGTTCTCCTGTACCTATGTTTAATTCCCTCATATAAATTCTTATTTTATGTACTTATGATTTCACTCTTTTAACCTCAATTAAATTAAAAAAAAATTCATTAATCTTGCTTTACTTTTTGAAGAATTCAGTTTTGGATTTATTTCTCAGATCTGACACTTTTTAAAAAGTTATTAATTTTGCTTTTATCTTTAATTCATTAATTTTTTATAACACTAGGATTGTTTTCTTATGTTTTTCTAATTTCTTTTTTTTCACACACACACTGTATTTTACTTTTACAAGAGATAAACTGACACCAAGCATTGTAAATGGATGACAACAACAAAAGCAACAATGATTGCAATTACCAAACATGAGACACACTCATACTATGTCATAATATTGACATTCAGTCCAGTAATCCTCCACTGTAACAGCTCCTTTACTTTGCAGTGAAAATTGATTTCTATATTTTTTTCCTCTGAGTCCTTGTGGGATACTTTTTTCTGTTCAAACAGAAAGTCACAAAAATTATAATCATCCTCATCAGTTCACTCAGTCCCATGTAATTAATTTTTTTTCATCTTGATCTTTTGTTAGCACTTTTATGAATTCATCAGATTTCCAATAGAGTTCTGAAAATGCTTATTCATTCAGTTCAGCCTTATAGTCAGTTACCAGAAACCTGTACTTGTCAGAGTCATTTCCATGAATTCCTTGAAGATGAAACACTTTTATAGGAACATATTTGCAAAAGCATCAGAGTACACCCAGAACTGTCTGTAAATGACAAAAGACCATGGTTAAAGATTTGATAAAAGTTCATAATAATGCAATTGACAAGGAAATTTAGTTATTTCTGAGATATACATTTTAACCTAATAACTAGAATTATGACTTATAACATTATACCAGAACATATAAGTTTTTAAGAAATTTCATGTAATGTCTGAAACATTTATATTAACATATTTCCATACAAATAACCCAAAGAAAGTTTAGTATTGGTTGTTTTTTGTTTGTTTGTTTTTTTATACTGCAGGTTCTTATTAGTCATCAATTTTATACACATCAGTGTATACATGTCAATCCCAATCACCCAATTCAGCACACCACCATCCCCACCCCACCATGGCTTTCCCCCCTTGGTGTCCATACGTTTGTTCTCTACATCTGTGTCTCAACTTCTGCCCTGCAAACCGGTTCATCTGTAGCATTTTTCTAGGTTCCACATACATGTGTTAATATATGATATTTGTTTTTCTCTTTCTGAATTACTTCACTCTGTATGACAGTCTCTAGATCCATCCACGTCTCAACAAATGACCAAATTTCGTTCCTGTGCTCCACAACGGGAGAGGCCACAACAGTGAGAGGCCTGTGTACCGCAAAAAAAAAAAAAAAAAAAAAAAAATCTTGCTGTGATTTATATCAAAGAGTGTTCTTCCTATTTTTTCCTCTAAGTTTTATAGTGTCCAGTATTACATTTAGGTCTCGAATCCATTTTGAGTTTATTTTTGTGTATGGTGTTAGGGAGTGTTCTAATTTCATTCTTTTACATGTAGCTGTCCAGTTTTCCCAGCACCACTTATTGAAGAGACTGTATTTTCTCCATTGTATATCTTTGCCTCCTTTGTCATAGATTAGCTGACCATAGGTGTGTGGATTTATCTCTGGGCTTTCTAACTTGTTCCATTGATCTATATTTCTGTTTTTGTGCCAGTACCACATTGTCTTGATTACTGTAGCTTTGTAGTATAGTCTGAAGCCAGGGAGTCTGATTCCTCCAGCTCTGTTTTTTTCCCTCAAGACTGCTTTGGCTATTCGGGGTCTTTTGTGTCTCCATACAAATTTTAAGATGATTTGTTCTAGTTCCGTAAAAAATGTCATTGGTAATTTGATAGGGATTGCATTGAATCTATAGATTGCTTTGGGTAGTATAGTCATTTTCACAATATTGATTCTTCCAATCCAAGAACATGGTATATCTCTCCATCTGTTGGTATCATATTTAATTTCTTTCATCAGTGTCTTATAGTTTTCTGCATACAGGTCCTTTGTCTCCCTAGGTAGGTTTATTCCTAGGTATTTCATTCTTTTTGTTGCAATGGTAAATGGGAGTGTTTCCTTAATTTCTCTTTCAGATTTTTCATCATTAGTGTATAGGAATGCAAGAGGTTTCTGTGGATTAATTTTGTATCCTGCAACTTTACCAAATTCATTGATTAGCTCTAGTAGTTTTCTGGTGGCATCTTTAGGATTCTCTATGTATAGTATCATGTCATCTGCAAACAGTGACAGTTTTACTTCTTCTTTTCCAATTTGTATTCCTTTTATTTCTTTTTCTTCTTTGATTGCCGTGGCTAGGACTTCCAAAACTATGGTGAGTAATAGTGGTGAGAGGGGACATCATTATCTTGCTCCTGATCTTACAGGAAATGCTTTCAGTTTTGCACCATTGAGAATGATGCGTGCTGTGGGCTTGTCATATATGGCCTTTATTATGTTGAAGTACGTTCTCTCTATGCCACTTTCTGGAGAGTTTTTATCGTAAATGGGTGTTGAATTTTGTCAAAAGCGTTTTCTGCATGTATTGAGATGATCATATGGTTTTTATTCTTCAGTTTGTTAATATGGTGTATCACATTGATTGATTTGCATTTAATTTCTTGATTTGAACAATTAATTCTTTTATTGTCAGTTTTGCTTTTTTAAAAAATTAATGTAAGTATTAGGACTTTGCATTTTGTATGTATCTCAGATGTTTTCCTATGTGAAATTCAGTTTCAATTTCCTCTTTGATCCAATAAATGTTTATGATTTACTGGTATAGTCTTGTTATTAATTTCTAATTTAATTGCATTAGGCACAAAATAATATGGTCAAAAACGAATGTTGCCTATATCATTCCTATTTTTTGAAATTTATTAACTTTTTAAAATCACATTTTGTGAATATTTCCTGGACACATAAAAAGAAGATGTATCTTTGGAGAGTATAGAGTTATATAAATTAGAGCTACCTAATTATGCCTTAAGATGTTTGAATCCCTTATGGAATGACACAGGAAATAAATATTTTTAAAAGATAGTTTTAATACTCCTTTGTTGTTAAGAGTATTGTAGGAACACTGTTCCTAGTGTTTTAGGGATAAGAGAAAATATTGTTTTAAAAATTACAGCTGTAATGTTTGCCTTTTGCTTTATTGGTTGTAAGAGCTGTAAAGAGCCTTTAGTTGATACAAAATTACCAAGATTTTGTAGCATGGCTGATTTAGGAGTAGTAATGATTGATATACTGTTTTAAAATTCCATTTTCTCTGTACTAATACTCATTTATGTTAAAACTTTTGGTAAGCCTGATATATGAGGTGTTTGGGGGTAAACTAAGGAGAGACATCTGTGAACACTTGAGGCAGTGGAGAGCTGCAACTACCTGGAGCAGTTACGATATGGGCAATAGTGACCTGCAGAAAAAGGCCTGACCTTGATACTGAGGATTGAGAACTTAAGGTGCAATGCAATAGAGAAATTGGGTTCAAGTGTAGGTTAATTAAGGTGACATACATTCTCCTGGAATGTATCAGATAGCACAAAACATTGAGAAGAGAAGCTACAGCCTCCTAACCCATGGGTTGGGGCAATCTATCCAGCATATATTTATTTTATGCCATTGTAAGTAACGAAAGCTTAGTGCTCTATTGAGCACTTGCTATGTGCCAGCCATTGGCCCTGGGCTGATTATATATATATATATATATATATATATATATATGTAAAATTTTCATTTAATCCCTCACTACAATCCCATGAGGCAAATGCTCATATAATCCTCATTTTAGAGAGAGGGAACAGAGACTTAAAGAATCATCCAAGGCTGATTGGTTCAAGATGGCAGAGTAGAAGGACGTGCTCTCACTCCCTCTTTCGAGAACATAAGAATCACAACTAACTGCTGAACAATCATCGACAGGAAGACACTGAAACTCACCAAAAAAGATACCCCACATCGAAAGACAAAGGAGAAGCCACAATGAAACAGTAGGAAGGGCTCAATCACAATAAAATCAAATCCCATAACCAGTGGGTGGGTGACTCACAAACTGGAGAACACTTATACCACAGTAGTCCACCCACTGGAGCAAAGCTTCTGAGCCCCACGTCAGGCTTCCAAACCTGGGGGTCTGGCAATGGGAGGAGGAATTCCTAGAGAATCAGACTTTGAAGGCTAGTGGGATTTGATTGCAGGACTTCGACAGGACTGGGGGAAACAGAGACTCCACTCTTGGAGAGCACACACAAAGTAGTGTGCGCATTGGGACCCAGGGGAAGGAGCAGTGACCCCATAGGAGACTGAACCAGACCTACCTGCTAGTGTTGGAGGGTCTCCTACAGAGGCGGGTGGTGGTGGTGCCTCACCGTGAGGACAAGGACACTGGCAGCAGAAGCTCTGGGAAATACTCCTTGGCGTGAGCCCTCCCAGAGTCTGCCATTAGCCCCACCAAAGAGCCTGGGTAGGCTCAAGTGTTAGGTTGCCTCAGGCCAAACAACCAACAGGGAGGGAACCCAGCCCCACCCATCAGCAGACAAGCAGATTAAAGTTTTACAGAGCTCTGCCCACCAGAGCAACAGCCAGCTCTACCCACCACCAGTCCCTCCCACGAGGAAACTTCCACAAGCCTCTTAGATAGCTTCATCCACCAGAGGGCAGACAGCAGAAGCAAGAAGAACTACAATCCTGTAGCCTCTGGAACGAAAACAACATTCACAGAAAGGTAAACAAAATGAAAAGGCAGAGGACTATGAACCAGATGAAGGAAGAAGATAAAACCCCAGAAAAAAAACTAAATGAAGTGGAGATAGGCAATCTTCCAGAAAAAGAACTCAGAATAATGATAGTGAAGATGATCCAGGACCTCAGAAAAAGAATGGAAGCAAAGATCAAGAAGATGAAAGAAATGTTTAACAAAGACCTAGAAGAACTAAAGAACAAACAAACAGAGATGAACAATACAATAACTGAAATGAAAAATACACTAGAAGGAATCAATACCAGAATAACTGAGGCAGAAGAATGGATAAGTGACCTGGAAGACAGAATGGTGGAATTCACTGTTGCAGAACAGAATTTAAAAAAAAGAATGAAAACAAATGAAGACAGCCTAAGAGACCTCTGGGACAACATTCGCATTACAGGGGTCCCAGAAAGAGAAGAGAGAGAGAAAGGACCTGAGAAAATACTTGAAGAGATTATAGTTGAAAACATCCCTAACATGGGTAAGGAAATAGCCACCCAAGTCCAAGAAGCACAGAGAGTCCGATACAGGATAAACCTGAAGAGAAAACACGCTGAGACACATAATAATCAAATTGGCAAAAATTAAACACAAAGAAAAATTATTGAAAGCAGCAAGGGAAAAATGACAACATACAAGGGAATCCCCATAAGGTTAACAGCTGATTTCTCAGTAGAAACTCTACAAGCCAGAAGGGAGTGGCATGATATACTTAAAGTGATGAAAGGGAAGAACTTACAACAAAGATTACTCTACCCAGAAATGATCTCATTCAGATTCGATGGAGAAATCAAAAGCTTTACAGACAAGCAAAAGCTAAGAGAACTCAGCATCACCAAAACAGCTCTACAACAAATGCTAAAGGATCTTCTCTAAGTGGGAA
Source organism: Orcinus orca (assembly GCF_937001465.1). Taxonomy (NCBI): domain Eukaryota; kingdom Metazoa; phylum Chordata; class Mammalia; order Artiodactyla; family Delphinidae; genus Orcinus; species Orcinus orca. The sequence goes on from NC_064568.1 coordinate 50,988,478, forward strand.
ACACAAGAGAAGAAAAGAGCCTATGAAAACAAATGCAAAACAATTAAGAAAATGGTAATACGAACATACATATCGATAATTACCTTAAATGTAAATGGATTAAATACTCCTACCAAAAGACATAGACTGGCTGAATGGATACAAAAACAAGACCCGTATATATGCTGTCTACAAGAGACCTACTTCAGAACTAGGGACATACACAAACTGAAAGCGGGGATGGAAAAAGATGTTCCATGCAAACGGAAATCAAAAAAAGCTGGAGTAGCACTACTCATACCAGATAAAATAGACTTTAAAATAAAGAATGTTGGGCTTCCCTGGTGGCACAGCGGTTGAGAGTCCGCCTGCCGATGCAGGGGACACGGGTTCGTGCCCCGGTCTGGGAAGATCCCACATGCCGCGGGGCGGCTAGGCCTGTGAGCCATGGCCGCTGGGCCTGTGCGTCTGGAGCCTGTGCTCCGCAACAGGAGAGGCCACAACAGTGAGAGGCCCGCGTACCGCCAAAAAATAAATAAATAAAGAAAGAAAGAAAGAATGTTACCAGAGACAAGGAAGGACACTACATAATGACCAAGGGATCAATCCAAGAAGAAGATATAACAATTATAAATATATATGCACCCAACATAGGAGCACCTCAATACATAAGGCAACTGTTAACAGCTATAAAAGAGGAAATCAACACTAACACAGTAATAGTGGGGGACTTTAACACCTCACTTACACCAATGGACAGATCATCCAAACAGAAAATTAATAAGGAAACACAAGCTTTAAAAAATACAATAGACCAGATAGACTTAATTGATATTTATAGGCCATTCCATCCAAAAACAGCAGATTACACTTCTCAAGTGTGCACAGAACTTTCTCCAGGATAGATCACATCCTGGGTCACAAATCAAGCCTTGGTAAATTTAAGAAAATTGAAATCTTATCAAACATCTTTTCTGACCACAATGCTATGAGATTAGAAATCAATTACAGGGGAAAAAACGTAAAAAACTCAAACACATGGAGGCTAAACAATACGTTACTAAATAACCAAGAGATCACTGAAGAAATCAATGAGGAAATTAAAAAGTACCTAGAGACAATTGACAATGAAAACATGACAATCCAAAACCTATGGGATGCAGCAAAAGCAGTTCTAAGAGGGAAGTTTATAGCTATACAAGCGTACCTTAAAAAACAAGAAAAATCTCAAATAAACAATCTAACCTTACATCTAAAGGAACTATAGAAAGAACAAACAAAACCCAAAGTTAGCAGAAGGAAAGAAATAAAGATCAGAGCAGAAATAAATGAAATAGAAACAAAGAAAACAATTACAAAGATCAATAAATCCAAAAGCTGGTTCTTTGAGAAGATAAACAAAATTGATAAACCATTAGCCAGACTCACCAAGAAAAAGAGGGAGAGGACTCAAAGCAATAAAATTAGAAATGAAAAAGGAGAAGTTACAAAGGACACCGCAGAAATACAAAGCATCCTAAGAGACTACTACAAGCAACTCTATAACAATAAAATGGACAACCTGGAAGAAATGGACAAATTCTTAAAAAGGTATAACCTTCCAAGACTGAAAAAGGAAGAAATAGAAAATGTGAATATACCAATCACAAGAAATGAAATTGAAACTGTCATTAAAAATCTTCCAACAAACAAAAGTCCAGGACCAGATGGCTTCACAGGTGAATTCTATCAAACATTTAGAGAAGAGCTAACACCCATCCTTCTCAAACTCTTCCAAAAAATTGCAGAGGAAGGAAAACTCCTAAACTCATTCTATGAGGCCACCATAACCCTGATACAAAAACCAGACAAAGATACTACAAAAAAGGAAAATTACAGACCAATATCACTGATGAATATAGAGGCAAAAATCCTCAACAAAATACTAGCAAACAGAATCCTACAACACATTAAAAGGATCATACACCACGATCAAGTGGGATTTATCCCAGAGATGCAAGGATTCTTCAATATACAAAAAACAATCAATGTGATACACCATATTAACAAATTGAAGGATAAAAACCGGATAATCATCTCAATGATGCAGAAAAAGCTTTTGACAAAATTCAACACCGATTTATGATAAAAACTCTCCAGAAAGTAGGCATAGAGGGAACCTACTTCAACATAATAAAGGCCATATACAACAAACCCACAGCAAACATCATTCTCAATGGTGCAAAACTGAAAGCATTTCCTCTGAGATCAGGAACAAGACAAGGATATCCACTCTCACCACTATTATTCAACATAGTTTTGGAAGTCCTAGCCACGGCAATCAGAGAAGAAAAAAAAAATAAAAGGAACACAAATTGGAAAAGAAGAAGTAAAACTGTCACTGTCTGCAGATGACATGATACTATACATAGAGAATCCTAAAGATGCCACCAGAAAACTACTAGAGCTAATCAATGAATTTGGTAAAGTTGCAGGAATCAAAATTAATGCACAGAAATCTCTTGCATTCCTATACACTAATGATGAAAAATCTGAAAGAGAAATTAAGGAAACACTCCCATTTACCATTGCAACAAAAAGAATGAAATACCTAGGAATAAACCTACCTAGGGAGACAAAGGACCTGTATGCAGAAAACTATAAGACACTGATGAAAGAAATTAAATATGATACCAACAGATGGAGAGATATACCATGTTCTTGGATTGGAAGAATCAATATTGTGAAAATGACTATACTACCCAAAGCAATCTACAGAGTCAGTGCAATCCCTATCAAATTACCAATGGCATTTTTTACAGAACTAGAACAAAAAAATCTTAAAATTTGTATGGAGAAACAAAAGACCCCGAATAGCCAAAGCAATCTTGAGGGAAAAAACGGAGCCGGAGGAATCAGGTTCCCTGACTTCATACTGTACCACAAAGCTACAGTAATCAAGACAATATGGTACTGGCACAAAAACAGAAATATAGATCAATGGGACGGGATAGAAAGTCCAGAGATAAACCCACACACCTATGGTCAACTTATCTATGACAAAGGAGGCAAGGATATACAATGGTGAAAAGACAGTCTCTTCAATAAGTGGTGCTGGGAAAACTGGACAGCTACATGTAAAAGAATGAAATTGGAACACTCCCTAACACCATACACAAAAATAAACTCAAAATGGATTCGAGACCTAAATGTAAGACCAGACACTACAAAACTCTTAGAGGAAAACATAGGAAGAACACTCTTTGACATAAATCACAGCAAGATCTTTTTTGATCTACCTCCTAGAGTAATGGAAATAAAAGCAAAAATAAACAAATGGGACCTAATGAAGCTTCAAAGGTTTTGCACAGCAAAGGAAACCATAAACAAGACGAAAAGACAACCCTCAGAATGGGAGAAGATATTTGCAAACGCATCATCGGACAAAGGATTAATCTCCAAAATATATAAACAGCTCATGCAGCTCAATATTAAAAAGACAATCCAATCCAAAAATGGGCAGAAGACCTAAATAGACATTTCTCCAAAGAAGGCTTACAGATGGCCAAGAAGCACATGAAAAGCTTCTCAACATCACTAATTATTAGAGAGATGCAAATCAAAACTACAATGAGATATCACCTCATACCAGTTATAATGGGCATCATCAGAAAATCTGCAAACAACAAATACTGCAGAGGGCGTGGAGAAAAGGGAACACTCTTGCACTATTGGTGGGAATGTAAATTGATACAGGCACTTTGGAGAATAGTATGGATGTTCTTTAAGAGACTAAAAATAGAATTACCATATGATCCAGCAATCCCACTACTGGGCATACACCCAGAGAAAACCATAATTCAAAAAGACACATACACCCCAATATTCACTGCAGCACTATTTACAATAGCCAGCTCATGGAAGCAACCTAAGTGCCCATCGACAGACAAATGGATAAAGAAGAAGTGGTACATATATACAATGGAATATTATTCAGCCGTAAAAAGGAATGAAATTGGGTCATTTGTTGAGATGTGGATGGATCTAGAGACTGTCATATAGAGTGAAGTAAGTCAGAAAGAGAAAAACAAATATCATATATTAACGCATGTATGTGGAACCTAGAAAAATGGTACAGATGAACTGGTGTGTAGGGCAGAAGTTGAGACACAGATGTAGAGAACAAACGTATGGATACCAAGAGGGGAAAGGGGCAGGGGTTGGGGGTGGTGGTATGACGAATTGAGAGATTGGGATTGACATGTATATACTGATGTGTATAAAATGGATGACTAATGAGAGCTTGCTGTATAAAAAAATAAATTAAATTAAATTAAAAAATTTAAAAATAAATTAATTAAATGACAAAAAAAGAAACTAACATTGCTACGATACTATTAACTAATTTACAGACTATACTTGGGATTCACCTTTGTTTCTACCAGTGTTTTTTATATAATCCAGGGTCTAATCTAGATTAATTAGACATTGCATGATTAATTTAAGTAAGAAAAATTTTTACTTGAGCCACACGCCTGTCCTTCAGCAATATATACCATACATATGTTTATATTTCTGAATTTTCTCCCTTTCAGATGTTCTTTTATGTAAATAAATAATTACTGCTCTCTGCTTTTAACTCACTGATTCTGAACATAAGCTTTGGCTGGGCATTCTCAAAATGAGTTTTGTAACATTGAGAGGAACCTTATTTTATTTTATTTTATTTTTTTTTTGCGGTACGCGGGCCTCTCACCGCTGCGGCCCCTGCCGTCGCGGAGCACAGGCTCCGGACGCGCAGGCCCAGCGGCCACGGCCCACGGGCCCAGCCGCTCCGCGGCACGCGGGACCCTCCCGGACCGGGGCACGAACCCGCGCCCCCTGCATCAGCAGGCGGACTCCCAACCACTGCACCACCAGGGAAGCCCGAGAGGAAACTTATTTTAAAAATTCCAATTAAAACAATTTTTTTTTCAAAAAAAAAACGAATCATCCAAGATGGCACAGCTGGGATTTAAATACAAGTGATAAGATTCCCACCTTGGTCTTTTAGGTATGAAAATTAAACTAAAGAGACTTCTGGTTGTGGGAAAAATGGAATAGGCACACTTCTCCTTATTCCTTCCACTAAGTACAACTACAAACCCTGGACGTTATATTTAAAACAAATAAAGATGGCTTTGAAAGGTGGAACAAAGAAAACAGAACGGCTAGGGACCTCAGGACTCAAGGATTGACATGCCTTGAGTTCCCTAGGTTTTCTTTTTCCCTCATATTCTCAGCTCGGTCCTGGAGAAGCTAAAACCTAGAAATGCCAACAGATGTAGATTAAAAAAGAAAAAAGTCCAAGAAAAACCCATTCTTCCTAGCCAAAGGACAGGAAAGAGGCAGTCTGGCAAGACTGAAAACTTTAATGGCCCTACTGCAGGCAAATGCCTCAGGAAAAACTGAGGCCCCACCTCCACCCTTGTCAACAGAGTTTGAGTGGAGAGCCTAGACTTCCATCCTCACCCTGCTGGAATGAGGCCTGCTCCTCCATGCCTCTCCCCACCATTGGAGTGGTGTCAGAGAAGGCCGAGTGAGGAGCCAGGACTTTCACACTAGTCATCCAGGTAAAAAGCCCTCCATCCTCCAAAACTTCCGTGGAGATGATGTGGAGAGCTTGGCTTCCACTCCCACATGGCGGTGAAAGGCAGCATCACCCTTCCTCCACTGGTGTGGTGTCCGAGGAAACCTGCTAAAACTGAAGATTTAAATAAGACGGATCTCGAAACATAATAACCAGGATGTCTGGAACTAATTTAAAAAAGAAATCCTTTTCTCACAAATCAGGAGAATCTCCACTAGAATGAGAAAAGACAGTCAAACAGATGACAAGACCAAGATAACACAGACATTGGAACTATCCGACAGGGATTTTAAAGAGACCATCATAAAGAATGGTTCAATGAGAAATTTTGAACATGCTTGAGACAAATGAAAAAATAGAAAATTTCAGCCAAGAAATTTCACCTGTGGGGGAGTGAACACTGAGAATCTCACCAGATCCACATGATAGGACTTCCCCACAGGAAAGAGGTGGTCTGGTATCAGAGTAAGAGGAGTGGAATGCAAATGACACCCCAAAGGATAGATGCACAACAGATGTCTACCTATTATGCTTGGCACTATGAGTACAGAGGTAATAAAACACGGACACTACCTTCAAAGGGCTCATTCTCCCCAATTTTCTTTCTTTTCCTTCTTTTAACAACTTAGTAAATTGCTTTACCTCATTTGTAAGGTACTAGTCCAGACTGGAGCCTTCTGATTTCTATTTTAAGGATCTTTGAGATCTGGGAGTTTCTGTTTCTGAATTATATACAAGAAAAATTCCCTATCATTTTGGGACTTTCCCTTTCAACTGTGAGAACAAAAACATCTAAAATGAAAACCATTATTTGTCTACTGGGGTTGTAAGGAAAATATAACTGGTAAAACCAGAGGCTCCCTTTATTAAAAAGAAGTAATGCATGATTAAAGCAGTTCTGAGGAAAAGAATTCCAATCTAGATTCACCAATCATGGTATAGGCATGCCTCTGACATGCCCACACATGTCCTGGGCATACCATACATGTGTACATCATTCATGCTCACTCCACCCATCCCAGGAACCTGTAGAGTCGAGGTATTTTTCTGATACTATTAAGACTTGAATAAGAGTTGGACAAAGGGGTGAGGAGGGAGGGGGCACGTTATGAAACTGCAAATGCTAAGACACGCTATCTAATTTACTTGCCTCCTTCATTTTCGAGAGTAACCATTTATAACATGACTACTCAATGCATTTATTGAAAAGAAAAGAACTTGAAACATTGCTTGGTCTATTCTCTTGCTTCAGGGACAGATTTGTACTTGATTTAACTCAGGCAATAACATTCCAGGCACCTTTGGTAATTCATTGCATTGGAGCCCATCCCTAGTACCCAACCCAGAACTTGGTTGGGTTGGGAACAAGATGAGGCATAAATGAATGGGAGTATTAATGAGTAATAGAGAGAAATACAGCAAGCAAACATTTTTTTTGTATGTTCTTGAAATGAGAATGGGATTCTTTAAAAAGTTATGTGATTGGATTTTCAGTTAAACATGGTGGATGAAGCACATCTCTTTCTCTGCTGCATCCAGAAACCTCACCAAAATGACTGGAGTTGAGTCTTTCTTTTTATTGCAGCACTTTTTAAAAAATTGAGGTATTGTTAATTTACAATGTTGTGTTAGCTTCAAGTGCACAGCAAAGTGATTCAGTTATTCTTTTTCAGATTCTTTTCCATTATAGGTTATTACAAAATATTGAGTAGAGTTCCCTGTGCTGTACAGTAGGTCCTTGTTGTTTATCTATTTCATATATAGTAGTGTGTATCTGCTAATCCCAAAGTCCTAATTTATCCCTGCCTCCACCCTTTCCCCTTTGGTAACCACAAGTTTGTTTTCTATGTCTGTGGGTCTATTTCTGTTTTGTAAATAAGTTCATTTGTATTATTATTTTAGATTCCACATACAAGTGATATCATATGATATTTATCGTTCTCTGAGCTCAATTTTTTACAGCTTTATTGAGGTACACTTGACATACAATTAACTACAGTTGGCTTTCTGTATCCATGGGTTCTGTATCCACGGGTTCCACATCCACAGACTTGACCAATCTCAAAGTTTTCAGAAAAAAACATTTTCTTTTCCAGAAAGTTCCAAAAAGCAAAGCTTATCTGATTACATTGGCTAGCATCTCCTATACAATGCTGAGTAAAAGTGGTGAGAGTAAACATACTTGTTTTGTTCCTGATCTTAGGGGGAAAGCATTCAATCTTTTGCCATTAAGTATATTATATACTTATTATGTACCTTTGCCATTATATATAATTAAATATTACATTAGCTGTAGGTTTTATCGAGTTGAACAAGTTCTATTTCTGCTTAGCTGGCAACTAGATCCTCTAAAAAGTTATATGGTTGGATTTCCAGCTAAACATGCTTGATTGAGCACATCCATTTCTATGCTCCTTCCTGAATCCTCACCGAAATAATCATAGATGATTTTTTTTTAAGATATAGACTCATAAGAATAAAAAATAAAACCCAAAATATTGACAACCAACTTTTTCATTGCCACTGAAAAAGCTGAAAGCATACTTACCCTTCAACTGTGGGGGGAGCAGTTTAGAACAAACTTAGTCGAAGGGCAAAAACCTCAGAAAAGACTTGAACTCAGAAGGACCAAGTACTTCCGAAGGTAGGATGAGAATGTGGGAGGATTGGCTGATTATATGTATAAAGAGCAGTTAAAACACCACTTTAGAATAAAAGGTGACTTCCCCCACCCTGTACCAACAGAAGGCTATCCTTCCTCCACTGTAGCATAACAGTGGAGGCTTAGATACTGGAAAAATTGAGAGAAAGAGGATCTGAGGCAGAGCTGAGGGCAGGGGAAAAGTGCCATAGTGAGAAGGGAGGAATAAATAAAAGTCTAGATACTGAATGGGATCAACCTCTAGCATCCTTTCCCTGCTGATTCCTGAAAACCAGGCTTATGCATCTGTATTAGTTTCCTAGGGCTGTTGTAGCAAAATACTACAAATTAGGTGGTTTAAACATGTATTGTCCAACAGTTTAGGAGCTAGAAGTTCGACATCAAGGTTTTGGCAGGGCCATGCTCTCTCCAAAGCTTCTAGGATCCTTCTTTGTCTCTTCCAGCTTCTGGTAACCCAAGGTATTCCTTGGTGCAGATGCATCACTCCAACCTCTGTCTCCAGCCTCACATGGTGGTTCTCTCCTGTCTGTGTGTCGCTCTGTCTCATCTTATTATAGGGACATCATCATATTGGATTAAAGCCTCACCCTACTCCAGTATGACTTCATCTAAATGAATTACATCTGCAACAACCCTATTTCCAGATAAGGTCACCTTCTGAGGTACTGGAGTTGAGGATTGCAACATATTTTTGGGGGAACACAGTTCAACCCATAACCTCATTCTAAGCAGGATGTTGAAGGATTACTCTCTGGGAAAACTGACTTAGTCAAAAGCAAAAAAACCTACAGATCCTGACATTTGGTGAAGTGCCAATCAAACATCTACTTCTTGCCTGATCACCCCCTAGTTATCTGACTCACACATACAAAGCTTCCAATAGATTTTTGTTATCCCCCTTAAATAAACATTTAAGGAAACATCCTATAATGAAAGACAGATAAAAAAAAGAAAGTTAAGGTAAATAGGATATGCAGGGAACAGGAAAAAATCTTTAAGAACCTTCAGGGAGATAACAGAAGAAGTTACATCTATGACACAAGAGCAGATTTCTTAAAAGTACAGTAAGAGAATTAGAAAGAGTTCTTAGAAATAAAAATATAACAACCAATTTTTAAAATTCAATAGATAGTTTGGAAAATAAGATAGAAAAAATTCTCCTAGAGAGTAGAACAAAAATCAAAGATATTGGAAATAGAAGGGAAAAAAAGATATGAAAATTATTGAGCGCAACTAATCCAGGAAGTCTAATGTCTAACAAATAGTTCTGGACAGAAAAAACAGAGCAATATAAATGAGAAATTTTTCAAAGAAATAAGTTTTATCTTATCTGGACCTCAGTTTCCAGATTGCAACAGAGTGCTCAGCAAAACATGTTACAAAGAACCATTTCAAGACACATCCACCTGAAATTTCCCTGCAATTGAAATAAATAAAGCATTATAAAGCTTCTCAGCGAAAAGAATGGACTCCAGAAGATCTTCGAGCAATGCCTTCCAAAATGTAAGAGAAAATTAATTATGACATAGAATTCTATAACTGAACCACCAAAGTATGAGGGTAGAATAAATACACAATCAGAGATGCCAGGTCTCAAATAATTTATCCTTCAGTGGAGGATGTGCTTACAAGGCAAGGGTGTAAACCAAGAAAGGGAAAATCTTGGAAACATGACACCAGGGACAGAAGGGAATTCCTTAACTTACGGTGAAGTGAAATCTCATGGCTGCTGTGTAACCCACCTAGAAATGCACCACCCTAGACTAGAACAGGACAGAGGGCTCCAGGAAGGATGCCTTTAAAGAAAACAGTTGAATTGATAAACTACTAAGTGTTTATGGTCATTGGGAGGAGTTTTACCACTCTGACAAAGATTTTGAGGATGAATTAATGATCAGTGTAGAAAATATTAAACAATCAAACAAAAAAAACTGAGGCTGTTATATATTCATAGGTTGAATGAACAAAAAGTTACACAAGAAAGGAAATACAATCACAGTTTTCTATGTGGCTCAATAGTAAACAGAAGTTACGTAGTCCATAATAAAATAAACCATAGATATTCAGCTAACCACAAATCGTGATGTAATTATAACTGGAAAATGAGATGAGAGGAAGCGGAGATGAGGAGAGGAAATGGGAGTGTAAGAAAAATAAGTCTTCAATTTCCATTTTGAAAAGATGGTGGCTAATGTTTAGTTTTGAAAAACAAAGAAATAACCTCATAAACTGGTAATTAGAAATATGGCAATAAATACTAAAAAACCAGCTAAGTGAGAGATTACTCCTGGGAAGTGGAAAGTAAGAATAGGAAAAGGGGTAGGAGGTAGCTGATTGCTGCTTCTTGCTATCAGGTTTACTGACCTATTTGACTTTTTACATTACTTATCGGTATATTTTTTTTTAATTTTTATTGTACTATAATATGTATACAGAACTATGCACATTTTACATGGAAAAGTTTGGTTTTTAAAAATCAAATTTAAAAAAGTCAAAGGAGCCATACAGGCACTACAGGTGTGGTGTTAGGTATAATTCACTGTTGATGGAAACAATGAACCACTGCAAGTGTTTCTGAAGTTGAGATACCAAGAGCACTGGTCTGTGATTCTCAAGCACTTTGAGGTTTCTGAGGAAAAGTAATGTCACGTTATTCATAATTTTAAGATAAAGGATTAACTGTGACTTTCTCAAAAAGCTGGTTCTTCAAAATCATTAACAGTCTTTAAGATGGCTTTTATTTGGGCTTCCCTGGTGGTGCAGTGGTTGAGAGTCCGCCTGCTGATGCAGGGGACACGGGTTCGTGCCCCGGTCCGGGAAGATCCCACATGCCGCGGAGCGGCTGGGCCCGTGAGCCATGGCCGCTGAGCCTGCGCATCCGAAGCCTGTGCTCCGCGACGGGAGAGGCCACAACAGTGAGAGGCCCACGTACTGCAAAACACACACACACACACACACACACACACACACACACAAAGATGGCTTTTATTTATTTATTTTTTATGTATTTTTTTCTTTATTGGCCTCTCCGCACAGCTATGGGATCTTAGTTCCCCGACCAGGGATGGAACCCGAGCCCTCAGCAGTGAAAGCACAGAGTCCTAACCACTGGACCACCAGGGAATTCCCAAAGATAGCTTTTAGATAGTTCTTAAAGGACAACTCATTTTGGCTAAAGTTCAATTAACCAGATTAGTTTATCTCAGCCATGGTGTTTTGAGTTCTTTCTATGTGGTTGTTTACTTTTGTTAAACTTAAGAGCTTTGATGCTCTCTGTTGTGTGTTCTGTATCCCCAAGCCATCTATTATATCAATCATGGAGATATGGTTCTCGGAAGCTTACAATTAGTAATGAAAATAGTAACCTAAACACAGCCACTAAGAATAACTTAGCTGTTCTAGGCCCTTGCGAACATCACTCATCTGGGCTAGGCATAAATTTAAGCTTTTAAAAATGAGCAGTAAGTGGAAATTTCGGAGCACCAAGGGACTAATAAACTAGTCAGATATTCTGCTACTCCTTTTTCTCCACGGCAGTGCGTCTCAACCTTGTCTGCACATTAGAATCACTAGTGAAGCTTTTAAAATTCCAAACCCCAGCCATACCTCAGGCCAAGTAAATCAGAATCTCTTGAAGTGAGACCCAGGCATTCATATTGTTAAAACTCCCTGGGTGATTCCAATGTGCTGTGAAGTTTGGGAACTACTGCTCTATAAAAAACCATAATGTACAACATTCAGGCACTACCGCATTGGTTTCAGCCCTTTTCTTAAATAATCTCAGCCTTCTGCTTGTGAGATGTCCAAGCAAGATTTGATCCCCCACCTTTTTTGGGAAAGGGAGATTTCCCACGTGCTTCATCTTCAAAGAAGATGGTTGCTCCAACCCCGTATAAAACCTGTCTTTAGGGCAGTAAAGATTGGCAGGGATAATATCCAATCATAATTCCTTTACCCATGTGAGCTATGTTTCATAAGCAAGTCTCTCTCTGTTCTTTAACTGCAATATTAAACAAAAAGTTGGCACTTTTTTTTGAAAGAACAGTTTTATTGAGATATAATTTACATACCATAAAAGTCACCCACTTAAAGTGTACAATTCAGTGGTTTGGGGTATATTTGCAGAGGTGTCACCACGACTATCTAATTTCAGAACAATGTAGTTAATAGATCTTGTTACAAACACAGGGAAAGAGAGCAAAACTAGAAAAACATCATTCAAAGTTTCATTCTGAGTAACAAAATAGGAGTAAATTAAATTATCATCAAAAATCTTAGCTATCCACCCAACAAATGACAAACATTAGGCCTGGAGAGCTAGCAAAATGAACTATTGGCAACATTTATTTATTAAATGACACAGTGGTACATAGAAAATAAATGGCCATAATGTATGCATTCTCATAGATATTTAGCCCTTTATTTGGTCAAAACTATTTATGCAGAGCAGGAGTCAGCTCTTGGCATATACAAGGGAAAAGTGCTCAATGACTTCTCGTTCTGTTTATCATCTCAAACCCACATTCCAGGAGAACATTTTGTGTTTTAAGTTTGACGCATCTCACCTTCATCTCCATCCTCCTCTGGAGTGGGGAGGAGTGGCTGGCTCCTCTCATGTGCATATCAAAAGCAATCCTTAAAATCTGTGAGAAGATGTCTCCATTTCCAGGTGTTTTCCATGCAGTAGCACTGGGAAGCAAGACAGGCGAGGCCATGTGGATCCAGAGATCCTTGGTTGATTTTCACAGGTTGTAGCTATGCCAGTGGGAGAAATGATAGGTATGTGCAGTGGCAGGATACCTAGCACATTACTGACTGGAGACATAATTAATACGGGTTTTGTTACCCTCACATTATTGACCAGAGATGTATCAATACATTTTTAGAGAGTGATACAATTAACATCGCCCTGCGAAGTTGTTAGAGCTTAAAATTGATCAAGCGTTCATTAGACAAGTCATGATTGTCATTATCATTCGCATTTTGGTCTCTTAGGTTTTTGTTCCAACCTTGTGTATATTGTAAACGCAAGTTTATTACTGTAAAATTTTCAAAAATGAAGCACTGTGAAATTTTGAGTGAAGAAGAATTTTTTGGTGAAAATTATGCAGATATTTTCTGACTGTCTGAGCGACATATATGCTAGTGTCTCAGAAGATGATAGTTCTTCAGAATATAGTTCTGATTCGAATGTTGTGAATATTTGACCAAGCAAAAAGACAAAAAACCTTAGTGATTGATTCTGATACGGAAACTGAAACTCACGATGCTGGAGAATGCTCCTTTACTTCTACAGAAGAATGGATTGAAGACAACATTTCACGAAAATTAGAAGACTTTACAGGTGTGTCAGGTGTAACTATTGAATGTAATAACCCGCAAAGTGTTAGTGAAATAACAGAATTAATTTTTGGTAATGACTTTCTCGAGTTGGTTGCTTCTCAAACAAACTTGTATCACCAACAGAATGAAAAATCATATAAAAACTATGATAAGACTTTAAAATGGACTGATGTAACCAATAGTGACATGAAGTTTCTTGGATTAATAAATTTTTTAGGAGAATTTTTTTTAATGAATTGAGATGAGGTTAAATTCAGTGGAGAATGTTGAATATTTGTACACCCAAGTCTTATGGAATTTTATAACTAATGGATTAATAATTTTGATGAGACAAGTAAGAAAGTCACACTGGAAAGAATATTGGTTGACTGATCCCTTACTTGAAACACCTATCTTTCCGAAGATTATGATGAGAAGAGATTTCGAACAAATAATGACATTTCTTCACTTTAACGATAACTTGGAAACTCCACTTCCTGCAGGCAGAATTTTAAAAGTTAAACCTCTTCTGGATTATTTTCTACCAAAATTTCAATCGATCTGTATACTCAAACAAGAGCTATCACTTGAAGAGGCAATGATAAAGTGGAGAGGATGACTCAGATTCAAAATCTATAATCCCAGAAAACTTACAAAATATGGAATTTTGGTCAGGATGGTTAGCAAAAGTGAAACTGGATATATATGCAACCGTGAGATTTACATGGGTGAAGGAAAGAAATGCAAGAAACAATATCATCAGTCCTACAACCTTTTCTTGGTTCATGGCACCATATTTACCAAGACAATTATTACAACAGTGTGTCCACATCTGAAGCACTGCTGAAAAATAAAACCAGAGTTTATGGGACTATAAGAGAGAATCATGGTCTACCAAACCAAATTAAAGGAGAAATCTAAAAATCTACAGAGGGGAGAAATGACATTCTGTTTTTTCTTTTTCTTTTTTTTTGGCTGTGTTGGGTCTTCGTTGCTGTGCGTGGGCTTCCTCTAGTTGCGACGAGTGGGGGCTACTTTTCGTTGCGGTGTGCGGGCTTCTCATTGTGGTGGCTTCTCTTGATGCACAGGCTCTAGGCATGCGGGCTTCAGTAGTTGCAGCATGCAGGCTCAGTAGTTGTGGCTCACGGGCTCTAGAGCACAGGCTCAGTAGTTGTGGGGCACGGGCTTAGTTGTTCCACGGCATGTGGGATCTTCCCAGGCCAGGACTCGAACCTGTGTCCCGTACATTGGCAGGTGGATTCTTAACAACTTTGCCACGAGGGAAGTCCCAGAAATGACATTCTTATGGAAGGGAGAAGTGATTCTTCTTATATGGAAAGACTAGAGGCTAGTCCACATGGTGACAACTACTCATGACACCTCCATAGCATCTACAGGCAAGGAAGACAGGAGGACTGGCCATCAGATAACTAAGCCCACTTGTATATTAGAGTATAATAAATATATGAAAGAAGTTGGCTGATCTGATCAATATCTGGCAAACTTCAGTATCCTCCGGAAAACGCGAAAATGGTGTAAGAAAGTGGGCTTCTATTTGAGTAATTGCAATTTATTCAATGTGTTTAAAATTTATTGTAGCCTTAATGCACAGAATAAAATGACTTACAAACAATTTTTGTTGGCAGTAGCTAGAGAATGGGTAACTGACCATCCTGGTGAATGTAGTGGTAGTCCTGCACCTGGTCCTTTTTGTGGCATTTCTAAAAGAGCCCCCAGCAAAGATCCACCTTGTCGACTATCAGGTAAAATAAAAGAACATATTCTAGAGGAAATAATACCCACAGGACTTAAAAAAAAAATGCTGCCAGAAAGTATAGAGTCTGCTCTTCCAGGGGAAAGCGAAGTGAAACACAGTATATTTGTAATAGATGTTCTGTTCCCCTGCCTAGGGATGCCTGCTATACTGCCTATCACACTCTAACGAAATATTAGAATGCTTTAGTAAGACATGTACAAAGTTTCAAATAAACACATTAAGTGCAAAAAAAGTTGTTGATATTTACTCAAACGTGGGTGTTTCAATATTCACTTACATAACAAATCGCCGGCCACAGGCATTAGTTTCTGCAAAAATCCCCTGGTCAATAATGTGCTAGGAACTCACAGGTACAGTGTATCCCTTTTACCTAAAATCTATGCCCACAGAGGAATCGTAGTTCTCCCTGAAAGCGAGGGTCTTTCTGATTCCCCAAGAAGTCAAGTGTCTCTAAAACGTTCTGCAATTTGTACTAAGGAGTACTCGGGAGACTTTAATAGTAACTCCTCTCCCTTTGTTGATTTCTCTGCTCCTTGCCCTGCTCTCTGGCTTCTTACCTGCTACCGGAACTGGAGCTTCTGAGCTATTTCTGTGCTCCTGAGTGTCCTAGGGTCATTAGAATTCCTCGCCTAAAAGTCTCCAAGGTCTCATTTTGAGGATAAAGTAAGGGGGGCTCACAGAGTGGATGAAATTGCCCCAAAGACACCGCCAAATTTTAACTTTACCTGAGCTCCTGGGAAACAGGGAGAGTTAGGAAAATCACTCCCACCCGCACCCACCCCGTCCGACACACACACACACACACACACGTTTTTGCATTCTGGGAAACAGGCTTACTGGAAAGAATTTCTTTTCTCTATATGACTTAGGTAAGACTGATGAAATACAGTTTAAAAAAATAAATTAAATAAAATCTATGCCTTTCCCCCAGATGATTTAATTGCTTTATCTTTTCCTGAAACTCCTTCTAAATGTTATGCCCAATAGTCCTTACAAGTGTCCCATTGGCTCTTGTATACAACTTATGTTATTTTCACGTGGTTTTGCTCGTTATAATGTAATTAGCATGGGCAGAGGTGCTTCGTGTGCACTCATAAGGTTATGCAATCTGTTCTCAGTCAAGGCCTCCGTTCCCCTTGGTACAATCTCAGTTCTTGTCTCACTTCACTTTTTGACTAAAAGAGTGCAGAAACTGAACTACTTCTTCCTCATTATCAATGCCTGTGCCCTTAAGTATCATGGTGATCAAAACATATTTATCTAATTCTACTGATTCAATGCATTATTTTTTTCACTAAATTATTCACAAAAAATTTTCACTAAGCATACATCACCATATGAATGTATGTCTTCCTTTCAAATCCTCTGTTAACTACAAGTTACACAACTTCTTAGCTACCCCATTTGTGATATACTAAATATCCTAAATCCAGCCAAATAAATTCCCCTTCTAATTAATGTTACCTAATATTTATAATAATATTGAGAGTCTGGAAAATGTTCTTTCATATCAGTAAGGGTGACATACCAGCTGTATAGGAAGCAAGAAAGGATATGCAAATAAAAAGGTCAGACTGAATGTCAGTCCACACACTGCTTTAATCACTGTCCTTGTGGAGAAGAATGTGCTCCCTGACCTTGATTTTATACTGAAGGAAATCATGAAAATAAAAACTGTAATGACAGAGACCGGGGTTGGGGAAGAGGTCACAGTGCTTCTTGCCAGCCAGGCTTCAGGCAACCGTTGCAAGGATCAGCGGGCTCAGCTGCTCAGGATCTACGAGCAAACAGAAAGCCTCAGTCTAGTCTCCTGTTTTTGAAACAAACTAGGTTTTGTTTTGTTTTGTTTTCAGAGCTTCAACTAAACAGCATATATTTTTTAATGGGCCTGTTGGTGCTACTCGCCTGCCTAACTGTATATACGGCCAGAAGACCCTAGCCAGTCTGACCAGTCCCAACTGAGTTTCTCAGGGTAGTGACGTCCTAGCTTGAGTCAGGCTCACTGGCAGGTAGTCACAGGGCTGGAGACGCAGGCTGCAGAAATATGCATTGCCAACTGGGGTGGATCCAGACATATGCCCATGTGGACAGCTGCCTCAGAAAGCAGATCTTGTGATCTGGAATTTGTTCTGGCACTAGAGAGGAAGGGCTGTGAGGAGGACCGTCTGATAACTCATAATATATGTTCAGGGACTTTTTCTGTAATCTTGTATTTCATAATAATTTCAAACTTACAGAAAAGTTGCAGCCAAAAAAAAAAAAAAGAGAGAGAGAGAGAGAGAGAAAGCGATACAAAGAACTCCCATACACTCTTCATCTCAATCTACCATTTGTTAACCTTAAGCCACTTTTACTTTATTAATTAGCCTCCCTCTCTCTCATTTGTCATTTTCTGAACCATTTGAGAGTAAGTTGCTGATGATACGCCCCTTTACCTCTAAACACTTCCCATTTCTCATGAAGACAGAGACATATCATCTTCTCCCAGGTCTCTTTCATTGAAGAAAAAAATCTACTTACACTATCATCTTTCCATCAGAGTTAACTTCAGGAATACTGAAACAAAAGACTATAAGAATCTAAGATGAAGTCTTTCTTTCTCTTCAATTTTATATTTTCTATCTAGCAGCCATATATTAACAGAAGATTAGTAGTATTTTAAACTGTTTTCCCCTTATGTTTACATCCTTAGGCCAAATAGTCTATTGAATGGGCTGAAAAAAGTCTGAATTATTAGAATGAAGTCAGGAAAATACGTCAAATACATGATTTTTAAACTTTTTGGACTTAAAGCTTTTTTTTTTGGTTTGGTGACTTTTAATTTTGTTATGATTTCTAACTTACAGAAAAGTTTCGGGATGAGTACAAAGATTGTTCATATACTCTTTACCCAGTTTGTTTACACTTTCCTGTATTAACTTTCTCGTTATCTCCCTCTATATAAAAATGTATGTGTACATTTTTATACGTATACATGTACAGCATGGTGACTATAGTTTTAAAAAAAGGAAAGAAAAAAAAATTTTAAAAAAAGGAAAGAAAATTGAAAGCATCATGCCCTCCGCTTCTAAATATTTCAGTGTCTATTTCCAAAGTACTAGGACATTCTCCTATATAGGCATAGTACAATGATCAAAATCAGGAAATGAAACATTGATGCAATACTATCATCTAACCCGTATTAAAATTCATGCATTGTCCCAATTTTGACCTTTATAGCTGTTCTTCCCGCAGTCCAGGGTCCAATCCAGGATCATGCATTGCATTTAATTGTCATGTCTCTTTAGTCTCCTTTAATTCGGAACAGTTCAACAACACTTCTCTGTATTTTTGTACTTCTTGACCTTGACACTGAAAAAAATTATTTCACCTAATATGCTAGCTTCACAAAAGAGATTCAAAGTTGTGACTAGCTTTAAGTGTCAATGTTAGTATAATTTGTGCTGGTCATTGAGCTATATTCTTACTGGGGATGAGCAATATCCAAAGAATTCTTTCTTCCATGTCAGTATTGATCAAAAGTTGTTATCATTTGTAGCTATTTTTCACCACTTAATTAATGTTTATTGGAAACTTTCTGAAATGGACCAATAGCTTGGTTGTGTTTTACTGTATAATATAAATATAGTCATAAAAATAAGGGAATAGCTGGAAAAAATTTAAATATGATAAACTTGCAACTAGTATGTATATGTTTTCATATACGTACTTTAAAAATATCAGCAACAAGATCTATATGAGGAAAATTACAAAACTCTGATAAAAGAATCCAAAAAAGAACTAAACAAATGTAGAGATATTCCATGTTTATCAATAGGAAGATTCAATATTGTCAAGACGTTAGTTCAGCCCAACTTAATCTGTAGATTCAACACAATCTCAGTAAAAATTCCAGCAAATTATATTGTAGATATCAACAAACTGATTCTAAAGTTTATATGAAGACAACCTTCAGAATCAGAGAAAATATTTGCAAACGAAGCGACTGACAAAGGATTAATCTCCAAAATATACAAGCAGCTCATGCAACTCAATATCAAAAAAACAAACAACTCAATCCAAAAATGGACAGAAGACCTAAACAGAAGACCCAACAAACACATGAAAGGATGCTCAACATCACTAATCATTAGAGAAATGCAAATCAAAACTGCAATGAGGTATCACCTCACACTTGTCAGAATGGCCATCATAAAAATTCTACAAATAATAAATGCTGGAGAGGGTGTGGAGAATAGGGAACCCTCCTGCACTGTTGGTGGGAATGTAAATTGATACAGCCACTATGGAGAACAGTATGGAGGTTCCTCAAAAAACTAAAAATAGAACTACCATACAACCCAGCAATCCCACTGTTGGGCATATACCCTGAGGAAACCATAAATCAAAAAGAGTCATGTACCACCATGTTCATGGCAGCTCTATTTACAATAGCCAGGACATGGAAGCAACCTAAGTGTCCATTGACAGATGAATGGATAAAGAAGGTGCGGCACATATATACAATGGAATATCACTCAGCCATAAAAAGAAACGAAATTGAGTTATTTGTAGTGAGGTGGATGGACCTAGAGACCGTCATACAGAGTGAAGTAAGTCAGAAAGAGAAAAACAAATACCATATGCTAACACATATATATGGAATCTAAAAAAAAAAAAAAGGTTCTGAAGAACTTAGGGGCAGGACAGGAATAAAGACATAGACGTAGAGAATGGACTTGAGGACACGCAGAGGGGGGAGGGTAAGCTGGGACGAAGTGAGAGAGTGGCATAGACATATATACACTAACAAATGTAGAATAGATAGCTAGCAGGAAGCAGCCGCATAGCACAGGAAGATCAGCTCGGTGCTTTGTATCCACCTAGAGGGGTGGGATAGGGAGGATGGGAGGGAGACACAAGAGGGAGGGGATATGGGGATGTATGTATATTTATAGCTGATTCACTTTGTTATACAGCAGAAACTAACACACCATTGTAAAGCAATTATACTCCAATAAAGGTGTTAAAAAAATAAAGTTTATATGGAGAAGCAAAAGACTCAAAATGGCCAACAAAGTATTAAAGGAAAAGAACAGTCAAGGGACTGACACTATGAAAGAATAGATCAATGGATCAATAGATCAATGAAATGGAATAGAGAGCCCAGAAATAGACCCACATAAATATAGTCAGCTGATCTTTGACAAAAGAGCAAAGACAATACAATGGAGAAAAGATAATCTTTTTCAACAAATGATGACAAGCAACTGAGTGTTCATATGCAAAAAAAAAAAAAAAAAAAAAAATCCAGGCACAGAACTTAGAACCATCACAAAAAAATAAGTCAAAATGGATCATAAAAATAAATGTAGAACTATAAAACTCCTAGAAGGTAACCAAGGAGAAAATCTGGATGACCTTGGGGCATGGTGATAACATTTTTAGAAGCAACACCAAAGGCACAATCTATGAAAGAAATAATTGATAAATTGGGCCTCATTAAAATTAAAAACTGCTCTGTGGAAGAAACTGTCAAGAGAATAAGAAGACAAGCCACAGAGTGGGAGAAAAGACTTGCAAAACACATGTCTGATAAAGGACTGTTTTCCAAAATATACAAATTCTTAAAACTCAACAATAAGAAAACAACCTGATTTTAAAATGAGCAAAAGATTTGAATAGAAAGCTCACCAGATACCTCACAGATGGCAAATAAAGGTATAAAAAGATGGCCCACATTGTATGTCATTAGGGAAATGCAAATTAAAACAACTGTGAGATAACACTACACACTAAAACCCAAAACACTGACAACACCAAATGTTAGCGAGGATGTGGAGCAACAGGAATTATCATTCATTGCTAGGAATGCAAAATGGTACAGACACTTTGGAAGACAGTCTGACGGTTTCTTATAAAACTGAATACATCCTTACCATATGATCCAGCCATTATACTACTTGGTATTTACCCAAATGAACTGAAAACTTATGTGTACACAAAAACCTGCACACAGATCTTTATAGCAGCTTTACTCATAATTGCCCAAACTTGGAAACAACCAAGATGTCTTTCATTAGGTGAATGAATAATAAACTATGGTACATCCAGACAATGGATAGCGTTCAGCACTAAAAAGAAATGAGCTATAAAGACATGGAGGAAACTTAAACGCGTATTACCACAAGAAAGAAGCCAGTTTGAAAAGGCTACGTACTGTATGATTCCCAGAAAGAATGGAGACAGTAAAAAGATCAGTGGTTGCCAGGGGTTGAGGCAAGGGAGGGATGATAGAGCACACAGGATTTTTAGGGCAGTGAAGCTTCTGTACCATACTATAATGGTGGATACATATCATTATACATTTGTCCAAACCCATAGAATGTTCAACACCAAGAGTAACCCCCAGCATAAACTATGGTGATAATGAGGTGTCAATGTAGATTCATGGATGGTAACAAATGTACAGCTCTGGTGGGGGATGTTGATAGTAGGCAAGCCTGTGTGTATGTGGAGGCCAGGGGTATATGGGAAATCTCTATACCTTCTACTCAATTTTGCTGTGAATCTAAAACTGCTCTAAAAATTGTTCATTTAAAAAGAAACAAAAGGAAATTTCTTAGTTGTCCAGTGGTTAGGACTCGGTACTCTCACTGCCGGGGGCCCCGGGTTCGATCCCTGGTCGGGGAACCAAGATTCTGTAAGTTGCATGGTGCTGCCAAAAAATAAGAGGAAAAAAAAGCAGCAAATATAACTGAGTTTCCCTACTGAAGCACCTTTACTGTTGAGGGGAGAAGTGTTCACATCGGTCTTTTTAATGAAGGATCACCTGAACACATTTCTGCATGCCATTTTTAATGCCAGCTTTCAAGTGGCTTGCTCGAGTGGCACACCTCAGGGATATATTTACTCTCTTCACTAGGCTTTCACACAGCCAATGTATTACAATCTTTAATATTGAGGATGCAATTTCTCAGGAAAATCAAACTGAGATCAATCTCTGAGCATTCAGTACTTTCTCAGCAATGGATGACTTTCTGTGCACAACACAGACATATAAATAGATGGCATACCATGGGGCACATTTATAAACCACACCTAAACATTGTACCTGAACATGAAGAAATCCAAGGCAAAAAGCAACCAAAAAGCAGATTAGGAATCCTGTTTTTTTTTTTTTGGCTTGCAGGATCTTAATTCCCCGTGACCAGGGATAAAACCTGGGCCCTGGCTGTGAAAGCATCGAGTCCTAACCACTGGACCGCCAGGGAAGTCCCAGGAATCCATCTTTTTCTTTCTTCTTTTTTTTTTTTTTTAATATTTATTTATTTGGCTGCGCCGGGTCTCAGTTGCCATATGGGGGATCTTCGTTGTCGCTTGCGGGATCTTTAGTTGCGGCATGTGGGATCTAGTTCCCTGAACAGGGATCGAACCCAGGCCCCCTGTGTTGGGAGTGCAGAGTCTTAGCCACTGGGCCACGAGGGAAGTCCTAGGAATCCATTGTTTTCTGTTTTCCAAGTTGAAATATCTTCCTTTCCAGTTTTGTGTATATGTTCATTGACTTTGTGGAAGGCTGGAAATGGTATCAGTTAGAAATTGCTCCAATTTCAGGGTTCACCCTTGATCATAATATCTAGCAGTAGCTGACAGTGACACCCGAAACATGGTGCCAGTCCTGGTGATCTGGAGCAGAGTTTTGGTCATTTCCTTTAGCAGAGATAACATCAGAAAATAAACCAAAACATAAAAATGAAAACCTGACTGTATATAAAACCTGATCTGCAGCTCAAACTGTACAGAAATTCCTTTGTATGTCATCTGCTTCATGGATAACAACCTTTATAACTATTCATTATGAACATTATAAAATTCACAATTGAATGAAGCTGAGAATCTGTTAAGAAAAAACCATTAGATTGCTTTAGAAAAAAAAGACAACTAATGCCAAATAAATTATCATTTTCCCAAAGAATGAGAGGTGGCTATAACTCATTTAACAAATTAGTTAACGAACATGGCAGAGTGAACATGATAATCGTATTATTAAATTGGTTCCTGGGAATTTTCTAAGCATTTTACATACATGTCTTTTGTCATTTAATTCTCATGAAAACAGTATAAGTTTTGATTATTATCACCATGCTTCTATAGGTGAATAAACTGAAGCACAGATAATAAAAGTCACATAACTAATAAATAAGCCAGGGAAAGGACATTCAAAACTCTCACTGTCCCTACTTACAGACAGTTCTATAAGTCCAGGTCCTGAATTTCTCTCCCTGATGGTTTTCCCTGGCAATGAGGGCATGCTGTGGAGTTAAGACCCCAAGAACAACCTTCAACCAAAGAGATTCAGGAATTGGTCAATAAATACCCCAACTTCCTTGCCTCTCTGTGAGACAACTCTAAGTATTCTGCACAGTCCCCGGAGGAACTGAGCTCTGGTTACTCTCTGTAGTAACTTACTCATTAATGTCCCCTTTCTGGGCTTTCTTTCCTTCCATGTCTCATTTTCCAACTCACTCATCACCCTTCCAGGGATCACTTCATGCATCAATGCCCCCTCCCCCAACCCCAACCTCTGCATAGCTATGCACTCTTAAGAGCTGGTTGTCACCATAGCCCCCTGGTAGGGTACACACTCATTTTACTGCTTTGGACAAAACATGAAATTTGTTATGGTGACTATATATTTCTCTTATTCCCCAAGTCTCCTGCTTTTCAGGCATGTATGACACAGCAGGGATTTAAAGGAACCCATTTTTGAGACTCCCTGTTTCACTGTTAAGGTTTTCAGAGAAGCACCAGGTGCAATCAGTAACTCTGCTCATGCCATTGCAAACTGCTGCTGGGAAGAAAAATATATAACAGAAGCCTGGACTGGGAACTTCTTGGGTTCTGGTTCTGCCTTTGTCTCTTCCTTATTTTGTGCTTTCACCCAATTTACTTCTCCCATACTATGATTGCATATTATTTTATAAAAGCACCTCATAAATGTACTTTGAAGTGCTTTTAGCTTCCTCAGTGCAGTTCAGTTATCAGAAGGATCTAGAGAAGATTGGCTAGGTCATATTCCATGCCTTGGGGAAAAAGAAACCCAGTGCCTCTGTCAAGGCCGCTGTGAATTCCCTGCAGAGTTCCCGTCTCACGGCCCGGCTGGCGCTAGCTACCGCCCCTGAACGCTTGTTCTCCATTGTGCAACTTGGGGCTGTTCCTTCATCTCTACTTTTCAACCCATTCCTTAGTTTTTGTACCAAAAGCAGCTGCTATTTACCCAAGGTTTGGAGTATGTAGCTGTCTACAATGACTGTTTAGGGAGCCACACAAGCATCTTAAAAATCAGACGTCAGACACTCTGGTTCTCAGGAGTCTTTTGGCTACATCTGTTGTTTCTGTACTCACTCCTCTCTCCTCTGCGTTTGCCCTCTCAGAAGAAAAAAGAAAACATAAAAAATTCTTTCCATTTCCTCTGTAGAGCAATGCGACCTTCTCAAGCCCCTGCTTCCCAAAGCAGCTCTGAGCCTTCGTCCTGGACGTTTATGGTTTCCTTTTTTAGACATAAATCTTTAGACTATCTGGTATTTGGTTTTGTTTAAGAATATTAAAAATTTTTTTTTATTGTTTTGTATAAACAAACACAAGGAGGTAGGATATTGATTAGCAAAGGGACCAGAAAAGAAAAAAATCAACAAACTAAAAAAACAAAGATTAACAGGAACATCTTGTTCAAAGTGAATCAAAGATGCCCTAAAAGACTGTGGTTCGGGGAACACATAGGTACCCTGGGTTCGGGGAACACGTAGGTACCCTGCTCAGAACCCCCCAGAATCTCCTCAGGTTACACCAGCAATCTTCTTCAAAGGATTGCCCCTGTGCTAGTAGAGCCACCTCCAGTTGGAAGCTTAGAGATGCCTGGGAGTGCCCATCCCCCAAGGTGGCTGGTAGCCAACCACTGACTCGTAAACAAAGCCCAGCTCCCTAGCCTCAAGACTGCAGGAACTCAAGGTATAATTTATGCTCCAGAGCTCCCTACAGCATCAGACCAAGTCCAGCAATTCACCAAAAATTGTACCCTTTTCTCATCTGCCTCTCCTTCCCTGTCCTTCTTCCCTCATTCCCTTACCAGTCTGCCCTGAGAGCACTTTTGCTTGAATCTGTGGCTCAGTCTGCTTCTGGAAGAACCCAATCTAAGACACTAGGTATTCTATTTTGTTGCATAGACACCCTGGAAATTCATTCTTTCATATATACATATATATATATATATATATATACACACACATGTGTGTGTGTGTGTGTGTGTATACATACACTGAATACCTCTTATGTATTTGATACTATTAAGAAACAATCATGAGGGACTTCCTGGTGGTCCAGTGATTAATTCTCTGAGCTTCCACTGTAGGAAGCACGGGTTTGATCCCTGGTTGGGGAACTAAGATCCCACATGCCGCGCGGTGCAGCCAAAAAAAAGAAAAAGAAATGATCATGAAAGTGAAATAAATCAGACAAAGAAAGACAAATACTGTACGATGTCACCTATACGTGGAATCTAAAAAATACAGCAAACTAGTGAATACAACAAAAAAGCAGACTCATATAGATATAGAGAACAAACTAGTGGTTACCAGTGGGGAGAGGGAAGGGGGGGCTGTATAAGGGTGGTGGATTAAGAAGTACAAACTATTATGTATAAAATAAGCTACAACGATATACTATACAGGGAATATAGCCAATATTTTACAATAACTATAAATGGAGCATAACCCTTAAAAATTGTGAATCACTATATGGTGCACCTGTAACTTATATAATATTGTACATCAACTGTACTTCAATAAAAATATAAATAAAATAAAGAGAATAATTAAAAAAATAATCATGATGATGTGTATAATACAGTCCATACCCTCAAAAAAGTACAAACTAGTTAGTGAGATGAGACATGGAGAGACAGTAGTATAATATGAGGCCAAGTGTTATTTTTTTTAAATTTATTTTTGGCTGCGTTGTGTCTTCGTTGCTGGGCACAGGCTTCTCACTGCGGTGACTTCTCTTGTTGCAGAGCACGGGCTCTAGGCGCGCAGGCTTCAGTAGTTGTGGCGCACGGGCTTAGTTGCTCCACAGCATGTGGGATCTTCCCGGACCAGGTATCAAACCCATGTCCCCTGCATTGGCAAGCAGATTCTTAAACACTGCTCCACCAGGGAAGTCCAGGCCGAATGTTTATTTTATTCAAGCAGAAAATATTGAATATGGAATCTCAAAGAGATTGGGAAGGAGTGCTCACAGCTTCATAGTTTTAAATGCTGGGTTTTGGAGGACACATAAGATTTCCGAACAAAAAGTTGGAAGTAGAGCACATATTAACTGGGGAGAAACAGTATGGGAAGTTGAGCATGTGAGGTTGAGAAGATAAAGGAAGCCATGGTGTTAAGAAAGCTCTTAAGAGGATCCTTTGTCTTCTGAAAGACTGAATCCCTGCCATGTAACTTCATTCCTTCATTGTGCCACTCATATCCCATGGGCATATGATAGCATGCAGGTCAGTGACACTCTGTGCTTGTGTAATGGGTACAAATCTTAAGGAACATGTTCAGATATGCAAAAGACACTACATTCTTTTCTTTTTTTTTTTCCTGTATAATTTCCTGCATAATTGTTCTTGTAAGCCTCCATTCCACTGGAGTGGTAGAAATTTAATCTTGGTCAAATTGTGTGTTCCCCTACCGCCGCTTTTCCCTTAAGTTGCATCTAAATCCCTGCCTTTTGGGGAATTTGGTAGGACCCCTGATGGAGACATCGTTAGGCATCTGATACCTAGGTTATCAGGCATGAGCTGTTCACTGCTGAGTTGTCCCTCATTCCTACCCTCAAGACACCTTTAGGGCCCACTGTTCTTTCTGCTCCTCCCATGCTACACTGGAACATTGTGGGTCTGAGAAGTGGGTCTCCAGGATCTGCCCGGGGCGAGCAAGGTGCAAGGTCTCATCTCTGTTTAAACTTCCATCATTTCCCTGTATCCCTTCCCTCTCTCCTTTCCCCTCTACTTGTAAAATCATATTTAGTAAGAAGAGAGGAGTTGGCTCTTACATTATTACATTTTTTTTCCCTCCCAAACATTGTCTTTATTTTGAGCCATTTTCATTCCTTAAGGATTTTGAAACTACCAAGTGAGAAACAGACATCCTGTTCTCTTTCTGCTTCCATAGCTTGAAATGGGTGGGGGAGAGGTAGGGGTGGAAGTGAGGATATATTGTGATTTGTAAATTTCCTTCCCCCATTCATAAATATTCATTAGCTATGTGGTCTTTCATTAACCAAGCTGTCTTTTGTTCTCTGGAAACCTCAGAATTCTCACTCCTGCCACATGTAGAAAAACAACTAAAATACCTTTCACTTCACCTCTCCCTAAATGCCAAAGCAAAACTCGAAAAATGTATCTGTATTTTTCCAACCACGATATAGATTTCTAGAGATATTTTGCAAACGTTTAACTGAAGTTTGCCTTGATAAACACATGTTCTTACATTTTCATTTTATTTATTTATTTTTGCCTAAGCATCGACAAGGTGGAGCTAATATTAAAACCTCAAAGAATGTTTTGCTAAAAAAAAAAATGTTTTGCTGTGCTTACCAATTTTTTTGCACATGGGTCGAATTCTCTTCCACAAATCCATCTATGAGTTCTGAATGATTCAGGGCTATATATCATCTCTTTGCTCACTTGTTTACAATTTCACTCTCAAAATAATGCCTTAAATAGTATATCTTGAGGATTAACTCTCAAATTATGTTTCCCTCCCAAAATGAGCATAGCACTGCAGTTAAGACTAAGGGATTTGGGGTCAGATTATCTGGATTCAAATTTTGGCTTTGCTATTTATTAGCTGGGTAAACACGAGCAAGTTACTTAATCTCTCTTTGCCTCTGTATCCCCATCTGTACAATGGGGATACTAATAGGATCTACGTCATAAATTTGTAATGAGAACTAAATGAGCTAATATTTGTAAAGCGCTTAGAATAGTGTCTGACTCTTGATGAATGTTGTCTGGGAGTTTGCTAAATGAAGCACTTTATACATGTTGACTGTTTAGTATTTAGTATGTACTTTCCCTTTTATGGTTGGTTCTTTGCGTGGGTCAGGTGGAAACCAAAGCAGAAACTCATTTATCTTTCCTGAGACTGTCATTATTCCTTGTCTAGACAATTGCACTGAACCCCTAAGGGGTCTTATCTCTAACCTCCTCTTTTTCCAGACCATCTTACTTATTGCTGTTAGTAGCTCTGGTCACATCTCTGTATTTTTTAAAAAACTTTTAATGGGTCTCTATTTCCATTGTGAGACCTTGCTAAGTTTTGTACAGAAATACCTTTCCTAAATATTCAGGAAAATGAATATGTGCCCTGGGATATATAAAATAAAGCAACCAGGCACAAGCAAGAAATGTCTTTGAATTCCAGGCTCTTAAAGTTTTATGTCAGCTTTATATTCTAATCCGTAACATGACCATGCTTATTTTAACTGAAGAAACATTTCACACTTCTTGCTATCAGGAAAGTTTTCAAAGGATTTTTCCTACTTGGTCCTTGGTTAGTTGATGAGAGCTACTGCATCAATTTTGGATAATTAGACTGAATAACAGAGACCTGACAGCTCATACTAGGCAATTTCTTTTTGCTGCTGACGTCACAATATTTCTCGAATCCAGACAGTTAAATGTATGGATATACTTTTTGTACCTGCTTTAAGAGCTATGTGGGATAACCATTAAGTAGAGATGCACTGAATACTGACAAAGAGGTAGAATAGTACATTTTCAGACTCCTGTTGATTAAAATTTTAATAAATATGTCTTCATGCTGACATACTGTAGGATTTTTATGGTTGCAAGCAATAGAAAATCAACTCAGGCACAACTAGGGCACCTACCAGGCACCAGTGGGGGATGATGGACACCTAAGGGGATGGGAGGAACCCCCAGTGACCAGCTTGCGGGATCTTAGTTCCCAGGCTGGAGGTTGGGTCCAAGCTCCTGTGGTGGGAACTCCAAGTCCAAACTGCTGCACTAACAGAGAACCTCAGACCCCAGGGAATATTAATCAGAGTGAGGCCTCCCAGAGGTCCTCATCTCAGCACCAAGACCCGGCTCTATCCAACTGCCTGCAAACTCCAGTGCTGGCAGTCTCAGGCCAAGCAACCAGTAAGACAGGAATACAGCCCTACACATCAAAAAAAAAAAAAAAAAAAAGTGAAACAACAAAAAAATGTATTACAGATGAAGGAGCAAGGTAAAACCCTACAAGACCAAATAAATGAAGACAAAATAGGCAACTTACCTGAAAAAGAATTCAGACTAATGAGAGTAAAAATGATCCCAAATCTTGGAAACAGAATGGAGAAAATACAAGAAACATTTAACAAGGATCTAGAAGAACTAAAGAGCAAACAAACAGTGATGAACAACACAATAACTGAAGTTAAAAATAGTCTAGAAGGAAACAATAGCAGAATAACTGAGGCAGAAGAACAGATAAGTGAGCTGGAAGATAAAATGGTAGAAATAACTGCCAGGGAGTAGAATAAAGAAAAAAGAATGAAAAGAATTGAGGCCAGTCTCAGAGACCCCTGGGACACCATTAAATGCACCAACATGCAATTATAGTGGTCCCAGAAGAAGAAGAGAAAAAAAATGGTCTGAGAAAATATTTGAGGAGATTATAGTTGAAAATTCCCTAACATAGGAAAGGAAATAGTCAATCAAGTCCAGGAAGCACAGAGAGTCCCATACAGGATAAAGACAAAGAGAAACACGCTGAGATACATATTAATCAAACTATCAAAAATTAAATACAAAGAAAAAATATTAAAAGCAGCAAGGGAAAAGCAACAAATAACATACAAGGGAATCCCCATAAGGTTAACAGCTGATCTTTCAGCAGAAACTCTGCAAGCCAGAAGGGAGTGGCAGGACATATTTAAAGTGATGAAAGGGAAAAACCTACAAGCAAGATTACTTTACCCAGCAAGGATCTCATTCATATTCGATGGAGAAATTAAACCATTACAGAAAAGCAAAAGTTAAGAGAATTCAGCACCACGAAACCAGCTTTACAACAAATGCTAAAGGAACCTCTCTAGGCAGGAAACACAAGAGAAGGAAAAGACCTACAATAACAAACCCAAAACAATTAAGAAAATGGTAATAGGAGCATACATATCAATAATTACCTTAAAGGTAAATGGATTACATGCCCCAACCAAAAGACATAGACTGGCTGAATGGATACAAAAACAAGACCTGTATACATGCTGCCTACAAGAGACCCACTTCAGACCTAGGGACACATACAGACTGAAAGTGAGGGGATGGAAAAAGGTATTCCATGCAAATGGAAATTGAAAGAAAGCTGGAGTAGCAATTCTCATATCAGACTAAATAGACTTTAAAATAAAGACTATTACAAGAAACAAAGAAGGGCACTACATAATGATTGAGGGATCAATCAAAGAAGAAGATATACCAATGGTAAATATTTATGCACCCAACATAGGAGCACCTCAATACATAAGGCAAATGCTAACAGCCATAAAAGGGGAAATCAACAGTAACACAATAATAGTAGGGGACTTTAACACCCCATTTTCACCAATGGACAGGTCATCCAAAAAGAAAATAAATAAGTAAACACAAGCTTTAAATGACACACTAACCAAGATGGACTTAATTGATATTTATAGGACACTCCATTTAAAAGGACAGAATACACTTTCTTCTCAAGTGCTCATGGAACATTCTCCAGGATAGATCATATCTTGGGTCACAAATCAAGCCTTGGTAAATTTAAGAAAATTGAAATGGTATCAAGTATCTTTTCTGACAACAATGTTATGAGACTAGATATCAATTACAGGAGGAAAAGCTGTAAAAAATACAAACACATGTAGGCGAAACAATATGCTATTAAATAACCAGAGATCACTGAAGAAATCAATGAGGAAATTTAAAAATACCTAGAAACAAATGACAATGAAAACACCACGACCCAAAACCTATGGGATGCAGCAAAAGCAGTTCTAAGAGGGAAGTTTATAGCAATACAAGCCTACCTCAAGAAACAAGAAAAATCTAAAATAAACAATCTAACCTTACACCTAAAGGAACTAGAGAAAGAAGAACAAACAAAATCCAAAGTTAGTAGAAGGAAAAAAATCATAAAGATGAGAGCAGAAATAAATGATATAGAAACAAAGAAAACAATAGCAAAGATCAATAAAACTAAAGGCTGGTTCTTTGAGAAGATAAACAAAATTGATAAACCATTAGCCAGACTCATCAAGAAAAAAAGTGAGAAGACTCAAATTGACAGGATTAGAAATAAAAAAGGAGAAGTAACAACCAACACTGCAGAAATACAAAGGATCATGAGAAATTACTACAAGCAACTATATGCCAATAAGATGGACAACCTGGAAGAAATGGACAAATTCTTAGAAAAGCACAACCTTCAGGGACTGAACCAGGAAGAAATAGAAAATATAAACCGACCAATCACAAACACTGAAATTGAAACTGTGATTAGAAATCTTCCAACAGACAAAAGCCAAGGACCAGATGGCTTCACAGGCAAATCCTATCAAACATTTAGAGAAGAACTAACACCTATCTTTCTCAAACTCTTCCAAAATATAGCAGAGGGAGGAACACTCTCAAACTCATTCTATGAGGCCACCATCACCTTGATACCAAAAGCAGAGAAAGATGTCACAAAAAAAGAAAACTACAGGCCAATATCACTGATGAACAAGATGCAAAAGTCCTCAACAAAATACTAGCACACAGAATCCAACAGCACATTAAAAGGATCATACGCCATGATCAAGGAGGGTTTATCCCAGGAATACAAAGATTCTTCAGTATACGCAAATCAATCAATGTGATACACCATATTAACAAATTGAATGATAAAAACCATACGATCATCTCAATAGATGCAGAAAAAGCTTTTGACAAAATTCAACGCCCATTTATGATAAAAACTCTCCAGAAAGTAGGCATAGGGGGAACCTACCTCAACATAATAGGGGCCATATATGACAAACCCACAACCAACATCATTCTCAATGGTGAAAAACTGAAACCATTTCCTCTCAGATCAGGAACAAGGCAAGGTTCCCCACTCTCACCACTATTATTCAACATAGTTTTGGAAGTTTTATCCACAGCAATCAGAGAAGAAAAAGAAATAAAAGGAATCCAAATCAGAAAAGAAGAAGTAAAACTGGCACTTTTGCATATGACATGATACTATACGTAGAGAATCCTAAAGATGCTACCAGAAAACTACTAGAGCTAATCAATGAATTTGGTAGAGTAGCAGGATACAAAATTAATGCACAGAAATCTCTTGCATTCCTATACACTAATGATGAAAAATATGAAAGGGAAACTAAGATAACACTCCCATTTACCACTGCAACAAAAAGAATAAAATACCTAGGAATAGACCTACCTAAGGTGACAAAAGACCTGTATGCAGAAAACTATTAGACACTGATGAAAGAAATTAAAGATGATACAAACAGATGGAAAGATATAGCATGTTCTTGGATTGGAAGATTCAACACTGTGAAAATGACTATACTACCCAAAGCAGCCTACAGATTCAATGCAATCCCTATGACACTACCAATGGCATTTTTCACAGAACTAGAACAAAAATTTTCACAATTTGTATGGAAACACAAAAGACCCCGAATAGCCAAAGCAATCTTGAGAAAAAACAGTGGAGCTGGAAGAATCAGGCGCCCTGACTTTAGACTATACTACAAAGCTACAGTAATCAAGACATTATGGCATTGGCACAAAAACAGAACTATAGATCAATGG